>NW_027223755.1:13692209-14317897 GCF_028538775.1 Myotis yumanensis
TAAGGGCTTTAGAATAGATCTCATTGGGGCCCAGGTGGAGTGGCGCAGTTGCATGAGAACTGTCCTCTACACCAAAAGGTTGCCAGTTCAATTCTTAGTCAGGAAATATGCCTGGGTTGTAGGTTCCCAGGTCCGGGGGCCTACAGAAGGCAAGCGATCTATGTACATAGATGTTTCTCTCTCTCTTCCTTCCTCTCTCCAAGCATATCCTCTGATGAGGATTCTATATATAGATTTCATTGGATGCTCAGAGCATAGTGACTATGCCATAGTCTATTGTTCTCTCTGTTTTCCAGATGAAGATTCTAGAGACCAGAAAATGTATGTCTTTGTTTTTAATTCATTAATTAATACTTAAAAAAAAAACTCTACATGTGTTTGGCACAATTCTATGTGAAGGCCATATAAAACCAGAAAGACAGAAACAGTCCTTGCCTTACTGAAGCTTATATTTTATTAGAAGAGACAGAAAATAATATACAATACAGTTTTAAAATTACACATCTGAATAACTGTATGGAGAAAGTCTTTAAATGACTCTGATCTGGAATAGAAAGGTCTAATCTAGCAAAGTCTTTGAGGAATTAGCACTTAAGCTGACAAAAAGCAAATACATTGCTTAATTCCCACCATTGCTTAAAGCTGCATGCAATCTACTGCAAGTTGTGGTTTATATTTTAGAGGCAGTTAACTGCAAAAAAAAAAAAATTTAAATCCGGCATTAACAACAGCAACAAGAAAAACCAAAATTACAATAATCATCAACAAAATGCATTGTAAATAGCATATAGAACAATGAGCACATGGCTGAAAGTGTTACAGCATAAAGGTAGATAAGAATATTTAGTTAATGACATTTCACAAAATAGCTATGAGTCAGTATGTTTTTTGTGTCTTGCTTTTAGTCTTCATAGGGACAGGACTTGGTCCTCAAAAATTCATTCCACCAACTTTCTTGTTAGAATGATAAGGGCAACAGAATGTCACATATACATGGTCAAATGATTCTCAACAAAGGGTCATCCTAATTCAATGGGGAAAGAATAAAGTATTAGCAAATGGTGCTGAAACAAATAGGGAACTATACCCAAAAAAAAAAAATACATTTCTCACCTGAAACTATAATATTGTATGTTAACTGTAATCCAAAAATACAGCATTTAAAAATCACATTTCTACCTGACCCTTATTTTACACTATTAAAAAAACCCACAAAAACTTTAAATCAATCATAGACTTAAATGTATAATTTATAAATTCCCTACAAAAAAAGTGAGAAAAATCTTTGTTAGACAAAGGTTTCTTTAAATGACATATACACATGAACTACATGATAAAAATACGTATGTGTTAAAATTCATCAAAATTACAAATGTTTGCTCTTCAAAACACATTGTTTAAAAAAGTGAAAAAGAGAGTCACAAACTAGAAGAACATATTTGTAAAAAACACATCAGATATATGAATTGCCTCCAAAATATATGGAACTCTTATAAAGAACTCATTATCATCATCATCACCATCATCAATATAATCCTATATGATAAAAGGCTAATATGCAAATAGACTGAACAGCAGAACAACTTAACAACCAAACAACTGGTCGCTATGACATGCTCTGACCATCAGGGGGCGGGCACAGAACATGGTGGGCATCAGCCTAGGCAGGATTGTGGAGCAGGTGAGCGGGGGCGCCAAACCAAGGCGGAGCGCCTGTAGTTGTCGTGGGGTGAGCCTCTGGTGGTTACTGAAAATTCTTTGCTCCTGCGCGCTGTGGTCCCGCCTGGCACTCACACCTGCTGCCAGCGCCAGAGCTGCCGCTCACACCCGCTGCCGGTGCCCAGCACCAGCCCCGATCAGGGCTTCTCCACATCCTCCTGCTCCTGAGGGGCAATTGGGGCCGGCGGCCACCTCCCGCACCCGCTGCCTGCACCAGCCCCAATCGCTCCATGCCATCAGTGGGTGCGAGTGGGGCCGGTGCCATCAGCGCTTGGGAGCAGTGGCAGCGGGAATGGGGCTGCTGGCAGACAGGGGCCTGGTGGCCGTGTCAGGAAGGGTTGGCGGGGGGGTGCAGAGGATGGGCCGAGACCCGCCCCTGTGCCCACCACAGCCTCGAGGCCCACAGTTCCTTTCAAGGTATACAATGGGCCCCTAGTAATTAATAATAAATGTAATAGCAATTATTATAATGAAGAAGTCTCAAAAAGACAGGCAAATGACTTAAATGAGCATTTCAAAAAAGAAAAATATACAGATGATAAAATAGGTATATAAAAAGATTCAAGGACTAGTCACTGGAAAAATGCAAATTAAAAACACAATGAGATACCACTACAACTCCTAGAAATATTACAGTGGGAAAAAACTGATAAAAAATGGTGAGAATGTGTTAAAACTGGAGCTCCCACACTGCCAGGGAAAGCAAAGGGGAGAGGCACTTTGGGAAACAGTTTGGTGGTTTCCTTTAAAAAATATACATTTAGCCCTAGCTGGTTTGGCTCAGTGGATAGAGTGTCAGAAAAGTCCTGGGCACATGCCTGGGTTGCGAGCTCCATCCCTAGTAGGGGGTATGCAGAAGGCAGCCAATCAATGATTCTCTCTCATCATTGATGTCTCTCTCTCTCTCTCTCTCTCTCCCTCCCTCCCTCCTTCCCTCTCTGAAATCAATAAAAAATATATATTAAAAATAAAACAAAAACCAAAAAAAATATATGTTTAGCATATGACCCAGCAATTCTACATCTAGGTATCTACTCAAGAGGATGAACATATGACCAAATACAGTCTTGGACTTTAATGTTATTCATAATCACACAAAAAATATAAATAATGGGGATTAGATAAACAAATACAATAAAATGCTGGTCAAAAATAAAAAAAGAAATACATCACTGATACACTTGATAACAAAAATGAATCTCAAAAGTATTGTGCTAACTAAAAGAAATCAGACAAAAGACTAAATACTCTATGAAATTCTAGGAAGAACACAAGTACAGTGACTGAAAATAACTCAAGGGTTGCCAGGGGTAAGAGAGTGTAGGGAAGAAGGCATTGATTTCAAAGTGGCACAGGGAACTTTCTGGGGTGATGGAAAGGTTTCCTATCATGATCATGGTGGTGGTTATATGACTGGCCACATCTGTCAAACTCATTAAATTATAAGTGGTCAGTTTTTTGATAAGACAGGAAACCATAAAAATATTAGAGGAATTCACAGGCAGCAAAATCTCAGACATATGCCGAAGCAGTATCTTCACCAATACAGCTCCTAGGGCAATGAAAACTAAAGATAAAATGAACAAATGGCACTACATCAAAATAAAAAGCTTCTGTACAGTAAAAGAAACCATCAACAAAACAACAAGACATCCCACTGCATGGAGAACATATTTGCCAATGTTATCACCAAGAAGGGTTTAATTTCCAACATTTACAGGAAACTCATACTACTTAACAAAAGGAAGATAAACAACCCAATCAAAAAATGTGTGATGGACTTAAAGAGATAATTGTTGAAGGAGGACATAAGGAATGCCAAGAGACATATGAAAACAAGTTCAAAGTCACTAATCATCCGAGAGATGCAAATCAAAATGACAATGCAGTACCATCTCACACCTGTCAGGATGGCTATCAAGAAATCAACAAATGACAAGTGCTGGTGAGGATGTGGAGAAAAAGGAACCCTTGTGCACTGCTGGTGGAAATGCAGACTGGTGCAGCCACTGTGGAGAACAGTATGGAGTTTCCTAAAAAAACTAAAAATGGAACTCCCATTTGACCCAGTGATCCCACTTCTAGGAATACTAGTATATCCCAAGAAATTAGAAACACCAATCAGAAAGAATAAATGCACCCCTATGTTCATAGCAGCACAAATTACCATAGCTAAGATTTGGAAACAGCCTAAGTGCCTATCAGCAGATGAATGGGTTAAAAAAACTGTGGTACCTCTACAATATGAAATACTACGCTGCTATAAAAAAGAGGGAACTTTTACCATTTGCAGCAGCATGGATGGAACTGGAGAGCATTATGCTAAGCAAAATAAGCCAGTCAGAGAAAGATAAATATCACATGATCTCACTCTCTGTGGAATATAATGAACAACATAAACTTATTAACAAAAACAGATCCAGAGACAGAGAAGCATCGATTAGACCGTCAAACCTCAGAGGGAAGGTAGGGGAGAGTGAGGGTAAGGGGGAGAGATCAACCAAAGGACTTGTATACATGCATATAAGCTTAACCAATGGACACAGACACCAGGTGGGTGAGGGCATGAGTTGTGGGGTGGGGGGGTTGGGGGGACAAGGACACAATGTAATACCTTAATAAATAGAGAAAAAAAATATTTTTAAAATCAATAAATAAAGCTAACAAAAAAATTAATAGCATTGGTGTTTCCCACAGAGATTATATACAAACAATAAATTAAACTTTAAAATTATTAGCATATACTTTTCACTGCTAATACCTATTCCAGAGGAGTACAAGTTCAGTTTAGTGCATTCTGAGTGAAACTCATTTGTGTGAACATAAACAGGATCATCTAAATTCTCCTCGGTGGATGTATCTTCTCGTCAGTCAGCTGCTGCCAATGGTGAAGGGCAATATGAGAAGTTAATGTAGCTTTTTTCAGCAATATAGCATACAGGAGAACGAAGTAAAAATATTAGGAGGACTAGGAATCAGTCCTCTCAAAGTATTGTGCCTCAGATTTATAATTCCACCAAAGCACAGACTGAGATGAAGATGAGTACGCTGGCCCCCTGGGAGTCAATCAGACTCACCCCTATGCAGAGTGAGTGCCAGCAGCAGGGTCCCAGGTGAGGACATGAAAGGTGGTTTAGAATTCTGTGATTATGTGGAAGGATGAGCACAATGAGGAGGTGAGAAGACTGGCAAGATTACCTCAGGAATAAGATGTTTTAAAACGTTACAATAGGACCTTACCAACCTCTAATATTGGTGCCCATCTCTTGATAGGTCTGCTTAAAGAACTGTCATCTCTAGGTGTCTATCTTTAGAGTTCAAGGGTTTGCTTATGGCACTACGTCAGGAAAAACTGTCCTCATCTAAGCTGTGAGTCAGTCTATCTTCCCCAAGCCCTCTTCATTTGAGGAAGCTTCCACTATAGGAATCAACTAGGCATCCCAAGTAACTTTTGAAATAAGATAAACTGATCCCATTTGGAGATTTTTGCTACCAGCCCACTGCTTTGAATGACGCTATCTGAGATACAATACAAAAATCCTGAGTGGTCAAATGGATCTCGCAAAAATCCAACCATGAATAGCATGTAACCCTTAGATCAGTCAATGACGTCCTTCTCCTACCACCATATATATGACTTTTACTATAGACACAATTCCAAGAACACCAGTTATTTCAGACCAGCCCTACACATGACGTTTTGAGTCAAAGATGCTTATGGCATGAAGTAATGGGTGATACCAAGAAGTCATAAAAAAATGTAAATTCAAAGCCAAAACCTAGTAATACAGAAACAACGTGAAGCCAAATGATGACTAAATTAAAAACAATCTTCTGACTAGTATCAAATGGTATTATCTTCCTCTTTCAAAGACTGAGCACAAAGTACTGGATACAATGGTACCCTTAGCTATGGTTTCCCTTTCCATGGTTTCACTTAGCTGAGGACAACCTCAGTCTGAACATATTAAATTAAAAAGTTCAGAAATAAACAATTCATAACTTTTAATTATGCAGCATTCTGAGTGATGAAGTCTCTTATTCTCCCACTTTGTCCAGCCTGGGATGTGACCAGCAATTCCATGTAGATGCTACCCACCCATCAGTCACTCAGTAGTCATCTCAGTCATCAGATTAACTGCGCTGGTGTGGCAGTATTTATATTCAAGCTACCCTTATATTCTTTAATAATGACTCAAAAGTGTAAGAGTAGTGATGCTGGAAATTTGGATATGCCAAAAGGAATCCGTAAAGTACATGTATGTAGAAGAAAACAGCCATATAGACAGGTAGATAGGTAGGTAGGTAGATAGATAGATAGATAGATAGATAGATAGATAGATAGATAATTAGTTAGTACAGTACTATCGACAGTCTCAGGTATTCCACTGGGGTCTCAGAACATATCCCAAGCAGATAAGGGGTTGCTACTATCTATCAGATATCTGATTTAAAATAAGCTTTGAGGCCATAATGGAAGTACTATCCAAGTAAAATCTAAGCACTGGTTATGAAGCGTTTGTTTGCAAGCGCAGCAAAAGGACGTTTCTTCCACCCAAGTCTGTTGTTACATGGTGACACCAACTTGTCTATATCCCCGCAAACACCAAGCAGTGTTGACCTCTTATTTCATTTGATTGCATATTTCAGATTGATTGCTTATTCTAGCCTGCTGATTACCTCATTTAAAATTTTTAATTGCATTGTCTTATAAATGAACACTATAGCATGTATGATATTTAGTAATGAGGTAAAAACTAAAACATAAGCTTACAGGTAAGTCATTTACATAATTCATTGAAATTATATAAAACACTAATGTATTAGAAACATACACATTGCTAATTACAAAATTATGTTCAACCATCACAACTTGAAGAGTCAGGGTGTTCAAGTCACTTAAGTCATTAAGTGGTTTGGTCTTGAAATGTGTTTTCCATTTTGCTAAACTCTCTAACTTTGTCTCTGGTGGCTGCCACTGTGTAATTAATATTCGCTCTGTGGCAGAGCTAAGACAGCAAGTTTACCACTGATATATGACACCCCAATCCCACCCACCACACACACTGGCTCATGCTTTTTACAAAATGAATTATGTACTCCAGACTACACATTAAACTTTACATGCAAGTAGGAAAGTAAAAGCATGGGAAGAGTTTTACATACACACAGATCTGAAGAACCAATGCACTGGTATTTTAATCTAAGCTGTAAAAATCTTGCAAAAGTGTTTTTGTATCTTATTTGATGTGCTGGGAGCTCTTTCACTATTTCTGCTAAGCCGGTTTCATCTATTTTAGCTGCCAGGTAGAGGACAGATGGTGAATAAAATTTGAGTTAATTTGCAGAGATGTTTGGAAAACATTTGAAAAATTACTTATGACCACTAGGTTCCAAAATTGGGTCATCTAGAACAAATCCCGTAAGACAGATCTTTTGTCTTTTTGATAGATTTATTAGAACTGGGAGAAATAGGAAATTCTGTGAAACAAAGCTTCTGAACTTGAGAAGGTTGTTCCTAGTACCGTACCCCCTTATCCACTGGAGATACATTTCAAAATCCACAGTGGATGCCAGATAGTATCGAATCACACACACACACACACACACACACACACACACACACCATGGTTTTTCCTAGACATACACACACTTTATGGTTTCTCTCTGGCATATCCAAATTGCCAGCATCACTACTCCTGCACTTTGGGGCCATTATTAAGTAATATAAAGGTTACTTGAACACAAGTACAGTGATGTTGAGACAGTAAATCAGATTAACGAGATGGTTACTAAGTGTAAACATTCTCGACAAAGGCATGATTCATGTTGGGAGGGGGAAGAGTGGGATGGCTGGAGATTTCATCACACTGCTCAGAAAGATGTACAGTTTAAAACTTATAAATTGTTCATTTCTGGAATTTTCCATTTAATAGTTTGGATCATAGTGGACCAAGGGAAACTGAAAGCGCAGAAAATGAAACTGAGGATGAGGGGGGACCACAGAATCCTGGAATGCCCTTCTAACTCTCATCATATCTGTTCATTCTTCAAGACCTATCCAGGTGTCACCAGCTCTGCACAGCAGATCCTAGTTAATCCAGGTAGAGTCACCAGCAGCTGTTCAGTAGTTCCACTGAACAGATTTTCTGTTGTGCCATTTTATTAGATGTGCATACAGTGCTTCTAACAATGTTTTAACACTTCCCTCCTCTACTTGAATGTGGTCCTTAATATAACATAATGTTTGCCTCCATTAAAATATCAACAAATATTTTGGGGAAGCTGTAGATGAAGTCCTGCAGACAAAATGGAAAACATTTACTATGGGTAACAGTATGTATAGGTAGATGCTTAATGACAACATGAAAATAGTATTTACTATTTCAAATGGAAGGGTGTTATCTTACAGCACCCAACTGACTTTATTATTAAATTTGTGACTTGCATAGGGGTAGCTATTATTTGGAGGACAGAGGAAATCAATGAGTTTTCTTCATGCTGGAATAATGACTTAAATCCTAAATGATGACATTTAAACAGGAAAAATAAAAAGTTCCAATTTCAGGTAAAAATACTTTATAGTCTGGGATAAACGCATTGAAGCTTAATAACATGCATAGAAGAGCATAAATTCATAGGAAATATTTATTGAGTATTTGTTCTGCATTAGTTTAAGTGCTAAGCATTTTGCAAATATCAGTTAACTCAATCGTTATAACACTAAAAGGTTTTGATACCCAATTCTCCAAGTAAAAGATGAGGCTACAGATCCTAGGCTCTCTGGGTCTAAAGCCAGGCTGTTGACCAACTCACTACACTGATAGGAGGAGGTGTAGGCATGACTTGATCCCTAAAAATATCAGTAAGACTTTATGCTGCATTAGTAATGTGTTTAGACCAGACTAAGGAGGTTGACTGTTCTTCACCACTGTTTCTACTTATTATAAACTAGAGGCCCAATGCAGAAAATTCGTCAAGAGTAGGCCTTCCTTCCCTCGGCTGCCAGCACTGGCCTCCCTCTGGCACCTGGGACCCGGATTTCCTTCCAACCGCCGGCAGGCACCCAGGACCCAGGCTTCCCTTGCAGCCCTGGCTTTGTCCGGAAGGTCGTCTGGAAGATGTCCAGTCTAATTAGCATATTACACTTTAATTATTATAGATTTATGGTTGTTCAAATTACAGAATGTTTAGGGTGGTAAAGGGTCCATAAAAGAATGAGTGATGACAAGTTTTGAGAAGACTTGGAAGGACACGGCAGCCATCTTGAAATGTCTGGAGAACTGTTATTTGCAAATTGAATTTTACTTTTGGCATAGCTCCAGAAAGTGCGACAAAAGCTGATGGGAAAAACTATTTAACAATTGCAAGTGTCCAAAAACAGAACAGGGTAATTTGTGAGATGAGAAATTCCTCTATGCAGGAGAGCATTTATGTGGAAGGTGGCTGATGCAAGTCCTGGAAGCTAGTCCGGGGCAGCAGGTTTGACCAGGTGACCACAAAGTTGCCTTCCCACTCTAAGTAGCTATAATTTGATATTAGTCAATCTAATTAGCATGAAAATATTAAAAGTTATGATTCAAAAGTAAGTTCCATGTCAATATTTTTGAAAAATGCATGTTAAGCATCTCTGAATTACTGAACTATAGCTATACTTCTATTTCCTAATCCAGAAAAGTAGAAGTACTCCTATGAGAGTCAATAAGCCTGAAGCCAATGAAGACAGAAGGAGATGGGCCAGATCTGTGTGGTGAACTATCAACAGCTGTGAATAATGGTATTTGTTTAGAACACATCTAAGTATTGCCATTTCTGAAACTGAGCAACTTGAACTTACCAAATAAAAACTAGCAGCAATTAGGGGACATTATGCCTTGGTGACCAAGTACTGAGCTAACACCACTGGCTGATATGCCCATGTAGAGTGTTATCCATTGTATGTTTTATTTGTAGCCACACACTGTTTAAATCTGAACACTTGTTCAATTGCTATTTTAAAACATAGTTGTTCCCCCAATCAAACAGGATATAAGATGCCACACTTAACTTGTTGAGAAAAAACCTAATTAATTGTAAGTTAAAATATCTTATTTTTTTAATAGGAGAAAAAATTGAAATCTGTGTACTCCCTCTTCCCCAGTGAAAATCTTCTTCTTGGTCTACGGAAAGTCAGTCTTTTTTTTAATGTTTGTTTTTGTTTGATTTGGCCATCCTCCTCTTCATCTTCTATCTTCAATTCAGTCTCCAAAGTAACTCACTAAGTGTATTATAATATACGTTCTTCTAATCCCACCTCCATATGAGTATCTAGTTATAGGTTTATCTTTGAAGAGGATATATTGTGTATTCTAATTCTAATTCTGTTTCCTATTTTTTCATCCAACATTCTGCTCGTAAGTGCCTGTGTCTCTTCAGAAATTTAATTCATTACTTTGGGCTGATGCAGAGTTCTCCACGCGTCACTCTTTGCTTATGCATTCCTCTACAGAGCTTTGCCACTCTGCAGCCAAACAATGCTGTGATGCTTGCCTGTCACATGGCTCCTTGGGACTAGGAAAATATCCCTGGTAATGCATGCCTGGGTGGAGTGCAGGGCACTGGGCAACATGCAGACCAAATTTCATCCAGCTAGTTCCCCTGGCTTCCGGAGGGGCTGGCAGTACTCATGCCAACCAAGAGCACCGGCAGGATGCTTCCCTTCCCTCCCCGCTTCTACTTTGGATAGCGCTTCACAGAATCCATTCTTGCCAAAATGACCAGTGTAAAGAGGTAATCATTTCCTTAAATTTCATTCACAAGTTACTAAAAGAGGTTTCCAGTTTCTACCATTTGTCCACTTACATGCTTTACTCATTTTTAATAGAATAAGTTTTTCCTTT
Source organism: Myotis yumanensis (assembly GCF_028538775.1). NCBI lineage: Eukaryota > Metazoa > Chordata > Mammalia > Chiroptera > Vespertilionidae > Myotis > Myotis yumanensis. The sequence goes on from NW_027223755.1 coordinate 13,702,808, forward strand.
TTAAGTTTTAGATTATGTCCTTATAAATTTCAGTATTCTCTGCTAGTAAATAAACACGTCTTCTCCCAGTCACCTATTTCATGCATTACTTTCTCCATGTTGGCCTTCCCTGATTAGAAATATTAATTCTGATAAAGACATAATGTCAATGTGTTCCCTTATGATTTTTGCTTTTTAGAAAAAAAACAAAAACAAAACTTCTTCATGAAAGCTTCTCCTATCCAGATGTCATTAATATATTCTCTAACATGTTATTCTATACATTTCATATTTTATACATTTTACAGATTATCTTCACATTTAGGTCTTTAAAATATTGAAGCTTTATATCCTCTGCCCATAGTAAACTAAGATCCTTGCAAGTTATACTACTCTTATCACATATCAAAGTTACATATTTCTTGGGAATTCCTTCTGGATTCCTCTGCAGCCATGATCTGTTTCTCTTTTCCTGAACAAGGATACACAGATTTCATTACTATGAAATGGTTATACTTATTTGGCAAAGACAGGCCTTACTAGTTGAAATATATATTGAAGATAAGATGCTCAAATTTAAAAACACTGCATTCTGTATTTTACAAAATAGAATAAATACATTAAGTCACTAAAGATATTCAAACTAGATTGAGACATAGTGTTAAGTTACCACAAAAACATCCATTATTATCATTAATAAAGTCTCACTTCACCCTATTTATTCTTAAGAACAAATGTTAATTTTTAATATAAGGGAAAGTTGGATAATGTTCAAGGTTTTCTACAGCTTATATCAGATATCAAGCCATAGTTTTCTCATTTCTAAAATAAAATGAATGGACAAGATACTGCTGAAAGTCTGCGTAAGCTCTAAAAATTTTTATGAGCCAATAAAACCACCCAAATAGAAATTTCAGTGAAAAAAAGGCAATTTCCATATCTATTTCTGGACAAATTTCCTAGAAGGTAGACTTTCCTCGTGTCTTCACCTTCATACCTCCTTTCAAACATAAGACCACATGTGCACCAACTGAGGATATAGAAACAACCTTTGGTCCAAGGTGGTTATTTAGAAATTAAAAATAGCAAAAGCAACATAGAACAATGAAATTTTATGTAAAATTAATACCTAGTAATAAACCATGCTTCATGAAGTTGAGAAATTTAATAAAATATGAGCTAAAAGGATTAGAAGTACCTCATGAAATAAAATTCGTATATCTAAAATGGTATTGTCCAAATAATGTCCTTAAGAATCAATTTTATGTAAGTACGAAAAGACACCCTATGTCTAAATAATATAGGCACATGTTACTGAAATTTTCTTTGTGTTGTGAAATGTCAGGAGAAGAATGGCTCATCATTTTTGGTACATATCATTTTAATAATATTATATGTAATATCACTTAAGATAATATCAATAACATCAGTTTTCTTTTTGGACAAAATAGAGTTTCTTCAGATATTTTAGAGAAAATCTACAGTAATTTTGAAAAATGTAAAATATTTTACTTAGGGGAATTTATATAACTTTCGTTATCACAAATTTAAAGTGAGACAACATTACACACTCCTCAAAATATCTGAAATAAAGACAAATAATAACAAATGTTGTCTAGGACATAGAAAAACTAACTCTCGTACATTGCTGGTGGAAATGTAAAATGACACATATATCCACTTTGGAAAATAGTTTGGCAGTTGCATAAAAGTTAAACATAAACTCACAATACACTGAAATACATTCCTATATATCTGCACATGAAAATTTATGTGTACACAAAGACATGCATGCAAATGTTCAAAGAAGCATTACTCTTAATAACCGCCCCCCCCCAAAAAAATAAAACCCCACACACACGATACAAATGTTCATGTATGGGCAAATGAGAAAAAAAAAAAGGGGAGGAGGAATATACAAACAATGGAATACTATTTAGCAATGAAAATGAATGAACTACTGATACATGCTAAAACAGGGATGACTATCAAGAGCATTATGACGAATGAAAGAAGCCAGAGGCAAAAGATTACATATTGTGTGATGTCATTTAAATGAAATGATTAGAAATTGCAATGTTACAAAGTTAGAAAGCAGTTTAGTAGCTGACTAAAGCTGCGGTTGGTAACGGATTCAATGGAAAAGGGCATGAGAGAATATTTTAGGGTAATGGAGATTCTAAAACTGAATTGTGGTATGAAAAGCACTTACAAGAATGGAGGTATGAGGAACTTCCGGTCTCCTTTCATCAATGAAAGAAATGTAACTGGTAAGAATTATTAAACAACAACCCTTTAAAGTCTCTGGAAATTGTCTTAAGAGTATATAGCACATGAAGAAACATTTACTCAAGATAATCGACTACATCTCAGTAAGACGAGAATCTGCAGCATTTAAACCAAAACATAGTCCCCTCCTTGCTGACAAATAGGATGGAAGCTCTCCTGGGAATGGCTTGGGCATGAATCTAGGGCTCCTGCTATAACCACCTACAAGTTTAGCACAATGGCTTCTTCTCAAGAGGGACAAACTACCAGCATTACTTATCCCCTGCAGCTCTATGTTGCAGGAGCTTGATTTCAGGCAGATGTGGTAGAGAAGTCTGAGGCACTCTTCTTCTGCCCATCCTATTTGTAGGTTGGAAGCACTAGCCCAGCTGCAGTACTTAACAATGTTTGGCTCTGATTGGCCTTGCACCAGCTTGCTGATTAGGAGAAGTTTCCATGCTGGGAGATGCAAGCTGAGACCAGGAGCTACCATCCCAGCTCAGTGCCTTGCTCATAAAGCAGGAGTGTCACTCCAAAAGACATAGGTCATTGCCCTGGCCCTCACCTCTAGAGCAGTGGTGCAGATGTTCTACCCCAGGGGGGAGGTAAGGTGAAATAACAGAGGGCCCCAGTGCTCTCCCTAATGGGATGGACTATATTTAAACCAGAGCAGGAGGAAGTTCGAGCCTACAGTTTTATTGAAAACAATGAAGACCTTGGTGGTGAGCCATTAAGAGAAGGCTGGCAGCACCATAATAGCAATAAATGAAGTGGTAGACTAGCTAGAAGTTAACCAGAGAGTCCAGGAAAGAGACGGCCATGAAGACAGCTCTGGAAGTTGAAGCAAATCAAAGACTAGGGCGATCACAGAAAAGGACCATGAAAGAGAGAGCCTGGCAGAGGAAGGGCATTGGGGAGACCATGCTCATGACAAAGGATTCACCCTCTGATATTACACAGAGAAAACAAACATCACTGAACTAGTCCAGCCAAGTTACTAGAGAAATAAATATGCAAACAAAAGAAACCACAAGCTCAGGTGTGTGTGTGGAAGGAGGGATCAGGATCCAGAACTACTTCAATATATTATCTAAAATGTCAAGTTTTAAACAATATATATATATTGTTTAAAGAGACAGAAAAGCATAACCCATAGGAAGGACAAAAAATGTAGATATTAGAAGCTGCCATTAAAGGGACCCAGATGGTAGAGTTAGATTTCAAAGCATCTATTAGAAATATGTTCAAAGAACTAAAGAAAATCATGCTTAAAGAATGAAAGGAATGTCTGAACAATGCCTAATCAAAGAGAAAATATCAATAGCTAGAAATTCTCAAAAAGAACCAAATGAAAATCCTGGAGTTGAAAAGTACAATGACAGAAATGAAAAATTCATTAGAGAGAATCCATAGTAGATTTGATCTGGCAAAATAAAGATGCAGTGAACTTACAGACAGACCCATAGAGATTATCCAACCTGAGAGAACAAGGACAGTGGTGCTAGGCAGTTGGGCTGAAGCCCAGTTTGCTAAGTGTGCAGCCCATAGTAACAGATACTGTGAATACACTGAGTAGGTTAGCGAAAAAAGAGGCTATTATTTTGTAAGCCTGGAGATCATGAGCATTTAGAGCAATTTTAATGTCCTATTGTGGGCATAAGACATAGTAATAGGTTGACAGATAAATAGAAAATGAGGAATCGAACACAAAGAGTATACAGCACCCTTTGAAAACACTTGCTGGTAGCAGCAAGGGAAAGATAGCTTGAAAAAGGAAAAAAGTAAAGCAATAATTTCTCCCCCTGAAAATTTAAGAATATAGAGCATTTGGGAATTTATTAAAAACCTGAAGAAGAGAATAGGTTATGAAGTAAGATTCAGAAGAACATGGAACAGGAGAATATGGGGGAGTGTGTTTAAATGTTATCTTTGGAATAAAGAAGACAACCTTTTTTTTTGAGGCCAGGGTAATAATTGGGCAGAAGGGTGAGAAAGTGGAGTCTGAAGGTCACTTCCTACACATGAGGGGAAAAAACAAAACAAAACAAAAACCTAGACATGAAGGAGGAGAAATGGAGCTCCCTATGAATTGTGTTATCATTTTCTTGAAATAATGTCATAGGAGCTTGAAGAGATCGAAAGGACAGAAATTCAGACTTTCTGAGGGATGTCGGGGATAATACAGTTCTATTACTAACTTCTAGAGCTCTCAAAATTACTCTGATAGTTTTTCAGAATTGCCACAACTTCTCAACCACATCTCAACACTCTGCATGTCTTATTTCTAACTTCACTTTTTTTTTGGTTTTGATGACTGTATTTGAGTAAATCAGTGCCTTGCATTTCCCATAGAATAGAGCATCCTTTATTCTTAATGTTGTAGATAGGCTATTATGCTCACCCTGCTTGCAGGCACTTTACCAGTCTTGCCTTGCAGACTGAAATTCCCAATTCTACAACCTTTTAATGGAAGTTTTCAGTGGATGAAAGAAAAAAATAAAAAGCCTGCCCTTTAAATGAGCACCACAAATGATCCTTTGAAACACATCCCATTTAGCACATATTTCCAATGGAAATTTAAGACATACAAACTGTCTATAAGTTCACTATAAAATATTTTATAACTATAGCTACAGCCAATCTCAAATTTATTCTTGCCTGGGATCATTCTATAGGAAATATCAGCATTTCTTTCCCATTCTCCTATCCTATATAACAAAAGCCTAATATGCTAAGTGTCCAACCGTTCATTCAATCGTTCGACCAGTCACTATGACAAGCACTGACTACCAGGGGGCAGATGCTCTGACCGGTAGGTTAGCTTGCTGCTGGGGTCTGGCCAATAGGCAATGGGCTAGACAGGCTGGACACACCCTGGAGCCTTCCCACGGTCCCTCTCTGGCCCCGATTGTGCACCGGTGGGGTCCCTTGATCTTGCCTGCAACCTCCCGCAATCCGGGACTCCTTGGGGGATGTCAGAGAGCTGGTTTTGTCCTGATCCCCCGCAGGCCAGGCCGAGGGGCCCCACTGGTGCATGAATCCGTGCACCAGCCCTCTAGTTATGGAATAAAATATCTATTAAATTAGGAAGTAATTTTGGGAAGCAGTATATATAGTGCTTTGCTATGCCCATGCAGATTTGAGTGATAGCAGAGGCTTCATGTCCTCAGTAAGAGCAGAATGAAACTTTTACTAGAAATAAAATGCAGGCCCGGGTTGAGGGGAGCTGTACAAGTGACTAATAGACACTAATAGGAGGCAGTTACAATAGTCCAGACCACCTTCAGTGAGTATTTCTATTCCCTCTTGATAATTTTGCAGCCTCTGATACAACTTGGCAAGCTAGCTACCTCCATTGCCTGAAAAAGTGGAACACTGTTAATCAAAGGAAATCAGGCCCAAGTCTGGAAGACACTTCTGAAACATTATAAAGTGTGTCATCCTGACAACCAGCTGGAGTGCAACCATTTGGAGCAGATCTATTTATCAGTGCACACAGAGAGCAAGCTTCAGACCTGCACATTGGTGCTGAATGGAGCATGAAAAAAGAGCAGTGGAGACCACATAAATTTTACCCAATGACCTTCCTTTGGTGGTTGGAGGCAATTCCTCACATGGGCTTTTATGATTTAGAATTTATTTCTCTGGGTGCCAAGGTATAGGTGTATTGTATTAGGAATAAATAATATCATGATCCAGAAAAGCATTAAAAAAAGTTAACTATAGAAAAAGAAGTTACTACCACAACAGATGTCAATTTCTGAATGACAAGACAATCATTTCATTTAGCAGCTGTAAAATTTTAAAAGAAAATTGTCACCTTCATAATACAATCATGATCTTGGGAGATATTTACTTAATGTTTTCTATTTGTAAAAGCCCAATGAGTTTTGCTTAAATAATAGAGGGAAAGTATATGCTCCCCAATAAATTGAGTTCTTGCCAATAAAGCATTTTAATAAAACACACAACTCAGGGGTACAGAGGTGTATTAAAAGACTGTCTTGCTAATAGCTCCCTTGAAAAATATCAGTACAAATACCCAAAGCCAGTTGAGATGCTGGCTTTTGCTCAAACATAATGTACTTTAAAAATATTTTCATCTTGAGAATTTGTATGTCAATACACCTTGTGGTTAATTTTCTCCCAATTCTTTTTCTTGTAAAATTTTATGACAAGTTATTCTTATTTGAATTGCTTCTTATTTATCAAAATCTCCTAGTACAGAATTCCACTTCTTTAGCCTCAGAACAATGCTACTAAAAATTAAACTGACACACAACATCTGTGGTATCAATTTCTAATTCACATAAATGCCTCAGTCTTCAGTTTGAAAATAGTGATAATGACCTTTAAATTTTGTTAGCAACATAAAAAAGACATACTGTAAGCCCATCAATCTATGCACCAAAAAAGTAACTGTTTGTAAAATATACATATTTATGTGTTTTTAAATTATTATTTACATTTCATTTTGACAGCCACTTTGGTTTCTCCTCCCTCCATTCAAAACCTATTATAGAATTACTAAAACATGTTATCTTGAACCTGAACGAAGGAGACCATAGTGATCATCTAATCTAAAGCCTTCATTTTATAGATAAAGCCATCAGGGCCCTGGAAGTGATATAAATTGAACATGAGTTTAATCTGCCTAAGAAAAGTAATACTGTATAACAAGTCAGATGTAAAATTTAATGTAAAGAACTGGTCTCCAAAGTCTTTGCTTGTAATGAGAAAAGATAATAGCCTCTTTTTTTAAAGTCAAATGAATTAGTTTCAGATTTACTAAAGTTTTGTTAATACATTCTAAGAATTTTAGATTAGTTGAACCAGACGAGGGGGTAGCACTTTCCTATTCCCAGCTGCCCCTATGGGAGAGTAATGACTTGTGCCCAGGCCTGGCTGAAGCAAGTCTCTTGCCTTCTGAGCTATAATGCAAATGCCTCCAGACTGAGCTTTCCATTCAAACACATTCTGCCCCTGGCTCTCTCACTAAAGAATTCACTCCTCAGAAAGCTAGCAACATTTATTTTTGTCATTTTAATTTATGTTCACTAATCTTTTTTATGCCTTAATTCTACTTTTACTTAAAGTAAATCGCAAACAACATTCACATTAGTCTAATAACTGGTACTCCAGTAACAGACTGGACGTCTTATTAAATTACCCGTTGGCTCTGCATGAGCCCTTCAATTCGCTGAAGCCCATTCACTCTCTGGTTCTAGAAAGTCCTTTTGAACTATAAATACGTTCCCTGGAAAAAGGTCAATAAGTGCACACCAACTATACCTATAAATTGAAGAGAACCATAGACACCCACTACATTCCAGTAACCTCAATTTGGGAACAGGCTACTTTCTTATTGCTTTTTAAGGAAAAAAAAAATCCATGATTTGTGACATTTTAAATATCCTTCTGGTTTTGGCCAATCAGAACTGAGAAGGAATACTTTAGAAGTCAACCAAGCATTTTAATGGGTGGTTTTCAAATGAGAGTGATTCTGCTTCCAAGGGACGTTTGGCAAGGTCTGGATACATTTTTGGTAGCCAAACGGTGAAGAGGTGCTGCCTACCGCTATATAGTCATCTAGTGGGTAGAGGCCAGCATTGTAACTGAGCACCCTACAATGCACAGGACGCCACACACAACAAAGAATTATCCAGCACAAAATGTCAATAGTGCCAAGGGTGAGAACCCTGATTTAAATTCTTGTTACTCAGAGTGTTGTCTCCTTCCTGGCAGCTTTGGCCTTCTCTAAGAGCTTATTAGAAACCTGAGCCCCATTACAGGCCTACGGGATCAATTTATACTAGCAAGATGGCCAGGTAATTCATGTGGACAGTCAAGTTTGACAAGCACTGATTATACAACACGTAGGCAATACTTAAGTGTTCTAAAAGATCACCTGTCTTATAGCCCAAAATAATACTCTCAACTTAAATAACAGGTTCACTGTTACAGCATCCTGTCTCTAATACAATATTATCATCATTACCCTGAGTTCCATTGGATATTAGTAATTGTTACATATAAGAAAATCCATTGCTCAATAATATGGAAAATTCTACGTCAGGCAAACTTAAATGCATTGAGACCTCTAATGGGCTAATGCACCTTAAGAATCTCTCCCAAAAGGGCTATCATATGTACCATTTTCACAAATTATTTAACTATAGAATCTATTCTTCCTCAGATTATTTAATAGACCCAAGTTTTCTTAGAACACATTTTCCCTTTCTCAGCATGGAAACTAAAGAAGAACTGATTAAATTTCAGATCTCTCTCAATAGAGTCTTGAATTATTTAATACCTAAGATACATACTACTTCAACAAAATGCAGAACCCAAGGCCTACCTTGACAATGAAAGTCGCCTGAAAACCCTGTAGAACCTCAACAAGAGCAAACCTTTATCAAGTCCATGCCCATGTAGAATCTTGCAAATGGAATTCCTGACATACAAAAATACAGAAAAGTCTCTTGGGTACTGTAGCATGTTGAAAGATCAAACCAAATGTACTAGTAGGCTGGGGATGAAGTCTCAGAACTCCTCACTTACTGTAGCATGTTGAAAGATCAAACCAAATGTACTAGTAGGCTGGGGATGAAGTCTCAGAACTCCTCACTTACTGTAGCATGTTGAAAGGTCAAACCAAATGTACTAGTAGGCTGGGGATAAAGTATCAGAACTCCTCACTCAGAAATCATGTAAAAGACACATGCTTTCCTCATATTATCTTACTGCTTTAGTGATATAACAGTTTACTAAATATGTAAAGGGGGGAAAATATTTAACAAGAAATTATTGAGAGCAAATTGCAAAAAAAAAGGGAAAAAACAAGTAATTCAATGCCAATGGTGACTTTATTATGCACATAAATTATATGGAGTCACAAACTGTCTCTTTTCATCGCTAATTATATTAAGGGTTATTTAAGATTCACTTAATGAATAGAATCACCATGATGTGGACAGCTTTGCAAACTTTGAACATTTCCTCAGCAATTAACAATTCATTAGGGTTGGCACAGACTGAGTTCAAATCCCTGGCATTTAATTTTATGTAGATATCTATAAATATAGTGTTATTCTATCAAGGGAAAAATGTGTACATTTATAACTGTGATTAATAATTAAGAAACAAAATTTAGAGTCACACATATCTGGGTTCAAACCTCAACAGCCCCCACTTATTCAGGCCTGAAAATTCCCCATGCCCAGTGTCCCCAGCAACAGAAAGGAAAGGGCTGTACCTTTCTCTTCAAGCACTTGTGCAGATGTGGCATGAGATATGTGACATGTGAAAAGCAGAACACAGGGTCTAGTATCTAATAAGGCATCACTGTCAGCAATTCCTATTGTTATACTTAATATTTACATTTTTAAGGCTGCCGAGCTACGCAAACATTGTTGGTTAAAAAACAGTCATTTATTTTATCAAAGCTATTCTCTTGGACAGAGCTTCTGAGGGAATAATGAGCCCAATAACCTCTGCCAATCAATGGTGTGATAAAGGAATAATAGGCCCAATCAATTCTGCTGATCAACAGAACGATAAATGCCAGAGCCACATCCGTTAGGAGCATACCTTAAAAGTACTTCACTTGTACTGAGTGTAACATTCATTCAGAAAAAATGAAATAAACTCCGGGGTTTACTATGAGACACAGGGTGAGCTCCAGGTGTTGGAAAGGTCTTTTTCTAAAGGTTGTCATGCATATATTCAAGGCCCCTCTCTCAGTGCAGGAATTTAGAAAAGGTGAGCCATCCTCTCCTTTTGTGATTCCCTGTAAAATTATGGAATAGTTTTTGTTTTTTTAATGATATAAGAACATCAAGTAGGTACCTTTTAATTCAATCTAACGTGTGCAATGCAAGAGTTAAATAGGTAAACCAGACACATCACTGGTCCAGAAACAAGATAAACTGCACTCCAACCTCCATCTACTATGATTATCGTGTCCCATAGGAAAAGTCATTGAATCTATTTTAGCATCTATCCCCTTCACAGAAAAAGAGTAAAAGGGATTTTTTTCTTGCCTCGCTCACAGCTTATTGAAATAATTCATTTAGGTAATATAAAACAATTTATATGTTTAAAAATGATAAAGCTGTTCATTGATTCCATTACATTCCCAATAGCCTTTTCTTTATGGTGCATAACATAATCACACTTCTCCCACAAGGCTTAGGGTAATTGTTTGTTGTTCTCCATGAATATTAAATGGTACAAGCTTGACATGAAAAATGATGGAAAACTGTTTTTTTTTTAAAGTGTAAAAAAACACACAAAGTTCTGAAAACTTTGTACCCAATGACACATAGTAAAACTCTAGATATAGCTATTCAACAAATATTGATTGAGCGCCCATTACATGTCAGGTACTGACCGGCTGTTTGGACTATATCAGTGATGAAGACACACAGAAATCCCTGTCTTCATGGAACTCAGATTCTAACATTAGGAGGCAGAAAATAATGAGTATTGGAATAAATCTACAAATTACATATTCAGTTGGAAGCTGGTCATAATGCATTTTTATTTATTTTTTAATGTTTTTTTAATTTTTTAACGTATTTTTTTTTGTTGATAGTATTACAGATGTCTCCTATCCCTACCCCTTCCCATGCTGACAGGGTGCTAACAGGAGACCAGTTGTCACTGCCAGGTCTTAAAGGAAGAGGATGCAGGGTGCCCATAGGTGGGGCATTGGGGGCAGAGCATCTGGGGGCAGGCAATAAGGGTACACTTTGTCCTTGGAGAATGATACTAGGAAACCAATGGAAACTCCTGGGGTTTTCTTTCACACAATGTTCAGCATCTCTAAGTCATGTCACAGATCAAATACTCCTTGAACCCTAAAGTTTCTATTGGTCTAAGTTCTATTTAATTGCTGTGGTTACTGTGGAATTTTAATTGTATGTAATATACATAATATATCTTCCTGCCATACAGTCGACCTCCCTAAACCTTACAGACTCAGCCACCTGCATTCACTTCAAGGGGACTTTGCGGTGGTCCAGCATGTTTGAACTTGCAGTCAGTGTCTGCAACCCCTTGTGGAACTAGAGTCCTGACTTCAGATTCAGTCAGGATAGTGCAGTGACGGTAACGCAAAGAAACACACCTTGAGTTACATTCTATGTAAGCATGTACCCTTTTATTTGCATTTCAAATTTGAAACAGCAAGAGACTGCAAACCGGAAACTGTAATGTTGTGCATACACATGCAAATTTTAATGCATGCATGTAATATTTTACTTGTTTCCAATTACAACTTCAGAATAAAAAATGGCTGTTAGCCATCTTTTATAATGTAACTTCTTATTAAATTGTAATGTTATTACTCATTACTATGAGATGCCGAAAATGTTTTTTCTAATCCCCCCCCCCACTAATGTACTAAGAACTATTAAGCCATTACTTTTCTTTTTTGTACTGTAATATCTGTTTGTTTGTCTCTATCAGCCCAAAGATGCATACAAAGTAAAATCAAAGAAAATTTCATTTCACTTTTGCTTCAGGTCATTATTATGGACTTGATTTCATAATTATTATAGAGAACAACTTTTTGTACAGAGGAGGGAATGCTACAAAATGACCCATTCCAGCTGTCAAATACACAGGGCAGGCCAATGGTCGGGCAGCCCCCTGATTTTGTTTCGTAAATATTTACTGCACGAAGCACAACCAAATCACTTAGTCCAGAGTGCGCTGGCTTGATTACTTTGGCAGCTCTTCTCCACAGTGGGAAAGTTTCATTAATAACCGAATCAATCAGTGGATCAATAAGAAAAAGTGAAAACAACCTCGATAATAGGATTTTAAAGGTTGATAGGAACATGTCATGCCAGATACGGAAGTGTCACTTTATGTAATATGTATGGCCATAAATTAATTTATTTCCTTGCTTTGAATCTCTAGAACATGTAGTAGGCTTGGGATCAGGAGCGAGAGCTCGGCTGGATGTATTAGGCAAACAGCTATAATCACTGATTCTAACAACAGTCACCATTAAATAAGGATGATACCCAGAAATGTATTTTAAAAAATTCTGCTGGTTTTATAAAAACATAACAGAAGAGAAAATCCAGCCAAGCTCTTGCTCCTGATTGCGAACCTACATTTCTAATTGCTTAGCTGCCGGCTTCCTCAGAAGTCCAGATTTTTCACTTTACCACCTGGATGGAATATAATTGTGTTCACAAACAGACACAGGAAGAGGAGCAGGAAGGAGCTCTTGGCTACATCTTGTTTAACTTTTAGATCTTAGCCTAGATAGTGCTTTGTCTAGGAAGCATTCCGTAAGTGCTCAGCCTGTATCAACTGCCTCTCTTACCCTACAGTAAGTAGCCTGACATCTACCATAGTGCTTAGCGGACTGTATTATAATTTTTATGCAGTTTTCTCTATCTGTCAGCTGACTGTAAACTGCCTCCATGAGGACAGAGAAAACACTCCTTATTTTCCCACTCCTGTATTGACAATACTTATAGCACAGTGCACCTAGCGGGTGCTTCTATTACTGAAATGAACTGAACAGAATATAATCTGCCTGGGTTCTCTCTTCATATGTTGGTCACCAGAGCCAGGCTGTTGTCCTGCCCTGTTAACCTCCAGGTCTCAGCTGTCACTTTGCATGGTTGCACAGATATCTTCCTCAAAAGCCCTTACACCAAGCTGATCAAGCCTTGCTGATTGGTGCCAATGAAGCCACAGACTCAACCATTTTTCAGAAAAGAATCATCTATGGATCCATTTGGGTCCGGATTTACACCTTGCTACACTTTGAAAAGTCCTCCCCATGATTATTTCACTCAGGTTTATTTTGATTTATTTAGCAGAATGAAATATTTCATGGATCTGGAATTTGTATTCCTAGAAAGTAAGGAAATATATAATTTTCCAGTTGGCTAATTACCTGAGCACTGTTTAATGAACTCTTCAAATATGTCTCAGTGATCTATAATTTTGATTCTACTAAACAGTAAAATCTCCCACTGCCATTGGAATCTACAACCAGCTGCCCAGATTCAATTCCAGGCCAACACTCGTGGCAGGTCATTTAGCCTCCCGGTGCCTCTGTAGTTCAGGGGTAACCACAGTCACTGTCTTTCACGGTTGTGGTTAATTTCTATGTGAAATGCTTAAAGGAGGACAGATATAAAACAGACCTCTATGTGCTGCTGTGTACTATCGCTGTCATCTGTGTTTATACGTTATCTTCAGCTCCAGTCACCTTTTCATTGTTGAACCTGTGCCACACTGTGCTAAGTGCTGTAGAGGATAACAGGTTTCCATATCTAGGACAATAATCCCCCGAGCCATCAACCCTCTCCTCCCCACATCCCACTTCTTGTGTTTAATAACAATTTGGCTATTTTTGTGCAATTAACTTTTAGTAAATACTTTCCCCCAAAATATTAATAATATCAGCCAACTATTATTTAAGGATTGTTTTCTATGGGTCAGGAATGAAGTTAAGAGCTTTATAGACACTGATAATTTAATTTAATCATATTATGTTAGGAGAATGAAGGCTGCAACCATTAACTAAGAGACCCAGGTTGTCTGATTCTGAAACTTGTACCCAATCTCTATATATACAAAAGCCTAATATGCAAAGTGTCCCCTCAGGAGTTCGACCGGGAGACCGGGAGTTCGATCACTTGCTATAACATGCGCTGACCACTAGGGGGCAGCGCAGAATGAAGGAAGGCCCTGGCCAGAGGCCGGCAGCCAGGGAAGGAAGGCCCCAGCTGACAGCCAGAAGTAAAGCCCTGGTCGGCAGCCGGAAGGCCCCAATTGGCCCTGATTCGCTGGCCAGGCCTAGGGACCCTACCCATGCACGAATCTCATGCACTGGGCCTCTAGTATGATTATCATGCATTATCACTATCATAAAAACAAAACAAACAAAAAAATTCTTGTTGAGATTTGGCTCAGATTTGGAAAAATATATACATATTTATTTGGAAGAACTGAGAGTGTTGACTACTAAGCCTTCCTGTGTATTACGATTATTCTTTATCCAATTATTGTTTACATTTTTATTCAAATATTATATTGTTAATATAACTAATATAGATAGAGTACTACATTATAGGCATAATTTAAAGCTTTACAAATATTAACTAATTCTCACCATGACCCTACGGCATTGACATTATTATTTTCTTTTCACAAAGAACGCAGGCAAAGAGATGTCTCTTCAAATTTAAAATGGTTTCATATCACATAGACAATGCGTGGCAAAGCTTGTATTTTTATACACTGTCTTGGCTTCAGAACCCATGACATTTGGTCATTAAGCTCTCAGTCTACCTCTCAAATCATAGAGAAAGTGTATTTCTGGCTATTCATAATTACTGATATCTGTGAATGGGAACTTTTCATTCTATTTCTATCTTATTATTACTAGTCTACAGGAAAGCATTTTTGTATATTATCTTTCTACACTGTTTAAAAGTTATACATTCCAATTGTTTACTTGTTGATTAGCCTGGGTTATTTAGGGAGGTCATCAAAATAAATCTAGGTTTTTTTCTCAATATCCAAATTTATCATTTTACATCCTTTTTAAAAAATTTTTTTGTTTAATAATTTCTGAGCAATTTTAAATAAATATGTTTTTCATTAGACATATTTGTCCAATATTCCCCTTTAGTGAGAATGCCTCTAATTTTTGCTAAGTAAGAGAGCTTCTGCTATTTGTTTTTGTCAGGTGTGTATTATAACCTGTTAAAGAAACACTGGCCTTTGAGATTCTGACATTCAGTCAGTTATTGATTCTTATTTCCTGGATCTTTTATTATTAAAGTGTGTCAGAGCTCTTCCACATCCTGCAAAATAGGCTACACACATTCAATTGAGAATGTGCATCACCAAGTAGAACTCTGCTTTCCACAATATGGATATACTACTAGTATTTGTGAGTAAAATTGAGAAGCATGGGAAAGGGTTTATTCCTCTTATTCTGGTCATGATTAATCCTTCCAAGTTCACTTGAAAGCATTCCGAATGAAATATAAAAGGTAAATTTTAAGGAAGACATGCATTGTTCGGTTCAAAGCCCTGTGCTTTTTATTTAAATAAGTCACAATGCAAATGGCAGAGAGTTTTGCTACATGCATTGATCATTTTCATTCAGGCTTAGGAATCAAATGAGATCAACCCAAATGGGCTAGAAGCAGCCCTAAGTAGCTTTCAGACATTGCATGTATGGTTACCCAGGAAGTACACATTACACACACTTGTGGTTTCAGTAACTGAAATGGACACTAAAGTGGCTCCAAGGTTCCCATGTTTTGTTTGATGATGACATACACTCATTTGGTTTTTACTATGGGAGGTGCTGAGCCAACAATCTTTGACTTATTTCTGTAACAGAACTGTAAAGGTTATACCTGCGGCAAGTTAATCTTTGACTTAGTTAAAAGTATATCATTTAAGCTTTAAAAAAGCTCTAAATCAGCGGTTCTCAACCTGTGGGTCACGACCCTTTCACAGGGGTCGCCTAAGACCATCAGAAAACACATGTATAATTACATATTGTTTTTGTGATTAATCACTATGCTTTAATTATGTTCAATTTGTAACAATGAAATTTGGGGTCACCACAACATGAGGAACTGTATTAAAGGGTCGCGGCATTAGGAAGGTTGAGAACCACTGCATGCCACTCCAAGTTTTTTTTTTTTTTTAAGGATTTTAGAACTTCGATGCAAATTACACAAAAGATGCACACCTATAAATTGGCATGGGAGTAAAAACTGCAGTCAGAGAGACCAGAATATCAAGCATGATGAACCTGGATGTTTTTAATCTCTATGATGTATGTGTTGTTTTCTTCAGTTTTAATTCACATACACGTTACACAAAAATAAAATCTGCCCGGCCCGTGTGGCTCAGTGTTTGAGCATCAACCTATGAACTGGAAGGTCATGGTTAGATTCCAGGTCAGGGCACATGCCCGGTTGCAGGCTTGATCCCCAGGAGGGGGCATGCAGGAGGCAGCCAATCAATGATTCTCTCTCATCATTGATGTTTTTGTCTCTCTCTCCCTCTCCCTTCCTCTCTTAAATCAATAAAAATATTTTCTTAAAAAAGAAATAAAATCCATAAGTGGCTTTTTGTCTCTGCTCTTTGCATAATTCTGTTTGCATTGTCACCCTTTGCAATGACCGCATCCAACACTCAAGAAAGTAAGGGCAGTGTGGGCCTTTAGAACCTTTCCTTTGAAGCTTTCACTACAAAATGTCTCTACTTCTTATCTCTGCTTCTATACTGTCTGCTGTGCATGGCCAGAGAAAAATTCCATATTAATGTGGACGGAGAGATTACATAACCACATTTTTGGTCTTCAGAGTATTTGTTGAAGTTTATTTGTTATCCAGATTCTCTATTCCAGTAACTATCGCAGAGGTGATTCCAACAAACCCACCAGCTCCCCACCTCAAGAGCTAACTTGCTCCTACTGACCCATGGAAGGTGGGAATCTACATGAGAGAAAGCCTCCAAGCTTTCAACTGCCGGATGAGCTTTAAAGCAGAGCCCCATAAGATAAACAATTACTTCCTTTGAATTAACTACACAAGCTCAGTAATACCAACAAAAGAAGTGAATGGTAAAATAGTACATTCCAATAATTTTGAGATGCACACTTTTTCACATTTTAAAATCTTAAAATCAGCCTCTTACAATCCCTTTCAGGCAGATGGTAGTCATGTCACACACAGTTCTCAAGCCCTGCATATGTAGGAAACCGGACCCTCTGTGTTTCATTCAAAAAGCTCTTCTGTTTTCCTTTTGGAAAACTTTATTAAATTTATTGGGGTGACACTGGTTAATAGAATTGTATAGGTTTCAAGTGTACAATTCTATAATACATCATCTGTATATGGCATCAGTCTTATAGACACATTTTAAGATTTATTTCAACTCATCCCTTCAAGACCAAGAGCAAAGAGAAGAAAGAAAGAAATATGCAAAAAGGAAAGTGGTCTGAATATCAGCAACATTTGGTTGCTTGATGGTGGTGGTGCATTCTGGGTTCATCCGCCTTTAGAGGGTGGCTCAGAAGGAGTCAAGTTAAATTACTGACAACCAACAAATAAACAGGATCCATTACTGAAAAGCCCTTATTTCCTGACTCCCTATGCTACTGGGTATTGCTGTATTCAGTGGGAAACTCACTAAACTGATAAACCTGACATCCCTCATCTTTGTCAAGGCCCTAAACACAGCACAATAAATGACTGGAAGTCCCTTAAGCCCCTGGCTCGGAGCACTCAGCATGGTAGCTCTCCATAAATGATGGGAAAGTGCTGACAGGAGGAAGTGACAAATGAGTGAATTAAAAATTTACACTGCACTATATGAATGCATTTCCTGACAATTAGCATTATTGGCTGCTAAAATGTGTTTCAAAAAGAGTTACGGAACTTGAAATTTTATATATCGAGGATTTGTGTACTACAAACAAGTCACATTTGAAAAATATATACTTTTAATGATTTCAGAGAGAAAGGGAGAGGGAGAGAGAGAAAGAAACACCAATGATGAGAATCATTGATTGGCCACATCCTTCACTCCCCTCACGCCCCCCACTGGAAACCAAGCCTGTAACCCAGGCATATGCTCTGACTGGAAGTCAGGTTCATAGGCCGACACTCAACCCCTGAGCCATGTCAGGTGGGCCACATTTTTATTTAGTGTACAAAGGATAAGTGAAAAGAATTTAGACATCTACAATGAATTAAATATTATCATAAAACTAGAGGCCCACAGCATTCGTGCACTGGTAGGGGGCGTGGCCTGCGGGGATGGGCCTGCTGTGTGAGCACTGCTCATCCCAGTCAGCTGAGCGGCACTGCGACTATGGGAGCGCACTGACCACCAGGGGGCAGCTCCTGCATTAGGCATCTGCCCCTTAGTGGTCAGTGTGCATCATAGCAACTAGTCAACTGGTTGTTCTGGTCATTCTGCCATTTGGTTGCTGGGATTTTATTAAATAGGATGGTGAGTATAACCAGATAACATTTAGGAAACATTTAAAATTTTAATAAAAATTTTAAAAATTAATTTCAGTCTACTGGGCTCAAATAGGTTGTTTTGTTACAAACATTGTTAATATAGTATACTAGAGGCCCAGTGCACGAAATTCGTGAACTCGGGGGTGGGGGGGAGGGTCCCTCAGCCCGGATTGCGAGAGGATGCAGGCCAGGCCGAGTGACCCCACTGGTGCATGATTGGGGCTGGGGAGGGATGCGAGAGATTGCCCAGCTGGTGAGAGATTGCGGGGGGGCTCCAGGGCATGGCCAGCCCATCTTGCTCAGTCCTGATTGGCTGGTCCCCAGCAGAAAGCTAACCTACAAGTCAGAGCATCTGCCCCCTGGTGGTCAGTGCATGTCATAGCGACTGGTTGACCAGTCAACTGTCTGCCCCCTGGTGGTCAGTGCACATCATAGCGAGTAGTTGAGTGGCCTTAGTATATCATTAGGGTATTACGCTTTGATGGGTTGAATGGCCGACCTGACACTTGGCATATTAGGCTGTTATTATATAGGATGGTATTTAGAATGAATCCTTAATTCCTATAGAAGAATAAGCTTAGTTGTGGACTATACCTATACAAGCATAATTCTCATATTTTCTAGTGCATTATAGCTTTCCAGAGTTAGCAGGTATATTATTGCAAGTGTACCGGGTGGCAAACAGCCCTATAGCCAGGACTTAACAGCGAACATGGGAATAAAGACTGGTGGAGCCTGAGTGGACTCTCCCCACACAGGTGTAGTGGCTCCTCCCAAAACTCAGCTTAGGAATGTGAAGACCAAATACAGCTTTGATGATAACCATTATTTTTTGTGTCAGGGCTCTCTCTGTTTCGCTGTCTTTTTCTCTTTCTCCCCACAAGCCCAGTGTTTGTTCCTTGTCATTGCCATTCTGAAATAATGGGCATCTGATTCTATAATGTTTATCTTGTATGTCGCTCCAGTTTCAAATCTCACCCTAGGGCTTAGCCTTCCCGGAACTGAACTAAATTGTTCAGCTCTTTGAATGCAACACAAATTGGTTTTCTTTGGGGGCCTTTCCATATGTCCTTCTCTTGCCAAAAAACATTGCTCTTGTAGATATTAGCTTGAGCCATATGTAACTGCCATTTCTGCAGGTCAAAAAGGGTGGGATCTCTGCAATATTGTAAGGTTGTAAGGTTGAACCTAATATTCTTTCTTCATGTCTCTAGTTAAATGTCCCTCCCTCCAGGGCATTTCCTTAGCCTGCTTCTTTTAGCCTCATAGAGCACTTGGTACTTGTCCGAATTTTATAAGTTACTTATTCAGTTGTTTGATTTGAACATTATCTGTGAGGTCCTTGAAGTCATGAGTCACAATGGATTGGACAACATTGTTATCTTTAAGGCCTGGAAAAGATTTTAGTGAGTGTCTTAGGTAATATTTCCTGTCAAATAAATGTTGAAGTCTAATAATAGACTCATTCAGTGAACAAAATAATTCAAAACAAAAATACCCTTTAAGACGAAGATAATATCTTTTTTCTTAATTTTACAGCCTAATGCCTGGTTCAATCATTATTTTCTTGAATGAACAGGCATATTATTTGCCTTAGGCAGTGCACATTTATATCTACAGGTATATTATTTACACAAATAGCTATAAGGTAGTTGCTATGTAAATGCATTTATATTGAGGGCAATTCCTCCAGAGACTATCTGTAATGGGGTTGGGAGACTAGTGAGATTTAAGTAGGAGAAAATAAATTTAAAAAATAAGTAAACAAAAAAGCAGAAGAAGTGAACTTCAGAGGTATTTTTCCTTATTCTTTTTTGTTGTTCCAGTTCACATTGAACTTATTGAAGTAGTTAATTTTTTTTCAAAACTTTAGATAAAATCTGCTGAAAGTGAAATAAACATCCTATATAATAAAGAGCTAATCGGCTAATTAGACCAGATGGTGGAACAACCTTCCAGAATGACCTTCCAGAACGACCTTCTGGAACAACCTTCCGGAATGACCAGTGGGTGGGGGGTGGGGCTTCGAGGCAGCCAGGGTGCGAGGCAGCAGGGGCTGCGAGGGCCGAGCTCCTTGCACAAATCTCGTGCATTGAGCCTCTAGTAAGAATATAATTTGATACATTTCTCTCTCTATGTATATACAAGCAGGTAATTCATACCTGAATAAAGGTATAGATCATTTCCACCTCCTCTAAAAGTTGCCCTGTACCCCCATTCTACTCAGTGCTTGACCAGTATCTGATTTCTGTCATCACAGAGTAGTTTTTCTTGTTCTTGAAACAAGGATGGGGCTGGTTGTTAGAAAGTCCAAGCCTTTATCAGAAGCTTGGGATTTTAGCTCCAGTTGAGGGTGAGGGGAAGAAGAGGTGCTGTTGATTTAACAATGATGTCTATGCAATGGTACCTCCAATACACCTTCTAAACCCCTTAATGATTGGGTTCAGAAAGCTTCCCAGTTGGTGAGCACACTGAGGTGCTGGGAGAATGGTGCACCCAGTGAGAGCATGGAAGTGCCATACACTCCTCTCCCCCAAATACCTTATCCTAAACATCTCTTCCACTTGGCTGTTCCTGAGTTGTGGCCATTTTAGTAAACCAGTAACTGTAAGTAAGTGAACTGTTTTCTTGATTTCCATGAGTTGTTCTAGCTGAGACTTTTGGGGACTCATTCCGTGCATGAGCACTCAGCCCTCAGCCAAGCGCCTGAGGAACCGACCCATGCAAATTTTACATTTTCCTCTTCTCTGATAGCCTGCTGTTCAATTCCTCAGTTCTTCAGCAACACCAAACTCTATCTGCTCCTTAATTTAGTCCTCCACTTCCCCTCCATGTCAGTACTGGGAAACCTAGGCAGAAAGCTGGACTCCTCAGATCCTTCTTTGCTCTTAAGAGTCAAGCTTGCACAAGCTGTTTTCCAGTCTGAAAACAAATGCCTCATGTTCTGGTATGTATTCAGTGTCTTAGTTGCTTATGTCAGAAGAGTCCATCATCTGCCAGTTAATTCTTTATGACCAGAAACAGAATTTCAGTCAATACAAGTTAAGAATAACTAATATTGTTGTAGTAATAGTATTTAACTAACATTAAGGAACCCTTTCAGGAACCCTTACTAGTATTTCTAGTAAATACTAAACAGATTAGAATACTGGGTACTTGTATTGAAGTAGTAAAAAGATGGAAGGAATTGGATTTTGGACTTCTTGAGCTGCCAATAAAGAGTATGAGGTTGGCAATGGAGAAGCTTTGGATAACTCTGAGCTGATGAGATGGGATCAGCAGCTTGTACTTGAGGAAGTTTAATTGAACAAGTGATTGGGAATGGGATGCTCTCTGCCTAGAGAGACCAGTCATGATGCTGCCACATGAAGCAATGAGGTCATGAAGAATAATGGAGGCAGTGAGGAGTTTAATTTAAGGACAGGAGTTAGTTATGTTAGAATTTAATGCAAGCACAGGAGTAAGTTATGTTAGAATTTAGTGCAAGCACAGGAGTTAATCATGTTAGAAATATCTACTACCGGATTAGTGCAGTGCAAGGAATGTATAAATCAAAGAACAATCAAAGGTCTGCAGCCTCCCTGATTTGGGGATAATGGGAGGTACAATCACTAGAAATAAGGGATTTGGAAAATAGTAGCTGACTTCAGGAACAATTGTATCACTCTATCATCTTAAGTTGCCAAGATAACATGTTGAAAGAGGAGATACCCAGATGGAAATGACCAGTAGATGTAAAAACATGTGTCTAGAGCCTCTAGATAGGGCTGAGTTTTGCACAGAAATTTGAGAATATCTGTATATATGTAGGAGAAGAGTGAGTTATACAATGGGGGAAAACCCAAATTGGGAAACAGAAGAGGGTGATATTTACACTGTTTCCATTATTCATACATTGTCTGGGACTATTGAACACTTGCATATTTAAAGTATTCATCTAGTTTGAGTGTTTGTGCATGTGAGTGTGTCCCAAGTTGACATATTAAATTTTGCAACTGTTTTGGTTGTAATGACACAAAATTATCCATGTGATAATAAAGTTAGAGCCCAGTTTGGGGCTTTCAGGAAGCAGCCGATCAATGCTTCTCTCTCAGCATTAATATTTCTATCTCTCCCTTCCTCTCTAAAATCAATGAAAATATATTTTTAAACACTTGGATTGCGGGAAACGAGTTAAGTCGGCTCGCGTGAATTGCGCGTACTCCGCGGGAGCCGTCTTAACTCAGTTCATATAGATTTGCGGTGGAGTGCGGGAAACGTGTAAACTCGGGCCGATTGTAACTGCGTATTACCAAATATTTGTTTGTTTGCCGTTCACAAAGATACCTACCTGCGTATGCGAACCGTTTCATACCCATACTTCGAACCCATACTTCAAAAGATATAGGCATTTTAAACTAACTCTGATTTTGCGCGGGAAACCTAAATAATTGCCCGCGCCATCTTATATTTTGGCGGGAAATTCACCCGACACCGTAGTGTTAAGAAAGAAGAAAACATAAAAGAAAAGTCAGTCCAGTTTTTCTGAAAAATAATTTCTTAGGGATTGAAATACAAATGTATGGAGATTGCTTTTTGGTCGTTTGTATTACCAACCGCCCCCCCCCCCCCCCCCCCCCGCCGGCTCCACCCCAGAAGGCAGTTTGTTACAAATCAATGATTTTTTAAAAGATCGATTATAATTATTATGAGGAGCCCAGCACATGAAATCTCGCAGCCCGCCCACCCACCACTGCCCTTCCTTGACACCCAAACTTCTCCATGCAGAGCTCCAGTGCGCCTGGCCCAGCCCCCTGACCCGTCTGGCCTTCTCTGGCTGTTTCAACCCCTGCCCTCAGCCCCTGGAGTCACCTGGGGCTGGTCCCGCCTTCTCCGGGAGCCTCCCCACTTCCGCCCCATCTCTGGAGCAATGTGGCGGCTCTGTTCCATCATGGCACCAGAGGAGAGTGTGGAAACCTCCCGCCTGTTGCGTTGTGCTCCTTCCCCAGGCAGGTGAGCGGCGGGGCACTCTGAGTGTGAGCGGTGGGTGAAGGACTGATGAGGGGGGCACTATGGGCTCTCACCCCCACTCTTCCGGGCACGGGCCTCCTCCGGGCGCCTCACCTCTTCCACCCCGTCTCTGGGAGCAATGCCCCACCGTGCATGTGCAGGCAGCCTCCTCCTTAGCGGTCATGACTGTGACACTGTTAGGACCAATTAGCATATTACCTCTTTATATATATCAATAGTAAGAGATTAGATATAAGCAGGAACTTCTAGATTTGAAATTAGTACTAGATAAAGCCAAGAAGCTCTATGTTTTGGCACATTTAGATCCTAATATATTACTTTGAAGACATCTTAGAGATCGCTCATGCTACAGATGGAAATCTGAGGTTCAGAAAGGTAAGAAAAGTTTGCACGAATAAAGGTAGCAGAACCAGAACTACAGTTCTCACCATTTAATAACTGCCTCTTGGACCGTTAAAAAACATAGTACCTGACTTGTTAAATGAAGGCACTTGAAATTTCAACCCTTTTTAATCATGTGAATTTCTTTAAAGTTATCTTTTCAGAAGTTTACATTTCTCAAAATTTGCTTTTCCTAACCTGACTAAATCATCTTAAAATTATTCTGATGTAATGTTAAAATATGTAGAGAAGAGTTTCATGAAAACACATATCTAAAGCTTCTGGCAAATTTTATCTTAGCTAGGGCATTGAGAGAGCCACTGTGGATGCCAAAAATGGAAAAAGCTATTTCCCTCCTCTTTGGAAAGCCATTACTTCTTTCTGACTGGAAAGACTAAATAGGGAAAAAAGTTTAGATTTCTGGCCCAGAGATGGAAATAAATACATTTTCTTTTCCTTATTACTTTTCAGAGACATAAATAAATTCAGAGTAAAGAGTGAGCCCTAATTAATGTAGATAATGGGAAAAGCAAACTCAGTCTTTTATTTTAACTCATTCTACCAGCTTAAACATGATTACCAGACAATTGCTTAGATAAACGCTACCAGCAAATAAAGTAGCCAAAATATTTCCAGCCTGCACTCGCTTCAGAAGAAAAGCACCAGAAAATTAGGTCAAAATTAGGATTGCATTAAGTAATGAGTTAAAGGAAGTTATGGAAGTAAGGAAGGCACCAAATGGTTCCTAGTTACTTCTAAAATTTTCATTTCAAATAAATGCCTTAAATCAGGGTCTTAAGAAAGGCAAGACTCAAACATTGTACCCACCAAGTCATACAGATGGCCTTCTATGCATTTGGACATTTTGGAAATAAAATGGCCATAGCATTGTTGAAAGTGTATCTGCATAATTGATTTGAAATATAAATTTCTAATGAAAATTAGATTATCCTAATGTTCTCCACTTGTCTACATATTGATCTATAGTGAAAATAAAATCACATTTCCCATTAAAAAGGAAATAGTCAACCATGAACTTAAGTTTCCATTCCTATTTGTAATTAATATTTTAATGTACACTGTTACTGATATCACTTGTCAATATAGGAAGCAGAAGACAGAGTCAAATTATTAAGGTGATTAATGAGTAATATAGAAGTATTTCTGAAAGAAAAGACATCTAGTGCTGGCAAACCAAATTGTCTTTTTCTTTACAATAACAACCAGAAAAAAATCATGAACCATGAAGTACCCCTCCTTAAATTAGTATTACATCTGTATATAAAAATGTATGTGTTTTCAATTGCTACAGAAGAACAATCCTTCTTGATCAATGACTATTTCAAGTACTAAATTCTAATGAAGTCTTAGAAATGGGAAACTAATAAAGCCAGATTTTTAACTCACACAGTCTTAAAATATGTGTATTTAATTCAAAGACTCTCTATAAATATGATTATCTAAGTATATATAAAACCCTAATATACAAATAGATCGAACAGCAGAACAACCGGTCAACCGAACAATCGGTCACTATGATGTGCGCTGACCACCAGTGGGTGAGCACAGAACATGGAGGGCGTTGGCCATGGCAGGATGGTGGAGCAGGGGTGCCAGACCAAGGCGGGGTGCTGGTTGCTGTCATCGGGGTGAGCCTCTGGTGGTTACTGAAAATTCTTTGCTCCTGTGCGTGGCAGTCCCACCCAGAGCTTGCACCTGCTGCTGGTGCCAGCCTTGCTCACACCCGCTGCCAACACTGGAGGCGCCACTCGCACCCGCTGCCAGTGCCCGGTACCGGTCCCAATTGCTCAGTGCTGTCAGCGTGTGAGACTGGCAGCTACAGGCCCCAAATGCCCCTAAGGGCTTCTCCACCTCCTCCTACTCCTGAGGGGCAATCGGGGCAGCAGTGCTGCTTGCACCTGCTGACAGTGCTGGCCCTGCGCGCACTCACTGCTGGTGCTGGCCCTAAACACTCCATGCCATCAACGGTGCAAGCGGGGCCGGTGCCATCAGTGCATAGGAGTGGCAGCAACGAGAGCGGGGCTGCTGGCAGACAGGGGACTGGTGGCCAGGCCAGGGCACAGAAGATGCGCCGAGACCCTCCCTGTGCCCACCGCAGCCTCGAGGCCCACAGTTCCGTTCAAGGTGCATGAATATGTGCACTGGGCCCCTAGTTTCTAATAAAATAATCCAGAAGGGATTCAGAACTTGACCTAGGAAGAATCCTATATAAAAGCCTAGATGGTATCAAACATGATGCCACCACAAGATGGCCAGCAGGGGAGGGAAGTTGGGGGCGATCAGGTTGGCAGGGGAGGGCAGTTGGGGGCGATCAAGCTAGCAGGGGAGAAATTAGGCATCAGTCAGGCCAGCAGGGGAGCGGTAAGGGGTGATCAGGCTGGCAGGCAGAGGTGGTTAGGGGCAATCAGGCAGGCAGGCAGGTGAGAGGTTAGGAGCCAGGGGTCCCAGATTAGAGAGGGTGCAGGCCGGGCTGAAGGACACCCCCCCCCCAAATGCACGGATTTCGTGCACTGGGCCTCTAGTTCTATATAATAAAAGCCTAATATCCTAAGTGTCCGGTCGTCCAGTGGGCAGTTCAACCAATCAAAGTGTGATATGCTAATGATATGCTAAGGCCGCTCAACCACTCACTATGACCATCAGGGGGCAGACAGTCGATCAGTCGACCAGTCGTTATGATGTTCACTGACCTCCAGGGGGCAGATGTTCCAACTAGTAGGTTAGCTTGCTGCTGGGGTCTGGCCCATTGGGACTGAGCGAGATGGGCCAAACACACCCTGGAGCCCTCCCGCAGTTTCTCCTCGGCTGGCCAACCTCCTGCGTCTTTCCCGAGCCCCAACCGCGTACTGGTGGTGTCCCTTGGCCTGGCCTGTGCCCTCTCACAACTCTGGACCCCTCAGGGGATGTTGGAGAGCTGGTTTTGGCTCGATCCAGCAGGCCAGGCCGAAGGACCCCACTGGTGCACGAATTTGTGCACCAGGCCTCTAGTTAGATAATAATTATACAATGTTAAGATATGTATAACATTATTTAAAAGTATTCTTTATTTTTACCATTGCATTCATGGCTAATAGCATTAAGTAACTTAAGTTATTATGCCCTTGAATTACATTAGTTTGTCAATTTAATGTTAATGATGGTAGAAGATATTTGATTGGCAATACTCCAAAGAAGCATTTCTTAGTGAGCCAAGGAGGTAGAAACCATCTCAAGACCAGATGCTATTCCATCTTCAAATTCCAGTAGCTGCCAACATGTTTCAGAGCTACAGAGGAGTTAATTAAAAGGGTTTAGTCTTGAAATTCATTCATATCTGAATGCTTCAGTTTAAGCTGCTAATGAAAATGCTACTCTATAATAATAGAAATCAGTTGCCAACGTTGATATCTTTATTCAAAATGTCATATGTCTATCAAATACTTGTGCACATACCATATTATTATCAAAACAGCATTTGCAAAGAAAAGTGCTGCTGTGCCATACTTTGAGAAACATAAAAAAGGAATTTTTCAGGCCTGATTGTATTAAGAAGATTTTAAAAATCAAAATAGATACCTTACTTTATGTTCCATAACTTAAATTCGTGACCAGGAAAACATTTGTTCATTTCCTGAGTCTCAGATGGGCTGATAATACTTTCCTCCAAATTATCAGCTCTAATTCATGTGACTTGCTACCTGCCCCCATGGATACTGATCCGGGGAAAGCTGGAATTGACAACTTAGTTTTTCATTCTCCACAGAATGAACTGCTCCAATAGATCTTGTTCAGGGAATGGCATATGAAGTATGTAATTACAGAATGAAAGAAAATTAATTGCTTTGTGAAATCATCGCTTTGAAGGAAGAACTCCAGTTAAAGGAACGGCTCCTTTGAATGAGAAATCCCTGAAATGTTTACTTTTGGTGTCACCTGGTGTTTTAGTGTTCAAGGTGCTGGTCCTCTTTAGCTGATAGTATGAGGATAAACTGGAAGTTGATTTCCCCCCACACAGATTTTTTTCTGAGTAACTAACGTCCTGGGTGAGCTCATAGATAACTGGGCATGTATTTCTGATTGGTGCATAGTGTATGTCAGTGTAGAGTTCAATAGTGAAATGTGTAAATCACAGATTCGGTGCCCAGTACACAGGCAGTGGGCACTTTGCCTGGGAATCTCAGCTCCACCGCTCTGAGATAGTGAGCAAGGTATTCCAACTGGTTGTTTTATTGTAGAATTGAGGAAATGACACATGTATTAAAGAACTGTTGTAGAGGGTGATATAAATTGCTCTGCACACATCTAGTCCTAGCATAAAGCCAATTACTTAATAAAACAGGACTCCTGAGACCTGCTTGTAATTCTTACTATATTTCCTCAAACACAATGTTGCTCTCTTTAGGGATTTCACTTAGAGGAAAATACTAGTAAACTTAGTGACAAAAGGGCTTTCTCTCTTTTCAGGTGATATAATTTGGTTTTATATTTTATTCTCTATGGGATATTGCATCGAACATGGCTATTTCCTGGATAGTTTTAACGTTCCATAATGGCAGATTTACATAACAACACACATTCTATATAATAAAAGCCTAATATGCTAAGTGTCCGGTTGTCCAGTGACCCGTTCAATCAATCAAAGCGTAATATGCTAATGATATACTAAGGCCACTCAACCAATCACTATGATGTGCACTGACCACCAGGGGGCAAACGCTCCAACAGGTAGGGTAGCTTGCTGCTGGGGTCCGGCCGATCAGGACTGAGCAAGATGGGCTGGACACACCCTGGAGCCCTCCCGCAGTCCTTCCCCAGCTGGCCAACCTCCGGTGTCCCTCCCCAGCCCCAATCATGAACTGGTGGGTTCCCTCAGCCTGGCCTGCACACTCTCGCAATCTGGGACCCCTCAGGGGATGTCGGAGAGCCAATTTCGGCCCTATCCCACAGGCCAGGCCAAAAAACCCCATGCACCGGGCCTCTAGTATTAAATAAATCACCAACTTCCTATTCTTTTCTCCATCTTATTATGGATGTAGAAGTGAGAAATGAGTAAGATATGTGTTCAAAGACCAGCTAAATGACAAGTGACGGCTCTTGGCAGTCACTGCCCTCAGCCTTGCCCACCTCACCTTGTAGGAATCCTTGGCTTTTGTCCCTCCAAATGGACCAGTTACTCTCCTACTTCACAAAAACAGGGACATGCTTAAGATGCTACGTCAGGAGGAAGTAAAACGCAGCATATTTTTCTTAATTACCACTTAGGAATCACATGTATTATGAGCAAAGAAATACAATTTCCAAAGTTCTGAGCATGTGACCATACGATTATTAAATTTACGTCAAACAAACTGGAATTTGTATTATAAAAGGATAGAGAGGAAAGATGAGACTTAAGTTCCAAACAGAAGCTTTACGGGGATGAGAGCCTGTAGATAATTTGCAACAGCATCCAGGTCCCATTGCACAGTATGTGCACTGTCAGAAAAGCAATGGACAGGCAGGCTGTGAGAGGTTGCAATCTGCCCCTCACTACCTGGTTAAGCTATGCACCCTGGTCTGTGTCTTCCCAGAAAGAACAGCTGAATTCAGCAGGTTTGAATCAGCTCAAAGGGAAAACCGAACCTTACAAACCCAGAATGGAACAATACTTTAAGAAGAGGACAAAGACTACAGACAGAATTGTTTTTGCCTAGAAAGACTGACACACCCTTCAGAGAGGAAGTTTTACAAAGCATTTTCATAGATGGGATCCTTTGAATAGTCAGAATTTACAAAATTAAAAAAAAAGTTTTTCCAAGATTAAGCTGGAGGAATATGTTTGGATGAAAATAAAAGTGCACTGTCATGGGAACATAAAATGGAACTGATTGTGCCTCATCACTGAAATTGTTCTCTTTTTGCTTGTTGCCTGGCCCACTTCTGTGCTGTACAAAATAAAAAGCACTGGTGAGTCTTAACTACTCCTTTGTCATGTAAAGTGAACGGTTTTTTTCCACTTCAAACAGAATCTGATTTCGATGAAACTGAGATGAAGTCCACAAATTTGGGATACAAATAATGCTGAATCTAATGTTTTAGCTGGTCACTTCAATACTGACAGGTTATACAATCATGAAGTCCAGGGACTCCATTTTGGGAACACATCACTCCTTCCAAATTTTCCAGAAAGTCTGTAACTTAAGTGAGATCAATGTAATTTTCCCACCCAAGTAGGGAGCAGGAAGATAGAAGCTCTGTGTTGTCGATTTTTACTGTCTGTAGTTATCTCTCTATAAAAATTTTCTCCATATATTTATAGATATAGCTCTCACTCTATGTATAGATACAGATATAAATGCCACTGTATTATGAATGCATGTTTGTAGATTTTGCAATCTCTTTTTTATTTATGAAAAGCTGCTTCAAACATTGAGTGAAGACATTTCAAATTACAGTAAATAATTTTTCAGATGCTTCAGTTTTTATTAGTTAAAATTAACTTGAGATGTTGTTACTTGACATTTGGAAATTCAGTCTAATCTTCTTTTTGCCATAGTTTAAAATTTTATTACAAAGAAAGTGTTTTATTGTTTGGGAAGTTCTGCAATGGCCTCAAGCCCAAAGCATCAAGGATTCCAGTAATATTAGCGTGATGATTTACTTATTCAATATTAGGAATTTAGCTGATTTTTACATTAAAAGTGAGAAGACACTTTAGGCAAGACTTTATTCCTGACTTCAGATAAGAGAAAAAATAGGGTACAAAACTGAAAAAAATTATTTGTAACTTGACATTAGCTGAAGGCTGTCACTGATCAACACAAATCCTAAATCAGAACCAGGAAAAGGGGCAATGAAGTATCCCAGGTGTTGGCTTAGAGTGAGGTTATTGATTTGTGCATCACCGCAGTCCAGTTATGACCGGAGAAGTTCAAGATATAAGGAAGATCGGTTCAATTTAAAACAATTGACCTGACTTAGGCATATTCATCCCCGTTTAAAAAAAGGGGGGGGCATATTTATTTGCAGAGGTTAGAAAATAGATATAAGTGTGCAATTACCAGAAAAAGTTATCTGAAAATTAAAATGAGTAAATGTAGTGAATTTTTGGGTTCTAAACAACTACACAGTTTGTTTAGTTTAGATGTTGTCTTTCAGTGTACTTTGAATGTCAAATATAAGGCACATGAGTAGATGTTAAAGTGAAATACTATCTAGAGAGCTGATCTTCATGAAATTATCCAGGGGCTTTCCAAATGATAGTAAGTATAAAAGAGCCAATTTGATACAACATGTACCTAGTTTCATTAAGTGCTTCATAAACTACTTGGGGAAGGCAGAATTTTTGAGTTGATTCAAATACTCAGAATAATATTTCAGATGGAACTAATCTGTAAGACAGCACTGAAGAAAGCACAGCATTTGCTTTAAAAACAAACAAACCAAAAAAGGTGAGGAAGGAGGAGGCAGAAAGGGAGGAGGAAGAAGAGGAGGAGAGCCCTTCATCAGCCATACTTCTACTTGAAATGGGAAATAAACCAACCAGGGTAAAACAAAGTACAATTTTTTTAGTCCATTTTTGAAACATCCACTGACATAGCCAACAGAGATTGATCTAAATGGAACCTGTGTTCGCCAGGTGAGTACAGACATTTTGAATCCAAGAGCAGATGGATGCTGGTTAGGACAGCACTGGGCAAGAGGGGAAGGAAACCTGAGTGATTGCAGAGCAAGTGCAGTGGGCTAGTTCTTGCTCCTCTCAGACCCCGCCTTCTCTCACCACCTCTGTGTAACCAGACCCCTCTCCAATTTTTATATTTTCGTTTTTCTCTTCCTTTTTTCCCCTGCACTTTGCCTTTGTCAGTCCTTCAAATCATAGGTGATCTTGAAGAAATTTTTAAAAATATAGTTTTATTGATTTCAGAGAGGAAGGGAGAGGGAAAGAGATAGAAACATCAATGATGAGAATCATTGATTAGCTGCCTCCTGCACTCCCCTCACTGGGAATCGAGCCTGCAACTTGGACATGTGCCCTGACCAAGAATTGACCTCCTGGTTCAATAACTGAGCCTCATCAGCCAGGTCTGAGGAGATTTTTTTAATGTAACAATAATCAAAACTGTTCCCTGTGAATGACACATTTATAAATTCACTGAATATAGTTTAAGAATGGCAGTCCTACATATATAACCTTTTTCAATTACTTACATATAATTTCTCTGTTTTTCTCTATTGCCTCTCAGCTATAAAAACAGCTTTATTTATCACCTTGCTTTCTAAAGAGAAGGGCCTTATTAGAAGCAGTAAGAAATTCTACATCATAGCTTATTATTGTCACCATTTTTTTGTTACTCTCAACTGGGTTACAATTACTGAGAAAAGAGGTAAGAAATTCTTAGAGTCATGAAACATGGCCTTGAAATAAATTCTTCACACATCTTCACCATTGTCAATCCTGAGGGTTTAGAGCCCAATTAATGGGAAGAAGAGTTAAGGAGAAGAGTGAGGTGAAATTCTGTGATTATATCGAGTAGAGAGGAGCTCACAAACAAAAACTGGATGGGTACTTATGAGTGATGTAAATCTCCCAAGTTTTAGAACAGCGAGTAGAATACTGAGCTCTCTATGTTGTTTTGGGATGCTCACTACAGTGACAGAAAAAAAGATGGACATCTTCCAAATCTCTCAGAGCTATTTATTTTTTCAGTAACTGAAAAAACTTTAATCACAGATGATTTTGCCATATTTACCAGGCATTCACAGAATTTTCATCTCAAGGTGAGAAAGCTATTGAGCCATTCCTCTTTGGAGCAAATAAACTATATTTTATGTTCTGTTGAGGTTTTCTAGTATTCTTCTTGGCTTCTGATTCTTAATCTCAGAATTTTCTTATGAAATGTACTACTTTGATCATGTTTATGTATTAGCAGTAAATTTTAAGTATATCAAATATTTCACTTTCTCAAAATTATCTCATTCTCTCTAAAGGATAATCCAAAGCTTAGTTCTCAATTCGTTGCTGCCATTGTAAACCCACCTTCCTTTCTCTACTGGCTTGCCTAATGGATTCTATGGTTACTTTTGGGTTCTAAGTGGTTTTCCAGTAAATAAACACCAGAGAGACTATTACAGTGAATTCCATTCCCTAGATTTGGAGGTTAATACGAAAACATGTTAAGAGGCAGAAAATGAAATGGCTTAGAGTAGAAATACTTAAACCTCTGATGCATAATAATGTATTTGAGAAATGTGGGCAATTCAAAAATGTACATATGGTCTTAGACAAACCCTTGCATTCAAGTTTGTATTTTCCCACTTGCTGTTGTTCAACAACGTGAAAGGGAACATACAAGTGAATTCTACTTTGACCATTGGTGTGTGTCGTTTCCTCACAAAACATTCATGTTTATCCAATGATATTATTGACATTTCTAACCAGAAGTCTTGCTTTGTGGCAGAGGTCAAGTTAATCTGATCCAATGGTCTTACTAAGGTTGGAAATGTATTTTTGTCTTTATTTTCTACCCTTACAAATATTATTATGGTCCAATTTTCCTATAAATAGGTAGTGAACTCAAAAAAGTGGGAAAACATTCCATCATTGTAGGAAAAATAGCCACTCTACCACAGACCTTTGGAGAATAACCAATATCAAATCAGAACTTCGACAATAAGCAATTTAACATTACTTGGCACTTGACGATAAGCATGCATATATATATATATAAAGTCTGTATTCCTTTCGCTATCAGAAAAATAATCTGAGCAGATATTTTAGGGAACTAAAGATCAGACCAATCCTCTGGGTGCCAACTTGGAGTTACATCCTACTTTGACAGAAACAAGCTTTCATTTACCAATTACACAGCAGCAGCTTAACTAGAAGAGACTGGGTGTTGTGAGTGGCGACTTCAAAACTTCAGGAATCTATTTTAAAATAACAGAGGGGCTAGAGTTGTGCACCTGCTGAGTCAAGAGTTAAATCAAAACTCCTCACCCAGTGGTCTTTCATTTGGATAGCCCAGGCTGCCACCATGCAGATGGCAGAGCTTTTGAAAGATTTCAAATGAAATTAGGAGGATTCATTAATGCTGTGACAACCATCAGCCTTGGTTCAGAATTTAAATGTTACTAAGGCAAAGCCCTCTGGCACCAGTCACCATTGATACTAGCCATGGATTAAGTTTAACATGAGGTTCTGCATCCTTTGCATCACCCCACGAATTAATTGGGCTAAAAAAATGCAAGCCATGCAGATCATGAACAGAGTAAGGCTACCCTTCCTTTAGTAAAAATTAACAGATGCAATTTTAATGTACTATGTTTGGACTATGGCAAGTTACAGCTTAATTTAAGTAAAAAAATAAAATTTTCTGGCTCATATAAGTGCTAAGTCCAGAGTATGTGAGTTTCTGACACAGCTTTCTCTAGAAACCAAGGAGAGGTGTGTGTGTGTGTGTGTGTGTGTGTGTGTGTGTGTGTGTGTGTGATTCTCCCTTCCCCAATCCCTCAGTGCCCTTCTGTGCTTGGTCACCTTGACAGATACGCATATTCCATGTAATAGCAAGATGAATACCAATGGTTTTGGGGTTACATCATCCTAAAAGTTTGAGATCTCAGAGAAAGAGATAATATTTTCATCTGTTCACATTGCTATACCAAAATACTACAGACTAAGTAGCTTATAAACAAAAGAAATATATTTCTTACAGCTCTGCAGGCTGGGATGTCCAAGATCAAGGTGCTGGCAGAGCTAGAGTCTGACAAGGATTGCTTCCTCCTAGTCTATAGTTAGTAATCTTCACACTGTGTCGTCACATGGTGGAAGGGGTGAGGGATCTCTCTGCCATCTCTTTATAAGGGCACTAACTCCATTTATAAGAATTCCATCCTCATGCCCACTCACCTCCTAAAGCCCCCATCTCCAAATAGGATATCTTTGAGAGTTAGATTTCAACATATGAATTTTAGTGAGGGCATAAACATTCAGTCTATAGCAGAGAGACTGTAGTTTTCCAGCATCCTTATATCCATATTCCATGGAGGGACTCTGGTTGGTCCTTCCTGAAATAATGCCCACCCAAGGTCTTATCACTTATCAGTGAGATCAGGCCCTGGCTTGGCTAGGCATAAGTCACATCCCTATCCTTTAGTACTAAAATCAAGGACCCCAATGAAACCACATGGAATGAGTAGGTACCAAAATCAAAAGATCCCTAATCCCATTCTCAGAGTTCCGTTGGCCATATAAATTAATATTCATGGTTCTGAGGATTAGGGTGTGGATATATTAAGGGGTGGAGGGCTCATTATTCAGTCTACCACATTTGATAGTGATTTGTTGAATTCTATCTAATAATACTTATAACATCATCTGCTCTGGGCACTGGGTAAAAAAAAGCAGGGCCTGTCCTCATTGTATAATGGCATAGAAACTTCATTTTTTTAATATGAATATCTCTCCTTTCTTTCCTTTTGATGCAAACTGATCTCACCCAGCAATCTGACATTTGTCAGTCTGTTCCAGGTATCCATGCCTCTGGTTCTATTTTGTTCATCAGTTTATTTTGTTCATTAGATTCCATATATTAGTGAGATCATATGGAATGGTTTTTAAGCAGAGAAATTTGCCACAATCCCTCCCATGCCCTATCCCTCACCCTCACCCTCACCCCCTCCCTGGCCCCAGGACATTTACTATGAAATGGAGACATTTTTGATTGTCAGGACTATAGGGATCGGGATGCTACTGACATCTAGTGGTTAGAGACCAGGGATAATGCTAAATATCTTACAAAGCACAGGTCTTTATCACAAAAATTAATTGTTTGGCATAAATGTCAATAATGCTGAGGTTTAATAAAAAATCTACTTTAAACAATGGGAAGAGTTAAAAAGGTTTTAAGCAGAGAAGGACCACGTTAAAATATGCACAATATATACTGCAATCAGCCAAAATACTAACACTCCTGCTAGGAACATGAACAGGAGAGTAATTATAGCTGTAGAGATGTCAAACAGGGAACTAGTCCAGGAGGACATACAGAAATTATGGCACAAATGAATGGGGTAGCTGTAGAGGTGAGTAGCATGGACACATTCAAGAAATATCATGGAGATGCCCAGCCAACGTGGCTCATTGTTTGAGTGATCTATGAACCTGGAGGTCACGGTTTGATTCCTGGTCAGGGCACATGCCTGGGTTGCAGGCTTGATCCCCAGTGTGGGCCATGCAGGAGTCAGGCAGCCGATCAATGATTCTCTCTCATCATTGATGTTTCTATCTCCCTCTCCCTCTCCCTCTCCCTTCCTCTCTGAAATCAATAATATATGTATTATGGAGCAAAAACCAACAGCTAAGGCTTGTTCATAATTGGCCATGAGGAGCAAGGAAAGAGAAGGTTCTAAGAATGACTCCCATAGTTTTAGCTTTGCAGTTGGGTAAGTAGAGATGCCATTCACCAACAAGGGGAATGTTCCAGGAGGACCATGTTCCTGAGAGAAAACCACACATTCAGTTGTGGGCATGTTGGGTCTGTATTGCCTATGAGGCAGTGAAGTAGAAAGTTAGAGACAGTGGAGAAGACTGGACTGTTGCTGTCATTAAAGATGTCAGAGATGGGCAAGGTTGAGCTCAACTAGGAAGGACAGGATGAGATTCAAAGAAAGGCTCCAGCTGAGCCCTATTCTACTTAACATTCAAAGGTGGATAGGAAGGAATAAGCTGGTCACGAAAACAGAACAGCAGAAGAGTAAGAGGAAACCCAGAGAAGAAGAATATTTGTACTGAACAAGGGAAGTATTTCAACAAGGATGGATTGTTCAACTGTGTAGAATACTGTTAATATATGAACGGAGTCTGGAGATTAAGTAAAATGAGAAAAAAAAAAAAAAAACAGGGCCACAGATTTAGACGCAGATGAATAAGTAAGTGGCTGCAGATTGACATCTTGGGAATGTAATAAAAACTTTACTTTTTTAAAGTCAAAAGCCTATGTCCACACTGACATCTAAGTCCTGCCCTTTCAGTTTATCATCTTCTTTCTTAGTTTGGCTTCTTTTCCCCCGTCATCCTAGCTTTACTGAAATATAAGTGACTTATAATATTGGGTAAGTTTAAGGTGTATTATGTGTTGATTTGATATACCTAAATATTGCAAAATGATTAACCACCGTAGTGTTAGCGAACATCTGCATCACATAACATAATTTCCATTTCTTGTTTGTGGTGAGAATATCTAACATCTACTGTCTTAGCATCTTTCAAGCATATACTGTATTATCATGAAGCATAAGCACTAGGCTGTACATACAATCACAGAACTTATTCCTCTTGTAGTTGGAAGTTTTACTCCTTGAGCTCATCTCCCATTTTCTCTCACCACTCAGTCTCTGCTACCATTTTAGTGTCTGCTTCTTTGAGTTCAGCTTTTTAGATCCCACATATAAGGGTACCATACAGCACTGGTTTAGCTTTTTAAATGAATGTGACCCTGCTACTATTCCACTGGGCTTCTACCATGTACCTGCTAAAGGGCTCTCCTGGCTCTTAAGATAATAAAATATTCCCTTTCCATTTCCAGTTGGTAAAGTTAATGATGGGAGAATAAACGGAACAGAAAGTAGAAAGACTAATTTATTTGCACAAGCCAACCCTTTTTATTAGTACACAGTAATCTTAATTATAGAGGCATTTATCACAAGGCAATTACAGTGGCCATCCATGTAGATGCATGCTACAATTTCATGCTTAATTCCTGAAACCAAATCAGCTTATATCCATCAAAAAGAAAGATCTTGCCAGGTACCCGCAAGTTTACTAATTACCCGTTATGAAGCCCCACTGACCTATCAGGAAAGGGTTACTATTTCTCAGCGGCATTCTCTTGGCCACCCTTTGAAGCAATTATCACAATATAGTAAGAAGCATACAAGCTGTCCACATATGAAATGACTGGAACAGCTTGCTGCCCTTATGTACAGGTAAGTGCACGGCTTGTTCGCCCCCAGGGACCTGGAAACAGCCCAAGGCCTATCTGTAACTCCCTGTGGTTGAGTCATAGCACAAAGTTATGTAGCATCTGAATTCTCTCTGGTTTCTATGAAGAAGACATAGGAGGCTGCAGTCTGGTTTAACATATGGCAATTTCATATTCTCTTCCGAGATACATGGATCTTTATATTGAAGTTATTCTCTGTACCTGAGCCCTGGGCACTTCTCCTGAGCTGTGGACAATATTGATCAGAAACCAGCAGATGGAAGTAAGATGACAGAGACAGACCCAGGTGCTGAGGGCTGCCCTGTACACTAACGTGCAATATTCTACAGGTGATCCAAAACCAATTTACTAAGAACTGTCTGCACAGTGTGCCAATGACATCTGTATACACACATTAAAATGTGAGCATGCCTACTGGAATGGTGAGAGTGCTCAAAATAAAAAGGTGCCATGCAATGTACCCCGGAAGGACATGTGTGTGTCAATTTGAAGAAAAAATATAACCGTTCTTCTTTAATTTATTTCTTAATAATCCTCTTGCTATATTCATAAAGGTCAATAGACTTGGTGCTATGTAAATCCTAACATTTCACAACAAACAGAAGGTGAACAGTAGACGGAGACAGTTAATATAGCCCGTGGCACCACTGCAATTACTAACCAACTAAAATGCATCAAGAACTCTGTTAAGTGCAGGTAAAGCAGAGTCCTGGTTCTTATAAATGAAACAAATAATGAGACTAAAACACTAAACATGTTGACCTGTCATCTGCTGTTCAAAATGAGATTAAAAACTAACAACAGAAACAACCCTGTCCCTTGAAATATCACAGAAATAAACACCTATGAATGAGGAGGAAAAGAAAGGGAGAAGGAATTAGGATGTACATGCTAAATGTGTGGAAAGCATAATAATTAAATAAGGATGCTTATTAAATTTCTTGGAACATCATTTATTTGCCAGTCATTCATGCACTGATTTATAATGCCACTTTTGTTTTTATGGGCCAGTTTGTCCTGCTAACTTACCATATGTTTCTGGGTTATCTCTGTAAGTAGTTTCTGCATATCACTTAGAAATCTATAGACACATAGTGGAGCCTCAAGGAGTTTAAATAAGGAACAGTTGTTTTTAAATGCAGTGTATTAACCAGAATATTAAGCTTCTGTGTCAAAATGTAAACTCCAATGAGGTGTTAAAAAGTCACCAAAACAATTGTAAGTATGCTCAGCAGGTTTCACTTGCATTTAATATTTACTTTCTCCAAAGTCAATTATATGAACTTTGATTTATAATCCACGGTAAAATCATCAATACAACACTCATAATCCAGTATAAAGGTGATTTTCTTCCAAACCCATATTTATCTTTTTTTAATGGCTCATAGCACAACCTGAGTTAATGGTCCCATTGTTACTGAAGACTATCTTTGCATTTCATGGTACTTCGCCAATAATCAGTATTTTCCTTTCTTTTCTAAAGACTGCTCTTTATAAAGTGCTCAGAGAGAAAATGAATGTATATCTTCGTAAACTTTTAAAGGAAGGTAAATATACACCAGGAAGTGGACATGTCATGGCTAAAAATGATCCAGGGGGCAGATACCTTAATCAGCAGCAATGAGTTCTCAGTCTCTCTCCTTCAAAAAGCCACTTGAAATCACAGAGGGCAAATCCGAAATCTCTGTTGAAATCCCATGGAGAAACAGCATACGGAGCTGCAGGCAGCACGAAGGTGTATTTCCATCATGATGATTGAGCGACAGACTAGGTCAAAGCTCCAAGTCACAAAATTCTGCCTTTGTCTCCATGCCCCCATGTGTAACATGAAGGCTTTGGAGGAAATGAATTCTGAGCTCTCAATGGTTCTAAAATGTTACCCCGGCAAAAGTGCTAGGATTGCAGCATTTCAGAGAAGAGCCAGGCATTGTTAAAAGGTCTCTGCAGCTGTGCCAGCTCTTGGGAAAAACAGACAAAGGAATATTGCTTTTGTTTGGTTGGTTGTGTTTGATTGATTCACATTGGCCCACGTTCCTATGTCCCAAGG
This sequence comes from Myotis yumanensis, assembly GCF_028538775.1. Classification (NCBI taxonomy): domain Eukaryota; kingdom Metazoa; phylum Chordata; class Mammalia; order Chiroptera; family Vespertilionidae; genus Myotis; species Myotis yumanensis. The sequence goes on from NW_027223755.1 coordinate 13,742,509, forward strand.
AATGGAAGGCCTTTCACAGTGATTTTGCTTTCAGAAAGAAGTTGTGATCTTAGTGCTTAGACAGATAGGTATCCCCCCCTCCACCCCTTCCAGAAAGGTCCTTTCAAATTATGAATGTCAAGATGCCTTTCAAATCACAGTTACTAGTACATTAGCTACACTGACCCAGGGCTCTTCCAGGAGCATTTGTGAGCTCCAGACAGGTGACCCACAGCTCTCACTAATGAATTGTATGAGGGTAACACATGCCTAGTTATTAGCACATTAAAATATTCCACAACATGGTTTATTATGACTATATATATAATATTTAATATTACAGAACAATATACATTCATGAAATATAGTAATTTTATAGTATAAAGTAGAAAACTTGGTCAAGAAGTTAAAAAAATGGAACTTCCATAGTTTATGATGATATTGTGACATTTGACAATAGAAGTTATAAAAGTCTGTGATCATAAAGAAATAAGGGATAAGTTACGTCAAATTACCTAGAAAGCTAAGTAAAGAAACTCATTTCCTCCAACTTAATATGAGGCTTACTGATCCTCTCATTGCTTTGCAATAGAGTAACTGTGGTAGAGAAAGTCACTTTGCCATAGCAGCACTATGATGCCTGGCCTTGAGTCTGGGACAGCAAATGGACAATGTGAATGAATCCCATTCTTCTCCCTCCTTTTTTTTTTTTTTTTTTTTTTAAATATATTTTATTGATTTTTTACAGAGAGGAAGGGATAGAGATAGAGAGTTAGAAACATCGATGAGAGAGAAACATCGATCAGCCGCCTCCTGCACATCTCCCACTGGGGATGTGCCCGCAACCCAGGTACATGCCCTTGACCGGAATCGAACCTGGGACCTTTCAGTCCGCAGGCCGATGCTCTATCCACTGAGCCAAACCGGTTTCGGCTCTTCTCCCTCCTTACACAAAATCGGGAGAACTTAGCACTAGCCAAACATCAGGGATCTGTCTGTTTCTCTTAAACACAATAATGTGAGTATGAGTTTTAAAAGGGTATCATTCCAAGTTTGGCAATTTTCAAATTGTCACATTTGTAAAGTGAAAGTGACAAAAATCAAAGAAAATGCATTGTGATGTGGAAATAAAATCCGTGCCAGGAGTGAGCCAGAAGGGAAGGCATCCCATGTACCAGCCATTGGCACAGGGCTTCTAAACCATGTAACTGTTGACAAATATTTACACAGCAACTCAGCATCTTAAATGTACAACTAACCAGGAAAATAAGGAAAAAATCTGTCAAACAATGTTACAAACTAATAAAAAAAAGCATTATTTAGTGAAAACTGCACGGTCCTCAAAAGGTTCTTCATTTTTACAGGAACACCTAGAAGTGAAATAAAGTTCAAAGGAACAACTGGCTCACCAGCTCTTCCCACTCAAGCAAGTGGGGTCTCTCACTTCAGAAATTGTGCTGTCAGCAATACACCCCTTTTACAAAACAATAAACTTGATCATTTAATTGACAGAAAACATTGCTGTGTGCACTATGGGTTCATATAAAATCAATAAATCCATGCAGATGAATCACAGCATACTAACATAAAAACATGTTGAAAAGAAAAAGTAACGCTTTTGTTAACAAAATGTAATGATCTCGGCCAAGGAAACAGCAGAATTGTTTTGATTTTTTAAAAATTCCATCAGACAGTGAGTCTCCAAAAGATAAGGACAAAGAAAAATAAAATAAGAAAATATCTTAAAATAAATTGTTTTGCTAAAATCTCTTCTTATCTCCCCCAAAACTTTAGTAAAAATCTCCATACCTCTTCAAAGTTTAATCCTAAAAGTTGCTGGGTTGTCCATTTTCATATATTGCTGCATGTAAATTCACAGAGTCCAGAAACCAAGAACATTTCCAAAAGTTAAGTCTAATTTCCAAAGAGCAAAATGATAGTCTACCAAAGGCAAGACTAAATTAGTACCGTGAGGCAAAATACACCTGAAGTCTTGCTCTCTCCTGTGGCATTTAGTATATGAAACTTAAATATTCAGGAGTCATGTGGATTTTCTATGACTATATTCTCAGTATATGGTTGTTGATCATTTAGGAGAACAGACTGTAGATCAAGTCAACTTGAGTTTGAAATCTAAGTTTGCAAGATACTGTATTTTATCTTGTAACTTATTTAAATTATTTGAATTAGTTTATTTAAGATGAGGCTAAAAAATACCTACTCTGTAGTGTTGTTGAAAGTGTATTCTATAATACATGAAGTGAATTTCTAAGCACAGGCACCTAGAAATTCATAAATCTTAATTATAATGGAAGTTCAATGAGGGCAGAAATATTTGTGTCTTTTGATCATTTCTTTATTTTTCTTTAATTTTTAATTAAATTTAAATTTATTGGGTGACATTGATTAATAAGATATATAGGTTTAAACTATACATTTCTATGACACAGTCAGCCTACAGAAATGCTCAATACATATTTGTTGAATCAATGATTCTAAGACTTATTATTCTAAGAATTTTCCTTAAAGTGCCAGCCTAAGCATAATACAATACAATATCTCATTATTCATAGTAGCTATGTTCTACAAAGTCAATGTGAGCCCTGAGGCACTGAAAATTGAACCTGATGATAATATTGTCATCAACCTATCAACATAACCTTGTTTTATGTGTGTTTCTCTTTAAAGGCACTTATTTAATACATATTTTTTGACTCATTAGCATTGAACTCACAGCCAATAGCATTATAATTCAAGCCTGAATGAAGCCTACCTAACACACTATCACAACCTTCCTTCACTTGGGCACACTAGAACAGCACTTCCGCACTATGCTTCCAGGCCATTTTAAACAGCAAAAGCACCAACAAAACAAAACAAACAAACAAAAACCAAAGAAGAGAAAAAAACGTCACAGAGTAGATTGCCAAAAGAACACTTGTTTATACTGTGAGAGATGGACCCAGAAGGTAAAGCATCACACCTTGTTTGATCTCAGCTGGAAATGTGCATGTCAAATGTGACTAACATTTATCACCACTCTGCTTAATGACCCAAGGAAACATAAATACTGATTTTGGGGTTCCCAACAAAGTTTAGCAAGTAGCCAAACTCAAAAATGTAGAGTCTTCAAATAATGAGGATTGACTGTTTATCTAACAGAGAACAGAAAGTACTCATATAAGGATTGCAATTTCTAATTCTGTATATCTCCCCCTGCTCCCTCTCCCTCTGTTTGGCAGTATCTTGAGTACTGCTTTTCAAGAAGTAAACACCCAATCAATGCTGGCTGAATAGGAAAATCAAGTCTTTTTGGAGATTCTCAGTCCAATGGAAACTAAATAGGACTTAGAACCTCTCAACTTTGCTTGTCACCTTAAATAGACATGGGAGTCTCCAAAACTATGGTATACAGCAGGTCATTTTGAAAGATGTTACCTAAAGAAGTATGGCCTTCAGTGAACATTATTGGCTTGAGGAATTACAGGACTGCAGGCAGATTATAATCATAAAAAGGTCAGATCAGGAAGAGGCAGCCTGAAGAAGAGGGATCACACAAAGGAGGAAGATGGTTTATATAGTATATTACTAAAAATGCCAATTCTGTCATATCCTGTCACATCACTTATTGTTCAAGACCAGTGTCTAGTAACTGGCCTTAGAGGAAATGAATATCCCATCATAATCCATCCAAGTTCTTGTTCAGTGGCAAGCCCTAAGGGGAAAATATTTTTTTCTTGACAGCTTTGTGTCCTACCTATTAGATTAGGACGTCTCAATCCATTGTAGTTCAGGAGTAGAATTATCCACCTTAGAATCGCTAAGATCTAGGGCAGCGGTTCTCAACCTGTGGGTCGCGACCCCTTTGGCGGTCGAATGACCCTTTCACAGGGATCACCTAAGACCATCCTGCATATCAGATATTTACATTATGATTCATAACAGTAGCAACATTACAGTTATGAAGTAACAACAAAAATAATTTTATGGTTGGGTCACAACATGAGGAACTGTATTTAAAGGGCCAGAAGGTTGAGAACCACTGATCTAGGGACAAAGAATCCACCAATCCTCTTTCTTTTCTTTTACAATGGAATGGATAAACATTAAGTAATGTTTTCCTAAGTATGTATTATAATAATTCTCTCTTATCTCTTGAGAATAATGGAATATTTTTATTCCATAACAATGGCATATTCATGTTTCATTCACTAATGAAGAAGACTATGCAGACTTCCTTTTCCTTAGATTTGGCATAAGTTTGATGTTCTACATTATTATATACTAGAGGCCCAGTGCACGAATTTGTACACCAGTGGGGTCCCTGGCCTGGCCTGTGGGATAGGGCTGAAATCAGCTCTCTGACATCCCCTGAGGAGTCCCGGGTTGTAAGAGGTCACAGGCCCGGCTGAGGAACCCCACTGGTACACGATCAGGGCCGGGAAGGGACAAAGGAGGTTGGCCAGCCAGGGAGAGACTGCGGAGGGCTCCAGGGCATGTCTAGCCTGCTTTGCTCAGTCCCAATCAGCTGGACCCCAGCAGCAAGCTAAACTACAAGTCAGAGTGTCTGCCCCCTGGTAGTCAGTGCACATCATAGCGAGCATTTGAGTGGCCTTAGCATATCATAGCATATTACGCTTTGATTAGTTGAATGACACACCAGTTGTCCGGACACTTAGCATATTAGGCTTTTATTATATAGGATTGCCATTTTAAAACTGATGCAAGTTTTTTTTATTAGAATAAATATACATTTATTAAGGCAATACAGCAAAGTAAATATTATTACCCATTATCCCTTAATTTGGTCCATCTCTTTCTCATTACATACATATATTAAATATTAACACTGTGGTTATAATTTGTACCAGAGGCCTGGTGTACAAAATTCATGCACGGGGGCAGGGTCCCCTCAGCCCAGCCTGCACCCTCTCCAATCCGGGACCCCTCATGGGATGTCCGACTGCCTTCTCACAATCTGGGACCACTGCCTGCCTAATCACCCCTAAGTGCCCCCCCTGCCAGCCTGATCACCCCTAACTGCCTCTGCCTGCTGGCCTGATAGCCCCTTACTGCCCCCCCTGCCGGCCTGGTTGCCCCCAACTGCCCCCACCCTGCTGGCCTGGTCACCCACAACTACCCCTCCTGCCAGCCTGGTCATCCCTTACTGTCACCCCCTACCGGCCTGGTGTGCCCACAACTGCCCCCCTCTGCTGGCCTGGTTGCCCTTTACTGCCCCCCCACTAATGGCCTGGTGGCCACTAACTGCTCCCCCCCTGCCAGCCTGGTCACTCCTAACTGCCCCCCCTGCTGGCCTGGTTGCCCCACAAAGCCTGCTGTTCAGTCATTTGTCCGTCCCTCAATAACCCCCCTGCCAGCCTGGTCACCCCACGCAGACTGCTGTTCAGTCATTTTGTCATCCCTCACTAACCCCCCTGCTGGACTCGTAGCCCCACACAGACTGTTATTTGGTCATTACTGTTACTGTGATAGCATCCTGGGCAATTTGCATATTCCTCTATTATTAGTATAGATTTTGTCTTGCATTGTTTTAAATATTTAGTACATGCTAAGTATTGTCCAATATCACTAAACAATCTTAGAAGATAGTTCACATCACCTGCAATGTCTAATTTATTTAAACATCTACCACAGTTTTTATAGATATTTTATGCTTTTTATGGATATCTATAATTTACTTTAAAACAATGAGCATGGACAGTGTAACACTGCCCACATTTATATTAAACAAGGATAAATGAACTCTTTCCATAAAGGGACAAACAGTAAGCATTTTCAGATTTATGGGTCATAAGGTCTCTGTCCCAACTAGTCCTCTCTGCCACGTCACTGCCACAGCTGGGATACACAGTGAATAAACAAATAAGCAAGCTGTGCTCCTCTAAAACTGTATAGATGCTAAAGGTTGACTTTTGCATAATTTTCATATCAGAATATTCTTCTTCTTTTGAATATTTTTCAATTATTTAAAAATAATTGGAAAATATTCTTAGCTTACAGGTCCCAGGAAACCAGACAGCAGCTGGATTTGGTGCTGGGGCTGCACTTGCAGTCCTGGTCTAAGCCACACTGAAAGATGATCACGTGGCCTCCTGAGGAGTTCCTACTCCAGGACTGATCTAGTCCCTTTCCAATCAGAAGCCAGTTCTTCCAGAGGGAGGCTCCTGCCAGAGTCTCAGCTATCTTTATATACAACCAATAGCAGATAGTTTAATAATTTGCATCATAATAAATTTGGATGGGTGAAATTAGTGATTTGTTAGCATAACAGATATTAGAAATGCCCTGTCATGGTTGAAACTAATGGCATCCAAGTGCCAGCTAATAACGTTTTGGGGGACATTAAAGCTGACTTCCTGCAGATCCTAAGGGAGGTCAGAAGCACTCTGGGAACCCAGACAGGAATTATATACCAACCAGCATGAAGGATGATTATTTAGCAGCCTATACGGTTGTGCCAATGAGTAGCAGCTGAAGATCAACCATGTCTAAGAGGATTCTCTATGATCCCACAGACAATGGTATGAACTCCTTTGTGCCTGCTTGAGGATCAATGTTTGCCTTAAAAATGCCTGCCATCACAGCAGGATTTGTTCTGAGAACTTTCACTTTTAGCTGCTATGTAGAGGTTGGAAATGACAAAGCCTCACCCAATTCTATTAGCAGCTGTCATTCCATTGCCCTCACAAAACCATTTCTGTCTCAGCAACATAGTTTAATTTATTTGCAAAAGTCTAATCTGAATTCATTTTTTTCAGAAAATATTTGCTAAGGTTTTCCTATGTGTCAGAAATAGCTGGGGCCATAGTCTTTAAAAAGGCAGATATGATTCCTGCCCTGACAGTGTTATTGTAGAAGAGGGAATAAAAAATAAGCAATTAAAATGTATTAAACTTTATTTTCCATTTTATAAGCTAATGCTAATATCTATATATAAAATGCTAATATGCTAAGTGTCCATCCAACTGGTAGCTATGACAAGCACTGACCACCAGGGGGCAGACGCTCAACGCAGAAGCTGCTGAGCTGCAGTGACTTGTCAGTGGCGGTTCTCAGGTGACACACCCTGGAACCAGAGAGGAGAGAGCCAGATTCCTCTCGGGGCTGTGCGATTCCAACTTCGGCCATGGGTTATGTTGTTGCTGGGGTACTGTCAGCCCCAAATCTGGTTTACTGCACACTTGCATTTGCATTCCACACCCTGTATGACAGCAACTTTGCAGAGTTCCTTCTACACTCCAGGTCCCCTTGGGAGATGTTGAAGAGCTGGTTTTGGCCCAATCCCCGCAGGCCAGGCCACGGGACCCCACCTGCTGGAGGGACCCCGCTCACTCCGCAGATGCCCTTCCAGCCACAGTGACGCCCCAGGTGTGGCCCGCCAGGGAGGGACCACGGGAGGATGGCTCCAGGGTGTGTCCAACCTGTCTTGCCCAGTCCCGCCCCGCTGGCCACCTTCTAATTAATTTCCTTTCAATGTGCATGAATCTGTACACCAGGTCACTAGTCCTATAGAATAAAAACCTAATATGCAAATTGTTCCCTCGACTGGGAGTTCGACCACAAGTTCGACCAGGGGGTGGGTCTGGCAGCAGCAGTGGCAGGCAGCCGGAGAAGGGAGGCATCCCGGCCAGCAGCTGGAAGCCACTAGGGACCCTACCCATGCACAAATATCATCCACTAGGCCTCTAGTATTATAATAATCACTAACAGAGGGATTTCTATGTCCCAGGTACTATCCTTAGTGCATGACACACATCAACCTTTTCATCACTTAAAGTCAGTAGCAGAACTGGACAAAGTTTTCATCACTGAGAACATCAACCTTTTCAAAACCCCAACCACAACTTTATCAGGTAAGTTATTCCTCATAATATTATCTCCACCTTTCAAATGAGGAAACTCAGAGACAGAGGGATAAGGAATCTTGGTTTTGAATTTTAACCTGGCCAATTTGAGGCCAGTCTGTGCTCTTCACCTCTGTAACTTTCATGTGTGGTAGAGTTAACTTTGGGTGAAGAGTGGGCATTATTCAGGTGGGCTGTCAGGGAAGGCCTGTCTTAGCAGAGATAATTTAAATGGAAACTGAAGGATGGGAAGGAAGCACCCATGACAAAAAGCCAGATTCCCAAACAAAGCATGTTGAACACGCAAGGACTGCCAGTAAGCTGCTAAAAAGGAGTGGTAAGCAGGACATCTCTGTCTTGCTCATGATCTTAGTGGGAAAGCTTCAAGTTTCTCACCATTAAATATGATGTGCGCAGTAGGTTTTTGTAGATATTCTTTACCACTTTGAGAAAAGCTCCTTCCTATTCCTAGTTTACACTTAGTTTTTATCATCAATGGGCATTGGATTTTGTCAAATGCTTTTCCTGCATCTATTGATATGATCATGTGATTTTTCTTTTGTAGTCTGTTAATGTGAGGGACCACATTACTTGGTCACAGTGTTTCATTCTTACATACTTTATTTTATTCAACTTGCTAATAGTTTGTTGAGGATATTTGCATCTATGTTCATGAGAGATATTGGTCTGTAGTTTTCTTTTCTTGTAATGTCTTTGTCTGATGATGGCATTTGGGGAATGCTGGCCTCACAGAATGAGTTAGGAAGTAGTCCCTTAGTGTCTATCCTCTGGAAGAGATTGTAGAGAACTGGTAACATTAATTCCTTAAATGTTTGGTGGAATTCACCAGTGAACCAACATGCGCCAGTGACTTTCTGTTTGAATGTTATTAATTATTGATTACAAAGAATGAAACAACATCTTTTCAGATAATCTTTTCCTCTTGATTGAGTTTTGGCAGATTGTGTCTTTCAAAAAATTGGTCCATTTCATCAAGATTGTCAAATTTGTGGGCATAGAATTGTTCATAGTATTCCTTTATTATCTTTTTAATTTCCATAGAATCTATAGTAATGTCCCTTCTTTAATTTCTGATATAAGTAATTTGTGTCCTCTTTCTTATTTTCCTAGGTATTCTGGCTAAAGGCTTATCGATTTTATTGATTCTTAAAAAAAACTATTTTGGTTTCACTGATTTTCTGTATTGATTTACTGTTTTTAATTTCATTGATTTCTACTCCAATTATTTTTATTTATTTTCCTCTGCTTACTTTGACTTAATTTCCTTCCTTTTTTTCTTTCCTAAGATGGAAATTTAGATTATTGATTTTGGATCATTCTTTTTTAATATATGCATTCAATACCATAAATTTTCTTCTAGTCACTGCTTTTGCTGTATTCCCCAAATTTTGGTACATTGGTTTCATTTTCATTTAGTTATAAACATTTAAAAATTCCTCTTGATATTTTTTCTTGACTTATGCCTTATTTAGAAGTATACTATTATATGCTTTTTAGGGCTGACTATTTGACTATATTTCTTTTTTTTTAATTTTTTATTGTTGAAAGTATTACATATGTTCACCACCCTATTGTCTGTGTCCATGGGTTATGCATATATGCATACAAGTTCTTTGGCTGATCTCTTCCCACTCACCCACAAGAGCAATCTTTTTAAAACCGCCACAAATTACTCCAACATTTATCAAGTGAATATCTGTGGAAAAGGTCTGTTACACTCAATCTTACTATTAAGTGTTGGGACAATATGGCCAGGCTTACATTTTAGAAACATTGCTCTGTCATTGTGTGAATAGGCTAGCACAAATCAGAGTAAACGCCAAGAGCCCACTGGGAGACAGAGTAGAGAGTAGGGAGTCATAAAAGCATGAACTAAGTGGAGATAGGGATGGAGGGGACCAGATGTTAAAGAGGTAAGAGGAGAATTAGGGCTTGGTAATTAATCGGCTGTGTGCAATGAAGGGGCTTTTTCCTGGAAGTGGCAGGATGACTGAATCATCTGAGAACCAGAGCAAGGATGACAAGATGAGAAGGTTAGAAACAAAGAAAAACTGAGATTAGCTATGGGTGTGTTAAGTTTAAATTGTCCTTGGGGCACAAAGCAATTGAGTGAAAAACTCTAAATCAATGAAAAGAGTATTGAGTAAAACTTCTGTAAATTTTCAGCAATGCAAGTGAAAATAAGGGGAAGATAACATTCTTCAAAGGCACAGTGAGAGGAACAGAAAAGGGCCAAGATGAAAAGAGTATTTAAAAAACAAGAAGAGAAGGAGGAACCTCCAAAATAAATTTTGTCCTGTTATTGGTGGAAGCAGGGTATCCCTTTCCTCACTGAGTGCTGGGGATGGCATCCTTGCGATATCTCGAGGAAAAAGACCCCCATGGGAGGATGAGTGATTTTTATTTGTGTGGAACTGCATCCCTGGGTTTCTAAAGCCCATTTCCCTCAGTCTAGTCATAGAAGTGCGGCTGGGGATTCGGTGGAGATCAAAGGAAAGCCAGTGTCCAGAGTTTCTGTTCCATGTTGCAGCTGAGTCCAGTTCAGCATCAGGCTAGTTACACCTCATTACTTCATCGTGTGTGGGGACAACATGGCCATGGGCCATGTGAGCGAATGCAAGGGAGCAGGAGTATGAGAGCCCAGCAAACTAGGAGTCAACCAAGAGATCCTGAAATGAGAGTCCGATGGAACAACTGAGCTAAAGAGAGAAAGGGCCACTTTAAAACAACCGATGTACTTGAAATTTAGGGGACTGGGGTTAAGAAGTAAACATTCTGCTGAGAGAATACTTAAGAAGTTAGTGATGACAGAATCTGTGCAAACTCAGGATTACTCTCAAAAGATTAATTTTGTTTCATTGGTATCACATGTAATCACATGGCAGCTGCTTTATTAAAAGGATGCTCATTTTGGTTAAATATTCTGTGATCATCTAAAACCATTCTACATTAAATAATCTTCTGTGGTGTCTAACTGAATTCTCAGAATCCTGAAAGGGGGTTTTTAAGATACTCATGGGCCACAGGTGGACATTTTTCCTCTTTCTTTGAAGGTACAACAGGCTTTCTGAGTATCCATTCCTGCTTTAATAAGACCAAAGTTTTCAGTAGGAAAGCTCCTAAGAGGAGCCCCCAGCACTACACCCTCAGCTAAAAACCTTCCATGCGAAGAATTCTGCCACTGGATATCAGAGACAAGGCCGCATTTTAACCAGTCTGCTGGCCAGATAAGAGGAACTGGTAGCTGAATGCCCGCGATAAAAGGGTGTAAAGTATAAGTGAATCCAAATAGAAGTTAACTGACAGCCTAATGATATTATCAAATTCAGTCAATAGACATCTTCGACAAAGTGATTATACATACACCTCAAAGGATTTTTATACATTAAATATTTATATTTATTTTACATTAAGCTAACCTACTGAAATTATATTGAGATATAGAATTATTATTGATGAGTTTCATATGTGATTGTATATGCAATGACAATATATGAGGATGCAATTTCATCCACATCATTAACTGTAACAATCTGTATATTATAATTCACAAAAATATATACTTATACATGCATATAAGAATGAAACTATAAGAACGTATAAGAAAGAAAGAAATATTATGACCCCTTATAAAGTATATAAGCCCCTTAAAGTGTAAGTATAGAATTTCTTTTATAAAGCCTTAGAAAACATATGGCTGTAAGTATTTGTTATCTGTATAATTTGTCATCTGTCACACAAAAATAATGCTGAGAAAATATTTCATGATTTTATCAGTCAAGATAGGCTGGATTATGCTGCATTAAAAACACCCTAGCCCAATTGGTGTGGCTCAGTGGTTGAGCTTCAACCTATGAACCAGGAGGTCACAGTTCAATTCTCGGTCAGGCACATGCTCAGATTGTGGGCTCAATCCCCAGTAGGGGGTTGTGCAGGAGGCAACCGATCAATGATTCTCATCATTGATGTTTCTCTCTCTCTCTCTCTCTCTCTCCCTTTCCCTTCCTCTCTGAAATCAATACAAATATATTTTTAAAAAACACCCAAAAATATTAGTGGTTTAACTGAATAAGAATTTAATAAGAATGAATTTTGCATGCCGTCTCTTGGCTTGACCATGTAACTGGTAATGGCCAAAATGACACAAGCAAAAGCATAAAAAGCACTGTGCAGTTGGGTGTGTCTTCTGTCTCATGCCTCAGCCATTGCTAAGAGAATATGCAAGGACATGCCTAGGGGAGGATGAAACATAGTGAGTAGAAACTGTGCATCCTGTTGTCCCAGCTGACATCCAGCTGACCCCAGACGACACAAAAGGGAGTACAGTCCAGATCAGCAGAGCTGAGCTGTGAGCGATAAAGGCTTCCTGTTGTGTAGCACTGAGATTTTGTAGTTGTTTGTTATACAGCATTATTGTGGTAGGGATAACTAACACAGCTGTCAATCCTTCAGTATCTGATTGTAGCTCCCAGTTTATTTCCCCGTTCTGACAGACACTATTTAAAATTAGTTTCAGACTCACATCTCCATGTCATGAAGGAGGTACTCGAGAGCACTTGCTTTACTGTGTTTCCTGCCAACATGATGCCTCATGTGTAGACCAGTCGTTGTCCTTGATCTGTTCTGGTCTTCTTCTTCCATATCATTTAATTCTTCTATCTACCTACCAAATCACCCATCTCCTCTTCCTCAGGGAGCAGAAAGATAACTGCACAGAGGTATTTAGTAAATAAATAAAAATGACTTTCAGTCTTCTGTGCCTGAAAAAGATTTTTTATTATGTTTTGATTGATTTTGGAGAGAGAAGAAGGGAGAAGGAGGGAGAGAAAAAAACATTGATGTGAGAGAGAAACATCGATTGGTTGCCTCCCATATGCACCCCAGCCGGGGATTGAACCCACACCTGGGCATGTACCTTGACCGGGAATCAAACTGGCGACCTTTTGGTGCACGGGGCTACACTCAACCTACTGAGCCACAGGGGCCCTGGCAAAAAAAAAAAAAAAAAAAGAAAGAAAAGATAGTTCTTTTAAAAGACTGGGTTTTAATTATTTATCTAGATATCTTATATATTTTCCAAATAATTTGGAATAAAGATACAAAATATATTTTTATCAAAACCAAATGTCTTTGATTAGAACCAATTAGTAGCTGAAATATGAAGAAGGAGCAAGGAAATATTATCCTGGAGGGAAAGATTCAAGAAATCATCCCTTGTCTGAGAGGTTCTCCTGAAATCTTTATGTAGCATCTCAGCGTGTGTACTAGGATCTTTAACTCAAGGCATCATTAGTTACATCCTACAATTTTTGCATTTTTCATGAGGAGGATATAGAAGAAGAAGAAAAAAAGGACTTTTGAACAAAAATTTTGAATATGCTGTTTTAATCACAATGATAAAAGACTAAATGTAGTCAAACTCTTTGAAATTAATTATCTAAGAATCCTCAATGGTGCTCGTCCTATCAATCTTGTTCAGGCTTGACCTCAAAGGACCACCTACAAAGGTGTGAAGACAGCTCACACTTCAGAACAATTCCACGCATGGCCTTGGCTGACATTCACTACATGAAGATTAATTACGGAGCCTTCTCAGCATACAGATGCCTACCTAATGAGAACTGAAGTGACACATACCATTTTTCACTTAGGTCAAGAAACAGATGACAGAAAGTAGCAGATGGTTAACTTTAACATGGCCCTGATGAAAATATGAGTGACTGACTCTCAAGGGCTAAAGGCACGTCCATCACACACAGGGATCCCAGACTCAAGCCCTGAGCATCAGGGATGCAGCTCAAGTTCTGGTTCCCAGGTGATAGCAAACATGAGGGGAGGTCAGTAAGGATTAGAACTGAATGCGCTGGTCCCAGAGATTCCATTTACATCAGCTCTAACGAATGCATCCCAACCTTTAATCCGTAATAAGACAAATACACTTAAGCGTACAGGCTCAATGACTATACACTCGGCTTGTTCCTTTGGAGACTCTCTGTCAGGCCTAATGATGACATAGCTGTTACAGCTTAGTTGTGACTCATAGTTGAAAGGGAAAAGCTACCTCCGGGAAGGATATTTCCTTGGCCCCCTTCCCTGAAATTGGCTGGAATTAAAGAAAATAATTGATGCAATCACAATAAGAAACATGGAAAATATCTACAACACAAACACAAACCCAGTGACACCCAACTGAGGATAATCAAGGCCAATGTGTTTTTCTCCAGAGCTTGAGCAGAAGGCAGATTTCTCTGGAATTAAATAAGAGAATTCTCACTGTCTTACCCAATGATCTATTTTCTGACAGTTAAATAGAGAAACTGTCTGAAGATGAAGCCAGAGGGTAAAGAAAGAAAATGGCTACAAGCATTTGAAGAACTGATATTTGTCAGTAGTACAGGAATAAATAATCAAATAATCAAACACCTATGAGGGGCACACACCACACTGACCTCTGCCAGGCTGATATACTCTTTTTCCTCCAGTCCAAGGATGCTTCCCGTTGTACATGTGGGAACAGATCACATCAGAGCAGTATACCAGCCAAAAGGACCTCCCCCACCCAGTTCCATGCTTGAGCCCATCTTGAGCCAGTCTGCTATTAAAAAATAATTCGAATAATTACTAGAAAAAGAAAAGTAGTATAAAATGGAAAAGGCAAAAGGCAGATCCTGTTTATGTAAAAGTATACATATATACATATATATATAGATATATATAGATATAGATATATAGATATATATAAAGTGATATTTGGGATAAGACATCTGAGGCTGAGCTGTGAGTTAGAGGAAGAAATGTGAAACTTCTACTCTCTATTTTATTCATACAGATATATTTTGATTCTCTTGAAATATCGTTTTGTTGGTGTGTTGTTGTTTTTTAATCTGAGTTGAGCTGGCATCTAGAGAGACTGAAACTTTCTTCAGGGAAGTACTGCAATGTAGGGTCAAATTTGAACCTTTGCTCCATCCGCCTCCTGCCAAACCCTCATCCTCACATGCTCAGGAATCCCCTGCTCTTGACTCAGCTCCCACTCCTCCCTCCTTCCCCCATTTCCCACCTGTGTCCACCATACCCTGAAATTCTCCCCATCAGTAACCAGCAAGCTCCCCTATAGCTTCCTCCTGTCTGTGGTGCACAGACTTTAGGTTGTCCCCCCTTCCCCCGCCACCCATAGACACACGTGTCTGTCTCCTGGCATTTACAGCATTGTGTTATCCTTTCCTCTTGAGTGTGGGCAGGAGCTGTGACTTGCTTCTAACAAACAGAAAATGGCAAAGTGAAGGGATGTCATACCTGTGATTGCGCTACATCATCTAAGATTCCATCTGGCTAACAGACTCACTGGAGAGGCTCTTCTTCTGGCTTGAGGAGGTAAGCAGCCACACTGGGAAGCCCCCAGGGCTAGGAACTGTGGGCCCACAGACTTCTTCTTAGGCTGAGGGCAGCCTCCAGCCCCTACCAGCAAGAACCCTGGGCCCTCGGACCTAAAGGTGCAAGGAAATAAATTCTGCCAAGAACTTGGGTGAACATGGAAGCAGATACCTTCTCAGGTAGCTTTCAGAAAAAAACCCAGCCCAGACACATCTGGATCCTGAGCAGAGAACCCAGATGAACAGTTCCTGGACTTCAGGCTCACAGAAACAGTGAAATAATAAATGTGTGCTGTTTTAGTCCAAAACAAAATCATTTCCCTGGGTGTGATCTGAACGATGGCGGTAAAACACACACAGGGGAGAGACCAGTGTTCTCCAACCATTTTTTAAAAGTCAAATTTATAGAGGCAAAACTTACATTAAGTAAAATTCACCCTTCTTAGGTATAAAGTTTAACAAATTTAGGCAATTGTCTACAAGCATGTAAGCATCATGACAAGGAAGATATAGAATAGTTTTATCACCCCAAGGAGTATCCTCCTGTCCATTTGTCATCAAGCCCTGCCCCTGATCCCCAGGTACCCACTGAAATATCTGTCTGTAGCTTTGTTTTTGTGTGAATGCCTTATAAATGGAATCAGAGACTATGTACCCTCTTCTGTCTACCTTCTTTCACTTAACATAATGTTTTTGAGATTCATCTAGGCATTGCATAATTAGCTCCTTTTACTTTCTGAACTTGCTCACCAGGGTAGCCACTACAGTAAAAGACTGAAAACGAAGCATCCCATCACTGTGAATTTTGACAATTTGTGACTTCGGAAACAGAACAGGCCTGCTAGAACCATCCTTTCCTTGACATTCACAAACCTAATGGTGTTCCCTAGCCTCCATTCAGAGGCAGAGGAAGACCTCATCTGATAGTTGCCTTTGTTTCGTTTTGTTAATCTTTACCTGAGGAGTTTTTTCCATTGATTTTTAGAGGGAGTGGGAGGGAGGGGGAGAGACACAGAGAAACATCCACGTTCGAGAAATGCATAGACTGGTTGCCTCCTGTATTCTCCCCAACCAGGGCTGGGGATAGAACCTACAACCAAGGTAGGTGCCCTTGACCAGAATCAAACCCAGGACCCTTCAGTCTGCAGGCCAATGCTCTATCCACTGACAAAACTGGCTAAGGCGATGTTTGCCTTCTTTTTTTAAAAATCTTTATTGTTGAATTTATTACATACGACCCCTTTTTCACCCATTGATCTCTTCTAGTCCATCCCCACCCCTCCACCACAGGCCTTCACCACTCTATTCTCTGTGTTCATGGGTTATGCATATATGCATACTGCAAGTGATCCAACCCTTAAAAACCTCAAACAAATCCAAAAGTCAAAATGAAAAGGAGCCTGGAAAATAGTTGTTGTTGTTGTTGTTGTTTTTTACTTTTCCAGGCTTTCCAGTCAAGAAAGATATTTTTTTTAAAAAAAAAAAAAAAGGCTACAACAGATGATGAGTGACAATCCACCATGCCCAAACCAGGACCAAAGGACACGTGGCTGCCACCGTACAGAGTAAATGATAGAAGTTCAATTACTTTTTAGATAGAACCTAAATAGAAATAAAAATTTTAATGTTTTCTTCCTACTCTCTCTGTTATGGAAATAGCATTTTATAAGCAAAATTTTAGAACAGCAACAACTTATGATTACAAAACCCATAAATTAAAATTTCCTCTGCTTCCCCAAGGGAAAATAGCTTCAAAAAAGCCTTGAAGGCCTTCAATGTCACCATGTAGATAACTCACTGTTTGACTTTCCTTAACCTTTTGGAGCTTTCATTTCTACATCTTAAAAGACAGTTAAATATTTCTAAGAACTTTTCAACTCTAAATTTCTGTATTTTGCTAATTCTAGGACATTATTTATGACACTAAATGGTAACTCATATATTGTCAGGAAAAATACATTAACACGGTTAAAAATATTTTTTAAAAGGTGGGACTTTAAACCTGTGTGTTACGTGACATCCAGTCAGCTCCGACTCCTGGTGACCCCATGAATGAGTGGTGGCCACAATGTCCTGTCCTCACCTGCCCTACTCAGCTCCTGCAGACTTGTGCTTATGGCTCCTTTTATGGAGTCAAGCCATCTCATATCTGGTCTTTCTCTTTTCCTGCTACTTTTATTTTTCCCAGCATAATCGTCCTCTCCAAAGAACCCTGCCTTCTCATGATGTGCCTGGGGTAGGACAGCTGCAGTTTTGCCATGTTGGCTTCCAGGGGTTTCCGGTTTAATTTGCTCTAGGACCCATCTGTTCATCCTCAGGCAGTCCAGGGTATTCAAAGTTCTCCTTCGACAGCACATTTCCACATTTCCAACTAATCCATTTTTTTCCCTATCAGCTTTCTTCACTATCCAGCTTTCGCATCTGTACATAGTAAATGGGAATAGGAAGCTATGGATGACCTTAGCTTTGGTCTCTAATGACACATCTTTGTTCTCCGTGATCTTCTTAATTTTTCCATTGCTGCCCTTCCAAGTTTCAGACTTCCTTTGATTTCCTGGCTGATCTGCATTTGAATTGATAACTGAACCAAGGTAGGTAAAATCTTTAACAATTTCAGTGTCTTCATTGTCTGTTAAAGTTGTACGTTTCTTCTGTGGTCATGATTTTTGTCTTCTGGATATTCAGATGCAGCCCTGCTTTGGCACTTTCTTCTTTCACTTTTCATCAGAAGTCATTTCAGATCATTGCTAACTTCTGCCAGAAAGATGGTGTAATTTGCATATCTTAATTTAATAATATTTCTTCCACCAATTTTCACTCCAACTTCCTCTCCGAGCCTACTCCAGTTTTTCTTGCAGTATGTTCTGCACACAGATGAAAAGGGGAGATAAAGTGGACTCTTCTCTGACACCTTTGCCCAAGGGAAACTATCTCTCTCTCCATACTCTGTCCTATCAGCTTCCTGTTCACAATCCAGGTTCTGCGTCAGGATAATCGAGTGCTGAGGCACACCCATTTCTTTCAGAACGACCCATGGCTTTTCATGATCCACATAATCAAGGCTTTACTTAGTCTATACAGCATAGAGTAACCTTCTGAAATTCTTTGGAGCACGCCAATATTCAGCGAGTGCTCACAATTGGATCTCAAGTGCCTGTTTTCTGAATCCAGCTGGACACCCAGCATTTCTGGCTCCATATAGGGTAGCCTTTGCTACATCACCTTGAGGATGAATTTGCTTGAGTGGGAAATAGAGCAGCGGTCCTGTAGTTACTGTGCTCCTTGGCATCTCCTTTCTTGAAGACTGAGATGCATACTGAATGCTTCTAGTCTACAGGCAGTTGTTTTGTTTCCCATATTTGTTGACATATTCTTGTCAGGATTTCAAAAGATTCAGTCTCTGTGCCTTACAATAATTCTATGGGTATCCCATCAATAGCTGGTGATTTATTTCTTCCCAATACTTTCAAGGCAGCTTTCGCTGCATTTTTAGAATTGCAGGTTCTTCCTTATAGAAATCTTCAGAGGTGTCTGTTATCCTTAAATAGTAGCTCATATATGTTCGTAGGGAATATATTGACATGATTAAAATATGTTTTAAAGGTGATTTTTTAAACCTAAAGAATAGTTGAGTAGATTCATCAGTGGTAAAATATGAAAATATCCAGTGGAGAGTAATCAGCTGGATCTTGTTTCTAGAATAATGTAAAATGTGCCCCAGCTTATTAAAGAGAGCCATTAAACAGTACTAAAGGGGGCTGAAAGGTTTTAAACAAGAAAAGATTTCATCCTTCTGCAAAGGGTTTAATCGGGGTCCTCTCTAGACATTAGAGAGATTCGAGTACTTGTCATGTTATAATAGCACTAACAATGTCTCTTTCCTTAACATGCTATTATTGTATCTGCTAGGATGTCCATCTGTACCATCTGAATAAGTACATCTAACACTAGAGGCTTATTTTTCTTGCACGAGAGGCTGGAGGTATTCAGTCCAGGACTTCCGTGTGTAAAGCCAGGATGCTATGACCCCAGCTCCATCTTTCTTGATGCTTCCCCTGCCTGGGTGTGTGCTGCTGGCCAGCTCAGGGCCATGAGCTGCTGATGTAGTTCCAGGCATGGGTCTACTTTTGAGGCAGAGATCATGGGGAATCACAATGCATTGACCATTTTCAAAAAAGCAAGAACTGTCTCAAAAATCTCAGTTGGTTTCTGCTTTTATTTGTCAGATCTGTGACTCTGGGCACACCTGGCTACAGAAGACGCCGAAAGATAAAATCACCTCTTCCATTTTTAGAACAGAGTTTGGAAGAGGGAGAAGGTAGTTGAACTTGGCCAATCTGCAGTGTCTGGCAGAGACTTAGGAGTTCAAAGTGCTTTTGCAGCCATTATTCTTTAAGGGCATTAGTGGCTAGAGTTAACTCCTGGCCCAGTTAAACAGAGGTGCCAGTGATCTCTTAGTGATTACAGATTCTGGGAGAAGTCTCAACTACACTGCGACAGGATGTGTGTGTGTGTTTCATAGTATAATTTAATCATGCAAAAGCTTCTTCTCTTTTCTCTGATCTATTAAGATACTTGTCAAAATGTCAGATAAAATAAGTTGCTGAACTAATACTGCATGCTAAAACTGTACACAGTAATGCCAAGCACTTTCTGAGTTATTTTATTTTTTCCTGTTTACTAAGAACATATGATGAACAGCAGAAACAATGTCCAAAGTCCAAAGTTATGTGCAGAAAGCAAAGACGCATCTCAGAGAGAATTGCTTCCATCATTTTTAAAATGGTAGACAAAGTATCCAGATTATGTAAAAAGAATACAAATGATGTTGTCAGTAAACACAAGATTGGGATATTTTTCATACCGAGATATTTTGTAAAGAACTATATTTTAATATTAAACTCATGTTTTGTTAGCGAAAACATACTATAGTGAAAATGTCATCTAAGTATATTTTAAAAACAGAAAATACGCCCATTTAAAGAAAATTAAATGTAGATACTATAAAAGTCTCATTGGTAGATTATTACCAAGAGGTACTTATTTAGGCAAATGCCTGCAGTGCTTCACTTAAAATCCATGAATGCAATGTATTCTGTGATACATGGAATATAAAACACATTTTCATTTTATAAATTAACTTAAACCCATAGGGACCTTCCAATGTAGTTATGGAGAAAAGGCACACACAGTTAACTCTAATACCACTTACAGGGTACTAAGGATCCCCAGAGAGGTGCAGGCAAAGGAGGTGACTATTCCCTGGGGAGGCTGTAGGCAGGGTATAGCCAAGAACACTTAATTCGGTTCTCGATCTGCTTTGCTTTGTCTCCATTTCCTAAATCACATGAGGGTTTCATGGATGCACTAACTCCTGCCTGTGACTGTCAACATCCAACCAGGGACCAAATCCTCTCCTTCCAGCTCACTCCTACCCCTGTCCGTTCCCCAGGCTTCCTGCTTGGGTTAGGCTACCATTTTCTCTCTCCTGGAGTTTTGCAAAAGCTCCTAACTTCTCAACAAGACTGCTGGGGTCATTTTTTTTCCTCAAAGGATTATCTGATCATAGCATCTCCCTGCTTTAAAACACAACCAGTGCCATCAGAACAACTACCACCACCACCTCCACCTTCTAATGTGATTTTCCACTCTCTACAGAACAAAATCAAAACTCTCTTTGTTGGAACACACTGCCTTTTAGTATCACTAGGGAAATGGTACAGTTTTCAATTTGGAGTGATAGAGAGGATGACCCAGAAAAGTAATACACAATATGAATGAATAGTGGTCCCAAGCCTTCTGCTAGTATTCTTGGGTAATCTCCTCTCTGGTCTCTGTGCCTGTGGTGACACCATGGAACACCACAGTGGCATCACCTGCTCCCAGAATTCCCCAGATGTGGATGGCAACACTTCCCCTCCCCCTCCCAACCCTCCCCTATCCTCCACCACCCCCACCACCTGCAACTGCTAGCAACTTCAGAGGAATCGCCTGATGCCTGGGGACTATAGACTTTATCCTTAGATCCAATGCCTCTGTTCTGGAGGCAGCCTTAATGACTGCTCATTGACCAAAAGAGTTATTTGGGGAAACTTTCATAGTCAACCAACTTCAAGAGGGACATTTTCCATCAGTGACACATATGGATTTATTGTTGTAACAGGTGCACTTATAGATCAAAGTAATAAACCTTCTCTCCAATAGCATGGCTAGGATTATTTCTTTGATTTCAGCAAACCCTTTGAGAAGAAAACTCATTCTATATGGTCTAGACAGCGACTAGAGAAGAAACACATTAGGAAGGCATCTTCACTACATTATCTCTCATCTTCCCTTACTTTTTGCTTGTACTAAGTCCTCAAGAGCCAGATTACATGGTGGCATTCTTTTCTCCTCAATTCTTAGACTAGGATTAACCATTTCTCTTTCTACGTTATCATACAGCTCATCTGCTATGATTTTTATCCTATAATTTTGTCAGTCATTCCATATGTTCCTGCTCTACTATTTAAATTTCTTGAAACAGCACAATTTTTCATTAATCTTTCCAGTTATGGCATATCATAGTGCAATAAATGTTTGTTGATTGGATAAATCTATATCTAGTTGAATGAACAAATGAATGAATTTTCCCAAGATGATATTGTATACCTAATTTGCTGCCCCCACAATATGATGCAAATGACCTCATTTAGCACATCTCTTGCAATGCTCCTCAACAGATGCTCTCAAAACCCCAGCCCAATATATATGAAGAGATATAGGGGTTATGTCTAACTTTAACTGGGTGGGGCCTCCAATAGTTATAAGGAATTTATTCTCCAGCTTTGAGACATGAATCCAAGGCTGTGTATATGTGATAAACTAAATACTTCTTGGAAGTTAAAAATAAATGTAGTCAGTGGTTAAATAGTTGAGAAAGAAGCCAAAAATCGTTTTCCTGCACACTTATCTCAGATGCAATGAAAGGATGTCTAAACTTTCTCTTCATTGAAGGTGTATTAATGCAAGCCCTCAAGGTAGAACTAGGAAGAAGGAATTGATGAAGATCAACATAAACTTTAACTTTATGTATCTAGTCTCACTAAATACCTCAGCCTGCTCCCTCCTCCACTTGCTAGTTATATGTGAAATGTATTTTTCTGTTTCAATTGGCTTAATACCAAGCTATCTTACATAAATGTTCAGCTTTCACTATTGCTTTTTAAATAAAACATTAAGCAGATATCCTTAGGCTAATATCACATAAAAATAATAGCTAATATTTATCATGCTACATTACTACATATCATGCATTGTTTTAAGCTCTTTGCATACATTAATTTTGAAATTCTTACAACCCTGTGAGGTAGATAATATTATTAACCATATGTTAACAGATAAAAACAAAACAAAACTGAAGCATAGAGAATTTTCAAAATATACTAAGATATATTTTGTAAAATTCTCAGTTATGAATAACCTTCATATCTTAAGCATTCATTCTTTGCCACATACTATCCAGATGGCATTAGGAAACTCCTATCATTAAACTTCAGTTTACTAAAGTATCAGATGAACATTGCAATTGTATAAGCTTCTAGGTGAAAAGGATTAGTAAGATAATGTGTGGAGTACAGGTACTTGGCTCAGAGTAAGTTCTCAATTTTTAGTTATTATTATTATTACTAGAGGCTCAGCACACAAAATCGTGCGGTAGGGTCCCTAGGCCTAGCCTGCGATCAGGGCCATCTTCTGCCTGTTTGCCAG
This sequence comes from Myotis yumanensis, assembly GCF_028538775.1. Lineage (NCBI taxonomy): Eukaryota > Metazoa > Chordata > Mammalia > Chiroptera > Vespertilionidae > Myotis > Myotis yumanensis. The sequence goes on from NW_027223755.1 coordinate 13,765,496, forward strand.
TCCCCAGGCCAAACGCCGCCTCCACTGCCAGGGCAGGTAGGTTGCAGGCATGCCCCGCAGGTTCCATCAGCGCCACAATCCCCAGCAGCAGCAACAGCAGCGATGGCAGTGCGTTCCATCAGTGGCCGGCCCTGCGCACACGCATGGAGGTGAAGTTGCTGGCGCCAGCTTTCCCGCTGGCCTGAGCCCCAGAGCAGCGGGAATGAGTTGAGGATACCAATGGCCTGACAGCCAGCCTGGTCCTCCTGCCACCCAGCCTGGTTCCCCATTCACCATCAGAGCCTGCGGGCTTGGGGGAGGGGCCAAGATGTCAGCCATTCCACCAGCTAGACAGTCCCCAGTCCTGCCCCACCACCACCCACCCGCTTCTTCGTGGTTCCTCATTTGCCTGTGGGCAGGGGTGGGAGGGTAAAGGAAGTGGGGGAGGGGAAGGACCGAGAGGTAGTCAATGTACTTCATGGCGACTGGTCGAGTGGTCATTCTGGTCATTATGCTTATGGTCCCTGGCCTTTTATTATATAGGACTATTAGAAATTCAAACATGAATTCTAATCTTGGATCTGGAGCTTATAATTTGTGTAATGTTGGAGAAGACACTTAAGCCCTATGTTTCCCCAGTTTCTTTACCTGTGGGGGTGAAATTAACTAAATGCCTCCTGCCAATCACATGATGTAGTGCAAGATTAAACCAAAATATGTTTTCAGAAGAAGTCAGTAAATTGTAAAAGGCTATCCACATACAATCATTTTTTAAAAATCAACTAGAAGAAAATTGCTTTGACCTTTTATTCTATAATTACCACTTGCGAAAGAGATTCTGAGCTCACGCAGCTAAATGTTTTCACTACATTTTTTTTTAATGACAAAGTGGTAGGTGACTTAAAAAAAATTGCTTTTGGGAATATATTAAACAAAGGAACTCTCATAGATTTTCTGGGATACAGGCCCCTCTATCATAGACTTTGCTTCAATAAATATGGATGAAACTCAGTAAATTTAGTATTCCCACTAATAACACCAAGACTTCAGAAAAATGTTAAAACATTTTCAGTGTTAGTTTTTAATTCACTAAAAGCACACAGAACACTCTTAAGATAAAATTAACTTATGAAGATAATTTAAATAAGAATATCATAGTGCTAATAAAGGTCAAACTCTAATGAAATGTAAATTATCCTATCTATTTGAAACTCAATTAACAATTAATGCTGAGCAAATGGGTATAATTTAAATAACATTTTTATAAATTTGGGATATAATTTTACTCGCTTTTCCATAGCAAACAGAGAGTAAAATAACATTAAACAGTCTTTAATTTCTGAAACTAAAGTTTAGGAACATCCCACAATCACTATACTTGATGGCTTAAATTAAAAATATATACTAATATGAGAAGGACGTTTGTATAATGTTAATATTTTTATTAATTATACTCCATAGTGAAAATTATAAAGGCTTATAAACTTATTTTCTGTAGAGATATTTAGCACTCAGCCACATAAGAAATGCAAATAGACACAAACACAGAGCAGTTCCTTTCCTAGTACTTTCACCAGGAAGCTAAGACCCTTCACCAACAACCTCAGTATCATTGGAGAATTTTAAAGTCAGCTCCATTTTATTTATTTTTATTTTATTTATTTTATTTATTTTTTGTTAATCCTCACCCAAAGACATTTTTTCCATTGATTTTTAGAAGAGTGGAAAGAGGGAGAGACAGAGAGAGAAACATCAATTGTAGAGAGACATGGATTGGTTGCCTACTACACTCTCCCAACCTGGGCGAGAGATAGAGCTTGCAACCCAGGTATGTGCCCTTGACCAGAATTGAACCTGGGACTCTTCAGTCCACTGGGCCAGTACTCTAACCACTGAGCAAAATGGCTAGGGCAAGGTCAACTCCATTTTATTAGGAAGTTATAAAATTTAATATAAGGCTACCATTCTGAATCTTTTTTAAGGTACAAAAATACAAGAAAAATTGTGATGCATTTGAAGACCAACATTAGTGGTTGGAAAAAGTCCATAAAACCTAAACTTTCCGTCTTGATCTACTGTTCTCCTAGAAGTATGGCAAAGGCGATTTGGGTACCCTGAGGATTCCATGTTACACCCATGGCTGTAACAAGACTGTAGCTTTAACAGCAAGTTAAGTTTTAGTTTAATTGTAAATTACCCCCCATACTTAATTTTGTTGCATGAGCTGTGTTTGTTTACTGTGCGTGGTGGCTTAATTTATTTTTAAAGAGAACCTGAAAGATTTTCCTCACGATTGTATCTGAAAACAGAGTGAATGAGTCTGATGGTGGAGTGCTCTTGTGGAGCTAAAATTGGTAGAAAATGAAAAAGGAAAACCCCAGCAAAATTGACTGGGAGTTGATCTTCCAGAGATAGAAACAAACGCCTCGACAAATCTTTAAATGCTTTTATCGTCCCAGGGATAATGACTTATTGCTAGGAAAAACTCTGTTTTTCTAAAGATCATTGCCTGAACTCTTTTTTTTCTCTAAAATACCTTACTCAACTAGTTGTAGAGCAAAACATTTGTCGCTTCATTCACATACATTTAGAGAGTAGTGTGGAAGCAAACTCACTTTAAAGGCAAGAAAATTTAGGTTTGGGATCCCACTCTGAAAAAGCAAGCTTTAGAATTTCTCTTGGTCTTATTTCATTTTAACATGAGGATAATACAACTTTCTTTATATCTAAGTTGTAAGAATTCAGGAAGATAAAGAATGAAAACTTATTTGCATAACAGTATATAATTTTTAGCTGTTATTATTACGATTATCATTATTAAGGACAACAATAGTAGTTATGTAAAAATAAAATATGTTAAGCTTGAGGGAAGCATGATTTCTGTCTTAGATTGAATTTCCTTCTACTGCCTATGTCCAGGCAGACTGATATAAAAATAGAAAAAGAAAACATGCCCCAACTTAATATTCAATACTCTCTGAGCAAGTTTATTCTTTCTTGACCACTGCAGAGGTGAGCTGTACTATCAGGCATAACCTCCGGATTTACTCATTTTACACAAGAATAGCGTCACCAGACACTGCCTTTATCTTCAGATCGTCACAGCTTTTATCCGTATGGTAATCGAAAACAACAGCAACAAGGAACAAGGTAAGTTGTGATAGTTCCTTCTTAGGAAACTGGCTCCTTGTGATGACTTCTTAATAAGTATTCCAAATAATTGACTTAATAGTTAATTCCAGAACTCTCTTATTAGTCAGTCAAGTCTTTTCACCTAAGGAAAAGATCCTATAACCAACGACAGAATGTTGCCCAAATCACATGGGGGGAGCAGATTTCTCTGTCTGCTCTTTAGAAATTCAGTTCTTCTGATTTTGCCAGGAGTCAATGTCCTATAATGCTTCAACTCATTGATCACTCTTAAAGAGCATCTTGTATGCATCTTTAAAAAAGGGAAAGTCATGGTGTTCCTTTAAAAAGCTACCCTCCAAGTCCAAAGTACATGATTTAGCTAAGACACATTTGGTTGTTGTTATGCCCAGATTTCAAGATTCCCAAGAAACCACATCAGGGAGCCAGCCAATCCGATGCAAAAGCATAAGAATCTGTATTTCAAGCTAGCTTGAGATCCCCGTCCACCAGACTCACTGACACAACGGCAAACCAAGTGGCTGAGAGAGAGAACCCTGCCTAGAGACGGGTTTTAAAGCGGGGGTTGGAGTAAGGGGAGGAGAAAGGACTGTGCTCTGCCGATTGGCCAGGCGCAAGTCTAGCAGAGTCTTAGACTTCCGGGAAGAAGCTCCTTGCCAAGCACGTGGCCAAGGTAAGATGGAGGACGTAGCCCTTACCCTGGGGCAAGATGGAGGGCGTAGCCTTTACCCTGGGGCAAGGTGGAGGGCCTAGCCCTCGCCCTTTCAGTTGTAAGTCACAGATACTCAAACTGAACTAGTTTAGCAAAAAACAATAACGACGAAAAACAGGGGCAGAAAGAGAATATTGGGGACTAGCTATAATTGTAAGAAATATTAATCATGCTCTGTTAACCGTGATTGTTCTGTTCTGGTTAGAGAAAGCCCACTCTAACCTGGCTGAGAGTTGTATGCCCTGGGGCATGGGAGTTCACAACAGAATGCAGTCAGTCCCTCCTCCTTTCCCAAGAGCTGCCAATCATTATGGAAAGACTTACAACCTCATGGCTGAAACAATCTAGTCCTGGAGGCACATACCCTTTAAAACCCCTGCAACCCTTACTTCCTGTAATCTGGTCCTGGAGGTGCCCAGAGGCAACCACCTTCTGCGACCCTCCCCCAGCCTACATTGCCTGTAACCTAAAACCGTTATACCTTGCCTCTTCCCCATGCCTATAATTTTAACTTTCCCACGTAACCTTTGCCCTTCTACCCAATATAAACATCTGGCTTAAGGGGAGGGGCGGAGCCAAATTTTGTGGATGACCTGCTGCTCTCCCATACTGTTGGCATTATTGGAATAAATGCTCATATATGATTCAACCCTGTCTCTGCTTAACTGGCTCAAGTATAGATAGGCAGCCTGGTCCATTGGTTACAAAACAACAAAAATAATTTATTGGGAGGATATTGGGATATCCCACTGAATCTCTCAAAAAGTTGAACCAACCACTCTAGATTGCTTCACTGGGCAGAAAACAAGGTCTCCAATTATCCAAATGATGTACAGTAGACTGTCAGACTTCACTCAATAAACACTGCTGAGACTAAAAGACTCAGAGAAATATGCTTCAGTTCTCTGTGGCCAGAACACACACTGGGTGTCTGGGACAGTACATAGAGTAGGAATTTAGGGTGAGCCTGGCAGCCACCCCTACGAGGTTATGTCTCTCGTGGTATACTTCTGGAGTCCTTCATACCAGGTCTGAAGGACCCTACATTATTATAAAGTCATCAGGCTTAAAAAAATGTATATCCTAATCAAAAAATAAAAATAAATAAAAAAGAGTAGCAATTTAGTTATGCACACAGCTAATTAAGTAAATAAGGGATTTGATTTACATGGGTTAAATTGCTCTGGCTCTGAGCTCATTCTTCTGTAGGAACTGTCTTCCCTTCTCTCAAACACAACTGTCCCATGTGCAGACCAAGATAAGAAGGCAACTTGCTTTCTTTCGTCCCCCCCACCCCCAGACTTCTGGTATCAGACATGCTCTGAGACTTGGCTACACACTTGTGATTTCAGAGAATTTTAAATCACATAAACACAAATGCCCTGATTTCTAGACACATTTATTTATTTCTTTATGAAGAGTTTAATTAAGAAAAGTGAGAAAAAATGATCTACATATCCTCCCAGAAAGTTGAAATTTAACATAGTTAAGTGTAAATCAAGGAGCTTCAAAAACCTCCCACACTCTTTCTTCAACATTATATTTATAGACCATCTCATGTAAGAATCTGACAATAAATAAAATTCTAAAGGCTAATGTATTATGGTTCTATCTCAGCCAAATGTCCTCTTCCTGTTTCCCAATTTCCTAAGTGACAGACAAACAAACAAACAAACTCTATTTACCTTTGGGTTTCATGAATTCATCCTGAGTTTAAGGTTGTGTATATGTTTAATTTTCTAAGAAAGACTGGTGAAGAACAACTCATCAAGTTATATAAACTAATTAAGGAGCATGGATTCCCATTTGATTGTAATCAACTAATTAACTAATATGTGTTATCTGTATTCTAAGATTTGATTGCCTTTATTTTATTAGATAATCAAAATCAATTTCTGGGAGATGTCACCTTAACCAAGGCTATTCAGTAAGAAAATGCTGGAGTAATTTAAACAAAATCTACTCATCTCATATATATCACTTTTTCCACCATGCTGAATATTGGCCCAAATCACATATCTACTTAAGAATAAATCCTTAAAACATGATGACACCTTTTCTTCAAATGCCACTACTAGCTTACTTTGTGTCATAGCAGAAGATCTGAAAATATAACTTATCCTTGAAACTGGAAGAAATGTTTCAGATCAGTAATGGCAACTGATTTCTCCCCTAATTATCAAAGGTTCATCAAATATCTTAGCTCAGGTCTTTAACTGGATTCATTATAGAGGCAATAGCTTCTAATGCTACATATAATACTGGTCTGTTAATAGATGCCAAGCATTTAGAAATGCATGCATATCACACACCACTAAGAAAACACTTCTAACAGGTATAAGAAATCTGTATATGCAAGGTATAGAAAAAGCAGGCTTACAGCTGTTCATATGGAAAATAATAAAATAATTAATAAATAAGAATATAAGAATAAACTCTATGCTTCATGTACTCACAACTAACTATAAACCTACTTTGGTCCCATCCTATATTTAAACTTTACCAATATTAAAAAACGAGTTGTAAAACTTATATCTAGTGATGGAATACTAATAAGCAGATTTCACTTAACAAGGTGAATGCCAGACTCAAAAATATTTAATATTTGGAGGACACCTGAGTTCATTTAGTTACCTTCTATCTAATGTGAGTCCTTGATAATTTTCATTCAGATTCTCCTTATTTAATTCTAATGACTACAAATTCATTTTTTCTTTCTTTAAATTTATGGGCAGTTTTGGTTTTGAGGGGGGGATGGAATGGGGAAAAGTTAGGTAACACTAAGCACATATCCTTCCCAACTCATTTTGATGTTCTAGTTTCATAACCTAGGGAGAAAAAAAATTATATTTTGTAGTATGATGTGGAAAGGCATGAATGAAGTTGGCAGCAAAGGCCCCACCCAGCACCACCCTGAGCTGCAAGGATCACAAATCAGCACAGGTACAGGTAGCCATTGCACATTTCGTGTGCCACCACCCCCTGGTTAAAGCCTTCTGTTGATCATTGATTGTTAGTGGATTCCCTGAAGAGAAAGCAGTAACCAGCTATACTTTTTGGTACTTTCCTAAATTTGTCACTTGCCAGCATCTTTGAGAACATTTCTTTCACTTTTGAAAATTTCCACCTTTTGAACCCATCCCCAAAGTGGACTTCCAATACACTGGCCATCGCCCTTAGCAATATGAACCCCAAACCTGACTATTTGGACATTCCAAATTATTTTGTACTTATCTAAGTCTTTCAATTATTTCATTTCTGCTTGAAGCTGCCTAAGTTTGCAACTAAGAATCTTCCTGACACAAATCTGAAACCTGCCTCTCCCTAAGTTTGCTCCTTTATCCTACCTAATTCCCTTCTCAGTTGTCTAATAGCTGACCAATAGAAGTTTACTCCTTTTCCATAGTGAATATTTAGAGATATCTTCTCTAGCTTTCCTTCCCATCCTACCCATCTATCCCACCTTACCATCACAATTTGCACACCAAATATCATTGGTTATTCTATCTGAAACTTATATAGGATGGGACAAAAGTAGGTTTACAGTTGTGAGTATATGATAGTTTTTTCTTATAGTATCACTTATTAATTATTGTTTTATTTTCCATACAAACAACCATAAACCTATTTCTGCCCCGCCCTGTATAATTTGTCTTCTAAACTCTTCAGAGGCATGGGTAGGCTGAACCAAGAATACTGAGGCTTATAACAACTCACATTAGGGAGCTTATTTTGTCTGCAATGTAAATATACTGATAGAGACTTTTAATGTAATGTTTCAATTTTTTAAAAAATATATTAATTTGCCATAGGATTTTTGGCATGTTTCCTTTGGCTCTGGTTTAGCAGTCCATTTCAAAAAATTACCTCAGCCCACTATGATGGCTATAACAAAAGAGACAGACAACAAGTATTGGCAAAGATGTGAAGAAACTGGAACTCTCATAGGTGCAGCATGTTTGCAAAACAGTTTGGCAGTTCCTCAAAATGTGAAGCCCATATGATCACATGACCTAGCATTTCTACTGCTAGGTCTCTATCAAAAGGAAATAAAACATATGTCCACACAAAAACTTGTACACAATTATTCATGATGACATTATTCCCAACAACCCCAAAGTAGAAAAAAACCCAAAAGGCCATCAAGAGATGAATGGGTAAATGAAATGAGATATAGCAATATAATGGCATATTATTTGGAAATAAAAAGGAATGAACTAATGATGCCTACTACCACATGGATGAACCCTGAGGCATTATGTATGATAAGTGAAAAGGGCCATTCACAGATATATTTAAAATTTAATTGATATATAATGGCCGCCTAATGAAAATCTATAGAAACACAAAATATATTAGTTGTTTCCTAGGGCTGTGGGGTTTGAGTAGAATGGGAAGAGACTGTTAATGGGCACAGAGTTTGTCTTTGAGAGGATAAAAGTTTTCAAAATTAGATCATGGTGATGGATGCACAACTCTGTGAATATACTGGAAACCATTGAATGGGATGAACTGTATAATATGTGAGTTCTACTTCAATAAGCTGGTTTTGAAAGTTACCTCAGGATGTGTAGAATCATGAGATTTAGTAGTAGAGAAAACTATAGGGATGGTCTAATACAACAGACTTTTATTATTTTGTTTTTTGTTTTGGTTAATCCTCACCTAAGGATATTTTCTCCATTGCTTTTTTTTTTTTTTTAGAGAGAGAGAGCAGAAGACAGGGAAAGAGACAGAGAGAAACATCCATGTGAGAGAGACACATTGATTTATTGTCTCCCGCACATGCCTAACCAGGCCTGGGGATCAAGCCTGAAACCAAGGTATGTGCCCTTGACCAGAATCAAACCCAGGACCCATTAGTCTACAGACTGATGCTCTATCTACTGAGCCAAACTGGCTAGGACCGACTGACTTTTATAAACAAGGAAAAATGAGTAAATCAGTTATCAACTTCTATACAGAAAATTACCTGAAAACTTACTGCTTACAACTATAATAACTGTTTATTTTTGTCATCAGTATACAAATAACAGTGAGAACAGATTGCCTTTCCTCCAAATGACATCAGTTGTGGCCACTTGACCAGAGGCTCAACTGAAGATGGCTCATTGGAAATGCTAGCAAGTTGGTGCTGGTGTCAGCCAGGAATACAGATGGTGCTGTGTATGCACTCAAAAATATAAATAAAGTAAAAATAAGAAAAAAAAATCCAAAATACAAGGGAAATACAAAATAAGCAAATAATAAGCAAATAGTTGGATCGCTCAATACTTGGGGAAACAGTATGTTTTCAAAGGGTAGTTTAAAATTATTAAAAAATATAATCAACAAATATTTGGCATAATTGCATATAAACAAAAAGGACTGGGTATTTGTGTGTTTTTATGTGAAGTTGATGATTCATGTGCTAACATGGTAATTGTTTATTTTTTTTCCCTTTTGCTGAAATAAGGCATGCAGTCTAGTTTGAGGACAAAGACAATCACCTATATATTTTATTAATGAAGAATAGGTTTAAGTTAATGTACCTAATTTTAAGCTGAAAATATCTCATTCCAACCAATTAAATGAGTTTCGATTCAGGTTGTTTACAGAGGAAATTGTAGTTCCAGGGACCTGGGATTCATCAATGTAAATGGGTTAATTCTGAACCATGTGAAGGTAGCTCACAGGGTTGACAGAGATCCAATACAACTATTTAAAAAAGGGCAAAAGAACATAATCAATATAACAGTGAAGACGAGACCCTTGTTCCACACAACTAAGCCAAGGATTTTTATCACAATTTAGTAAGACATTTACTTTTGAGCTAAAATAGAATAGGAAAACACACTAAATTAATTTATAAACTCATACCCTCAATACAAATATATGGAAATATTTTTTGTGTCTGGAGCTGCTCTGGAGGCTGGCAACCAAATGTTAGGAGGCTCCCTTGGCCATAACCCTACTCCATAAATAATTCAATAAAGTCAGGTGTTTTTCAGAAAATGATGTAGTTGTTAATTATTATTAATATTAACAGCAGTGTTATATACCTAGCACTAAAACATTTCATTTCTATTAAATCAAGTCACAACAGTGAGGGAAAGGTTTTCAGTATCAGGTTTCCATACAATCCAGAAAAGCTCCCAGTCTGGTCATTTCTTATCTTGGGTCCCCATAAAAGTTGAGTCATCATATAACTACATCATTATTAAAGTTGAGTTGTTGGAAGGTGTTTCAGTAGAGGTTTGAAAACTTGTTCCTGATATAAACAGAATTCCAAAAATACAGATATTACACTCTAGATTATTAATAGTAATGTATTCCAAGAAAACAGAAACACCAATCAGAAAAGATATATGCACACCTATGTTCATAGCAGCACAATTTACAATAGCTAAGATTTGGAAACAGCCTAAGTACCCATCAGCAGACGAGTGGATTAGAAAACTGTGGTATGTCTATACAATGGAATACTACGATGCTGTTAAAAAAAGGAATTCTTACCATTTTCAACAGCATGGATGGAACTGGAGAGCATTATGCTAAGCAAAATAAGCCAGTCAGAGAAAGAATATCACAGGATCTCACTCATTTGTGGAAAATAATGAACAACATAAACTGATGAACAAAAATAAAACAGTTATAGAAGCATCGAACAGACTGTCCAACCTATGTGGGAAGTCAGGGGGTAAGGGGGTAAACGATCAATCAAAGGACTTGTATGCATGCAGATGAGCATAACCAATGGACACAGATGGGGGGGCAGGGGAGAGTGGAGGAAGGGCATGTGCTAGGGGATGGGGGTGGCTGGGGAGAAGTCAATGGGGGGGGGAGGAGACTTATGTAATACTTTAAACAATAAAGAATTTAAATTAAAAAAAAATAAACAAGCAAAAACATTTAAAAAAGAAATAAACTTTAAATATAAGAACACAAACAAAAATAGATACAGAGACAGAGCAGCCTCAAACAGACTATCAAACTACATCGGGAAGGCCGGGGAGGGTTGGGGGGCAGGAGGTGGGGGGATAGAGATCAACCGAAGGACTTGTATGCATGCATATAAGCATAACCAATGGACATAAGACACTGGGGGGTAGAGGAGGCCAGGGTATTGTCAAGGGCGGGGAAAAAAAGGAGACATATGTAATACTCTTTGTAATACTTTAAGCAATAAAACAATTTTTAAAAAAAAAGAACACAGAAAAGAAAAAAAAGAATAAGTTGCCTCTGGCCTTTGACAGGAGGTCTACAGCAGGCAATTTCAGGTCCCTGACAAGTAATGCAGTGCATGGTACTATTTATGAAAAGTGTCTGAGTGAGCTAATAGGTGGATTGGATGCAAAGCAGATGTTTTGTTTTTATGGGGGCTTCTCCTCTGTTCAGGCAGTGGGTGTGGGTACAGGCCAACAGGGCTACAACTGTACTTCAAAAACTGCAAATCAACTCAGACTTAAACACCTTGAACTGAGATCTCAGAATTCTACTTCCCAGAGCAGAAGAGATGGCAAATCTCAAAATGTGCATGGGATTGCTTGTACTTGCCTAAAACAATGAGGGAATCATCTTGGATGAACTATTTTGTAATTCTAAGTTTTAATTATGTACATAACTTCCTCATCCCGCAGACCTTACAGGACATGTAAGCTTCAGGAGGCATCCCCAGGTAACTACATATGGACTTGGTGAATGGATCTATTTAGTATTGGCTACTTTAAATGCTGAAGAATACATCTCAAAGGTTATATTTGTTAGTTTTGGTCTTATTCATACTGTGGCTCTTCTCCTAATAACTAGGCAAGGGGTCCAGCTGCTTCCAGAGGCCTTGAGTAGAATGTGAAAGTCAGGACTTGTCATTAGTCAAAAAGGAGGGTTTTGGCCTTCACTCTTCTATGGAAGCGGTCCGTATAGCTAGCTCCTTTAGAGCCCATGGTTTGGATCTGCACATTCCTTTAATGACAGCAGCTGAGTGATAGCAACTTAAACATGATCGATGGGCTGCCTGGGGCTTGTTTACCTGTGCCCCTGATGTAGGCTAGAGATAACTTCCACCTAAGCCACTGCCTCTCAGAAACAGGAATGTTGGAGAAAAGCAATGCTGTGGTTTAACCCACAGAACTCCCTTCCTACCCTGTCTTCTCTGCAGAGATTCACAATGAGGTATCTAAGTTCCTTGAATTCATTTTGTTTGGACTCCCATTAACAATTCCTTCAGACTCCAAAAATATAAGGCAGATCAAATTGGTGTGAAATTACACACCTTCCTTTTCTTAGTTAAATAAGACTTAGGCAGGCAGGGGAACCATTAAACTTGAAATCAGCAAAACCTTTCTCTTATAAAAGGATAAGACAGTAAATGTATCATAAACCATTTTATATATAAACTAGAGGCCCAATGCACAACATTCGTGCAAGAGTAGGCCTTCCTTCCCCCGGCTGCCGGCACTGGCTTCCCTCTAGCACCCGGAACCTGGGCTTCCCTTGCAGCCCCGGCTTCATCCAGAAGGTCATCCAGAAGGATGCCCAAAGGACGTCCAGTCTAATTAGCATATTATGATTTTATTACTATAGATTATGAGACAATGTAACATAATGAAAAGAGCACTGGATTCAGAGTAAAACCATCTAACTTTTCATTTCAATTGTACAACAATTTACTACGTGGCTTTAGGTAGGAAAACTGAATATATTTTTTTAAATTATCAAACTCTTGATCATAAATAGAAAATATTACCTATATTTTCTATTTTATAGATATTCATAATGTATTTTGAAAAGAATATAAATTGTAAATAAATTTAATATGTATACTTTAAAAATGTTTTTGCTATTCTGAGATACTATTTAACATCATTTCTTCTTCTATGATAATTCCTAAAATACTTGGTTTAGTTTCTCTGAATATTGAACATGTTTTCCCCATTTACTCCTTCTAGAATATTCTGTCTGTTAATTTCCTACTTTGTAAACCCTATGTAGGGCACTGACTGTTACACCCAGGATCTCCTGCTTCATAGGTCCTGCCTGTGGCTCCCAGTAATTAAGTAGGACATATTTTCCCAGTGAGTTTGTAAGGGTCTTTAAAACTCTTTCTCAAAACTTTGCCCCAGGCAGCTCCTGTCAAAGTAGACCCAATGATTTATGTACCAGAAAGCATGACATGTCTTTTTTTTTCTCATTTTGAGAAAACTGAATCAACCTAAGTGATCAACAAAGATAGAAAAGTTAAATAACATTGTAATATTAAGTAATTCACAGTGAATCACAGTTCACAGCCATTAGGAAAATGTTTACAAATAATATTTAATGATATGAAGAACTACTCTTAAAATAATGTTAACTATATCAAGTATAAATATTTATAAAGCAAAATATAACATTGTACAAATAATTATATAGTTGCATAAATCTTAGAAGGAAAGCTCCCTAAATCTTTGCAACAACCTCTAGTTGCAGTAATATTCTAAATAAACTTTTCAACTTAATTCCTCCCTGAGTTTTTAAACTTTTCTACAATGTGCATGAATTATTTTATAATGGGAAATTCATTAAAATATTAAAATATCACATTTAAAATAATGTGATTTCACATAAAAACATCTAACAAATAATTCTAATGATACATGTGAATGAAGCATTAGAAATACACCATAATGTCATGTTACAAGCCATACATACTAAAAGCTTATCTTCTAATTTAGCATATGAAAGCTTAGTCCATTTATATTTTCCCCATCATAGCCTCTAGAAAAAATACCTTCAAAGGGGAGAGAGCAGACAGGAAATAAATTAATACTTAGAAGAGAGTTTGGGCTGATTATAAAGATAGATTAAAGCATATGTGTCTTGAGTTACACACTAAAATTTTAAGGGGAAAATTATGTTTTAGGAGAAAAGTCAAAATAACTTACCAGCAAGAATAGAATACACATAAGGGAGCATGGTGGTGGGGGCTGCGAAAGAAGATTATCCACTCCCAGAATTACTCACTCATGACTGAACTCTTAAATTAATTCTTATACAAGTGGTTTATGATCCTTGTTTTTCCTTGATCTCTAGTCCCTACCATTATTTTTGTGATGAAAAAGATCCATAAAGAAACAGACTCACATCAAGCCTAGTAAGACTCATCAGTCTTTCCTTCCTACTCTGAACTCCGGAATTCGACATAAGCCCTGGTCTTTCTTTGCCCTGCTGGAAGTATGAACACCCAATGTGGTCAGTCTACCCCTGCCTGCCATTCTGTGTGTAGGATATTCACAAGGCTTTCTGATATTTTCTGACTCTGGGCTCTGCCCCTTCCTTGATATGAGCTACACCATTAACTAGAACCTGGTTCCACAGCTTCTGGCTGAGTTCTACCTTGTGCCTTCCTATCTCAATCCGTCTTGAAACCAACAATGACTGATCCTAATGCAGTCTATGTTCTATAATAAAAATTCAGGAAAATTATGTTTTTCTTAAAATATTTTCTTTCTTTTTTTTTTTTTTTTTACTTTTTTAAACTACGTTTTTATTGATTTCAGAGAGAGGAAGGGAGAGGGAGAGAGAGAAAAATCAATGATGAGAGAGAATCATCGATTGTCTGCCTCCTGTATACCGCCAACTGGGGATGGAGCCCACAACCCGGGCATGTGCCTTGACCGGGAATCGAACTGTGACCTCCTGGCTCATAGGTTGCCGCTCAACCACTGAGGAACACTGGCCGGGCTCGACCATCTCCTGACACTCCTGCCTGCTGAATCCTGTCCTAGGCCACCAGAACACCTTACAGAACCCCTCCTGGATCTGTTTGAATCCACGCATCTTGGAATCAGTGATGTGACACCTGGGAGGTCCCAAAGAAGAGTTCAAGAGTCCTCCTCGTCCACCACCCAGAGACCTGCACTCAGAGAATTGCCTTATATTTGCTTGTTCCCTCCCTTCTTGCTCCACATCTAGACCTTTAGCCCTTTCGATCTGTCTCTGAGACACGCAGAACTCACACTGAATGATGTGGCTCTCCCTTCCCAGGCAAGCAAATGGAGTTAGCTCTTTCTTCAATTGGCATTTAGCGATCTTTGTTTCTTACTATCTAACACCCCATAGCCTGGTTACATTTAAGTGGTGACCTGGTTAATGTAATTGATCCTAAGGTATGAATGACTGGGAGTACTGGCATGTTGTTGGGGTCCAACCCCAACGGGTCCAGGGATCCCCAAAGGTGTGGACGGAGTCGGCGAAGAATGAATGACATGGAAACTGGTTTCAGTTCATCAGCATAGCGAGGTTCTCCCTCCAGGATCTCCAGCGAAGTTCTGGTCAGGATCTCCAACTAAGTTCTGGTGCCATGATCTCTCGCTAGGTTCTGTCTCTAGGTCCTGTCTCTAGGTTCTGTGTAGGAGCTCCAGCCAAGTCCTGTATCTAGGTTCTCTTCTTAAAATATTTTCAATGGGCATGTGACTTGAAACAAGGTGAAAGATCATCAATTAAGTAATTCTCATTATAATTTTGATATACAAAGAAACCTCAACTGTGGCATTGTGATATGTATAATTCTTTTCTTCTCTGACTAAATGAATATAAAGTTCACTAGTCTTTGCTCATAATCAGTCTCTATCTTCTTGACCTTTCTTAAAGGTGTTTTAATTTCCTTTTTTTCATGGATGATAATTTTGCCATTACTTTTATAAGATGCTTTCCAAAATATACTCTGAAATTTGATTAATAGTTATAGGTCATTTTCCACATTCCATTATCAGAAACTATTGCTGCACATTATGGTAACACTAATAATGCTGAAAGATCTTACAGTGATATGTGGCACTGGAAGAATACTAATCAAGGAAGCAGTTTATAACGTGTTCCTTTCCAATAATATTCTTGTTATACAGAGCTAATGTGTTTTCACAATTATAAGTGTAGAAGCTAAATAAAAATAAAGGCATGCTAGCATCACATGAATCCATGTAAAAGATCAAGATTTCATTAGATTTTTAATGAGGCATCTATTTAAATGCTTACTACCTTCATTCATATGACATAGCCTATGTAAAGTGCTCTGTACAACAGTTTTGCCAATAGTGAAAGCTCAGCAAGGCCTTTACCCTTGCTTCCCTGTAGCAAATACAGTAATAAAAATGATTAAAAGCAAGAGAACTTCTGCTTTACCACCTAGCAATTACCAAAATCCTAAATAATGGTACTGAAAAGTTACTCTAAAATCAAGACTATGATTTACAATCTGTGTGGAATTTAAACAGCAAGAGAAATTACTGTAGAAATAGTGTGTCTGTGGTTATAAATGCTGTCAATTTTAAAGAATGTTTTTATCACCATAAATTATTTGCAGTTTGATCATTTAAGGACTAGAGAGTTTTCTTAAACTTTTATGTACAGATTTTAAAGAGTTTATGGCTCTTTTTATATATTTAGTTATAACTCCATTGATAACTACTTTAAGGTAAACTCTAAATCCATGTATCACCCAGAGGAAGCATAGTTCCAGGCGTACAGTAAGTAGACACCTGACTAACACAATTGAATAAATGCGATGAATAGACACATTTGCATATACTGGTACAGACCCAGACATTTGCTATGTAATCTATTCATGAATATACCTGGCTAGTAGAATTATTACAAACATTTGCCAAGCCATAATAATTTACAAAGGTCAATGAACTAGAGGAACTCTAAAGATTTTAAAAAAATGCCCCAGGATTTTTTTTAGCTTATGTATGAAGACCCCTTCGATGCTAACTTTGGAAGCACTGATGATCAGATGAAACATTGATCAACTGAAGGTAAAGAAATATTATTATGAAACAAGTATATTTTTCAGAGAGTCATGGTTTTTTTCCTAAGAATACAGTAAACATTTATTTAAGACAGTGGTTCTCAACCTTCTGGCCCTTTAAATACAGTTCTACATGTTGTGACCCAACCATAAAATTATTTTAGTTGCTACTTCATAACTGTAATGTTGCTACTGGTATGAATCGTGATGTAAATATCTGATATGCAGGATGGTCTTAGGCGACCCCTGTGAAAGGGTCATTCAACCGCCAAAGGGGTCGCGACCCACAGGTTGAGAACCGCTGATTTAAGATAAAATACAAAGACCAAAGCTATATAGCATGAGTTAATGCAAATTCTTGTCCAACATTATAACAATTTTTTAAAGAGTATAAACATACAAATGAAGACCAGGATGACTGTGCTCAGGCCAATCATGGGCAGATGTGTTTGTACTTCTCAGGGTCATGAGGCCACCTCGGGTCTCTCCACTGATGGGTGATTCAGCCTCAGCTCACTCTCTCTCATCACCACTGCTTTGTCACTATTCTTACATGGGCTTGCACATAGTCCACAAAAAGCTCTCTCTCTCATTTCTTGTTTTGATCTCATTTCCCAGAGGCATAACCCAGGTCTTGACATTAATTATAATTGCTTTTAAATTCTTGATTTCAAGCCCAAGGTTCTCAAGCTATTACCATCTGTATGCATTCACTTTGTGAATCCACCACCCCCATCCATTTTTCTGTCTTTATTCCCTTTCAATCAGTGTCATTCCAAGATCCATCATAATAATCACTCTTGCATCCTTCATCTTCACTGCCTCTACCTCTTCACCTTGGCTCAGACCAACACTACACAGACTGCA
The DNA here is from genome assembly GCF_028538775.1 of Myotis yumanensis. NCBI lineage: Eukaryota > Metazoa > Chordata > Mammalia > Chiroptera > Vespertilionidae > Myotis > Myotis yumanensis. The sequence goes on from NW_027223755.1 coordinate 13,782,973, forward strand.
AGCCATCAGCCTACCTGCAACCATATCTGTGGCCTCTCTCCTGCTCTCACAAATGAATTATCGTTATTCCCTCCACTGTTGTACTGGATCCTGTTCACTTTCACCTACTCAGTGACTTTTCTCCTGAAATTATCAAACTGTTCCCCCTTTTCCCAAGCATCATTAATTTATCTTCTTGGTCATTGCCATCATCATAGGAATATTTCCCATCCTTAAAAATAAATCCCTCAACTTGTCTTACTCTTTAGCCTCCACATCTGTGATAAATGGTTATTAATCACCTTTGTCAGTTATTTATTCAAATAATATGACCGGGATATCACACACCCCACTTCTGTCCTCTCCTCCTCTTCTGGTGGAAGACATTCACTTACAGGACAGGAAATGGGGACCAGTTATCTCTCTCTTAAATCCCTATATGAGGAAAGACTTGGGAACAGTCAGAAATGAGATGGTCTGAAACACAGGAAATTACCCACAGGGTGTAGCAGAATTCATGGTTCTATTTATGTTGATATAAAAGTGTAAAATTTACCAGTTAAAAAGCAATCAAAACAGGAAATTAGAACAAAGGAAAAAATCAATGAAGAACTCTTCATTGAGCAATCCATAGCTGCTGAGTGCAAAGATACTAAGGTTTAAGTTACAAATATCTTAGTCATGCCATACAATGCTATGTGGGATGCATTTCATGACCTGGGGTTTGCATGACTTAAGTTTCATTATATAGTGATAAACTAGAATTTATTTCTATGCAGTTAACCTGCCTAAGAACTTGTGTACTTAGTCTCATTAACAACTTATTCCAATGACCTCTATCAGATAGTTTTCTTTTTTTTTTTTAATTTTTTTATTGCTTAAAGTATTACAAAGGGTATTACATATGTGTCCTTTTTTTCCCCGCCCTTGACAATCCCCTGGCCTCCCCTACCCCCCAGTGTCTTATGTCCATTGGTTATGCTTATATGCATGCATACAAGTCCTTTGGTTGATCTCTTACCTGCCCCCCCTCCTGCCCCCCCCCCCACCCTCCCCGGCCTTCCTGCTGTAGTTTAACAGTCTGTTCGAGGCAACTCTGCCTCTGTATCTATTATTGTTCAAAAGTTTATAATGGACTCTATTATCCATGAATGAGTGAGATCATGTGGTATTTTTCCTTCATTGACTGGCTTATTTCACTTAGCATAATGCTCTCCAGTTCCATCCATGCTGTTGCAAATGGTAAAAGTTCCTTATTTTTTACAGCAGCATAGTATTCCATCGTGTAGATGTAACAAAGTTTTCTAATCCATTCATCTATTGATGGGCACTTAGGCTGTTTCCAGATCTTAGCTATGGTGAATTGTGCTGCTATGAACATAGGGGTGCATATATCCTTTCTGATTGGTGTTTCTGGTTTCTTGGGATATATTCCTAGAAGTGGGATCACAGGGTCAAATGGGAGTTCCATTTCCAGTTTTTTGAGGAAACTCCATACTGTCTTCCATAGTGGCTGCACCAGTCTGCATTCCCACCACCAGTGCACAAGTGTTCCTTTTTCTCCACATCCTTTCCAGCACTTGTCCGTTTGTTGATTTGTTGATGATGGCCATTCTGACATGTGTGAGATGGTACCTCATTGTTGTTTTGATTTGCATCTCTCGGATGATTAGCGACTTTGAGCGTGTTTTCATATGTCTCTTGGCTTTCTGAATGTCCTCTTTTAAAAGGTGTCTATTTAGGTCCTTTGCCCATTTTTTTACTGGATTGTTTATCTTCCTTTTGTTAAGTTGTATGAGTTCCCTATAAATGTTGGAGATTAGGGCCTTATCAGATATAATGTTGGCAAATATGTTCTCCCATCAGATAGTTTTCTTTATATATACTTTTCCTTTATTACCCTTTATTGTGCTTTGCTTATATAAGTTGCTCTGTATGTTTAATGAATGAGCAAATCAACTATGTAACCTATTACATGGCAGTCAGCTCAGAATATATGTTTGCTATATTTCATATGAAGTATTTTACATAAAAGACATATATCATATTTTCAACTCTTCATCAATCAATATAATTTTATGTTTTTTCTATTGCAACTAATTTTACAGTAAATTCTCATATGCATAAACATCTTATGTTCTAGTTCACTCAGTTTTATAAAACATATCAGTCTAAGCTAGACTAATCAAAGGCTATTGAACATTTCAAATACTAATTCATAGGAAAATATCATTTTCAGAAATATAACAACAATGCACATTCCCATTTTTAATGAAAAATAACGTGAATTCCGTCAAACCTTAACCCTTGGCTCGCTTACAATATATATTACACTTTAATGTTTATTATTTGGTAGATTAAAGAAAATCATATTATTTTGAAATTTATGTCCCTGATTAGCACATTATGGTGAAAAATATTCATTGGTTACTTGCATTTTACTTCTGTGAATTGTCTGTTCATATTTTTTGCCTAGTTTTCTGTTCTTTCATTTATCTTTAATCAATACCGGAAATATTATTTTAATGATTTCAACACTTTGCCTATATTTGTGGCTCATATATTCTCTTGGCCCATTTTTCTACATTTTATGTTGAGTTTTTCCTTGTTATTATTTTTGGTATTCACTTTGCCAACTTGCAGCAATCATTCATGTGTGGTTTCTGAATTTCCTTTCATACTTAAAAGTTGCCTCCATCTGTAATTTATAAATTTTTCCCAATGTTTCTTCTACTGTGTTTATAGTTTATTTTATACAGTTACATTGCTTATTTTTGAGATTTATTTCTGTATATGTTTTGAGTTATGTTCTTTAATTTTCTTCCAGATGGTTAGCCAATTATGTTAACGCTATCTAAACTACTGCTTTGTACTAAAACAAAAATACTTCAAATACATATAACTCGAATACATATTTGAACCTGTTCTGAACCCGCAGCTATATCTTCTAGAGATCATTCTTTCTATATGTGGGCAGTTGGACACTACTATGATGAACATATTTGGTAAAGTGAAAATCTCTCTTATAAAAAATTTCCTTGGCCTCATATGTTTATACTTTCCATGTAATCTTTAATATATTCTGATCCAGTTTGCCAAAGAAATGAACCATTGGCCACCGCTTTTTAACCAGACTGTCTAAATGTTATATGCCAATTTGGGAGTGGGTAATGTGGTTATGATATTAAGCTTTCCTACACAGGATTATGGCATGACTTTTCATTTATTCTGAATCCCTTTATATCCTTTGACAAAATGTTATAGTTGTCATCAGACAGGTCTGGGATTTTTCTTGTTAAAGTTATGTATTGTGTTTTATATTTTGTCACTACTCTGAATTTACTGGCCTAGCAGGGCTTCCAAATCATACCAAAATAAGAAAGCATGGCATAATCCAACCATTACAAACAGTACCCTGTGTATGGAGACGAGTGGCATGAACCTTTGCTCACCTTTTCCATTGTTCCTTAAAAATAATCAGAAAACTCTCCCAGGTTGACACTTGAAAGTAAACTAATCAAGCAATACTGCCTAGGCCTCAAATCAAACTCCTGCTTACTGACTATTTTTACAAACTAGATTATCCAACCAAGCTATTTAACTTTTTTTTGTTTACCTACTTAGTTGCACACCCCCTGAACTGGTGGCACACTTTGGTTTTTTTTCTTCATTTTTTTAAAATCGTCATTTCCCATTGATTTGTAGAGAGAATGGAAAGAAGGAGTAAAGACAGAGAGAGAGAGAGACATCAATGTGAAAGAGACACATCAATTGGTTGGCTTTCGAAATTGGCTGGCTTCTGCACGAGTCCTGACCAGGGCCAGGAATTGAACCTGTAACCAAAGTATGTGTCCTTGACTGGGAATCAAACCCAAGACCCATCAGTTCATAGGCTATTATTTCAAGAATATCTGCCTGAATTATGGAAAAAAACATGGAGTCAAAAACAATTGTAATCATATCTTTATATTAATTTGATAATGAATGCCAACAATCCACTAGTAAATCATGAATTTTTTTTCCAAAGATCATTATTCCACAGGAAAGAACTTTTTGTTTAAATACTCCCATAAGTATAAGTGGAATGTCTCTACCTGTTCTTTGACCGAGGCAAGAATGGCAGAGGTGGTTTCTGTTTCTGAGCCATCCCCGTTGGAGGTGGTTAGGCCAGGACTCAGAGAGCTGGTTTTTTCTGAGGCTGACGAAGGCTGGTCGGGGACAGGCATAGCTCCTGCAATGCAAGAGGACACGCTCAATGCAATCTGATGTTGTCACTGTCAACAAACACAACTATCAGGCAACTCTAAGCCATATACTTTGGCAAAATGAAAATTATGAACTAGAGAGAAAACCAGTAACAAAATGGCAGAAGGGGAAACAAATAAATAAAACAGTTTCTCCTATAGCAACCCCAACCAAATTCCACAATACATGCACAACTTTGTGTTTCATCTTTGAGATAAGTGGGGGAAGGAAAATGGAAAATAAGATTACAAGAAAGAGTAAAGATATAAAGAAATATTGAGTTTAAAAGGAAGCTAGTCGAACCACCTTTACATATCTGTTAGGTAAATTTATTACTTGGGCATTGGTACATTTCCACCTAAAAAGAAACTATGTTAAGTTCCCCTTTCTACAGAAATCACAGAAAGAAATGGTTAATAATTTATAAATAATTAAGAAATAGCACAATTTACATAAGAAATTTAGTTGGCTTTGTAAAATATAGTAAATAACTAGCCCACTCCACAAATATTTACCAAGTTCTTACTCTGTGCAAACAAAGCTCCTTAAATTGGCAAAGCTCATTTGCCACAGTTTGTTTTGTCTGAGTTCATATATGAAAGAAAGGAGAAACTCATAACATCAACCCGGTTCATAAATGAACACACATGCACAGGTTAAACTAATATTGTATTCCATTGCATTTGTCTTAAACAAATGAATAAGACCAAAATAATTGTTACATATGTTATCTAGCAATGCTCATCAGTATAGGAAATAATAATTAACTGAAAACATTTTTTGTTTTGTTTTCTTTTTTAAAATATATTTTTATTGATCTCAGAGAGGAAGGGAGAGGGAAAGAGAGAGAAACATCAATGATGAGAGAGAATCATTGATCAGCTGCCTCCTGCACACCCCCCTACTGGGGGTGGAGCCTGCAACCAGGGCATGTGCCCTTGACCGGAATCGAACCCGGGACCTTTCAGTCCAAAGGCCGAAGCTCTATACACTGAGCCAAACCAGCTAGGCCTATTTTGTTTTCTTAAATATATTTTTATTGATTTCAGAAAAGAAGGGAGAGAGAGATAGAAATGCCAATGATGAGAGAGAAACACTGATCATCTGCCCCCTGCATATCCCCTACTGGGGATCGAGCCTGCAACCTGGGCATGTGTCCTGACCAGGAATCGAACCTTGACCTCCTGGTTCATAGGTCAATGCTCAACCACTGAGACATGCTGGCCGGGCAACTGACAACATTTTTTTAACGAGGCATTACAAAATCATCCACACTAATAAAAGAGATACATGGTAATTAGCATACGACCGCTACCCTTCCCATTGGCTAATCAGCATATCCTTATGCAAATTAACTGTCAGCCAAGATGGCGGCCGGCAGCCAGGCAGCTGGAAGCGAGCAGGGAGGCTTGCTTGCTTCAGTGACTGCGGACTTCAACGTTCCTCGCCTGACTTGCCGGCCTCTCAGCTGCAACTCTAAGCAACTATGTACTATGTTGCAAATAAGAAGCTAAACAAAACCCCAGAAACCGGCTTTCATTCAGCCGAGGACCGCAACAATGTATCGATGTTTTCAGTAGCGAGGCCTCAGAGCTAAAGCTGGCCCAGAATAAAAAAAAAAAGGAAAAAAGGAGCGGTTGGGAGCTTCAGTCACCTGCTTCCAGAAAACAGCCCTCAGCCCCTCACCCAGACTGGCCAGGCACCCCAGTGGGGACCCCCACCCTGATCCAGGACACCCTTCAGGGCAAACCAGCCAGCCCCTACCCATGCACCAGGCCTCTATCCTATATAGTAAAAGGGTAATATGCCTCCCGGCACCGGGATCAGCGAAGCAGCCAGGCTCCCGGCACCGGGATCAGCGGAGCAGCGAGGCTCCTGGCACCAGGATCAGCATGACAGGGGGCAGCGCCCAAACCCCCTGATCAGCCCTGCTCTATGCCTGATAGGGGGGAGCTCCCCAATAACCTGATCGCCCTGTGGCTCTGTGTGTGACAGGGGGCAGGGCCACAACCTCTCTATCAGCCCTGCTCTGTTCGTGACAGGGGAAGGTGCCCCAACCCCCTGATCAGCCCTGCTCTGTGCCTGATAGGGGGGAGCTCCCCAATCCCCTGATCGCCCTGTGGCTTTGTGTGTGACAGGGTGCGGCGCCCACCCCCCTTCCCCATGGGCCCTGCTCTGTGGGCGACAGGGTAGAGCCATAACCTCTCCATCAACCCTGCCCTGAATGTGACAGTGGCAGCACCCAACCCCCTGATTGGCCCTGCTCTGTGGGTGATAGAGGGTGGCACCCCAACCCCCCTCCATGGGCCTTGCTCTGTGTGTGACAGGGTAGAGCCATAACCTCCCCATTGGCCCTGCCCTGAGTGTGACAAGGTGCAGCGCCCCAATCCCCTGATCCGCCCTGCTCTGTGTGTGACAGGGGGCGGTGCCCCAACTCCCCTATCGGCCCTACTCTGTGAGTGACAGGGGGTAGCTCCCCAACCCCCTGATCGATCCTGCTCTGTGTGTGACAGGGTACGGAGCCCCAACCCCCTTGATGGGCCCTGCTCTGTGAGTGACAGGGGGCAGCGCCCCAACCCCCTGATTAGCTCTGCTCTGTGAGTGACAGGGGGCAGCACCCCAACCCCCTGATTGGCCCTGCTCTGTGCGTGACAGGGGGTGGCACCACGACCTCCATCGACCCTGCCTTGAGTGTGACAGGGGGCGGTGTCCCAACCCCCCAATCAGCCCTACCCTGAGCGTGACTGAGGGTGGCATCGCAACCTCCCGATCCGCCCTGCTCTGTGCATGACCAGGGGCTGCACCTAGGTATTGGGCCTGCCCTCTGCCACCCGGGAGCAGGCCTAAGCCAGCAGGTCATTATCTCCCGAGGGGTCCCAGACTGCGAGAGGGCACAGGCCGGGCTGGGGGAGCCCCCCCCCCCCCCAGTGCACAAATTTTTGTGCACCGGGCCTCTAATTATTCATATAAAAGGCTAGGACTAAATAAAGGGTATTTTCTTACCTAAAGCTATCATATTCCATGTCCCTCCAGGCACCTGTGCTCTGTGAATGCTAAAAGGTATTTCCTATTACACTGTGTCTGTACATTCTGGCTTTTACACTAAGTGACATAATTTTCATAGCAGTCCTAACACTATATTATTAGCTAATAATTTAGGGACATGCAAACCCAAGGGGCTCCATTACAAATTATCCTTAAAATATGTGTAGGGGGAAAAAAGGAGTTCTAGGGAAAGTAACCTGACAGGGTGAACTGACTATAAATTACTAACTGGGCAGGCCATGGTGGGTAGTCAATGCCCTAAGCCAAAAACTTTAGTAAAAGGTTTTAAGCCAGCCTTGTCCATTGTTCTTGTGCATCTAGGTTAACATGCCTTTGAAATACCAAAAGTATTACCCCTTGATGAGAATATTAACCCTCAAGGGAACACATAATCTTGTTAACTCCCCTGTAATCCAATCCTCACTGTGCTTTCTCCAGTTTTCCTATATCCTCTCCTTAATTTCAATGCATAAAAGACACTCCAAAACAGTCTTCAGAGCAGAGATCTTGCACCCAGTATATGTGGCCACTCAAGTAAACTCATGAAAATTCTCAATAGATTTGGCCTTTTCTTAGGCCGATAAATATATAATAATAAAAAAAAACTGGTCATCTAATTTGCTCATTGGAAATTTCCACTTAGTTTTAACTCGTTTTTAATTTTTTAGAAGCAAATTCTTTATACTGCTACCAATAGGGATTGGAACAGCATTGGAAAAACAAGTCTGTTACAAACAATATATGAGAGGGTTGGGGAAATAATACTAGGAAGCAGAGTTTGAAAAAAGAGTAAGGATCAAAGTAAATATAATTTGGTAAAATGCAACCATGGCTATTGAAAGTAGTTTAGGTGATGGATGCCAATAGGATTAAAGGAACAGATTTAAATAATTATGGTGGTGGAATCAGGTAGACAATAAAGTGCAGTTGTGTATTCAACTTGCTTTCATACCTGTTATTTTTATTTGTTCAAGTCTCAATTATAAAGATGTAGATAAACAGATGAACAAATGCTGTGTCCAGGTAAAATCGCCTGAAAGCCATGCCCTTGTGTTTAGAAGTGGTTTGGGAGATGAGGGAAGGGGGCAGGGGCAGAAAGTAAGAAGAAAAGAAAAAGGCTAAGTCGCCATTGGTTAGTGGAAGATCCACCTTTGGCTTTGCATCTGCACCCATAGCCATGCCTGTGGCTTCCAAAGGGGACTCTATCTAAGGACAGCCCAAAGCTGAGAAAAGAGGAGTCACATATTTTAAATTATTTTCTAACATGTGATTTCTAAATGTTATTGGGCCTATGTGAATTCAGGCTCTGGGCCAGTATTATCATCAACACATTTTTTTTTTTTGACAAAGAAATTATATGAGGTCCCAAAGTTATTAAGTAACATAAGTAGACCTAGAACCCAGATGTTCTCTCTTTTCATTCCTATTTTAGTGTTCTTTGATGTGTCAACCTATTTCGCATAACCTGTACTGCCTCCTAAATGCTCGTCTACACACCAATTTATATGAAATGCAACTCTTAAAACTATGATAGTAACCTGTCATAATAAAATACGTGATTTAATAGGCAATGAATCAAGGTATATCCTTAGGCACTTGACAATTCTGACCCACAGAATATAAATAATAATTTAGTCTGTTTATCTACGCCCCCTTTCTCCTATAGCAATAAATGAAAGAGAAGTTAAATTCACAAGGCTTATCCCCCTCAGACAGAGCTACTGTGATCCAAGGCAAACTCTGTGCCTGAACAAAAATGGCTTGGAATAATTTTCATGGTTCATAATTTTTCACATCCGGAGTTCATTGAACCACTGGTCATCACTATGTATGGATGGTGAAGCCTATCAGCCTCCACTCCCGATCTCCTTATCTCACAGCACAGGGAGGAGCAGGAGGGCTATGCAAAGTCTGCCAGAACCGAGCTATGGATCACTGAATGGTAAACATAAACAGCCTTAAGCCTCCTGACTTCACAGTCTATGGGTAAGTACTTCAGTTTTAATTAGAGATAATCCACTAAAAATTAGAAGTTAATCTATGCTAAATCCAAAAATGTAGACACACACACACACACACACACAGCAAAGGAATAGCAATCAGCAGTAAACCCGCCACCCCAGATAGTGTATGCACTTTGATATTTTGGTATATATTTTATTGATTTTTTCTCTGAAATGACTCATTCTGCATTATAACTTTTACATAAGGGGTCTCAACACAATGCTTTTTAATTAAAAAATTTATTTTGCTCAGCAAAATATCATGAACTATTATATATATATATATATATATATATATATATATATATATATATTGATTTCAGAGAGGAAGGGAGAGGGAGACAGAGAGAAACATCCATGATGAGAGAGAATCATGGATCGGCTGCCTCTTGCACGCCCCCCACTGGAGATCGAGCCCAGACCTGGGCATGTGCCCTTGACCAGAACCGAACCTGGGACCCTTCAGTCCGCAGGCCGATGCTGTATCCACTGAGCCAAACCAGCTAGGGGATGAACTATTTCTTATATCAACAAAAATTTTTCTATAGTAATGTAACAAATATTTAGTACTCAATAACCATAGGTATCATAATTTATTTATCTCTTCTTTGCAATTTTTATTCCATTTTTACATTTTTGACATTTTTAATAGATAAATTTCTAGATCTGGTATTGATAGAATGAGGAAGCTGTGCATACTTCAGACTTTGAGGAGCCAAAACAAACTGCCCTGTTGCCCACCAGCAGTGCCCTGAGAACGTCCCCCCTCACATCCTGTCCTGCTTTCACCAACTGACAGAGAAAAATTCATCCCTTTGATTTTGTTTTTATTTGACGAGCACAGTGGACATTTTCCCACATACAACACCTACATATTTCCCATCCTACACACAACACCTTTTCATATTCTTTATATAATTACTGTGTAATAAGTCTTTCTATCTGTAGTCAAATGGGAATCTACAAACACCGAGACTGCATTTTAGACAAAGCCATCTTCAACAGGAGGAAAAGAGACAATGATAAGGAAAGAATAGTGTCAAATTTGGTGGGGGGGGGGGAGTAATTCTCTAGCAGAACTTACAAGTGCTATGTCTAGAAAATACAGAACAACAACAACAAAAACCCAGCAGTTCCAAGTCATGTTGTTCTATGCCCTCACATGCATGAGTAGTGTTATAGACCGAATTCCTTGCTCCCCACCGCCACCTTCATCCCCACCCCACCCCACCCCCAAATACATAAATTGAAGCCCTAGTCCCCAGTGTGACTATATTTGTAGAAGGGGCCTTTAGAGAGGTAATGAAGGTTAAATGAGGTCACAGGGTGAGGTCCTAATCCCATAGGGCTGCTGTCCTTAGAAGAAGAAGAGACCAGAGGTGTTACTCTCCACCTTGTGAAGACACAGAGAACAGGTGGCTGCCAGGAAGAAGACTCGCTATAAATGTGCCCTGCCGGCATACTGATCTTGGACTTCTGGGTTCCAGAACTATGAGAAAATACAATTCTGTTGTTTAAGCCACCCAGGCTATGATATCTTGTTATGGCAGCCCAAGCAGACGAGTATGGGCAACATTAGATTATTCTCAGCTTCATCCTCTGAATCCCCTCAGGCGGTGGCTTGAGAGGATAGCTAATTGAGGAGAGTAGCAGGGTGAAAGTATTTAAAACAGCTCTCTGTTGACACCTTCACTGGATATATACTGTTGGCATCAGGAAAAGGCACGTGCTACTTCAAATCAGAACACCTGGGTAAATCCAAGCTCACAACAGAAAATGCCCACTGGTATGAAATAATCCTGGTAGACAAAACACAATCTTAAGAACATCCATATTACCACCACTTTCAGACAGGAGACAGTAAAACATTTAGAGAAATTGGCTGGGATGACAATACTAGCAAAAGCAGGTAGCCCCCATATAGTGAGGCTCGTTTTCAATTTGAACTCTTATATTCACATGTAATAAGATTATGAGGTTCACATGAATATTCTAAATTTTTATTTCCCAAACATGAGTACTATAAATTTACATTATACTCGGTAACATGTTAAAATCATATCTAGCCCAGCTGGTGTGGATCAGAGTTAAGTGCCAACCTATGAACCAGGAGGTCATAGTTCCATTCCCATTCAGGGTACATGCCTGGATTGCAGGCTAGATCCCCAGTGTGGGTTGTGCAGGAGGCAATGATACTCTCTCATCATTGATGTTTCTATTTATTTCTCCCACTCCCTCCCTCTCTGCAATCAATAAAAAAATATTTTTAAAAAATCGTACCTATGTTTTGGAAGGCCAAACTCTTGTTCTCAATTCAAGGACTACATTCAATGTTATATTTTACTGACCTCTATCACACAGAAAGAAAATAAAAGTATTATTTTGCATTAAATAATTCAAATTTGTTAATTATTTAGCCACTTCTCTCCAGAAACTGATAACTTTAGCATCAAGATATAGCCATTGTCAACAAAAGAACTGATGAGTTCTTGTATTGCGCAATCATCCAATTCACCTACCCAGCATTCTTGTGCCACCATTACTTGATCTCCTCTTTGATTCAGAACAAGTTCCTTTGGCCATGATATGGTCTTTGCTCCTCTTGAGCTGTCCACTCCAATGGCCTCTTATTCTTTCAATTATTCTCATTCTGTCAGTCCAAGGGCCCTCATGCTCTGTTGACACCGAGACTTGTTTCTTTTTCATCCCAGATTAACAAATCCTAATTGCTTCAAACTCCAGAATATCCAATTTCCTGTCACACTATGGGAATGAATAGATATTACCCGAGCTAGATTTACACTGTCCAATATGGTAGCTCCTAGCAACATGTGGCTCTTTACATTTAATAAGATTAAAAAGTCAGTTCATTAGTTGCACTATGCACCTTTTACTTACCCGATAGCCATATGTGGTCAGTGGCGAATATGCTGAACAGTGAAAATGTAAAAATTTCAATCAGTGCAGGAAGTTCTATTGATGGCCCTGATCTGTACCCAGTATTCAACTTTTTCATGCAATCTTTCATCTGTAACTTTAATCGTGGGCAAGAGAGATTGTGAAAAATAGTCAGATTAGGAATATAATATAAAGGGAGAACTGTGAGGCTTGCATGTGGCATCTGAGAAAAACGAAAAGGAGTCCAGATAATTCCAGGGTTTGGTCGGAGTAACAGATTTGGGGCAGGTAAAGGTAACCTGGCCTGTAAACCTACAACCCAGCATATATCTATGACTCGCCTGTGCTGCTAACATCTGGGCAGCTGATAGCAACTCTAGACAGAAACTAGACTCTGATGTGAATGGGAGAATGTAAAGATTGAGGTTTTCTAAACACTACTTATTAAATGTTATTTTTTCTCTTTTCTTTAGGCAGGTCCCTTTTTATCCTTTGCTTTAAAGTTGCTAGACACTTCTAAAATCTCTTCTTCCTTTTAGCTGATGGCTTCAGTTGGAGACTCTCTGGTGTTAACACCCTTGGTTTCCTGTCCCTCACACAAAACCAACAAGTAAACCCAGTGTGCTGCCACACCTAGCCTTATCTCCTTCTTTCAGGTTTCCCATCTTCTTTAAGAAAAATCCCCCTCCCAGTTCTCCAACCTGTTTTCTAAAATACAGAAATGTTAGCACAGTAGACTGACCTTTAGTTTTGCTCCCATTGTTAGGCATCACTTTCATAATTTGTCATCACTTCATGCCCAAGATAATAATGATTGGTCATTAGAATACTTCAAATATTGTTATTTATATATCTATGTACATATGCAATTTAATGTATTAAAATTGAATAATTTAACACATTGAATGGATTTTTATAGCCTACCACTCCACAAGGACATTTAAAAGACCACAATTATGTAAAATTGAAGAATAAGCATAATCACCTTATTAATATTAGGGTGCAGAGAATGTGTAGATTAATATAAATTAGCAACATGAACAAGAATATTGAATACCTCATTTGTGCAATCATTCTGCTCACCAAAACTGCAATTCTGTATTCTAACTAGTATGTCACTACCAAGAGAAATGGCACAGCATCATTCATTGTACACACAAAAAATATCCATCCCTACTTCTTCCTTTCAAAGAGAAATTAAAAATTACAGCTTTTCCTAATAATATACATAATATAATAATTAATGGTTGTCATAACTAAATACAGTTAGGGCAGAAACTCAATCTTTCTTGCTCTACGTTCAATTCCCCACACTTAGTCCACTATCTATTATACACCCAGTTAATAAATACTTGTTGAGTTAATGTATGAACCATTATTGTAAAATCAATAATGGTTGCTTAGTAGAGCATGTAACATAAGTAAAATGGGCTTTGCATTAGGAGCATTTCTCTAAATAGCATTTGAGATGACACCTTTTTATTTAGAATCAAGAAAGCTGCTTTCTGAAATTGTAGGACTAGTATAAGGTTTTTGCCTTAGTCCACTGCCCGAATATATACTCCCTGGGTTGTTGGCTTCTAAGATGGAGCCATCAATCAAGCAGGCTCTGGGGCTCCTGGGACTTGATACTTGCAACTCGTAACTTGCAAACAGAATCTGGGAAAAATCCATGAAGAGCACAATGCATGGATGGGAAGAAGCACTGAGCCATATTTGGAATATACAGTTACAAAGGTGTCAGCAGGCAAAGCCAGGAGGTAGAGAAATATTCAATTCTATCAGACAAGGTGAGGGTGAGACAGGCGATATTATTCATGGAATCAGAGACCCAAGTCTCTTGGTTGTGCAGTGGAAGATATGATGGCAGGTGGAGAGCTATGGAATCTGAGTGCCGAGTTCACAGGTCAACACGGGATGATTGCTCTGTGTGTTCTGGGAACATTAAGAGGTTGAACCTTACTAACATGGAAGGTCAGGAAATCCATTTTGGGTCAGCTATTAATCACTGAAGAAAATGGGGACCAACCTAAATATCACCACAGACTTAAGACCACCTGAGTTGTTATTCTTACTGACATAAACTCCACTCTCAAGTCCCATTGCTCCTCCCCTAACACCTTACACTAGTGATGCACCAACCTCCAAGTGTTCCAAACACACCTTAGTGAGTCAAATTTCCCTTCCTGTAGGCTTTTATCATCTCCAAGACTTGTTTGGCTGTCAAATTATTCCTGTCTCATGGTGCCATAGATGCATTTCTTCTTCTCTGTAGCCTTTTTGAATAATCCGACAAATCATTTCCCCTTTTATTACCTTTGTTAAATTTCCTCAAGCATTGTGAGCTGTAATAATCTTACTTCTTTCAGGATTTTTGAAAACCTCTTGATGTTGCTGAAATTAGGATGTTTCTTAATGTGACTACTGTACCCTTTTCCTTTAAGCCATTTGGGATGGATTTTCTGTCACTTACAACTAAAAAAAATACTAAATCAATGGTATATCACTCACTATCTTAGATTTATGGAAACACCATATATTTTCCATGATGTGTCCCCTAATTGATTATTAATTCTTTGAGCACAGAAACTGTCTTATGCATATCTATAGCCACAGGGACTAAAGTAGTGGCTGGCAAAGAGGTGGCATCATTAAATGCTTACTGAATAAGTTCTAATGAAGGAACATTTATAATTCATCATGAGCTCTACTTAAAATTATCATAGGGTTTTACACTTCCAACAGTGACTGGTACATAAATGTCCTATGAATCTTCCCAAGTTTATAAAATAGAAATGCTCAAATTATTGAGTTTGGGGAATATATACTATTAAAGTAGCCAAACCATGTATAATTTTCCAACCCACACATGTGTCTACATTTCTGGGGGAAATATATCTGGACAAAATTAATGATTGTGATAATAACAATATATAATTTCAGGGCTCATCTTTACTAAAAATAAAAAAGACAGTGACCCAATTCTGGAATCAATAACCATCCAAACCCCCCTAGATTCCATGAATGTTTTAACAGCTGATTTCATGAGTTTAGTAAGCTATAGGAGCATTTCTTCTTATGCCAGAGAAATAAAGTCTAAGATGCTGCAATTAGAGACCCATCACAATGATGGCAGGTTGAACAGAAATTGACATAGGCACAATACCATCCATTTTTACTCTCCCTAAATAGGAAGGAGTTTTCTAATTCATTCTATAACAAAGAGGCTCAGTGGTAGATTGACTATTCTTCTGGCTGGAACTTCAGAGAAGCATGCTTAGTACAGCTTCTAACACAATGCTTTCACACACATTGACTGCCCAGAACACACTGTTGCTGCCATATGTCCCCGGTGCTGGAGTCGCCCTTCCCACAGCTTCTAAAGACTCACCATCCATCTCCTACACTGTATCACTGAACTACAGCTTTTAAGCTTATAAATGAAAAGCAACCTGTCTTCCCAAATATTCTTCCTCATAATAGTTTAAATAAGTATGCAGTTTTTATTTTACTTTATATTCCTCTACTAATCATAAGTTGACAGGACAAAGTCTGGTAACAAAAAATAAAATAAATTCAAAAATAATTCTCTAAAGCCAGTCCACAGTTTAACTACTGTAAAGTACCAACTCTGACTGTCACAATCTATTAGACAAAAAGCCCCCAATGCCAGTCACACACTGGCCTGCACCACGTTCTCACTTCATAGTACTTGAAAGTGTCCACTCAAATTATGGGAATTTGCCCTGCATATTGATTATAAATATTGCCTGCCACTTCACAATTTCTCATGATACTGGAGCTCAACCACACTTCTCCCCTCCCCCATCACTCCCCCAAAAATTACTATCAATGGGCACTCAAGAACAAAATCTCACACTGGAAATATCCTCACTCCTTAGCCAATATGTATAGCCCATCACAACAGGGGAATTGCCATTGCTTTACATCTAACTGTAGAACACAGAGTTTCCTATTCTTAAAGAACTTCAGTTGCTACCAGTGATTTGAAACTTTTTAAAATAAATATCTCCACTGGCCTTAAAAGGACAAGAATAAAAACAAACTAAGTAAGAGCCAGAATAACTTCAGATAGTTGCCAAGATATGTTGACATTTTTTACCCACAGACAAGAAATTTTGAAATTTTAAGTGATATAATTAGCATGTTACAACCCACAATTTCTTTTCTTAGCAAGTTAAATCTAAATTATATCTGTACAAGAGGTTTTATTGTACTTGTAAAGGCTATGCAGCAAAATACCTCTTATTGTCTTGTACATATATATTCATTAAATATTACACATTGGGAGGTCAAATATCTCATTTGATCTATAAATAACTTGAAATGGATTTATAACTGGATATTATGAAAAGAGATTATCAATACCTAACCCAATTTTTGACAATTTGTGTTCAGGTTTTCTAGTCTTTGTTTCTATGAATTTGGCTTTTTTAGATCCCTAATATATATGAGTTCATACAGTATCTGTCTTTCTCTGTCTGACTTTTTACTTAGCCTAATGCCTTCAAGGTCCATCCATGTTGCCACAAGTGGCAGAATTTCCTTCTTTCTCAAGGCTGAAGATACTAGTATATTCATATCTTCTTTAACCATTCATCCATTGATGGACACTTAGGTTGCTTCCCTATCTTGGCTACTGTGGATAATGCTGCAATGAACACGGGGGTGCAGATATCTCTTCAATATGCTGTTTTCATTTTCTTACAATATGTAACCAGAACACAAATTGCTGGATCATATGGCAGTTCTACTTTTAAGTTTTTGAGGAACCCCCATACTGTTTTCCATAGTGGCTATACCAAATTACATTCCCCAAAACAGTGTAGAAGGATTCCCCTTTTTCCACATCCCGGACAACACTTATCTCTTGTTTTTTCCCATTCCAACAGATTTGATGTGATATGTCATTGTGGTTTTTATTTCCCTGATGATTAATGTGCTGAGCACTTTTCATATACATGGCTACTTATATGTCTTCCTTGAAAAAAATGTCTAACAGTGTCGCTGTCCATAAAAATGACGTTTTAAACTGTAGAATACATCAGATAAAACACCAATTCCAACCACAAAAATAAATGTCATCTTTCACTCTATGACTTTTCAAGTGAGTGTTGTTTCTCTTACAGCACTTTATCCACTTTACTGAGATTACAGATAAAAATCTTCTGACCCTCACATCAAATGTATAAAGTAATTACTAGAAACTTCATTTCATAAAAGAATAATGAGACTTAAAAAATGAATAGCAAGTCCAGTGTCAGAAGTCAGAAGTCAACAGTGATCATGGATTTTAAACCAAACATCCGACATCTCATAAATCATTCTCATTAGACTTCAAGATTCTCAAGGTTTGAATGTAATAAGTTTTATTACACTTTACAAAAATAATTACAAAACAATATTCATCAGTATGGGGGAATAATTTTTATTACTGTAATTTTAAATAAACCTAAATCTTGAAGATAGAATGTCATCTTTTTAAGTCATCCTGATGCCTACATTTTTTAATATGTTATGAACCCCTTATCTTCTCTGAGGCCAGACTTGTTCAAACTCCCAAAGGCAAACTTCAGGAAAGTTGTTTGAAAATAAATTTCTCTATATATGTTTCCAGTATTGTATATGTGTTCTCTATATGTTTCCAGATACCATTTATCTACTGTATTTTTAAAGATAATTTCTTTCACAATTAAAGTGTTCTATATATGGGGACAAGTCTCTTTCCAACATTGGTTTTCCTACTTTTTTCTTTTTCTAAATGTTTGTATCTCTCATTATCAGCAATGGCCAATCTCTAACACACAAATTATCCCTGAATAGAATGTCATATACTTTGGTATTCAGTTCTTATAAAATCAGTCAATTATAAGATTTCAAGTACTTAAAGAATTTAAAGAAATAAGCCTAACCCTTATAAAAAAAGCAATTGTGGCTTTAGGTCTAGAGACAGCAATAAAGTTTCTGCCAATTAAGTAAATAATTCATACGTCTTATGTGGCAATATTATGGTGCTATTGTTGGTCTTTCTGAAGAAAACAGCGCAAGAGTAAACTTGATTATAATCAATCTTTTTGTGTCTCTATTTATTGTCAATTTTTTTACTACCTCCAAAAGATGACTGATATATGAAAATTTCAATCAAGAATGACAATATTGAAAAAGAAGATAGCGTAGGTAAATGCCTGCACTCACCACCTCCCACAATCACATCAAGATTACAACTAAAATACAGAATAACCATCATCCATACTGCTGGAAAGCTGGCTGAATGAAGTCCTACAACTGGAGAAGTAAAGAAGAAAGCACACTGAGACTGGTAGGAGGTGCACAGACGCAGAACGGGCTGGGCCAGCACCCACAAGTGTCGCTTTTTTAATCTGGAGAGAGATTGTCTCTGCAGAGGCTGGCCCGGAGGAGCAAGGCGTCCCAGCCTCACACCAGATCTCCATCCCAGGGTCCCAGAGCTGGGAAAAGAAGTGCCCTACGAAGTCCCTACAGGCAGTAAGAATGATGGGCTGTAAAAACCAGTGCGGATTGGGGCTCAGTGACACAGAGGCTGCTGGAGAACCAGCTGTTCCTCTTAAAAGGCTGCCACCATGAACTGAACTTACAAGGTCCTGCTTCTTCTTAGCTCCAGGGGGAGGCTCTGGGGAACATAGACACATAGGAGGAGGAACTGGATTATCTGGAATCAAGGCAGGAACTCAGGGGTGGCTTTCTCCCAGACAGAGGTGCTTATAGGGATTATTGTTCCTGAGCTGGGACCTCCCCAGTCACAGGGCTGACTGGCAGCCATTTCTGTTTCCCTGGTGATTCCCCCAGACCCCGCCTCATCCAATTTACAACCCCACCCAAGCTGGGTACAGTGGCTTTTGCATATGAATGCCCTGGGCTTGCTCAGGCTAAAATCTCTCAAACAAGCTTCAGCTGGGTCAGGGAGTCCCAAACCTATTAATAAAAGGCCGAAGATCCAGCACCAGCACCAGCATCAGCCTGCCTTGCTTCATAATTGGGCTTCATCTGGGCACTTCCAAACCCAATACAAAGAGGAGGAATCTACTGATCTCTCTGTAGCTCCTGATGAGTGGCCCCAGGCAGTGGCTGACTGCACCTTTCTGGAGACCCAAGAGCCAGTGTACCCAGTGGTCAGTGTCATACCATACCAGATTACAACTCTACACATCCATAAACAACACACTCAAGGGGCAGGCTCAGTGAGCAACAAAGCCCCACTGAAGCAAGTTCTGCTCCATAGGGGTGTCTCCTACACATCAGATCTCCCACCGTAGTCAAAGCTGGTCCTCGCAGTCAATTGGCCTGGAAGTCAATTCCTCCACATGACACCAATAGCAATAAAGTCTCAACTACAACAAGACTGTGCTCACAGCCCACAAAAGGGTGCACCAGAGCTCCCAGCTCAAGTGACTGGGGAGGCTAAGCCACTGGGCCCTATAGAACACCTACTACACAAGGCCACTCTACCAACTAAAGGAGACTTAGCAGCTCTCCCCAGTACATAGAAACAAACTCAGGGAAGCAGCCAAAATGCAGAGACAAAGAAACATGTTACAAATGAAAAAAATGGAAGAAAGCAAACTACTGGATATAGAGTTCAAAACCACTGTTATAAGGTTACTCAAGAATCTGCTAGAAACCTCCAAAAAAATGGAAAAGCATCAGTCAGAAATTAAGCATACACTGACTGAAATAAAGAATAATACACAGGGATTCAACAGTAGAAAATTCTAAGAATCAAATCAACAATTTGTAATATGAGGAAGCAAAAAACACCAACCAGACCAGCAAAAAGAAAAAAGAATCCAAAAATATGAAGAGAGTATAAGGAGCCTCTGGGACAACTTCAAGCATACCAACATTCACATTATGGGGGTGCCAAAAGAAGAGAGAGAGCAAGATATTGAAAACCTATTTGAAGAAATAATGACAGAAAACTTCCCCTACCTAGTTAAAGAAATAGACTTACAAGTCCAGGAAGCACAGAGAACCCCAAGCAAGAGGAACCCAAAGAGGACCACACCAAGACACATCATAATTAAAATGACAAGGGCTAAAGACAAAGAGAGAATCTTAAAAGCAACAAGAGAAAAGCACTTAGTTATAAGGGAATGTCCATACAACTGTCAGCTGATTTTTCAAAAGAAACTATTTAGGCCAGAAGGGAGTGGCAAGAAATATTCAAAGTGATGAATAGCAAGGGCCTACAACCAAGATTACTCTACCTAGCAAATCTATAATTTAGAATTGAAGGTCAGATAAAGAGCTTCACAGACAACAAAAAGCTAAAGGAGTTCATCATCACCAAACCAATATTACATGAAATGTTGAAGTATAGTGAACAAGAAGAAGAAAGAAGAAGAAAGAAGAAGAAGAAGAAGAAGAAGAAGAAGAAGAAGAAGAAGAAGAAGCAAAAGACCAAAAATATGAACAACAAAATGGCAACAAATACATACCTATCAACAATTGAATCTAAAAATCAAAATAAATGAATAAGAAATCTATTGAACAGAATAAACTGGTGAATACAATAGAATCAGAGGCATGGAAATGGAACAGACTGATGATTCTCATTGGGAAGGGGGTTAAGGGGGAGGGGGGAAAGATTAAACAAAGATCTTATATGCATATATGCATTACCTATGGACACAGACAATAGGGTGGCAAAGGTCTGGGGTGGGAAGGAAACTGGGTGGAGGGAGGCAATGGGGGGGTAAGGAATATCTGTAATAATCTTAACAATAAAGATTTAAAAAATGGCTTTTTTTTCAAAAAGGGGGGGAAGGTTTAATTTCTAATGAATGCGAAAATCTTATTAACATGCAAGGGTTATTAAAAGCATAGTAATTAGCATTTGAGATTGATCTTTTTAAATACTAATGTCCAGTGGTGTTACGGAAATACTACCCAAAGATATTTATTTAAAATATTTAAAATCTCAATTATGTAAATACAAGTTTCTGATTAGAAAACTTATACATAGTCAACTACAATTTTTTCTCTTGTATTTATTTTTCCTCTATCAATTAATTTCTATAGTTCTTAGGTGAAAAAGCAATAAAAAGGGCATACAACTGTTATACCAATCCTAGCAGGTATTACTAAAAAGTATTAGCTATAAATATTCTTGTGCAAATGAGGAAATAGCTATGAAGTTATATTTAAATAGCGATGATGTTATATTTAAATTTTTAAGTTACAATTGAACAAATATTTTTATAAAATAAAAATGTTAATGTGTACTTACTCTTCAATAGGCATTCTTCTAAACTCTTCACCAATATTGACTCAATTAATACTAAAACCCTAAACTGCACTTCTATTATTATCCCCATTTTCCAGATGATAAAACTGGGGTCTGGAGAAGTTAACCTCCCTAAGGTACCAAGGGAAGAGCGATTGTTAAAGCCACACAGCCTGTTGTTCTCAACTACTATGCTGTGTTAATCTATGGAATTCCTCAATGCTGATACCAATTTTGAAAATAGTTCATTAATTTAAAAATAATTCACTGGCCACAGAGTATGCTAGGCCAGAAATAGGCATTGAATACTGCATACAAAAAATAAATAGTATATGGTCTCCTCTCACTTAGGGGGTGCTCTGGGGGAAAATAATAAACATGGACATTGAAGCTAAACTGTGGATCTTTGTTGCAAAGAGGGAAAGTTTAAAAGTCGGACTGTCTTCAGATCACTTATTATTTTGGTGTCCCAGTGCCTAGCACAATGACCAGCATATTTTCTAGGAGTGCTTTTAATTGGCTCCATTTGCAGTGACCGGCCCCTACTGCACCTCTGGTCAGCTGTCCACTCCACAGCTGCATGAGGCTCTCTTGCCCTCACCAGTTACAGAGCAGCTTACCAGAAGCTCATTGTTTTGTATCCAAATCCATTCATTCCAGTTTAAGCTATAATTATATTATTCAGTTACACACATGTAAACCATTGGACATAATTGCATCAAGAATAAGAACTTATGTTTCTTTATAAATGCTCTGGGGAGACTCCTTTAAGATAACCCATTTTAAAATGTTGTGGAATTAATTATAGATTAATGTAAGAGGCTAGGGAAAATTTATAAACATCTAGAAGGATTCTTCCCTAAAAATGCTTCACAGGTGTCTTAGATTCATTATAGAAATTGTAAAGGATGCAATCAGGGGAGATCAGGGTAAGGGAGGGGTCTGAAAAATGTTTATCTGGCACTCTTCGGGGTAGACCCATATTTAAATAAATGACCTAGGTCCTGTAAAATTAGTGAACACAGGTACAATTAAGTTAAAAATCAAATGAATACACTTTTTATGTATTTCTTAATGACTGCCAAATTTTAAATGACTTCTCTTTACTGAGTGGTCTCAATCTCTAGTTGTTTTTTTTTTTAATCTTTATTGTTGAAAGTATTACATAGGTCCTCCTTTTCCCCCCATTAACCTCTTCCAGCCCATTCCCATCCTCCCCCACCCCAGAACCTCACTACCCTCCCCTGCCTTCTTGGTTTAAAGAGATTTTTGGTTTCTTTTCTTTTTTCTTTTATCATTCCTTTTTTAAAAAAAAAAAACCAGTAAGTTCCTCAATACTTATGTAGTGAGTCAATGAATGAATGAATAAATGACTATTAAATGAACTGTAACGTTTAACCTATTCTGTCTATTATGTGATTATTTAGCTGGTCTTTTCATTGTATAATCATTTGTTTGGCCTGGAATCATTTACTTACGAGATCCATGAGTCATTTATTAATTTATTTAAGAAACAAGTGGCTACTGGTGCTTATTGATGACAACAATTCCACAAGGAAAAAATGGTGGGTTTAGAAAGTACCTTTTATTTCACACAGATCCTGACTCAGTTCCCCTGACTTTGTGTCTGTATGTGGCATCCGCAGGAGGCAAAGCTGTCTGATAGACTACTTTTATGAAACAGTAATTACTCTGATAACCATGCTAAAATTAAATTGTTCAAGTGACTGAATTTTAATTTAGAATAACAAATCTACACATCATCTTATTGGAAAATCATTATCTAACTTCTGTGTACCACACATATAATGTGCACAGTTGAGAAAAAAATCTCTCTCAGTTAACTGTGTTTTTTAATCTCTAAACTTTGAGCACAGGATTAAAGTTTCATTGATATACTGAACAAATTGAACAAATGATAGGGTGAAGAACATTAATCTTAAATTAACTTGAAGATTTATTTTCAAGATCATATGTAACTAGTCATAATTTACTCATTATATAGGTAACTAGAGAGAACTAAATAACAAAGTAATGCATTTTAATTTTACATATTTAAATGGATATTATACCACACACTCTGTCATTAAATTCAAGTTACTAGAGTAACTCTGCTTTGGCTGGATCAGACCTCACCCAGTTGCTGTTTAGGCACACACAGGATCGAAAACCAAAGTCTCCTAGGTACATGATTTTATACCTTGCCCACTCTCATAAAAAAAAGTGTAGCTTATATATTGGTCACCAAGAAAACTTCTGATTTAAGATTACTTTACAAATTAAGAAATTTTGGAAAACTGGACTCTATCATGATTAGAAAAATGTGGGAACTAAAAAAATTAAAGGACTGAATCATGTACAGCAAGTAGTATTGGTTGAATTAGTAAGAAGAAAACCTGTTATTCACATTTATGTGTAATTTCTACTATGCTTAGTTGTAGTTATGTGGAAGGTAAACTGAACCCTTAAAATAAGAAAAATATATTTGTTGGTATAACTAAGTAAAATTTCAATTCACTTCATTGAACCTCCAGACCTCTGCAATGACAACCATTCTGTTTCTTCTTGGCACAGAGCAAAACCCCAGAAACACAGAAGCAGCCCGGAGGAGAGCAAGGACTCTTTGCAGACACATTTTATAAATGGGAGGGTAATGAAGCATAAAGGGATTAAGTAATGCTTTCAAGGTCAGACCCTGCATCTTTAATAGAGCAGAGAATAAAACCATAAGTTTTGGCTATTAGATACATACTATAATGTCTAGAGCAAGCTTCCAATCCTGCACAATGAACCAAAAGGAAGAACCCGGCACTGGACAGCCCTCTTATGTATAATATGAAACACTTGCTTATCCAAGACAAGAAATGATCCAAAAAAGAATTATTTCAAAAAGTAAATGAAAGACGAAATAAGGTGCATTACAATTTCCAAATGAGAGCTTGCTTTAAGATAAATGACAGTGTTCACACATATTTCTTCTTTGCTTGCTTCCTTCATGTACTCTGCATTGACCTTGTGAGTTTAATCTAGGGCAATATGAATTAGCTGTCTTGGAATGGCGAGGAGCAACTCCAGACAGGAAGTACATCTTCTGCACGGGCCAGTCAACCCAAAACACTGACCTGTGTCCTCTTTTCTCCTGCTTCTCAGTGGGTTTGAATTTGAAACCACACATTTGACTTTGCAAAAGAAAGAGAATTCATCAATTGACTCTTGCCTGGACAATTGTTCTTAATAGAAGCTACAGAACCCCTTTCCACTTGCTGCTAGTAAAGCTTGAGAGAGGCAACAGAAATGGGAGAAACACATTTTCCTTAAGAGCTATTACATTTTCTCCAGTTACTCCAGCCAACCCAATCCTATGAAAACAAGGTAACTGACTAAAAATCCTTTAGACTATTTCATTGTGAGAAAGTGACCTGTTCTGTAATAATTATTGTTTTTCTGATTTTGTTTTTGTGTTGTCTTTTTTACTTATTAGTATCCCACCTGCCTATGGGTCAACTAGGGTAACTCTTTTGTAGAAGAAACGCTAGTTTGGCTTTAATTGTGGTCAACTGGCATCACAAAAGTTTTCAAAGTGAGTAATGAAGAAGTGGGGAATGGCTTACCTGAATACTACATTAGACATTCATATTGGCAAATTCACTCATCTAACTTCAGACACCACTACAAGGTGAAACATCTTTCAAATGAAATTTTTAGTGTTAAAATTGGACACTATAAACTTCAATATGTGCAGGGGAAATCTATTGTTTCTGTCTGGCCAGTAGCCCCTCTCCCTGCTTTTGTTTGTTGAACTTGACTTTCCTAAAAGGAATTATCCATCATAGGGTGTATGAAGCTTCTTGGGCTGGCTCACAATCTAAGGCTCCCCAAAGACATCCATGCTCCAATCTCTGGAACCAGTGATGGCGAACCTAAGACATGCATGTCAGAGGTAACACGCAAACTCATTTTTTTGTTGATTTTTCTTTGTTAAATGGCATTTAAATATATAAAATAAATATCAAAAATATAAATCCTTGTTTTACTATGGTTGCAAATATCAAAAATTTCTATATGTGACACGGCACAAGAGTTAAGTTAGGGTTTTTCAAAATGCTGACACGCCGAGCTCAAAAGGTTCGCCATCACTGGCTGGAACTATGAGTATGTTATGTAACATGACAAAGGGGAATTGGTGCAGATGGAAGTAAGGCTGCTAAGCAGCTGCCCTGCACGGGGAAGTTTATCTGGGGTCATCTGGGTGGCCTACTATCATCACAGGATCCTTATTAGTAGAAAAGGGAGGCAAGAGGATCAGAGTCAGAGAAGGAGATGTAACAACAGAAGAAAATGAGTGATGTAGTTGCTGACTCTGAAGATGGAAAGGATTCATGAGCCAAGGAATGTGGGCAACCTCCGGAAGTTGGAAAACGGAAGGAAATGGGGTTTATCTCTAGAGCCTCCAGAAGCAATGCAGCTACCAACACCTTCATTCTAGCTTAGTGAGATCCATTTTAGACTCCTGACCTCTAGATTACAAAACAATACATTTATGTTGTTTTCAGACACTAACCGTGTGGTAATAGTAGAGTCGTGGTAGGAACTAACATACCATGCTTTCCTGGCCAGTTGTGAGCATGTCCTAATTGAATGGCCTCCTCCTGAGATCTGAATTTTCAGGAAACAACATAAAGATAGAAAAAAGTTGCATGTAATTCTGCCGAAGGCGACACCCCGTAGTTACTGAGTAATAGTCTCTTTATATTCCTATCGTTCTCCTGGGTCCTGCCCTTCTTAAGCCCTGGCTTTTGGTCATTTCCTTTTCTTTCATGAGCATCTCATATTGTTCCAACAAATAACCTTTTCTCCTTATGTGAATCAGTGGCTCTTAGACTTGTAACCAAGGACGTTAACTGATACAGTTCGTTCAGTTAGCTACTTAAACTGGTTGTAAGTGATGCCTTTGGTTCATTGTGTGATTAAAAATCTTTATTTTCCAGGGACCAGACAATGAGTTAGTTACTGATAATCAAGAAGTGAATGAGAAAATCAGTGTGTACTACAAAGTGCTTACATTCTAGTAGCCAAGATTGCAGGTTCAATTCACAGAAATGAAAGTTTTACTATGAAAAATATGTCTAGATATAAAGCAAGGAACATCATCTCACTAGCACAAACTCAGACTGTAAATTTGTGAAGATTCTGTTGACCCTGGGGCACTGTGAATACTGTAAAATCTATTCTCAAGAAGTGAGTCGCTAAATCTCTCTTCAGGTATGGCCCTCCCTCCCTCTCTTTCTTCCTTCAATTTATTCACACAACAGGTGTTCATGAAGCCCCTCTTTTATGCACTGAGCACAGGGGATACCAGGCATAGGAGCAAAGTCACAGAGCGGGGGTGAGGAGTTCCGAGGGGGATAGGTGGCGAAGAAGAATAGACAGTGGCTGCAGTGAGATTAATGTTCTGACAGAGCCAGGCAGGGACAGGAAGGTCAGGAGCGTGCCTGGGGAACACCATGCTGAGCTGAGTCCTGCAGGACAGGCAGAGTAAACAGCAGGAGGATGGACTAAAGGTGAGCTCCTGTTACAGGGCGCATGTATGCTGGCCTGAGGCAGTAACACAAACAGCAAGGCTTCCAAATGGATCAGAAAAGCGGAGCAGAAACCTAAAGAAAGAACCTAGAAGATGTAACTGGAAAGAAAGGGAGGTCCAGGCCAGAGAGGGTGTGTCTTGTGTCCACACTTTTGAATTTGCATTCTTTAGATATCCTGAAGAACCTAGTGATGAATTAAAGGATTTCGTACATGCAGTAATGACCTTTAAGATTTTAACATTTTGAACATTTTTTTCCAAGTGCAGTCTAAAAATTATTTTTAAAAAGGTGTAGGACTTCAGACAGAGTCCTGTTAGAAGACTCCTCTGGTCATCTGTGTACAAATGGCTCAGATAAGGAGGTAACAACAGGGCAAAGTCGAGGGATGCCAGCAATCAGGATCAAGATGGTCACAGGATTGTCAAAGTGACTCAAAACTTCTTAGGATCAGATCATGACTTAAATAATTTATTAATAAAGAGTTATTACAATATTTATTTAAACTTTCAATTAAAACTATTATTGAAATACTAAATTGTTATCCATTTATTGCAGTAGAATACATCCATTATACCTTATAGATTGTGTATGATTTCTTAATAACTATAGATACCAAAGAGATAGACAGAAAGGCTTAGATTTTCTAAAAGATGTACCATAAAGCCAGTACTATAAAATTTAATATTGGGAAATCCCATGGCATATACACCAGGCATTTTAACCATTTCACTCCTGTAATGAGAACTCAAGTTATACATGGTTGTTATTTTTCCATTAAATTTAATAATTAAATCACATTCCAGTAATAAATTATTTACAGACTAGAGGCCCGGTGGATGAAATTCATGCATGGGTACGGTCCCTAGGCCTGGCCTGCGATCAGGGTCATCTTCCCCAGCTGCCAGCAGCTGGCTGCGCTCCCCCCCCCCCCCCCCCCAACTGCCACACACTCCCGGTTCCCCATTCACCATCAGGCAATCCAAGCTGGCAGGCTCGGGGGAGGAACCAAGAGCTGGGCCATTCCTCCCCCCCCCCCCCCACCCGCCACTCACTGGCCCCACCCCCGCTGTGGGTCTCCCTCTGTGTGTGGGGTGACTGACAGGGCGGGGCCTAGGCCTGGTGCCGCCCACGTCCACCACCACCCACCCCCAGTTCCCCATCAGTAGATTGGGGCCTGCAGGCTGGGGGCAGCTCCTGTGTTTAGCGGCTGCCCCCTGGTGGTCAGTGCGCATCACAGCAACCGGTCATTCCACCGTTGAGTCGATTTGCATATTACCCTCTTATTTTATAGGATACTTGTGTATTCACCACATCATTGGCTGACTGAGTGAATGCACATCCTATAGGGAGAATAAGTAAAAAGCACTGCATAGGGATAGTGCAAGTTACAATAATATTAGTGTTGGTGGCTTGGAGCCATTGATGTTCAGAAGGGGTAGCCTGCTGGACACTTAACTGACCCTTGGTTCAGACCAGGGTATTGTTGTGAGCTCCATGCAAGTCATGAAGTAAAGCTGTTTAGTCCTGTTACCCATGGACTGATGTGTAATAAGTTCTACTTCTCTTCTCCTTTCCTTGCTTTTAAAGTATGGTAACATAAATCTCATACTAACCCTGTATTCGAGGGCAAGGTTTGTGAGTCAGTATTCACAGTTATAGGAACTAGAGGTGAGGAGAACCAAGATACCTGTCAATCAATGTAACACATAGCTGTGGCCAGGAGAGTGGTGTTTCACTGACAACCTAACTCAACCCAGAGCACAACTCTAGGGGGCCACATGCATGCTGTTATCTGGGTACTGGCTACTTAATTAGGTCAGTACACAAGCAGCATTGGATATCATCCAGAAGCTGAATGGAATTAGCATTGTAACAAGATCGTAAGCACACCTGAGGAGCACAGATATAGATGAATAATGTCCCCTAGAGTTGAGCAGCGTAAACCTATACAGCTGTACATGGCAGCCTCAATACCAATACCACTTCAATACTGCTTTGATGGCAAGAAAACCATTGCCTACAATGTCTGTTAATTACTAAGGTACCATAGGCCTGCAGGTGTGAGAGTGTGAGTGTGCTCTGCCTATATCGCTGTCTGTTCATATATACACACTGACCACTGAATTTCTCCAATTCCACTCCCAGAGATTCAGAGGTCATGCCTGAGCACCTCTAAGACAAAGACCATCAAGCATATAGTACACTCAAGAGATGACTGAAAAGTGAGACAAGAATTACATCCCCTCTGCAGAGTGAGTCAGAAGAATGCCTGCTTTTCTCTTGCTGTCTTTTGGTAAACATGCAGCATAATGTTTTCAGTAAGAATATTGAATTGGACTCCTGGATTATGCATAGCAAGGCAGACTGCCATAGGGGACATTTCTTCTTGCACCTGCATTAGTTTCCCATTGACTGAGTATGGATGGCCACTTTTGAAGGAATGAAGGCACCCTGAAGCAAGCTTGTTACCTGGAAACATCTGATAAATGGCACTGTGAGTTCTGTTGACAGAGTCTCTGTTGTACCTCTGGCTACTTCACCATATATTCTTTGGGTAATATTAACCAAATTAAGTAAAAAAAAAATATGTGAATACAAATATCATGCATAATACCTCATAATTTTATTGGTCAATTAAGAGAATATTTCAATAATGTTTCACTAACTTCTTAACTAAAATATAAAAATTCTAGGTTGAAATGACAGACTCCTTCATTTCTATCAATAATCCAAAATGTGGCCCTAACTGGTTTGGCTCAGTGGATAGAGCATCGGCCTGCGGACTCAAGGGTCCTGGGTTCGATTCCGGTCAAGGGCATGTACCTTGGTTGCGGGCACATCCCCAGGATGGAGTGTGCAGGAGGCAGCTGATTGATGTTTCTCTCTCATCGATGTTTCTAACTCTCTATCCCTCTCCCTTCCTCTCTGTAAAAATTCAATAAAATATATTTTAAAACAAACAAACAAAAAAATGTGGGTTGACATGCCTGGTCATAACCTTTTTTTTTTTCTAATTATGATGATAAGCATGAAAAAGCTCTCACATGAAGCTTCACAAAACTGAATGAGCCAAGTTTTCTGTGGTCTCAGTTAGTTTGTGGCCTTTCAGACAACCACAGTCCTACAGCATAGACACAGGATAAATCAGGGGCAGGCAGGGCCACCCAGAACCCAAAGAGCCTCCTCCCCAGGATGTAATTAAAGAGCCAAGGCCTCTGGGACCCTAAGCATTTCTGAAGCTTACATAAGCAATGAGTGACTAAGGAGACCCAGAACCCGGCTGCCTGACTGGGTTGAGCAACAGGGCACTGTGCCTCTCACAAACACATCCTATCTCTGGCTGCCTGACAGGCATTACCTGAAGTTCATTTCTAAGGACAAACCAGGGCCACAGATAAATCACTGAGATGCTCCCAAGAAAAACAGACTGTCCCCAAGTACACTGAGTCCCATGTCTTCAGGATCCTGGATCCACAGACACTTGGAGAACTCAGTGATGGACCCAGATTTGCTTCTGTAGGAAAGAGCTCACTCAGCTAACATAATAAAGTCAATTTCTCTTAAAGGGGAAAGAAGAGTGTTTTCTTTGGCTTCCATATCCTATATAATAAAAACCTAATATGTAAATTGACCGAACGGCAGAATGACTGGTCGCTATAACGCACACTGACCACCAGGGGGCAGACGCTCAACGTAGGAGCTGCTCCTGGTGGTCAGTGTGCTCCCACAGGGGGAGCACTGCTCAGCCAGAAGTTGGGCTTATGGCTGGCGAGTGCAGCAGCGGTGGAGGGAGCCTCTCCTGCCTCCGCTACAGGCAGGCAGTAAGGAGCAAGGGGTCCTGGACTGTGAGAGCCCTGGACTGTGAGAGGGATCCTGGACTGTGAGAGGATGCAGGCCAGTATGAGGGGACCCCTCCCACTTATATTTATAAGGTACTACAATAATAACATGTTAATGGAAGACAATCCTTTCACGTTTATGGCTATACAACTAAATCCTTAAAAGAACTTAGTTTTATATGGTCTTTGAATAATTCATACAAGGTACTTACAGTGTACATTATACATAAATATTAAAATACTATATAACATAGCATTCTTCTAGAGCTTAAAAATGGCAATTTATTTTCCTAATCTTTATATAGTATCCATTTACCTGCAGCACTGAAGTAGCTATTTGATTGCCTCGCATCAGAATTACATTATCTGAATTACATTAATAAAAGTTTAAACATCAAAGCAGACAGTTCCTAGCGATACTGTACAGTCGACAGCATATATACGTAAATTCACACACACACACACACACACACACACACACACACACACACAGACTACCTGCCCCAAGATAAGGAATTTAACTAAAATCATTACCTTGTAAACGATTGGTAATTATACTTTCGAATTCCTGGAATAAGATAATTGGGCCATTCATAAAGATGTACACTTTTTCTGTACCAACACTATTGACACACAATTTGTTTTCCAAACACACTGATTTTCTGCAGACAGATGTATCATTTTCCAATTATGAAATTAAACATTCAATTTGAAAATAAGTTGGCAGTCTAATTCCAGGTTTAATAACTTTCTGTTATTTAGGACTATATTCTGCTAGAATTCTGGGGAAACTTATGAAATTCAAAAAAGCTAATAAATTCAAAGGAATATAGTCAGCCTGTGAGAATTATTCAAGTCAATTACCACGATGGGTTCCATTTTTAAGAATAGCCTATGCGTTTAGGCGTGGGAGAGGCTTCTGAAAGGAGAGTCACATATTAGAGAGGAAGAAACAGAGATGCCCTGGGGCTTAGGAGCCCTCACCAGCATCACAGGCTCAGAGACACACGGAAACCAGGTCCCCAAGTCTCCATATTTTTCAAAACACAGAACTGGTAATCATGGAATTTTATAGCAACTTGTTATTCTTTGTTTTAATTTTAGAGGAAGAGAAAGAGAATATCAACTTGTTGTCCACTTATCTATGCATTCATCGATTGCTTCTCAAATGTTCCCTGACCCCAGATTTAACCCACAACATTGACTTATTGGGACAGCACTCTAACCAATGAGCTACCTGACCAGGACAATAGCGTATTATTCTTAATTGGGATCCTCAGTACTGAACTAATATTGCATCAAGAGAGCATAATTAGAATATGTAAAAAGTTTTGAAACACTAATGAAAATTCAGAATTAGTTTGTCAAGGGTTATGCAAAAGAAAAACACTTTAATATGGTTGGTGCATTTTCAATTTGGTTGAATTTTTCCTAATGTATGGAGGGAACTACCCAGGTGCACCCTGTGATCCAGGAGGGAGCTGACATGTGTTCATACAATGCTAAATCCCACCCCAGAGCCACTCTCTGTACATGGCATCTGACAGAGAGAGCCTGGCCTCGGGTTACTGAATTTGGGACCCAGGGAGACTACCCATTTTTTTATGGCCACAGCTATAAATTGTTAGATTTTTAGAGTAGTGAGTTTTTGTATTCCCTCCATATGGACCAGAAAAGGGAGGTTAACAGGAGGAGAGAGACAGAGAAAAAAACACAGCAAGTGCCCTAAAAGATTAGCTTCACGTATTTTCTGAGACTCAGCCATGTTCCTCTTGGGTTATGGGAGACTCAACTATATCCTTATAAACAAAACACAAACCACTTCTTTTCTTCAACATGTATGAGAGTTGGGTCCTATCAGAATTAAATATTCCTATTAATGTACTCATAACATCACTATATATGAATATACATATATGAAATTACATGTACACATTTATATGTAATATTAGAAATTTTTATAATATAAAAAAAAGGGATCTGGATTTTTCCACCCTGGAAATATGTACAATTTTCACAGGTGCACATTTTCAGCATTATTTTTAGGACTTGATATAAACTTTTTTAAATATTTTAAATTTATCCCATTAATGCAGGACTATTAAATATAAAATACAGAGAAGCAATCTATATATATAAAAGCCTAAGCGACAGTTACAACCGAATGACCAGAACGACAGGATGACCACCTGTAGCTATGATGCGCACTGACCCAGACCTTGATGCTGGGGCCCTGACAGCCCTGGACCTGGTTCACCCACACCCAGGACCCAGACAGGAGGGAGGAGGGAGCCCGATTCCTTGAAGAATCAGGCATCAGTTAGCTTGCTGCTGGGGCCCTAATAGCCCTGAATCTGGTTCACCCGCACCCCAGATCCAGACAGGAATAAGGAGGGAGCACGATACCTCCCGAAATTGGCTGTTGGCTAGCTTGCTGCTGGGGCCAACCTCCCGTGATCCCTCCCCGCAGCAAGCCGCCCCTCCCCCATCGGCCTTGATTGCCAGCCAGGCCAAGGGACCCCACCTGTGCACAAATTCGTGCACCAGGCCTCAAGTATATTTTAAAAGGAATAGATAGAGATAAAATACTTAACACACCAGCATTTAGAGAAAATCAGTATTAAAAAATTTATATTTGTATGAATGTGATATTTTTAGCAGACACATAGTTACAAATAAGATTATATGTTAATCTGTAACATGCAATCTTTAATGATTATCTTCTCCTGATCCCCTTCTATATCAGAAATAATTTATTCAGCGTCACTTTAATGACTTCATTATATCTAATTAGCTGATGCATTGTAATTTATCCATTCCATCTGCTGTTTCGAATATTTAACTTGTCTACAATTTTCCACTATTTTAAGAGATTGTAACAGATATTTTTGCTTCTTTGCCCATTTTCTTAATTAAGTTATTTGGTGTGGGATTCGTGCCTGAAGCCCTAGACCATGTTAGGATTTTTGAAACATATTGAAGAATTTCACTCCAAAGAGGTTGGTCAATCTATGAGCTCAGTAGGCACATCAGAATGCCATGCTAGATACCAGGAGTTCTTGGTCAAGTTTGTTATCTGAAGGACAAAGAGTTACCTCATAGTTTTGATTAGGAGGGAAAATGAATATTTCCCTCCTCCTGGCCATTTTTATTCCTTACCTTACTATTTGCACATTCATGGTCTTGCCCATTTTTCTACTGTGGGACAGTGATTTTCCTTAATAGATTATTCCTTACATAGGTGAGAGATTAACTCTCTAACTAGCATATGAATGCATCAAATTATTCCTTGCCACATTATTGTACATTTTACAATTGGTTTTGCAGTTTAGAAATTGGAAGTTTTAACGTTGATTCAATCTTTGACTCTTTTCCTAATTATTTCTGCCTTTGATTTTCTGATATTTTATAAATACTTATATTTTCTTGTAACTATGTGTAAACTTTTCTCTTTAGATTAAAATTATACCTCTACTGAGTTTATTTTGATAAAGACTATAAAGTCAAGTGGTAAGACTTTTTGTCTCAGGTTTCCTGGTGGCATTAATAACAATAATGACACAAAATTTAGATAATAATTCTAAACCTGGGGTCCAAGGGCTTACAGTAGATTTGTAATATTTTCAATTGCCTCTGAATAGTTGGATGCCTATGCATTTGTGAATTTTACCAAGAAGCTTCAACAGACATAAAATTCTCAAAGAGGTACATGAATCCTAAATGGTGAAGGACTTTGCTCTAAAGAGTAAAATATGGATAAAACACACAGGGGTCCCTTTCGTTAAAAGGTGGCAAATCCCTTTCAATTTAAGAAGAACAGACAGAGTTGTCTGATCTTCTGCCTATTGAGTCTTTTGTCCCAATGAAATTTCACACAAAGCCCAACAGATCAAAGCAAAGTTCTTCTGTTAAAGCAGGAGTCAGGGAGCCTGAAAATTTGGAGCAGAATTTTAAAATATTGTTTTAGAATATGGTTCAAGGGGGTAAAATAGATGTCGTATGAATATATCTTCTACCTTTTCAGGCAGAAGTTCTCAGAATGACTCCTCAGAACTCAGACTTGTGATGATTGTAGAATATGAAAAAGAAATTACATAGTGGACTAGTTAAGGGAAATGAGCTCTTGCCTCAAAGAGCTGAATATAAGATGACCCAGGTCACCATCTTGTATCAGTCTGTCTGGCATGAGTTGGATTGGTGGTATCACGGAGCGAGCTTTCTGTGCTGAATGGTGACTGCCCACAATGAAATCAGTCTCAAATACCAGTGGAGGCCACTAACCACCCAAATTTCCTCTCAATAATGTTCATTAACACATTTAAAAAGGGGCAGGAAAAAAATCCATCTGCCTATGAATTTAAACATGTCTGGAAGCCCACACAAATGTAATGACTTTTTTCAAGCAGCAAATTGTTATTTTTAGCTTTCATATTTTATGCAGTATTAATCATATTGCTCAAAACAGTGGATTTTTATTTAATGAATATTGCCAATTAATTTACAAATTATTGTGATGCAGATTTAATTATGTCAAGCTGAGCCTTAGCCCCCGAAGCTATTTAAGAACAGAACACTAATAATTTTGTTTTTGATTTACAACTAGTTTTCATATATCAGAACCTAATAAAAAAAAAGCACAGGAAAAAAAACATGCCAATTTATACCCAATCAATTTTAAAAGGAAATCATCATGTAGAAGCCATTAAATTCGACTTTTAATACTAAGAGAATGAACAATAGGGTTGATTCATAGACATTATCTTTTAAATTTTGCACTTGCTGTTCTGAACAATTTGTTAGAGGAGATAAAATAGTGAACGTGTTGTCAAACAAGAAGAGATTAATTAGTACATTAATCTGTAGGATGGAAACTGGTTATCAAATAACGTTGAGCTGAAGGAAATTCAAGTAGTAGTTTTGAAAAAAAAAAAAAAAAGCAAAGCTGACTAGACCTTAAAATTACTGTGTCATTTATTATTCAAGAAATATACAGAATACTGCACTGGAATATAGTTCAGGCCTAAATCAATTTGCTTATTTGTTGATAGAGAAAAAAATAATACTGGCTTTTGTCTGAAACACTGGTTTTTATGCTAGTGGTGCTGATTATTGGAGTCACTTAAATTTTCATTTGCAAAATGGAAAAAAATATATCTCAGCGTTGATCTAAAGAGAGTACTTTTTCAACTGTAGAATATGGCTCAATTTTGTGTTAACTCATTGATACTGTTTAATTTTTTTTCAAGGATTCAAATGAAAATGGCTGTGGTCCTTAATCCAAACACCCAAACTAATGTGCAGTCCAGCTAACCAGGCTTTTCTGCAGGTAGAAGAGACAGTCCTTCTGGTATGCTGGTGGTTTTCCACCTACCATACTGTTGAGCCAGGAAAGCAGTCACCAACTCCTCACTTCTTACATCTACTCTACTTTTCCTTCTCTCTCAAAACACACATCTTGTCTGACTTAAGAAGACAAAGAAGTAAAGAGGATGTAGAGGAAATGTGTCTTCAGGCACAAGTCAATGTGTGGTTGCCACATACCTCTTTCAAGGAGTGGGGAAAAGCACAGTTTCTACCCACTGTCTTCTCAGAGCATCCCACTATTCCGACTTCAGGTAAGAAGAGATGATAGAAGTTCAGTGAGCAGTTAAACAAAAGAGAAAAAGAAATATCCTAAGTTCTTGGAGAACAGAAAAGTCCGTGGATGTTTGAGTTGGAGAAAATCGGACATAAAAATCTCCTCTGCCAAGTATTAATTGTAGGACCCTGGAGAAGTCATGTAACTTAAATGTCCATTTCCTCATCTGTAAAATTGAGATAACACAATACCACAGGGTGGGGCAAAAATAGGCTTACAACTGTTGCTACGGAAAATAATAGAGTAATGAATAAATGATACAATAATAAACTGTGTTTCACATACTCACAACTGTGAACCTACCTTTGCCCCACCCTGTATCCTGAGATAAACACGAGGATTTAGATCAGCACAGAAGTGACCATTCAAAAACTGTCACCTGTCCCTCCATTGCATTGTCCCCAACTCTCTTGTTATTCGACATCACTTTCTCACGGAGAATATCTCTCATGGAGGATTTACAGCTGTGACATTTTACGTAATGAGATGACGTGGATAATATCACAAGGAGAGCTTGGCCCCTTCCGTTCCCCTGGAATTTCACGGAGGGCTATGGGTTGTTCTGATGGTACTGCTGATTGCCGAGGAGTAAGAGAGGAAAAGCATATGAGAAGCCCCGGTTTCCAGAAGGGACTAGGGATGAAGCATATGGCTGTAGCCTTGCTGTACTGGCTTGAATCATGTCCCCCAAAACGTATGTTCACCTAGAACCTGTGAATGAGACCTTATTTGTTAATAGAGTCAGTGCAGATGCAATCAAATTAAGAAGAGGTCACACTGGACTAAGGTGGAGCTAATCCAATGACTGGTATCCTTAGAAGAAGAGGGCAAGTGGGCACAGACACACATGCAAGGAAGTTGTCCATGTGATGATGGAGGCAGAGATCCGTGTATGCTGCCACAAGCCAAGGAATACCAGGGATTGCCGGCCACCGACTAGAGCTAGAAAAGGCAAGGAAGGGTTCTCCTCCGAGCTTTTGGAGGAAGCATGGCTGGCCCTTCTGACACGATGATTTAGAAGAATAAATTCCTGTTGTCATAAGCCTCTCAGTTTGAGGTAATTTGTTACAGCAGCCTTAGGAATCAAATACACTTGGGGAGCAGGAGGGCACCCAAGTCTTGGTTTTGCTGTGGTCCTGAGGATGCAGAGCAGTGGGTTTGGGGAGCAGGGGGCTAAGACCTCCATCTCCTCCACCAGGAAGAAAGGCAAAAAATGTTGAAAACACTGGAATCGGAAATTTTCAACTTCTATATGATATTTATTAATAATGCATTTTAAAGAATATTTTCTGTGAATTAAATTCCTAATCATAAGCCTCTAGTTTTCTGCAGGGACAGTGATGGGAAAAAGTAACAGATGCAATCTTTGAGAGTCTGAAATAAGCACCATGATTTAAATATGTACTGCATGCTAGGCTTATTGCATAAATTATTTTTATCCACAGAATCAGAAATATCAAAATGCCAAATGCTTTATAGATAGGAAAACGAATTCTTAGAAAGATTAATTAACATACTCAACATCACAAACAGCTGATGAGAGACTGATCTGGGATTTCCACATAAAATATATGTGATTATAGCTATTACATGATTCTTTAGCCCAGGGAATTATTACCAAATTAATCATGTAGCAAACAAAAATAGCGTGTTCCTTTTTTTTTTTTTTTTTAAAGGCATAATCTTGCACACCAGAGGATAGCAATATTTTTAAACATTCAGTAGTTACAAGTCTTTAATAATAATGATCAAAATAATTGAGACCTAAGAAGCATTCTATGATAAATAATTAGGTAAGTTATATTATCAGCTGTCAGTGCTTTCAATAAAAAGCAGTATATAAAACCTAGATTTCAAAAAGGGTAATTTATAGGATGATTACTTGTTAAATATTTTCATCTTCATTAAGAAAGATTCAACAAATATGCAATATTCCTGACACAGGGATGTGATATAATTTTGTCATTTCAAAAAAATTAATTGTATAGCCACATTCTCCCTTTCAATTCATTTTTTTAATATACTCAATGAATTGTTTAAATAAATTACCATAATTGACCTTCAGGAAGCAAAATGCCAAAGAACATCTCTTGACATCTGAATTTGCCTTTCAGCTACAAATGAATCACCTTTCTCTTCAATAAACATGGCTTTTGTACACAATTACTTTAACAATACCCATCCATCATTCATCCAAAGATGGCATGTTACCCATGACTAGATAATCAGTTTATTGACTATTGATTACAAAACACTTCTTGAGTCAAGTTGTCCATGGCATTTCTTATGTCAGCATTCAATACATTGAGTTTTCTTACTGCAATGTTTATATTCCTATTTCCCATTCATATGCTGCACTCCAGTGAACGAGGTTGACTTGACTCATATTTCCAGCTCTGGGTCAAGATCTGACACCAGGAACATGGAGTTGGTTGACTGGCCAGGTGTTGGTCAAAGCTTAGCTCCCTGAATCTTGAACAGAAGCCACCATAAAATTGGGAAGGGCAGGCTCTCTAAAAGTGTTAGGGACTGTGCCTGAGGTAGGGAATTGGTTGCTTGTTAGGGAAAAAAAAAACAAAACAGCAGGCATCAGCCACAGAAAAATGATCCCATATCCAACATTTTTTTATTTTTAGTTCTCAAACATCAGTCATATCAGAATTTACTGAAAAACTTGATTAAAAAAATACAAACACTTTGGTGCTGACTCTTTCATTGACCCTCTTGTGTTCTTTATTAGCTTTCGTAGGTGATTTGACAATCCTAAGCACTTGAGAACCATTGGTCTATGACATACACTTACAAGTTTCAGCACCTATTTAGTTCTGAAACCAAAGTGGGGTGTTTGAGTCCAAGTTCGTTGTCTCACAATGTCAGGGAACCATTGTGAGCCTTGGAGAGAGAGTGGGGTGAGAAAGCTTGCCCTTTTTAATCTAGGGGCAAATACATGTCTTGCTAGTTTTTGATTGGTCCTTTCAAGGAATTTTCCCTTAGCAACGTCCTTGGGATTGGTTTATATGCCTTACTGCTTTGTGATTGGTTATTTGCAAGCTGCCTGTCTTGCTAAGCAACATCCATATATTTTAAAGTTTGTCTCCTACATGTGCCCTTCCTTCCCCACCCAACTGGGTTGTCTTAGTAACTCTGCCTAGCTTGGTTTCCTGGTTCTACTACCTCCTCCCATGGCCCCGCCCCTGCCTACCTAGCTTCCTTCTGTCTCCTCAGTTCCAAGATGGGCCCACAATAAAAATAAAAAATTCAGAGTCCAAAGATGCCAGCCCATGCACTATCTGTACCAACCACCTGTAATCTATACCTTTTAATTTTAGAATCAAAATCTCCAGACCCAAGGATGTGAATCAGTTATCCAAGTGATTCTGAGCAACAACCTCAGCCAGGGAATCAAGGTCAACATCAACAGAGATAAGTCATGTTGACAGGACACAACCTTAATATGATGTGATGGGAATGACAGGTTATCTCTGTGGTCTTCCTTCCAAAACCAATAAACCCCAGTCTAATAATGAGGAAAACATCAGACAAATCCCAGTAAAAGGATATTCTAAAAACATGCCTGACCAGTAGTCCT
The DNA here is from genome assembly GCF_028538775.1 of Myotis yumanensis. Taxonomy (NCBI): domain Eukaryota; kingdom Metazoa; phylum Chordata; class Mammalia; order Chiroptera; family Vespertilionidae; genus Myotis; species Myotis yumanensis. The sequence goes on from NW_027223755.1 coordinate 13,823,074, forward strand.
CAAAACTGACAAGGTCATTGAAAATAAGGATGGTCAGAAACACTACACAGCCCAGAGGAGCCTAAGGAGACAGGACTACTAAATACAATGTGGTCTCCTGGCACCAAAAGCAATAGTAGGAAAAACACTGAGGAAATGTAAATCAACCATGGGCTTTAATTAGTAGTAACATATCAGCATAGGTTCATTAAGTATGAGAAATGTAGTATAGGAATGTAAGATGTTAATAATAGAAAAAGTTTGCTGTGAGGCATATGGAAGCTCTCTGTACTATTTTCACAATAATCCTGTAAATCTAAAACTGTTCTAAAATAAGAGAGTTTTTCGAACAAAATTATTAAAAAGACAGTTAAAGAAAAAAAATGACAAAAAACTGATATATCCCTTCATTTCTTTTTCAAACACAGAACATGATATACATTCAAACTCCCACCTTTTCATGGCAGAACAGGCCCTTTTTGGGTCTGCGCCTGGAAGGTTCTGGGCCTTGGATGCAAAGCCCGCATCATCCTCATGCATGCTAGGTGACACATGGCACTTCCTCCATGACCCCTGTCTCAGGTTACTGAAAGAAGGAGGGGAATTAAAAACAAAACTGAAATAGGACAGCAGACCATTATTGTATGTTTATGAGTTTTTGCCATACTTTTAGCTGCTTTCTCACACATCCTAATCCAACAGCTACCTTTTTATTCTGACCTTCCAGCATTTAGCATACTTTTCCTTTAAACAATAACAGTCTTGCACGTTGCCCTCCCTTTCCATTGGTTTAGATGCTATTTAGCTAAATTACCTGTTTGCGATAACACAACAGACACAAACAGGTATAGAAACAAGCTTTCTTGACTCCAATTCCCCTGTGAAGGGAGAATCATAGGCTGCCTCGTAGGGAGAGTGTCCAACAAGCTGCTGGTGTCAGTCCTAATTGAACATGGATATGGCTGCAGTTATGACATTGGTTATGGGCTGTTAGACCATGCAAGTCACTTAGATGGAGGTCAGCTGTTATCACAGCTTCTCCTGGAATTAACAGATAATTTACCCAATAGATAATTTATGCACGTTTACAACTGATTGATCATCTGTGCTTAAAAACTATACTTGCAATCTTTTTTCCTTTGCATTTCTCCACACTGAATGCCATTCACAAAGCATCACAATTGTTACATTGGATCGCATCACCATATATTTGCTATCTACCATCTCTTTCTCATTTCAAAACACTGTTTGCAACATACTACTTTTAAATTATGGCTGCAATGATGCTTAAATGTGTCTATACTTTGGAACCAGTTTTATAGGTTTTATAAAATGTATCTTAATACTTGGGTCCCTGTCCAGAAGAGATTTTGATGGAACTCAGCTGGGGTGTGGACTGGAAATAATTTTCATATGCAGCAATGTTTGAAAATCATTTTTCTACTAAATACTAAATATAAAAAAGTTATCTTTTGTAAACTTACTATTTTTACTATTTCCTTTTTAAGAAATCAGATTGAAGACTCACAAGGGCAATCATATTTCATTATCATACTGCATTATGATTTTAGGATTTTACTTATCTGCTACATGTTGATCTATCTCATGACTATAACCAATTTCCCAAGAACTATGATGCTAATATTTTAGGGGACTTAGTACATTGCTCAGTCCCCTAAAATATTACTCTAAACTTATGTTTAGGGGCCAAGTTTAGGACCAAGGAAAAGACTGATGCAAGATTCAGGCAAGTGGACATAAAAAAAATTACTTTTAATGCTGGTCTAGTGGGCTTTGAAGACTGTGGCTCATAGCTGTGTGCCAAAAGGAATCCTGACACTGAAGCACATACATAAATAAACCAACTGATTGAGGCTGCCTTTGGCCAACTTAATGAATTACAAAATAGAGAAATGGAGAGAAGAAAGAGAGAGAGAGAGAGAGAGAGAGAGAGAGAGAGAGAGAGATCATACACAGCCAGGTTCCCCCAATCACCTGAGGAGAGATGAGTGAAGGGGTTTAGAGAAGTCAAGACGATTTCCCTAGTTGGTGTACCTCCATGTGGCAAGAGAGAGCCAGGCAAAAGAAGTTTCTGCCACGTTGCATGGATGTATTAGATATACTGCAGACCTGGTCATGATCCCCACTAGGAACTGCCAAGTGCACTATTTCCTCTTGGCAGCTCTTCCCACTTGCCACCTGCAATTATGTCATCTGCTCTATTTTTTTATTGAGTTTATTAAGGTGACATTGGTTAATGAAATTATATGGGTTTCGGGTGCACAATTCTATAATACATCATCTGTATATTGTATTGTGTGTTCACTACCCAAAGTCAAGTCTCCACCTTCACTATTTCCCCTTTATCCTCTTCTATCTCCCCCCTCCCCCTTTCCTCTGGCAATCATCATACTGTTATCTGTGTCCATGAGGTGTTTGTTTTGCTTAATCCCTTCACCTTTTTCGCCCAGTTCCCAACCCCCGTCCCCTCTAACAGCTGTCTGTTTTATGGATCTATAAATCTGGTTCTGTTTTGTTTGTTTGTTTGTTTGTTTTATTCATTAGATTCCACACACAAGGGAAATCATAAGGTATGTCTTGTTTTGACTGGTTTATTTCACTTAGCATAATGCTTTCCAGTTCCATCCATGCTGTGGCAAAGAAAAAGATTTCCTCTTTTTTTTTTTTTACAGCTAAATAGTATTCCATATGTAAATGTACCAAAGCATTTTTATTCACTCATCTACTGATGGGCACTTGGGCTACTTCCTAATCTTGGCTATTGTAAATAACGCTGCAATGAACAGAGGTACATATATTCTTTAGAATCAGTGGTTCTCAATGTCATCAATCATCAGAAAAATGCATAGTAAGACTATGATGAGATATCACTTCACACCTGACAGAATAGCTATCATCAATAAATCAACAAACAATGAGTGCTGGCGAGGATGTGGAGAAAAGGGAACCCTCATGCAGTGCTGGTGGGAATGCCGACTGGTGCAGCCACTGTGGAAAGCAGTATGGCGTTTCCTCAAAAAAGTAAAAATGTCCCAGTGATCCCACTTCTGGGAATATATCTAAAGAAACCCATGATACTTGTTCTATTTCTAAAAACCATAATCCTGCCTTACAGCTCAGGGAATCCCTAGTTTCCTTCCAGGTCCACCAAGGGAAGGTCAGGCCCTGATCACCAGAGCTGAGGTCCCCTTCCCAGGATGTCCTGGGTGTTGGCTCTCCAGGGCAGCCTGAGCAGTCAGCAGAGAAGCTAGAAGGGCCAGGGAGAAGATTTGTAAATCCACTTACACAGCAGAAAGTCACAGCCACGTTTAGTGGATGGACTACCTACTATTTTCCTCAAGTTGCTGCTGCAAAGCAAAGCAGAACCAAAACATGGACAGTTTATAAAAACAACTAAGGAATAAGTAGACTTTCTATTGGGAATCAGTGGACAAACACACACTTCATACTGTAAGATTATTATTGACTCATTGAAAATGACCTACACTATGGCAAAATGATAATAATAGCTGAAAAAACGTACAGGAAATCAAACAAATGCTCATGGACTTCAAATGGACAATGGGGGGAAAAAGAAATGAAAAATATGTAACATTAAAAATTTTGTGAAAAAAACTTGCTTTTAAATGCTTAACTAATGAAAATAATATAGGTTTTCTCATATTCTAGTGACTCAAAGAATAACAGTGATCACAGAATTTGGGAGGTATTTCTGAGGGATGGAGATATGGAAGTCAGAACTCTGAAATGACTTCCAAATATTCAGGCCCTTTGTTACGCCCTCTTCTTCAGTGTGGGCAAGGCTTGTAAATATAGTGAACGACTCTCCACTGACTATAAAGTGATTTTTTTCTTTCAGGCAGAAGGTTTCTAATCAACTAACTAACAGTTCATCAGAAGGGATATTATACTGGTGGGCCTGACCTAATCAGGTTAGCTTTTTAAAAACAGGTCTAGTGCAGATAATTTAAACATATAGTATAAGAATACTGTAAACAATTTTAAGTCAATTTTTTTTTAAAGGCAGGTCTGGAGTGAGAGATTTAAAGCAGAAGACTATCCCCTATTACAGGTTTTGAAGAAACAAGACTCAGCCCGGCTGGCTTGGCTCAGTGGTTGAGCATCCACCTATGAACCACGAGGTCACAGTTTGATTCCTAGACAGGGCACATGCCTGGATTGCGGACTTGATTCCCAGTGTGGGATGTGCATGAGGCGGCTGATCAATGATTCTCTCTCATCATTGATGTTTCTATCTCTCTCTCTCCCTCTCCCTTCCTCTCATCAATTAAAAAAATATTTTTTTTTTTAAAAAAGCAAGACTCCTAATCCTACAGTCAAATGGAAATGAGTTCTGCCACCAATCTGAAATATCTTGAATGTGGAGCATTTCATAGTTGATTTTGAAGATGAACTGCAGCCTGGTCAATGCCATCACCTGAGCCTGGTGACATGCTGAGCGAAGGGCCAGCTAAGCCCTGCCTGGACACCGGCCTATGGAAATTGTGAGATAATAGATGAGCATTGTTTCAAGTCACTAACTCTGTGGTACTTGTTATGCAGCTTTATGTATACAATTGATACAGGGATAATTTGCACCGTACTTTTCATCTAATGTTAAAGCAAATTAAGTGACTATATGTATATCTGACTTGCTCAGATGCACACACACATTAAAAATGAAAAATTCCTCTTGATTAAAGTTGTTTCTCTAGTCGCATTAACTTATGCATACATAATTTTCCTCACAAAAACACATAAAGGAGTTACCATGTATATTGAGAATTGTAGTACAGTGAACCATAATTAACATGTGCCGATATTATAGTATCCACATAGACCTAGAAGAGGATAGTGTTGGTCAAAAACAATCATTAATTATTTTACAAGCCAGCTCTCTGGAAGTAGGATAAGTAGAGATATTTAAAAGAAATAGCATAAATAATGATGATGTAGAGAAAGGCGAATCATCATGGTTTTTAACAAGATAACCATTCTAAATAGTTTTCAGTCACTTGAACATCAACTATTAAAAGCTATTCTTTTAAGTTCAGTTTCACTTCAAAGTGAATAAAATATGAATTGGTTGCTTAATGTGTGTTCTACCAAAATAATCTAAATTATTAAACACAGTCAAGAGAAGGAGTGAAATGAAAATATGCTAATGACATACTGTTAATGGAATTAAAAGGAAACTGCAAAAGAGAATGTATAATAGTATCTCAAACTTGTGGTTATATGCGAAAAAACCCTTAGCAGCCAGTATAGCATTTATGCAGAGAAGTAAGTGCCTTGGTTGAATTTGGGGGATGGGCTACTAGGATTGCTCCCAACTTTCTCAAGAGGAGAGGAGAACTCTGTGCCCCACCCTTACTCCCCATAGCAGTGGTTCTCAGCCTTCCTAATGCCGCGATCCTTTAATACAGTTCCTCATGTTGTGGTGACTCCCAACCATAAAATTATTTTCGTTGCTACTTCATAACTGTAATTTTTCTACTGTTATGAATCGTAATGTAAATATTTGATATGCTATATGTGTTTTCCGATGGTCGCGACCCACAGGTTGAGAACCGCTGCCATAGAGGAAGGAGGACTGCTAGAGGCTAAGACCAACAAGCAATTATAAATGTGAGAAGTACATTAGAAGGCTGATGGACTTTGATATTCCGCAGGGCTGAAAATCAGTATAATATTGCCCTGCTTTTGGCCGAATGGCTGAAGGCAATCCCCTAACCCAGTGGTCGGCAAACTCATTAGTCAACAGAGCCAAATATCAACAATGTTTGAAATTTCTTTTGAGAGCCAAATTTTTTAAACTTAAACTATATAGGTAGGTACATTGTTATTAACTTAATTAGGGTACTCCTAAGCTGGCCTTTGCTAAAAACGTCCTCAATCTGATTGAGGTACGTTCGCTGAGGTTGACCCCTTCCAACTCTCCCATCCACACTCGTCTTGTATACTTGTTTCGTTTATCTCCTTTCGTTCATCCTCTCTATATGTCCAAACCATCTCAACATACCTTTCCTAATCCTCGACACTACATCTTCTTTCACTCCACAACGTTCCCTAAAATTAACTTAATAAACTTTACTTAAAGTTTTAAGTCAACTTCGCACTGTACGTGCGTGCCCACACATGGTATTTTGTGGAAGAGCCACACTCAAGGGGCCAAAGAGCTGCATGTGACTTGTGGGCCGCAGTTTGCCAACCACTGCCCTAACCTGATAATCCTTCTATTGATTACCAAACTTTACCATTGATATGCCTGTTTGCTTTGCTAAAGGGCAAATGTGTATTAAAGTGAATAAGAGCTAATGGGTCCAGGGATTCAGATAGCCTCTCTGCTAGAGAGTAAGGTCTCTGCCTGGTTCCCATGCCTTCTAAATTTATATTTCTTGTCTAGTGTATCCATTTGTACGTCAGCTCCTTCTCCAGACCTTAAACCCTAGCCACAAATGGATGCAGAGTTCACAGAGGACATGCTGGTAAGAGGGATAAGAAGGGTGTTTTAACTTCAGCCCCTCCGTGGTTCTCAGCTAACAGACAGGGAAGGAAACCGCTCCTGCAGCATGACTAGCCTCTAGAGCTGGACGGCCAGGAATGGATGTCCCGTAGGTGTCACCCTTAGCACCTGTGGTCCCTGGAGCATCCCCAGTGCCCAGATCACTGCCGCATGCCTCACCCTACTAAACCGGAGCATCCATTCTAGAAGCAGGTGAGCACCAGGTGAGTACCCAGGCAGAGCTCTGGGCACCAGGCCAGCTCCCAGGCCACAGTGGCTGCTTTTTCTTTATCAGTAATCACAAGCCACTTCCATAGCTGTCATAATTGTAGTTTAGAAAAGTGGAGTGTAAGAAGGAAATTCTTCAATTTGCTTATTTCCTGGAGACTTTTTTTCTGTTACTCAATTTATTAACACTTTTTAAAGTGATGCAGCTTCCCAGGGTGATATCTGTCTAATAAATCATTGAGGTGATTATAAACAAAGCATTACAATGTTAAGTCCCGTGGTACCTAGCCCACAAAAGTAAATGCTACTGATTTTCCAGAGAGATGTTATAAAAACAAGTGATGTTGAAAATCCACTTCTTGCCTATAGTTAGGAAAGGCTGGAGCAAGAAGAACGATGAGATATTTCAGATACTAGACAGAACAAAAACAAAGTGACAAAGGTGATGTGAAACTGTCCTAGGACCATTGATGTAAATTAGTTTATTTAGGACTAAAGAAACTGAAGTAAAAAAAATGAAATTTTCCTTAAGCTCTCTCTCCTTCTAAGTTTGGCATTTTTTCCTTAATAGCTTTCATAAATAAACATCCATCTTCAATTTCCAAAGTTCTCACAGTGTGCTAATAGACTGAGCTTGTGCTACCCAATGATACTTTAGGGTTCGCCCACATTTTATTTTTTGTATTTTTTAAAATATATTTTTATTGATTTCAGAAAGGAAGAGAGAGGGAGGGGGAGAGAGAAATAGAAACATCAATGATGAGAGAGAATCACTGATCAGCTGCCTTCTGCACGCCCCGCACTGGGGATCGAGCCCGCAACATGGGCATGTGCCCTTGGCCGGAAATGAAACTAGGGCCCTTCAGTCCTCAGGCCCACACTCTATCCACTGAGCCAAACCAGCTAGGGCTACATTTTATTTTATTATTGCACAGGAGTTTCATTTTTTCTAAGTACTGGCACTGAATTGGGTACCAGAAGTCAGATCACAAAAATGTTGGAGGAAGGGAATCCTTACCCTCCTAATACTTGTCCTCCATGATGATGATGTTTAAGTAATAAAGTTACATCATAGCAACAATTTAGGTGTCCTCATAGAGAAATCAGCTCTGGGTCTGACATGCTTTGGTTGGAAGCACCCCTGATATAGGACTTCTGGACTATGCAACAGTGGGCAAGTTATTAAAGTTCCTAAAATTTCTTTTAGTGCAAGTCTTCATTAATATGAATAAATTTTCTTAACTTGAACAATGGTATCTTTATACAATGTTCTGCTTAAATAGACCCAAGCAAAATTGTTATGCATTTGTACTCTTAGATTGAAACGTCTGTTCATAATCAAGATATACGGAAGGATTCCAACTACATTACCAACTCGGAAAAAGATTTGAGAATGAACATAAATCATAGTTAAAATATATGGAACAATGCTAATAACTGTAATTGCTGATGGATTAAATCCTATATTTCAGCCATGTTTCTCAGGACTTGTGTGTATGCCACCGTGTAGCCACTGTAGCCACACATGAAATAGATTCTCCAGTTAGGACTATTCTAATCTTATCTGCTATTGATCTAATTATGTAGAACTGTAAAGTTTGCTTTCTAGTTATTAGTGGGGTGGATCTGAATCATTTTTAAATGTTTAATGAACATAAAGGATTATTGAAACTTCATCTGAAATTTCTGTGATTTATATTAAAAATAATTGGACATTGTTCACATTACCACACCACTTATTACAGGGCTCTTGGTGTGTGTGTGTGTGTGTGTGTGTGTGTGCGCGCATCTGTGTGAGTGTATGCTTGAACAATCTGGATTTTGAATTTAAGATGAGTTAGGAAGGGCATTTCTGGGAAGATCATTTAATACAGCTATTTTTGGAGTTTAAATAAGATAGGTGAAAGTAATTTTAAAATACAGCTGCATTTAGTTGGGAGGTCATCTTCACTTTTTACTAAGAATGAGTTCAGTTTTTAATGTACTTTTCCATGAACGTGTACAGAAGTTAATATGTAGTGACAGAGTTCTATAAATTAATGTCAGATTTCCCAAAAAATACAAAAGATATGCAAAAAAATCCAATGCTATTTCTTTTGTTCTCACTGTCTTTTTCAAAATTTCCAGATTTCAAACTTGAAGTTATTACATGAATGGCCACATCTAAACTTAACTCTAGTTGGTTTTGCTCGATTTGATGATTCCTTTTTTAAACAATTTAAATTTTAAACAATTCAATGTGGTATTCAGGACTTTCCTGGTCTAGCTATTAAAGTTATTTCTGCACATTAAGTCAGCCTGATAACTTTATGCTCAAGACAGTGCTAAATACCTTAGGTACCCTTAGTACTCTCCTCAAATTTATCAGAGGACTGCCTTCAACTTGAGTAAAGACCAAGGCCTGTCAAAAGAATTATTTCTTAAATTATGATTAACATATATGATACTTTTAAATTATGATTAAAAGTATAACACTTCATCAAATATATTTTTGGCATCTGTGGAAATGACCATGGGCTTTTTCCCCCCTTATTAATATTAAAACACTAAGCCTTGGCAGGTTACTCAGTCATTAGAGGATTGGCCCTCAGACAGAAGGGTAGCGAGTCTGATTCCCAGTCAAGGGCACATACCTGGGTTGTGGGTTTGCTCCCCACCCCTGGTAGGGATGCTTGCAGGAGGCAACCAGTTAATGTGTCTTTCACATCAATGTTTCTCTCTCTCTCTCCTCTCTCTCCTTCTCTTACACTCTCAGAAAAGCAATGGAAAAAATATCTTCTGGTGAGGATTAACAACAACAAAATATGAAATTTCATTAATTAGTGTTCTAATGTTGAGCCATTCTTGAATATCTGAAAGGAAACTGATTTTGATATGATTATATATATATATATATATATATATATATATATATATATAACTTTATATTATTTAGAATTTTTGCTTGAATGCTTAAAAGGAAGGTTGACCTATAATTCTTAACCTGCTTTCCATTTCTAGTTTGGGCAATAGGGTCCTATATTGCTTATATCAGTGGTTCTCAACCTTCCTAATGCCGCGACCCTTTAATATAGTTCCTCATGTTGTGGTGACCCCCAATTTCATTTTTACAAATTGAACATAATGAAAGCATAGTAATTAATCACAAAAACAATATGTAATTATATATATATATATATATGTTTTCTGATGGTCTTAGGCGACCCCTGTGAAAGGGTCATTCGACCCCCAAAGGGGTCACAACTCACAGGTTGAGAACCGCTGGCTTATATGATTCAATTTCTCTAAAATAGTCTCCCTTGGTTAACCAACTCAAATTACAGGATGTCACTGGCCTGTCAGCCTTTGCAACGCCATCCCTCCAGATTATGTTTCACCCATTGAGTGCCCACCATATGCTGTCACCGCTTGTTCAAAGAACAATTTAATAAAACCCTCTGGTTACAGTGGCAACGTCATATAGTTGCAGAATGAGCACCAGCTTTGGAGTCATCTGGTGGCCCATCGTGACCCATTACTGTGTAAATTGAGACCTATGTCCTTCTCTGTAAAACTGATATGATACACACACTGCAAACTGCTTTAAGGACTAAGTTAATGGTCATAGAGTATCTGGTACGCAAGGTTTTCTATAAATAATGATGGTGATGATTTTTCTTGATGAGCACAGACATAAACATTTGCTTCTTTGAATATGTCTCCTTGGTCTCTACATATCAAGTGATGCACAGGATTTACACAAGAAATGCATACATATCACTCATAAAAGAAAGGGTTACTGGTAGGCTTATGAGAATGAACTGGTGCCAGATCTTGGGCAGTCTGACAGTGGAGGGGATGAAAACCAACTGGTAGCAATAGCAGCCCAAGTAGCAATTGTTTGGGGTTGAACTGCATCATCTCAGAAGATATGTTGAGGGCCTCTACTCTCCCATCGCAAGTATCTTACTTGTGACATTACTTGGAAATAGGATCTCTCAGGATATAATTGGTTAAGATGAGGTCACACTGGAGTAAGGCAGGCTCTTACTCCTAATTGACTGGTGTCCTTATTAAAAGAGGGAAGACAGTGTGAAGACGCTGGCACACAGAAAGAATGCCAGGTGATGAGAGAGGCAGAGATTGGAGTGATGGTGATGCAGCTACAAGGGAAGGAATGCCTGGGGCTTCCTGAATCTGGAAGAGGCAAGGAGGGGTCCTCCCTTAGAGAGCTTCAGAGGGAGCATGGCTCAGCCAGCACCTTCATTCTAGACTTCTAGCTTCCAAGATTCTAGGTTAATATAGTTTAGTTGTTTTAAACCACCCAGTTGGAGTAACTTGTTAAGGCAGCCCTAGGAGGATATGATGGATCAGATCCAGGGAATGGCTTGGAGATGCAGGTTGTCAGTGAAGTACACCAAGAGGAAGGTGGTACAGTGCCAGAAATGGGGAAATGCTGCTATTAAGTCAAATGTACTCTCAGCGAGGGCAGAAGTAGAAACATGTTTTGAACTGTCCACCAACCAGAACAAACGAACAATGGCTGAGAGGGACAGAGAAAACAGCCATTCACACCATAATGACTAACTGTGGTAAAGAATCACTAACATTGTCTAGGATGTTCTTCATTGGTAATGGGTGCAATTTTAACTGCTGGAATACATTTGATAATATATTTAGGAAACATTGCCATAGAAACACAATTTCTTGGGGCATAGTGACACTAGACAGGTTACATTCTCCAATGTTATTTTATCACCAAAGATGAAATAGCATCTTGGGCACTGAGACTCCTTCTTGCCTTGTAACTCACATTTATGGCCTCCATTCATTACCGCCAAACGTTCAAATCCACAACCTTTCTTTGATAGTGCCAACCTCAATCTTTAGAATTTCACCTTCCTCGTCACTCCATATTTTCTGATTGATAAAACTAAGTTGATAATTAATATCATCTGATCCGATTCTCTAGGCAAGCAAAAATCAGCATTCTGGTTTCACTCTGGTCAAACAAGATTAAAGATGTGGATGCCATGCCAAGAAAGTGGGTGACTGCATTTAACATTCTACAAATAGAATTAATTTACTTGCTTTCCAAGTCATATGATGGAGCTATTCTAAATCTGGGAATGAAACCAGAATTTCTCACCATCAGTTCTCTTTTCTCTGCTCCAGACTAGGCAGTCTCAAAAATTTTTATTCTCTGATGATAATCAGTTAAAATGAGAGAACTCCTGCCAAACTCAATGCTCTAATTACACAGTAAGGAAGGACTGATAATGATTATTGCAATGCCCAAGCCCCCCAAAATTATCAGGCAAGATGATTGATTTAGTTGCCAAGATCCAATTTTCTTTAAAACATTTATGCATGTACATTTTTATTATCTAAATATGTTATATTTGAAAAATCCATCATTAATGGATCTTAGCACAGACCTGTTACTATTAAATTAGTTCTGAACCTTATGTTTTGCTTTCCGTTTTCAATTAATTCAAAAATATTGTTTAACTCAATGAATATTTTATCCTCACATGTTATGTATGTTACTATAAGGAGGTGAGAAACTCCGAGAGACTTCTTCCCTGTGTGGTTTTGCGCAAGCGTGAAAGCTTTCGGAAACTCAAATATGATTACAGCAGGGGTCTGTGGGGAAGCATATCAAGGCCAATGAATAGAGTGTTCAAGATATTATTCATGCTTGACATGGCTTTTTATAAAATTCTCACTTCTTGTCGCCTAGAGTTTTGCTTATTCTTTCTTTTAATTATCAAATTCCATGGTTACTTCCACCAATAAAACAGCAATGTCCTCTTGAAAGAAAAATATGCTAGCAGTGCACAATGCTCCTATTCTGCTTCCACTTCCTCATCCCCTAAGGAAAGCTTCCTTGCCAGATCCCATTCACAGCCAATAAACTCTTGCCAACAAAGACTTGAAATGATAAACCAACTCGGGGATCAAATGCATAAGCGACATTTGTTTAGGGGGGGAAACAGTCCACACTTACAGAACTCTTTAATACATACCATGATTAACTATTTTTTAAATTATAGATGCTTTGGATAATTAAAAATTATCTTATGCAATGAACATCATATTTTTTCACACAATGAGTTATTTGTTAAAATATATTTTTTATTGATTTCAGAGAGGAAGGGAGAGGGAGAGATAGAAACATCAATGATGACAGAGAACCACTGATCAGCTGCCTCCTGCACGCTCCGTATGGGGGATTGAGCCCACAACCCGGGCTTGTGCCCTGACAGGGAATTGAACTGTGACCTCTTGGTTCATAGGTAGATGCTCAAACACTGAGAGAACTCCTATGCCTGCTGGGCCACATAATGAATTATTGATATAAATGTCCATAGATAGAAAATCATATGAATATTTTTTCTTTTCCCACAGGTTTTTGGGAACACTGACCCTAACTCTACACCTACACCTCAGTCTTTCCTGGGCCCCACATCTGATTTTCCCCACCCACTTGCTTCTCTCAGTCTTCCCTTTCTCAGAGAATGGCAGTTCCATTTTTCTGATTGCCCAGCCCCCCCAAATCTGGACTCATTTCTTATTTCCACACACAGCATTGGTATGGGTTACATTGTGTCCCCCAAATTCCTTTGTTGAGGCCCTAACCAATGGCTCAGAATGTAGCCTTATTTGGAACTCATGTCACTGTAGATGTCATTAGTTGAGGTCATATTAGAGTAAGGTGATCTCCCAATCCAATATGACTGTGGTCCTTATGAAAAGGAGATATGGGACACAGACAGGCACACAGGGAGAATGTCACGTGAACACTGAAGTTATGCTGTCACCAGCTAAGAAACTACCAAAAGCTACAGGAGAGCCTGGACAGATCCTTCCCTCCTGCTTCAGAGGAAGCACAGCCCTATTGACTCCTGGGTATCGGTCTTGGCCTGCAGAACAGTGGGGAAAAAAAGTTCTGTTGTTTGAAGCCACCTACTTTGTGGTATTTGGTCACAGTGGCCCTAACAATCTATATTCAATCCATCAGCCAATTCTATTGTTTCTATATACCTATGAAATTACCTGGAACTCTTTTTCTTCTAACACTAGAATTATTCCCAGGTTTATTTCCTGTGAGGCAGTTTTTGGAGAAATAGTGTTAGTTTCACCTTGACTACAATACCCATATCATGGAGTTACTTACAAGGACTGATAATGGATGCTGTAAAAGGTGTAAAGCTTGTGCTGTTGCCTCCACCCTCACCTGCTGACCACAGGGAAGCCCGTCTCCCTGCTGCAGGTCAACACACCTCGGAGAGGCTGTGCTTCAATAATCCAACACTAGACTCTAGTCACCTTTACTCAGTTAAACTTTCCATATTAATACTGTTTTAGTATCAATGCTTGTTTGCAGGAGCAAATAAGGCAAAGGAAGTTACTAAGCACTATCATTTCTCAATATCTTTTAATATATACACATGTTGAAAAGGTAGCTGAGCTAAACTTAGAAAAAAAAATAGTGTAGCTATTGTAAATAACTCTGCAGTGAACACAGGAATATATATATATATATTTTCGAATTAGTGTTTTGTGTTTCTTCGGATATGTTTTCCTGAAGTGGAATTGCTGGGTCATAAGGCAGTTCCATTTTTCAAGGTTTTAAGGTAACTCCGTACGGCTTTCCACAGTGGGGGCACCAATCTGCATTCCCAGCACGAGTGCACAAGGGCTCCCTTTGCTCTGCACCCTCGCCAACATTTGGTGTTTGTTGATTTACTGATGATAACCATTCTGACAGGCCTGAGGTGATATCTTATTGTGGTTTTAATATGAATCTCTCTCATCAGATGTTTAATGTTTCGTGATGTTAAACATCTTTTCACATGCAGCCCAGTGCCCATCAGTAGATGAGTGGATTAAAAAGCTGTGGCATATTTACACAATGGAATACTACTTGGCTGTAAAAAAATAAAATAAATTAAAATAAAAGGAAATCTTACCTTTTGCGACCACATGGGTGGACCTGGAGAGTACTAAGCTAAGTGAAATAAGGCAGTCAGAAAGAAAAATAGTAAATAACTTTGCTTATCTGTGGAATCTAATGAACAAAATAAACTGACAAACAAAACAGAAATTGACTGATAGATACAGAAAGCATACTGTCAGAGGGAGGTGGGTTAGGGGACTTGGTGAAAAAGCCAAATATTTTTCTTAAATGAGCTCTCTGGATGAAACAACTGTGAAGAGATATTAAAAAGTCTCCTCCATTCACCACAACTGAAAAACAAAAGGATCACTGACCATTGCAGTGCAAGCCCCCTGGCTGCAGACAAGGCATGAGGGCCACAGCATTCGTGTCATCCTCACAGCCTGCTCCTGCACAAGCTGCAGAACGGCCTGGTCCCCAGCCAGGGCAACTGAAATGGGCAGGGTTAAGAGGGACGAATCTTTACTCCATTTGAATGCAGCTCAAGATTTAGGTGTCCATGGCATGGTTGTCACAGGAAAAACTTATGACCAAAGATAAAAATGCAGAAGTATTTTATGTAATAATCACTTGCAAACATCCTACCCTAAATTGAACGTTCAGTATGGAATATGTTCTTCTCAAGAAACTCATCTCTAAATTTATGTCTCCGCATTATTTACTTGAATAATCTAAATATAAATGCATAGAATTATATTTCCGAATGTGGATTTTATTTTTAAATATTTTAAATTTTTATTGGTTACTTTTAGAGATAGAGAGGAAGATAGGGAAGGAGAGAGGGAGGGAGAAAAGAACTATATGTGAAATTTTTATACAAGAACAATTATAAAAATAATAGACTGTTTTAAAATGTGTTTGGTAATAAATATTTGCTATACCATAAAAATGTGAGACTGATTTTTAGGTTTAGACTTACTTTTCCTATATCTATATATTGTAATAGTCTAAATTTATAGTATAGTTGCCAGACTTATAAAAAGACTAGCGGCCCAGTGCATGGATTCATGCACATTGGAAGGAAATTAGAAGGTGGCCATGGGGCAGGGTGGGACTGAGCAAGAAGGGCCCGACATGCCCTGGAACCACCTCCTGCAGTCCCTCTGCTGCAGGCTGCACATGGAGCAGCGCTGCAGCTCGAAGGGCGTCTGCATAGTGAGCAGGGTCCCTCTGGCAGGTGGGGTCCCTCAGCCTGGTCTGCGGGGATCGGGCTGAAACCAGCAGTCCGAGGGGTCCCGGAGTGCGAGAGGGCACTCTGCAAAGTCGCTGTTGTACAGGGTATGAAATGTAAATGCAAGTGTGCAGTAAACCAGATTGGAGCCGACAGTGCCCCAGCATCAACATAACCCACAGCCGAAGGTGGAATCATGCGTCCCCGTGAGGACCTGGGCTCCCTCCTCTCTGGTCCCGGGATGCGCCAACCAAGAACCAACACTGCCTAGTCATCACAGCTCGGCACTAAAGCACATTGAGGGCCAACAGTGCCCCAGCAACAACATAACCCACAGCTGAAGGTGGAATCACACGGCCCCGCGAGGCATCGGGCTCCCTCCTCTCTGGTTCCGCAGTGCCTCACCTGAGAACTGCCGCTGCCAAGTCACCACAGCTCAGCAGATCCTGTGTTGAGCATCTGCCCCCTGGTGGCCAGTGCACATCATACCTATCAGATGGTAGGACAGTCGGACAGTCAGATGTTCACTTAGCCTTTTATATATATAGACTAGAGGCCCGGTGCAGCCCAGCCTGCACCCTTTAACAGTCTGGGAGCCCTCGGGGGATGTCAGTCCGACTGCCACAGAGGCGGGAGAGGCTCCAGCCACTGCCACTGCGCTTGCCAGCTGTCAGCCCAGCTTCTGGCTGAGCAGTGCTTCCCCTATGGGAGTGCACTGATCACCAGGGGGCAGCTCCTGCATTGAGCATCTTCCCCCTGGTGGTCAGTACGCAGCATAGCAACCAGTAGTTCTGCCGTTCGGTTGATTTGCATATTACCCTTTTATTATATAGGATGATGTCATGAGTTGCCTTTCTCCTTCAGTAACCATGTAATATGCAATATGCAATATTTTTCCTGTATGTTTATCAGTAAATTTTATTAAAAACTTTGGATGTAGTTTAAATATACCAAAGTGAAAAGAGAAAGTGTTTTAATAGCTTACTTTTTTTCAAACCAAGATATTAACTTACTTCTTTAAGTATTTGAAATACTAGCTTTTTTCACTGGAAACTATTTTCTTGCACATTAGAATCTTCCTGTTCTAATTGATGTGTGTGCATGCCTGTGTGTGCATGCATGTGTGTAAAGTAACAGCACATGCTTTAATGATGTTTTCTGCAAATATAATAGAACAAGTATTCCGTAGAAAGCTAACATGAAAAAAAAAGGTTTTGCATTAAAACATACTGGATACATTCTATTTGGCATATAAAATATAGTATAAATCATGGTTAGAAAATATGCCTCTCATGGTATAAATGATCATTGTTTTCATCTGCAGAATTTAGGGCAAGCAACTGGCAGTTCCATTCGTAGATAAGAATGCTGTTTCAGAAATCTAATACCTGATGCAAAATCTTGCTTTTTCAATATTTTTCCTTTCTGAGCGTTCTTTTAGTAAGTTAACTTCTATAAACCTCAATTTACTTCTTTGTAAATCTTCAACATAGTACTAGCATTTATTTTTAAATTTGAATAATAATGTAAAACCATTTAAAGAGAGAATTTCTAGGTAATATGAATTATGAAATACATTATCCTAATGTGTTATATTGAATAGAAAATTATGTTTGCAATTCAATACTTTTGTGAAAAATACATCTTAAATATGTACACACTGGCAAATACAAACAACACAATTTTATATGAATCAAATAGCAAATGAGTAGGTTTGAATAAAAATGATTTTTACCCAGAAGAATCTGGATAAGTAATTTATTTTAAAGTATAGAAATTTAGAGAATAACTCAGAGGAAAAGGCCAAATTTTTAAAAAGAGTTTGCATCAGAAGTCTTAAATGCATGAGAGTTGTGCCTGATAAACTGGACAACATAATTTCAGGCAGGCTTATATTTTAGAAACCCATTGCCACAGAAAAATAATTTTATCCTCAAAAAAGATTTTTAAAAGCAATATACGGTTAAACGACTGAAAGCAAGCTTTTAGTCCATAACAATGACATATTGTGACAACGGAATATGTAAACTATGTGGAAAACCCTGATAGAAATAGATGTTGAGCTTTGAATGGAATTTAAATTTTCAAATAATTACTAATGTCACAGAGTATTAGTTTTGGCTTTCTGTGTGTAGCAACCTATTCAAAATATACAGAACTCTTGAGAGGAACTGAAAGCAAAGAGGATGCAATGTGGTACTGCATACAGATATCTGGGCTCCTAACACTGGATCCTGCCTGTGTGATTCAAAATGCTTAGTGACAGCCCTGGCTGGTTTGGCTCAGTGGCTAGAGGGTCGGCCTGCAGACTGGAGGGTCCCATGTCCGATTCCAGTCAGGGGCACATGCCCTGGTTGCGGGCTCGATCCCCAGTGGTGGGCGTGCGGGAAGAGCCCAATCAGTGATTCTCTCTCATCATTGATTCTCTCTAATCATTGATGTTTCTGCCTCTCTCTCTCTCTCCCTTCCTCTCTGAGAACAATAAAAAATATATTAAAAAATAAAACACAAAAACACAAAATGCTTGATGACATAAAACACCTGGAGACATACTTCAAAATTCAATGTAGAAGTGATATACTCAGTACTGTCATCACAGAACCATATAATACATATGAAGAATATTATTGAGTCTGGTGATCTAAATAGCAGAATGAATAAGGAGAAAACGACCAGCATACATTCCTTAATTTATTCATCCACGTGTCAGATATTCATTGTGGTCCTACTGTGTGCCAGACACTCTGCTGAGTACCCAGGTGACAGTGGAGAAAATGACATCACCTTCAGTCCACTAAAGAAGCCTGTCCTATATAATAAAAGGTTAATATGCAAATCAACCAAACAGGGGAACGACTGGTTGCTATGCCACGCTAATCACCAGGGGACAGACGCTCAACACAGGAGCTGCCCCCTGGTGGTCAGTGCGCTCCCAAAGAGGGAGCGCCGCTCGGCCAGAAGCCCTGAGCCAGGCTCATGGCTGGCGAGTGCAGTGGCGGTGGCAGGAGTCTCTCCCACCTCCATGGCAGCGCTAAGGATGTCAGACTGCCATCAGTCGGACATCCACCAAGGGCTCCGTGACTGCAAGAGGGCGCAGGCCGGGCTGAGGGACGCTCCCCTCCCCAAGTGCACAAATTTCATGCACTGGGCCTCTAGTGTAACAATATTTTCACTTGACCCCTCTGCATATGTGAAATAACAATTGATAAAAATGGAATCAATTGAGATAATGAGGCAGAGACAGTTACTTTCAGCAAAATAATAAATAACCTTTGGTCATAGTAGCTTCAGCTAATGAGAAATCTAATCATTCTTATTTAAAATTAAGTCTTATTTTAAAGACACTTTACAGTATTTATAAATCATAAAAATACGTTTTAGAATTTACTTCTCATACTTTCTTGACTTTCAGTGCTAAAAAGGAAAAAAAAAAAAAGCAAGGAAAAGGTATTTAAGAAACTCATTTCCTATAAGAGTAAACATGGCTTGGACAATATCTGGCGTGTTCTTCCATAATGATCTTTTAAAATGTTACCCTATAAAATAAACACATTATTTTGTTGCAGTTGTTCCCCAGGTTAAGTGACTAGCACACTGGCAAATGTCTTGGTAGCTGAGAGGTACCAGTCAAGCATGGAGCTTTTGTATGTGTTTGCACAGTGGTTTTATTTTCTGAGCCAATACACAGCAAATATAATAATGAGCAAACTCTTACCAACTAGGGTGAGTAACAGTGCTAGCTGCATTTTCTAAGCGCGAAACACTGAAGTGATGATACAGCTTCTTTGGGAATCTCTTTTAACTCACATCTGTTTTTGGCTCTGTGTTTAGTAACAAAACCTGGGCTTTTGTTCAGTTGTAAATGACCTAATTTGAGTGGGCACAGAGATGCTTAAAGTCAACGCTGGGTTTTTCTTATACATGATAATTCTCTAATTATAGTTTCCATTGTAGCAATACTTCTGGGGGGACATTGTATCGCACAGCATTTGAAATGAGAATGGCTGGTACATCCCAGGTAAATAATTGAGCAATCTCCATAGGCAGCAATTCCTTTTTGTTTTATTTTGTTTTGTGTTTGTTTGTTTTTTGTGGGTGTTGTGTGTGTGTGTGTGTGTGTGTGTGTGCAAGTATAAAACCAGCACCTTTCTATTGTCAAAGTTAAAGTAACATTATAATAGCAAGTCACTAACCAAGGTATTTTAAGTGATTTTTTTTTGAGGGGGGGGGGAAGCAATTTCATGGCTAATTATAGGATATTTGAAAGTGCAGAAAAAGAATAAAAAATAAAATAATCCTGACACTCGTTAGATATTAATGTTTTGATATACTTTTTCCAAACTCATCTGTATATGTGTCACATATTAGAATCATACTACAATTATAGCTTTATTTATTGTTTGCTACAGTACAAATACTTCACCAGGTTGGACACAACCCAAACATGATTTTAATAATACAGAGCCGTCCACTAACTACATGATTCTAGCCTAATTTATTTAACAATTTCCTACTATTACCTACTTGGATAACTTAACTATTCCTTGCATGATAATAAACACTATTTTAGCAAATATGTATCTATTCAACTAACAATACTTGAATCCTATATTTGAGCAACTAGCTAATAAATACAATATTTGCTGTCAAAATTGTATACTCCAGTGTCCTAGATTTGCTCTAAAACAGCAAACATTAGGAACCTTGACACATTTCAAGATACTTAGAGCATAAAAAGAAGTGGAAATCTTGATGTAGAAAAGGTTTATTAAGAAGGAATGAGCCCACACAAGGCTTTTAACAAAATTAAATAACTCAACACTCAGAGGAAGAGGAGCTATTGAGATATTTAACTTTGTGTTTTTAAGAGATTATTTTAATTCCAATGGGGAAAATGGACCTGGCGTATACAAGATTGAATAGAGCTGTCTGCTTTAACATTATCCAATTATGATTGGGTGACATAAATTAGGGCGCCAAGTGCTTTTTCAGAAGTGGATTCAATAGGACTTCTTAGTGATTCAACACGTGGGGAGAGAGAAAGATAAGAGCCCGTGAATTTCAGGCTAGTGAAATAATAAGGAAATTAAACCTTCTCCTGCCATTTGACTTACACGGCTCATCTTCTGGGCTTTTGCAGGCTGTCACTGTCTAGTCTGAGATGCGTTGATTTCTTATTCTACAGCCTGTTTCTCTTACTGTTTCCAAGGGAGATACAATGTTATGCCACTCCTCCTAGATATCAACATTTTATCGCAAGTGTCCACTCATCCCCATCTCTGTTCTTGCTATACTGTCTGTTTTTTGTTTTTTGCTCATATTGGTGCCCTAATCTAACCAGAAAAAAAGTAACTAAATTATAACTCCTGCTCTTTCTTCTGAGCATTCATATGAGTTCCCCACTTTTTCAAAGTCTCGACACTTTCTGGAATAAGATTGGCATAGACTGATTGAGGGACTTCTTGGTAGATGCTATTTCAAGTAGAAATCATGGTTTCTTTTTAAAAAAATACATTACACATTGAAACAATCAGATAACCACTATATAGCCACTAGTACAGCTTTAAAAAACACCACCAATTTCTGTTGAGGATAAAGAACAACAGCCACATTCATTGTTGATGGGAATGTAAAAAAGCGCAGCCACTTTGAAAGACACTGTGTCCAAATCACAGTATACACACTGTCGTGCACTGCTGGTGGGAATGCAGATTGGTGCAGCCACTGTGGAGAACAGTATGGAGTTTCCTCAAAAATATAAAAATGGAACTCCCATTTGACCCAGTGATCCCACTTCTAGGACTATATATCAAGAAACTAGAAATACCAATCAGAAAGAATAAATGCACCCCTATGTTCATAGCAGCACAATTCAGCAAGCTAAGATTTGGAAACAGCCCAAGTGCCCATCAGCAGATGAGTGAATTAAAAAACTGTGGTACATCTACGCAATGAAATACTATGCTGCGGTAAAAAGGGAGGAATTCTTACCATTTGCAACAGCATGGATGGAACTGGAGAGCATTATGCTAAGCGAAATAAGGCAACCAGAGAAAGATAAATATCACATGATCTTACTCATTTGTGGAATATAATGAACAGCATAAACTGATGAACATAAACAGATCCAGAGACAGAGAAGCATCAAATAGATGGTCCAACCTCAGAGGGTAGGTAGGGGAGGGTGGGGGTAAGGGGGAGAGATCAATCAAAGGACTTGTATGCATGCATATAAGCCTAATCAATGGACACAGACACCGGGGGGAGGGGAAGGAGGGCATGAGTTGGGGGTTGGGGGGGCAATGGAGGGATAAGGACACATATTTAATACCTTAATAAAGAAAAAATTTTAAAAACTACATGCTGTATGTAAATTTTATTTCAATAGAGCTGAGGGGAAAACCTGCATGTGAAGCTTTATAGCAGCTTTATACATTATTACCAAAACTGGAAGAAACCAAGATTTGTCTTAGTAGATGGATGAATCAACTGTGGTACAATGGAATATTATTCTGCACTTAAAAAACAATAATAAAAGAGCCATCATGCCATGAAAAGAAATGGATGGTTCTTAAAAGCCTATTGTTAAGTGAAAGAAGCCAGTTTGAAAAGGCTACATACTGTCTGATTTAAAATATATGACATTCTGGGAAAGGCAAAACTATAGGGAGCATAAAAAGATCAGTGGTTTGCTAAATGCAACTACCAATATACATTTATTTACCTGATCACTTTACCAGCTAAAGCATGACCTTACAGTATTATACTGTCCAGGGTCAAAAATCAGCATACAGAAGTAGGAGCAAGTCTAAAACTGCCATGTAAAACCTCAGCTAGGGAAGATAGATTTTTTTCCTAATTACAAAATCTAAGTATTTTGACACTTCAATTTAGAGGAGTGCAAAAAGTTGAGAGTAAGAAGTTTTATATATTAAGTATTTTCAGTGCTCAAAAAATGAAATCACTTTGTTGTATATAATGATTCACTGCTATATCACTCATAATAATTAACTCCAAGGCTTTTATTAAGAAAACAGCAAAAAGATTAAATCTTGAATTAAGTCTGGGGGAAAATGGGCACTCTGAGGATGCATTGATTTTTTTTAGAGTAATAATGAAATTCTACCTAGAATGCATAACTGAGTATATGGATATAGCATGCTGGGTTTTTAATGTGCAGAAGATCAAAGATACTCAGAAGGAGTGTCAACAATTTCCCAGTAAGCCAAAAATCAAGATCATATCTTACATGTCAGCAGAGTAGCTCTAAGTAAGGTACAGGGTGGGGAGGGGGATTGTAAAAACTTAGTGGGACTTTGATAGACAATTTTATGACTTTCTTTTTCTTCAAAAAATACTTATCTTGCATTGTGCTGTCATTAAAGGCAGTTGTTCCTAAAATTTCAATCACTTAAGCACAGCCACAAGATGAGAATATGGACTTCATTTCCCCTACACTTTAATTTGCCCAGGTATACCACAGTGCTCTAGCAGAGGTACCTGACCCACAGCACTTTGATCTTATCATCCCCTCAGTACTGACCTGAGAGAGACCTGAGTCCTTTCTCCTCCAGAGTTTAATCACAGCCTCAATGTAGCCTTTCTTGTTTTATGTCCTTGTTCCTAATGTAAAAGCATTTAACTTCTTCTTGGTTGTTTTTGGATATCACTTGGATACAATTTTAACTGGGTGTTCTTGAATTGCTTTTACAATAAACCAATTTTAATAATCTTTAAATTAAAAAAATAAAAATAGCCGAAACCGGTTTGGCTCAGTGGATAGAGCGTCGGCCTGCGGACTGAAGGGTCCCAGGTTCGATTCCGGTCAAGGGCATGTACCTGGGTTGCGGGCACATCCCCAGTAGGAGGTGTGCAGGAGGCAGCTGATTGATGTTTCTCTCTCATCGATGTTTCTAACCCTCTATCTCTCTCCCTTCCTCTCTGTAAAAAATCAATAAAATATATTTTTAAAAAAATAAAAAAAATAAAAATAAAAATGTTATACCTCTAAAATTTAAAGCAAAGGAAAGCAATAAGAACTGATAACCAGAGTCTACATTATGCTGTGAATACTGAATGAATACCTGAAGGAATTTGAAGATCAAAGGTATCTTAATATCCAATTTACATTTCATAAGGTAGGACACATTCAATAATAATTTTGTAGACAAGCTTTTGCTTATTCACACCCAAGGTTCATTTCCTGAATCTGCCATTTACTAGCAGTGTGTCTTGTTTAAGTTCTTAACACTCTATATTTCTGTCATCTCTAACATAGAGTGTAAAAGCACCTATAGGACACCAGGAAATAAAAGGAATTAATATATATAAACCACATAAAAATATTTACCATAACAAATATAAATATCAGTTATGATTATTTATTATCATGAAGAAATGTTCCTTTAAAAAGATGATCAGTAATTGCCCTCCTAATTTCATTTGTACTAAGTATACTAGTACTGTGCATGTGGGTTGTGTGTGTGGGATGGGGTATTTGGTAAGATATACACTACATTGTTAGTAGAAATTACCTTTTAATGAATGGATCAGAGGTTATTTTAGTTTTCTTTATGCTTTTCTGTATTTATTAAATTGCTAAGAAATATGCATTAACTTGTGATAAAATATTTAAAATCCTGAATCAATGTGCTATCTTAAGCGAATGTTTCTATCACCTCTTTTTAAATTCTATATTATTAAGATAATACATGTACGTTAAAAATGTCAAGTGTTCAGTAAGATTTATATTGTAAAGCAACTCTTTTCTTCCTCATTTCCTTCCACATTTATTTCCTCACTCAGTGTTGGTGACTTTAACATTTTTCTATTTGTGCTTCTCCTGGTGGTTATTTCCAGATCTTGAAATAATGTATCAAGAATGTTTGTTGTAGCAAATTAGACATTGCCTTTTGACTTCCTACTTTAATAAATGAGAATTTAGCCAATTTAAACTATCCCTACTATCATCTGTTTCCCAGTATTTGGTACTTATAACTTTAAGTCCCTGCATTCCTCAGACTTTAGAGGCCCAATGCATGAAATCTGTGCAAGGGACTCGGCCCTCGCAGCCGCAGCAGCTTGCCTCGGCCCTCAAAGCCCCGGCTTCTTTCTGAAGGTCATCTAGATCATCTAGATCCGGATGATCGTTCGGCTGTCCTGTCTAATTACATATTACGCTTTTATTATTATAGATAATATTCATCAGCCTCTGTTTCCTTTGCCATTAATGTTCCCTAGTATTACTTTAGCAGATACAGTACCAAGGTATTGGGCGCATATAATCCACAGTTCACTGTTGCGATTTCCATGGTGCAGTTTATTGACAATTTTGGAAAATGCAGACTTAATCTCAATATAACTTGAGAATTGCAAACTGTCTGATCATTAAAGATGTGGCAAAGCCAACTGTAAAACACTAGACATCTCTCCTTGGCACTTTGTCTGCAATTTGCACGTACCAAGACCACCCATGCATGTTCCCGTTGGCTTACTTAACTCAAAGGAAATGCATGCCATCTATGAAATATATATTAAAACGGCCATTAGTATCCAAACTGCTAAGCCTATAAATAAATTGACACGTCTGATTCACAGTTGTATTTGAGTAAGTTATGTGCTGTTTGCTAAGGTGGCTGTCACCCTTATTTTTCACTTTGGTATAAAGAAAAATGGGAAAATCCTCAACAGATGGAGGGTACCATGACATGTTAGAATTTGGATGGGATGACATGAACCCCGCAGTTGAATATAAGTCCCACTTCTCCATCCCAATGGATTCTGGAAGCACGTGGCCCCTTTCTTCCCCTGCCTTACACTACCAAACATCAAACATCGTAGATTTGAAACATAATGTGCAGACAGACAGTCACTGAAGCACAGCCACACACATTTCATTCACTTATTGCCGAATATTTAACGAACATTCACCTCCTGCCAAGCCATGCGCCTGAAGCTGAGGACCCCTCCTTCAACAACATAGATGTGCCCCCTTGGTCTAGAGGGGGTACAGAGACATTAACAGGCAATAATAATGCAGCTCAATGATTACAAAGATCCATTATCTCCTAAACCAACCCTAACTTTCACTGGGAATTCCTTAATTTAGAATCAGATCCTCTCAGGGCTTTTCTGTAGCTCTGGGCTTTTCATGCCAACTGCTTATCAGAGCCGCCAGGAGTTCATCTCTGTTACAACCAGACAGCTCCCGTTTTAATAGGTTCCCCCTCCTGGGTGGTCTGTCCACCACCTTGGGCTCACCTGGATCTGGCTTCCATCATCTCTCTATTAGAGGCACCAACATCAATGACACTAAAAGTCACAGCCATTCCCTGCAGCTTAGCAACATGAACCGATATTTTCCTAACGGTGGCAACATTTCTCTATGCCTGATCATGACCTCAGCATTTTCTTAATAAAAACAATTCACCTTTATCTTTTTCAGGCTCCTCGGTTGGTCATCTGGATCCTGGGAATTGTATGTATTTCTATTTTAAAATTTTCTTGGAGCCCTGACCGGTTTGGCTCAGTGGATAGAGCGTCGGCCTGCGGACTTAAGGGTCCCGGGTTCGATTCCAGTCAGGGGCATGTACCTTGGTTGCAGGCACATCCCCGGTGGGGGGTATGTAGGAGGCAGCTGATCGATGTTTCTCTCTCATCGATGTTTCTAACTCTCTATCCCTCTCCCTTCCTGTCTGTGAAAAAATCAATAAAATATATTTTTAAAAAAATAAAATAAAATAAAATTTTCTTGGATTTAAAAAGATTGACCTACCATCACCGTCTGGAGTGGTATTTGTAGCCATACATGGTGATATTTCTGAGGCAGAAATATGAATATTCCCATTAGGTGGGAGGAACCATGCCCGCATTCACTGTGTTATCAGGCCAGGTCAGATTTTGCCACCAGTGACTTTCCCATGAACACATAAAGAGCTTCTGGTTTTCAGAGCCTTATTTTTCCATATCCAAATTGCAGGTTAGGCATTGAGGACTTGCACACATCACACTATTGGGCCTCTGAACAATCATCCAGACATGTTAACTCTTATACCAAGATTTCTTCTCTAACACAATTTTATCCTTCTTCAATTATTCATTCCAGTCCATCAGAACCTGGATCCATGGTCTAAAAACCTTTCAGCAGAACTAATTTGTACTGAAAGGCACAGCACATTTTCACCATCATACTTACGTGACCAGAAGACTAGTGGTTATAAATAAATTTCATTCTACATATCATTATAAAAGATGTTGAAAGTGGAAATGAGAGTATTGCCAATTGCTGATAAATCATTCAAGAAGATACTAAGGAAATTAACTTGATCCACTAATGACACAAGCCCCAAAAGCAGGGAAAGCTGCCACGCCTGTCACCACTGAGACTGCTGGGGGAGATTTCAATCTGTGTTCATCAGGGAAAGAGAATTCCCAGGATGCAACCCCCTGGGAAGGGGGCAGGTTGATCCCTGAGCTGAATTCCAAATGTTTATGTAAACCATGAAAGCACAAACTTTTCTGTGATGGGGTGGGGAATCTAGATGTATTTCATAACCCGGTTTTTAACTATAGCATCGTTATTTTAAGACTCTTAGTACAACTGAATCCTAGTGCTATTTATTCTAGCATTCCATATAATTACATAATCTTTAAAGTGATGTAAAGCCATACATAACACAATAAAGTATATGTGTCTCAAAATAAGTTGGCAGGATTCTAAATTAGTCCTCTTTCCTTAGACCAGTGGTAGGCAAACTGCGGCTCGCGAGCCACATGCGGCTCTTTGGCCCCTTGAGTGTGGCTCTTCCACAAAATACTGACTTCTGCGCATGGGCCACGAAGTTTCAATCGCACTGTACGTGCGCGCCCGCACATGGTATTTGGTGGAAGAGCCACACTCAAGGGGCCAAAGAGCAGCATGGGGCTCGCGAGCCGCAGTTTGCCAACCACTGCCTTAGACTATATATTGAGAAGGTTATATCATAAATCAAGGAACATGCATGAACTAATTTATTTGCCTGACTTTGAACTTACCCACCTCCATCAGATACCATTAAAGCATGAATCTAACATATGATAAATCCGTGGTAGAAGTTCATATGTTGTACCAGGGAAAGGACTAACTGAGGCAGGATGGACTCACGGGTCTCCGACATCAAGAGACACTTCCTCCTCATCACTAAATATTGATTTATCACCGGTGTACAGTGACAGGGTAACACTCCATTTTATACCAAGACACAGGAATGGGACATGGCTCATAGAAGGCTCACCATGTAGTTGGATAGAAACAAAATGACAACTGTAAACAGCTGTTAATAGAATCTTTGGCAAATGCATACACAGTTCAATCAATAACAGTTACAAGGGTGCAGGGTGTGAAGGAGGTCACTGGAGCCCTCCTGTCAACAGTGCGTCGGGAGGGTGGATTCGCACCAGTTCTCAATGAAGAGGAGAATTTGAGAAACTCATCAGCTCTGAATACTGTCCTTAATGATCCAGTAAATGGAGCAAAGACAGTGTCAGTCTACAAAGCAAACGCATGGAACCTGATAATACTCTACTTTTTAAATACTGAGAAAATCATGTGCACAGAGAACCTTGGCATCCTAAACATACAGAGTAAATGTAAGAGCAGATGCACCCAATTTGAACTTCATATTCTTCAATATATGAAATATTTGCATATAATATACCATGTTTATAAGGAAAATCTGCATCTGGTATCAAGCGCAAATTTAAATGGTGTGATGTACATTGCCTAAGCATTTGCTAAAGATGCCATCTGAGCTATCATGTTAATTGGAGTTAAATTGCTAAGATTATGACATAAGCTTAAGAAGCAATTAACAATAACTGTGACACTGATGATGAAAACAAAGAAAGGCCTTCATTAAGGATGGTTGTGGTGTCTGGGAAGATACTCGTAATTTTTTTTTAAAGATTTACTATAATAAATTAATTTTTCAGCTTAATCTTAAAAAGCAATCTGATAAATTATAAGAAATGTCAAACAACTGCCTCAAGCAATGTTTTGAAAAGTAAATGTGCATTGCATTAAATTTTAAAGTGTAGATTACTACTTTTAACAAATGTTGATTTCTAAGTTAAAAATGAGCATATTTTCCACTTACTATAAAAATAATTTGCAATTACATCAGTTGTACTATGTCAGAAAATTCATTAACGTGAAAGACAACTTTGTTTCTAATGCTTAGTGTACAGCATGATTATAATTTGGAGAGCAAACAAATTACTGGTGTTTGTATGTGGGTGTGTGTGTGTATCTGTTCAGGTATACTATTGATTAAAATGAAAAGCAATGAACCTCTTAAATCAGCTAATTAAATATCATCGTACCACCTTAAATGTGAGTTTCAAATCCCAGGGTAAATTAGTCAATACCTGGAGTCAGAACTTATGGACCTATTTTTAAAGAAAGATATGCTTTATGATGTGCAATAGCAAAAATGATTTGTAATATCTGTATCCATGATAGTATTATTTTATACAAATCATCTGAATTTCACTGTAGTTTGTATTATGACTTAGATATGCTCATTACAATTTAAGTCACAAAGGATCTTCTTAAAAATGAAAAGTTTGCATTGAAGAAACATTGCTAGAAAAAAATGAGGATTTTTCAGATCACAATCATGTATATTGGATTTCCTAGGAAGCAGGTGCTCTTGGGGTCTGTTTACCTGAATGATCCTAGATTCAAATTTTTTTAAAGGACTATAATAAAATAAGATGATGTATTAACATAAATAAATCTAAAAGATCATCAGAAGTTCTTTCTGCATAAGTCAAGATGTAAGTGGCCAAAGTTTCCATTTTGTGTATTTAAAAGCCAGATGCACCCTCTCTCAATTTGTAGGAGACAGGTTCCAACGGATGCCCTTGTTTTATGCTGTGCATTGTTTAAGGCAGGGGTCCTCAAACTACGCCCGGCGGGCCACATGCAAATACAAATATTGTATTTGTTCCCGTTTTGTTTTTTATTTCAAAATAAGATATGTGCAGTGTGCATAGGAATTTGTTCATAGTTTTTTTTAAAACTATAGTCCAGACCTCCAACGGTCTGAGGGACAGTGAACTGGCCCACTGTTAAAAAAGTTTGAGGACCCCTGGTTTAAGGGCTAAAAGGTGATTTAAATTTCTGATTTACTTTCATTTTGGCATTTATACTAGTAGATAAAAGGGGACAACTAGTCATGAATTCCCCCATTTCAATAATAGCAGTTATCTGTTCAGTAAAATCACATGATATTTAGTTACACTGTCATTCTCTAATTTAAGGCTTAGTAGCCCAACCTCCTTCTAGACACTGGACCTACAGATAAGCTGTCTGTTAGGGACTGAATATATATGTTCATCTCCATGCTCTGCACCAAAGTCGTATGCTAAAGCCTGTATGGCTGCATTTGAAGGAAAGAAGTAATAAAGGTTAAATGAGTTCATGAGAATAGAACCTTGTGAGGACACAGCAAGAAGGTGGCCATCTGCAAGTAAAGAGGAGAGCTTGCACCAGAAACTGAACTGGCCTGAACCTTGATCTTGGGCTTCTAGACTCCAGACTGTGACTAAATATACCTCTGTTGTTTAAGCTGCCCTGACTGGTATTTTGTTATTGCAGCCCGAGCTGACTAATACACTGTCCTTCATGGTCAGAGGAAAGTTAAGAACAGTATCAGACACAGTGTCCCGAGAAAGATATGTGAGTGCTTTCAGACAATACATTCTTTAAAAATCTTTAGTAAGATGCCATCCTCATAAACTTCAAGTGTTGCTGTAACATAATATAAGGATATATGGCAATGTATCCATCAACTATTTCTTAAACACCTACCAAATGGAATAGTGATTCCAACTCAATGTTCAAAATAGTCTGAAATCTCTGCCATCATGGAGTTTCTTTGTAGAGACGAGACATAAATGCCAAACACAAAAGTAAAATTAGTACATGACAGATGGCCAGTCACGGAGGGGAAATCGAACAGAGAAAGTGAACTGAAAGTGTTGGGTAAGATATTTCTCTTTTATATGGAATGGACCAAGATGAGAATGCTGACATCAATAAAGATGAGAGGTTCACCAGAGGGACAGGAATCAAAATAAGAATGTTAATTACAGCCGAAACTGGTTTGGCTCAGTGGATAGAGCGTCGGCCTGCCGACTGAAAGGTCCCACGTTCAATTCTGGTCAAGGGCATGTACCTGGGTTGCGGGCACATCCCCAGTAGGAGGTGTGCAGGAGGCAGCTGATCGATGTTTCTCTCTCATCGATGTTTCTAACTCTCTATCTCTCTCCCTTCCTCTCTGTAAAAAAATCAATAAAATATATTTTTAAAAAAAGAATGTTAATTACAAACACATATCATTATCATTACTCTATGTTTGCAATCTTTGATATTCTAGCCCTATTTTACTATTAGGTTATAGTAGAACATTTTTATTTCTCTGAAAATATATTCTTTAGTTAAAAGGTTGGTTTAGAAATAGGTCCAAGTCCCTTCTGTCATTGTATAACTGCAAGCCTGGAACTATCCTGAGGCTGACGTGATAAGGCCCTTATTTATCGCCCCAGCTTTTTATTTCACATTCCCCCCAATAGCAAACACTGTGGAATCACCCCAGCATTTATTAATTTTCTAGCCCATTTTTTCAGTAGTCCTGGGCTTTTTACTGAACTGCCTTGATCACCACATTAAAACAAAACTTCGGATAGGGATGTATCAGTTTCCCAAATCTAATATCCAAGCAGGTCATTCTACTGACCTCAGATGTGGGCAAAACCTAAGACAGGAAAATAAGAGCAAAGTTGAGCGCTTTCATTTAGAGAAGAAGAAAAAGAAGATTCCTTCATCTGGATCATGTATTTGGAGATGTGAAACCCACAACTATTGCAGCCTTTGTTTTTATGATAATGGAAGATAGTCTGGGATCAAGCTTCCTCTTAGGAGAGGATAAAGTGAAGGTAATCACATAGACATGTTATGAAACATGAAACCCTGATCAAACCATTCCTGAAGCCCATTCTATCAGTAGATTTTTAAGATATGTCAAATAAAATCCCATGATTATTTAACTTTTTTTTCATGCTTTATGGGACCAAAGCAATCTAAACACCCATCTCCCCACGTGCACACATGCTCAGATATATATCTTCATGAAGCCATATAATTGGGCTTTTTTAGAATCTTATTTGTTCTATGTTCTTCTAGAATGAAGTGAAATAGTATAGGTCAGCCTCAACTGCCCAAACCTTGGAATGTTTTCACAATTTGAAGTGTTCTGTTAATTTATCATTTTAATAGCTTGAATAACTCTCATCTCCCTACTACTTGTTACAGAAGTGTATTCAACTAGTTCTGCTTTTAATTGGGTTTGGAATGAATTCATATACATATCCAAATATTTCCCTAGCAACTAATATTTTTGGTGATACATAAATTTCCTTTAAGTCATCATCCACTTTCTAAAATAGTCTGCATCTGTTCTAGAACAAACACTTTTCATAAGTATTTTAATTGAAATGTTAACAAGACTATAATATGAAGCTATAATTTTTATGCTTTATCACAAGTCATTGATGGGCACATTTACTGCTCCAGGTAAATTGTGTAAGAATTTGCATAATTATTTGAGAAGTATAATCTATTATAGCTACCATAAAATTCCTAATAGAATTAACTATTATGCTAATTTTATTTTTTTATATGTGCTTGCTTACTTATTTATACTTGACATATTTTCATCACTTACATATACTGTACATATCTATTATTTTCCATCATATGTCTTTTTAACAATGATGAAAGGTAAGTACTTAAAAATTCATTGGGTGGTACCTAAAACATTATAAAGTATGCCAATGCAGATTTAAAAATGTGTGTATATTTAGAAACAGAATGTACTGTTGCATACCAACACAGCTCAATTAGGAGTCTCACATATAAGTAGTGATGATACCTTGACACTGCAGCACACTTGAGTTCCCAGTGGACATGCATTTAACTAAAATATGTGGTAGATGATAGCAGTTCACGTCTCTGTGCGTGGGAATTCACTGATGGGTGCATTAACACTGTAATAGATTGCTGACTTAAATAGTTCTAGGACAGTGAGACAGGTTTGTCCTAAGTACCTTTAAGTTTGCAAGTAATAGTGACAGCACGTGGGCTGATGGATGGAGAGCTGCAAGGTATATTGGAAAAGCCAAGTGAATGGCACCCAGCCAGTTGGAAAGGAAGAGCTACACAGCAAAGGATGAGCCACTGATGGCTAAGACTAAGCTACTTTGAATCATATCCAGGCTGCAGTTTTAATGGGAAAATGTCAAGGATCTTGCTAGAAATGCCCATGCCTCACTCTGAAGGACTCTGCAATGTCACTCAAATAAAAGGCTTTCTCCACTGGATCAAAATAAAACAAATATCAAATAAAAGTACCGCAGAGAGAATGATGCAATTCTGGTTGTGGGGTTACTATATAGACCAGTGGTTCTCAACCTTCCTAATGCCGTGACCCTTTAATACAGTTCCTCATGTTGTGGTGACCCCAATTTCATTGTTACAAATTGAACATAATTAAAGCATAGTGATTAATCACAAAAACAATATGTAATTATATATGTGTTTTCCAAATTTCTTAGACGACCCCTGTGAAAGGGTCGTTCAACTCCCAAAGGGGTCGTGATCCTCAGGTTGAGAACCGCTGATATAGACTTAAGTTTTCTAAGCATGAGTAGTGAATTTGTATTTTCATTATTATGATAAACTGGTGCTAAATTATAATTGCTCAGGACTGATTTAATAGATTTATTAGTATATTACAAGAAGTAAATACTATTTGAAGGACTAATTTTTAAACTCTCCTCTGATTTTGTAGGATTCTCATTCATGAAAATTTTGTGGATGTCAGGATCCTGCTTGCTAAAGGAATTATCTCTTCAAATTATATCTAAATATCAAAATCCCTGCAAAATGCAGGCTCATTAAGAGAGGACAGATTTCACTAAGTAGTGATATACAGACAGATAAAGAAATGACATGAAGATTGCCAAGAATGAAATGAAAATAAGTAAATTTAAATCAATTCAAAAGTACAGAGCAATGTAAAGTTTCTGTACCAATAAATTAAAATTTAATGTTACTTAAAATTAACATTAATGAAGAATTTTCACCTATATTATTTTACTTATTCTATATAATAAAGTTGGAGAAAATACTGTCATCTTATACCTACTTACATACTTATGCTAATAATAGCAAGTGCTTAAATGGAAGATGTCATTTGACAAATTGTATTTTCAGCAATTGACAACTACTAATGATTTTTATCTTATAAAATCCTTATGAGACTCAAACAGTCTTCCGATTATAGATCAGTTGTTCTTTAAGCTGCATAATAAACATTAGCTGGAATACAATCCCAATTTTTTAAATCTAATTCTGTTAAATGGTAAGTATATACCTTACATGAAAGCAGTGTTAGTGACACATTTGGTCAAATGAGGTATTCCACCCACATAACAGGGCTTGTGCCAGCAGTTGTTAATGAAACAGGACAAGGAATGGAGCAAGTCCTGCTGTCAGGCATTTCAGCAAAGGCCCTCAGCAGGTTCTCATTGTAAGAGTCCTCCTCCCAGAATTGCTAAATGATGGAGGTTTTGGTGTGACCTGTGAGAGTAGAAAGATTCTGCTTCCATCCTCCACACACTGATGGCAGCTCCAGAATAGCCACTTTATATGGAAGGTAGGTTGGCTTATAGCGGTAATACAAATACAATAATCTACACTAATAAAAGAGAAACATGCAAATTGGAGTCACTGCGCTACTCCCACCAGCCAATCAGATGGTGGTTAATTTGCATATGCAAACACGTAGCAAAGACTGAAGACAAGGTAGAAGGAAGCCAAGCGCTGCAGAAGAGAGCGAAGCTGCGGAGAAGCAAGCGGGGCGGCGGAGACGGGAGGGAAGCAAGCAAGGTGGCGGAGGCAGGAGCGAAGCCCGTCTCAGCGGGTTTTGCTCCCTTCTCTGCTTTGCTCCGGCTGCAGGAAGCCCTATTCTTGCAGGAATCTTCCTGCAACAGGCCTCTAGTTAATAAATAATAATGCAAGAACAAACTGTGTTTTGCATATTCACACCTGTAAACTGACTTTTGTCTACCCCTGGCAACTTACAAGGAAATCAATATTACTAACAGAACTGAGTGAGCATGGAAGCGGATCCTTCCCGGTCAAACCTTCAGATGATCCTGCAGAACATGATTTAGGCCTTGTGAGAGACTATGCAACATGAGGCCCACTTTGCCCACAGAAACCATCTACACTAATAAAAGAGAAACATGGTAATTAGTGTACGACCGCTACCCTTTTCATTGGCTAATCAGTGAGTATATGCAAATTAACTGTCAGCCAAGATGGCGGCCGGCAGCCAGGCAGCTGGAAGCAAACATGAGGCTTGCTTGCTGCAGGGACTGCAGACTCCAACGTTCCCCGTCTGCGCTGCTGGCCTCTGAGCTACAACTCTAAGAAACTATGTACTATGTTGCAAATAAGAGGCAAAACAAAAACTCCAGAAACCGGCTTTCATACAGCCAGGCTTTAGCAACATTGTATCAATGTTTTCAGCAGCAAGGCCTCAGAGCTAAAGCTGGCCCAGAATAAAAAAAATAAAAAGAAAACAAGGAGCAGTTGGAAGCTCCAGTCAACCCACCAGCCTGAAAACAGCCCTCAGCTCCTCACCCAGACTGGCCAGGCACCCCAGTGGGGACCCCCACCCTGATCCAGGACACCCTTCAGGGCAAACCAGCCGGCCCCCACCTGTGCACCAGGCCTCTATCCTATATAGTAAAAGGGTAATATGCCTCCCAGCACCGGGATCAGCGTGACAGGTGGCAGCGCCCAAACCCCCTGATCGCCCTGCGGCTCTGTGTGTGACAGGGGGTGGGGCCACAACCTCCCTATCTGCCCTGCTCTGTGCCTGATAGGGGGGAGCTCCCCAATCCCGATTGCCCTGCAGCTCTGTGTTTGACAGGGTGCAGCGCACCAACCGGCTGATCGGCCCTGCTCTGTGTGTGACAGGGCCCTGCTCTGTGGGTGATAGAGGGTGGCACCCCAACCCCCCTCCACGGGCCTTGCTCTGTGTGTGACAGGGTAGAGCCATAACTTCTCCATTGGCCCTGCCCTGAGTGTGAAAGGGTGCAGCGCCCCAACCCCCTGATCCGCCCTGCTCTGTGTGTGACAGGGGGCGGTGCCCCAACTCCCCTATTGGCCCTACTCTGTGAGTGACAGCGGGGAGCTCCTCAACCCCCTGATCGGCCCTGCTCTGTGCATGACAGGGTACGGAGCCCCAACACCCCTGATGGGCCCTGCTCTGTGCGTGACAGGGGGCAGCACCCCAACCCCTGATTGGCCCTGCTCTGTGCATGACAGGGTGTGGCACCGCAACCTCCCCATCGACCCTGTCTTGAGTGTGACAGGGGGCGGTGCCCCAACCCCCCAATCGGCCCTACCATGAGCCTGACTGAGGGTGGCATCGCAACCTCCTGATCCGCCCTGCTCTGTGCATGACGGGGTGGCGCCCTAACTCCCCAATTGGCCCTGCTCTGAGCCTGACCAGGGGCTGCACCTAGGGATTGGGCCTGCCCTCTGCCACCCGGAAGCAGGCCTAAGCCAGCAGGTCGTTATCTCCCGAGGGGTCCCAGACTGCGAGAGGGCACAGGCTGAGCTGGGGGACCCCCCCCACCCGAGTGCACAAATTTTTGTGCACCAGGCCTCTAGTCTATACTAATAAAAGGGTAATATGCTAATTAGAGTGGACATCTTCCAGACGACCTTCAGGATGTCCTTCCGGACAAAGCCATGGTGGAGGGGCTGAGGCAGAGGTGGTTAGGGGTGATCAGGCCGGCAGGGGAGAGCAGTTAGGGGTATCAGGCCAGCAAGTGAGAGCAGTTAGGGAGATCAGGCCAGTAGGCAGGTGAGTGGTATGGAGCCAGCAGTCCCAGATTGTGAGAGGGAGGTCCAACTGCTGGTTTAGTTGGACAACCATTAGTTGGACATCCCCCGAGGGGTCCCGGATTGGAGGGTGCAGGCGGGGCTAAGGGCCTCCCCTCCTGTGCACGAATTTTGTGCACTAGGCCTCTAGTAGGTGATAAAGGAATATTGCTTTAAACAGAAACAAACTCAAAGATACAGAGAATGAATTAGGGGCTGCCAGAGGAGAGGGGGGTTTGGAAAACTGGATTAAAAAGGTGGAAGAAATTACTAAGTACAAATTGCCAGTTATAAAAACAGTCACAGGGATGTAAAGTACAACATAGTTATTACAGTATTACTGACTATATTCCCTATGTATGGCGTCAGATGGGTACTAGCCTTTTTACTTCATAAACTAGATGTGTCTAGTCACTATGTTGTACGCCTAAAACTAATATAACATTGTATATCAACTGTAACTGAAAAATACATTTTAAAAAATAAATAATTAATAAAATAAAATACAATTCCTCAACAAAAGTTAAAAATTTTTTAAATGTATATTGCTTTAAGTTGTTAAAGTCCAGTTTTTTTGTTTTATAAAACAATAATACACTTAATATTGCTATGTTAAAATGATTCAATTATTCTAATCACTGATTATCTATATTTCATTCCCATTTCCTTGAGTCCATATTCTGAGCATAATTTTAATACTTGTGTCAAAGATACAAATATATACTGAGCTAAATTAATGAGAATTCTTTCCAGAAGTAAAATACTAATTACAATGAAAAGTGCTAAAGAGCTTCAGGCAGTGAAGATTTCAAACATGGACACTTAGTACCCTCCAAAAAGATGAAAAGATCGAGGTAAGAGAAACCACCAATGATGCATGCAGCTTTTCCTGATGACTGTGTTTTCAAGTTTGGGCTGGCTTACATTAGAAGGATGATGACAGTCAATCAGGAATTCTATTGACTCAATTTTGTTCTCAAATATTTTCAAAGGAAACAGTATTATTTTTAGCTTGATTCTAAAAACATTACAGCCACACTCGTGGCCTACCCAAATTATTAGTCACTGCGGATAGTCTCATATCTTCAGTGTAATGATTAGTCATTAAAAAAAAAAAAAACACTGCATTTTTAGCTGTTACACAGCTAATTTTCATTAACCAAATTGATGTTATATGTCTTTACATGATAAAAATTTCATAAATAAGAACAATAATCTCATATTAGTGGTAAATTTGGGGGAAGGTATTATTCATGATAATATATAAAAGATTTGCAGGCTATTACATATCACATAGTGCCATATTTTACTGTGCACACAAAACTTTAGTAGAAAATTACCAATGGCATCCAAGGAAATGCTTACATGAAAAGTATAATACACAATGTGGGCACTTCTAAGCACTACACTCCAAAGATTACGCAGCTACACTCTGTTACCAGCATCCTTATCCAATCCTTTATTGTTATGAATATACACATGAGTATGAAGGTAAACAATTTAAGTAGAATAAAGAAAGCTTTTGCTGTCTTAAGCACTTTCCTCTATATCTACGTATACTTGTAGTGAACAATTGGAAATTGATATAAAATTACATTTATATTATCAAAGAATATGAGATATGTAGGTGTGTCACAAGATTTATGCAGTAAAAATTATAAGTAGATGATCTGAGAAAATAAAGAGAAGGTGCCTGGCCGGGGTGGCTTGGTGGTTGAGCCTTGATTTATGAACAAGGAATTTAGGATTTGATTCCTGGTCAGGGAAACATGCCCAGACTGTGGGCCCGATCCCCAGTGGGGGGTGTGCAGGAAGCAGCCAATCAATGATTCTCTCTCGTCATTGATGTTCCTATCTCTCTCTTTCCCTCTCCCTTCTCTCTGAAATCAATAAAAATCTTTTTTTTAAGGAAAGGTATATATTTTGTTCATGAATTGGATGACTCAATATTATGTCGATGTATCCAAATTAATCTTTAAATCAATGCAATCCTAATCAAAATTACAACAGTAATTTCTACAGAAATTGAAAGGTTGACTAAATTTTGCATGGTATAGAGAAGACCAAAAATAATTTAAAATTTTTTTTTAAGTTAAAGGACTTATATCACCTTGTTAAAAACATAATATGAAGCTACCGTAATCAAGGCAGTGCCTTTTGACTTAGGAATGTACATATGGATGAGGGAATAGAAGAATTTAGAAATATGCTCACTCGTATATGGAAGTCAACTGCTTTTTGACAAATGTACGAACACAATTCACTGGACATAAGAAAGTCTTCCCAACAACTGATGCTATAACTGGACATATTTGTAAAAATATGCACAAAAAGAACATCCCACTATATTAAAAAAAAATCAACTCAAAAGGATCTCAGACCTAATGTAAAATAACATGTAAAAATTATAGAAAACATGAGAAACTCTTCGTAACCCTGCGTTTTGCAAAGACCTCAAGCTCAAAAAAGGTATGAATCATCAAAGAGAAAAATTAAAGAACAGAATGTCAC
Source organism: Myotis yumanensis (assembly GCF_028538775.1). Lineage (NCBI taxonomy): Eukaryota > Metazoa > Chordata > Mammalia > Chiroptera > Vespertilionidae > Myotis > Myotis yumanensis. The sequence goes on from NW_027223755.1 coordinate 13,862,432, forward strand.
TAAAATATAAAATTTCTGCTTTTTGAAATGTATTGTCATAGAAATGAAGACAAGTCACAGATTGGAAGAAGGTATTTCCAAAAAACGTACCTGTTAAATTGTATGTATATTATACACCAAATCTTCAAAGCACCCTGGAACAAATTGAATCCTGAAAAATGTTAATCATCTGACAGAACCAAAGGACTAATGTCATGACAAATTAAACATCTGTGGGAGAGGCAGATGAGCTAGGAGGAGGGATGGGAGTAGTGTGTTCTGGAGCAGCCAGGAAGCAGGTGAAATCTAAGAAAAAGAGAAATTTAAGGAATAAAATGAAAGCACACATCCAATGACAAAAAACTAACACTCTTATTACTTGCACCACCAAATGGTTGCAAAAATAAGATAGCTGCTTTCGTAAACATATGCTTTGTAAAAAAAAAAATGCTTTACAAAATGACATCATGATCTTTCCCTCTGCTTCTCTCTCTCCCACTCCACCCATGTTAACTTTCATCCACAACAGCTACAAACACCGGCATCTGCAGACAGTCTTCCAGTGCATTCTGAGTTGCCTTCACTAGATAACATGAGAAGTCAAAACAAGTAATTGCCCGCCTTGATTTCTAAATTTAAGATCAAAGGTGATCTGAAAGCACTCAGTTAAATGGAATATGTACCTGCACACTTGTGTCCGACTGGGTCCTGAGTTGGATACAATTACAAATGACCTTTTATCACATCACAGAGTAAAAAATCCTGCCTCCCACCTTGGAGGAACCACAACTACAAAATACAAAACCTTCCCAATCTTCTAACTGCAAGGCCTTTCCAGTTGCCCCCTTTCAAGGTGATATCCCTGAGGAGACATAGGACTAAAGAACATTTTAAAGTCCATGGCTGAGGAAAGGGAAAGACCAAAGCTATGCTGGGCTCCCAGTTCATTCCACCCTGTGTGCGGTGTCTCAGCGCCGCCCTGAGCCTCCTGGCTCTCAGGTGAAGCTCTAACACTCACAGAATCCACTCAATACATACCATGCACTGAACATAACAAATCACAGTTTAATAATGGTAATTGATAATAATAAAAAGATAACACCACCACTGGAAGATAAATTAATTTATCTGTTTAAAACAATCTCTTTCCAACCAATTGTTCTGACAGGTTATCTAATAGGGGCTCCTTTAAATTAATTTAACTTAATCCAATATTTAAGATAGAAATCAGTGAAGAAAGCTTGTGTACTTGTGCAGAAGTAAAATCAAAGCCAATGGCTAGAACTTCAGCAGCACTTCCTCTTTATATTGTCACTCCCGGTTAGTGTAAAAGGTTTATCTGACTATTTCTCAGGTAATATAGGGCAGTTCATGCCACAGACCCATTCCCAGGTAACAACATATAAAGCGTATGATCATCTCAGTAGTGTTGTAAGACGTTTCTTTAGATGAAACCAATTGTAAAATTTTCTATTTTAGAAGTAACACCATTTTCATGTATTGTAATCTATATATATAAAAGGCTAAACAACTGGCCGACAGGCTGACTGGCCGACTGGCTGGTAGGTATGACACGCACTGACCACCAGGGGGCAGACACTCAACCCAGCAGCTGCCAAGCAACAGCAACTATACAGAGTGCCCTCTTGCACTCCGGGACCCCTTGGGGGATGTTGGACTGCTGGTTTCAGCCCAATCCCCGCAGGCCAGGCTGAGGGACCCCACCTGCCGAAGGGACCCCACTCACTCCACAGATGCACTTCGAATACCGGCGCCACCCCAGGTGCAGCCAGCTGGGGAGGGACCACAGGAAGTTGTCTCCAGGGCGTGTCTGGCCCATCTTGCCCAGTACCGCCCCACCAGCCACCTTCTAATTAATTTCCTTTCAATGTGCATGAATCCGTGCACCAGGCCTCTAGTTCAACTATAAAAATATATACATATATGCATACATAGGTGTATGCATACACATATATAGCATATATATAGACACACATATCCATATCTATCTATCCATCTATCTATGATATACTATTTTTGTAAGTCAAGAGAAGAATCTTGGAAATTCACTGTTGTGGAAACCCCCCCCCCCCCCCCCGCCCGCCCCGCCACCCAAGTACCCTTTATCCTCTCTGTAGAGTAAGTTTTTGTTTAGCTTTTACCTGGTGGTCAGTGAATCCATCTTCTCCCTTACTTGTAGGCTTCACATTTTTAAAATTTTATTTTCAAATTAACAAACAGTAAAATTAACTTTTTAATGTACAGTTCTATGAATGTTAACACATGTATAAATTTGTGTAACCGCCACACAGTAAAGACACAGAACATACCCAGCACCCAAAATACTCCCAGTCCCCTTGCAGTCGACCCTCCTCTCACCCTTAAGCTCTGGCAACCACAGATGTGTTCTCAGTCACTTACAGTTTTATCCTTTCATAAATACCACATAAATGAAACCATGCAATATGTAACCTTTGGAGATTGGCTTCTTTATGAAGTGTAAATATACAATAAATGTACACAAACATACATTATTGCCAGTGATCAAAATCTGAGGAACAGAACTGATAAGGCCTCATGACTCCAGTGCTTTTATTACATTTTTAGCAAATCTTTATTTTTTGTTTTATGAAATGTTTAGCAATTCTTTTTTGGGGGGTGGGGTGGGGGAGGTTAACTAGCATATGATAAGGCAGGGAATACCAGTCAAGGACAGGGAAGACTGGTCACTGTAAGAGGTGGCAATCTGGAATCTCAATTCATAGCTGGAAGTTATGCCATGGCCCTAGCTGTTAGGTTTGAGTAACTGGATTTGTATGTTTCTCAGCTCTTTTACTATGAGTATCTTTGAGGACCAATCAGCTACTTTGGAAAAGAACTTTGAAATTTTTGTTTTTGTTTTCTCAGATCAAAGACTTTTGACTGTTTCTTCAATCTCAAAGACTCTGGCATATAATCTAGAGCAGCGGTTCTCAACCTGTGGGTCGCGACCCCTTTGGGGGTCAAACGACCCTTTCACAGGGGTCACCTAAGACCATCGGAAAACAGATATAATTACATATTGTTGTTGTGATTGATCACTATGCTTTAATTATGTTCAATTTGTAACAATGAAATTGGGGGTCACCACAACATGAGGAACTGTATTAAAGGGTCGCGGCACTAGGAAGGTTGAGAACCACTGACTTACTCTAGATTCTAAGAGTAAGTCAGTAAGAAAATAAGGTACGCAATTTCTGGTCACAGATATCCACAAAGTAGTTGGTTATTAGATTTATGTGTCACATTTTGAGAAGAAATCAATTCTGGAAACAGTCAAATAGATATGCTTATGCTCTTATTAATATTCCAGCCCCTTTACTCATCTCCATCAGAATAGCCACTACCCTATGACAAACTCTCACTACCTGGAGCATGAAGTATCACCAGGCACTTACCACGGGTTTCCTGATTCAGGACTCTCACTGTGCTGGGACAATCAACTGCACACACAGCTTCTGTTCTGAAAACACGACTCGTGTTCTTTGTGCTTTCTGTCCTTTGTATCTTCATGTTACCTGCCCTTCCCAACATCCCAGATGGAGTCTCGTAGCTCACATAGTTTCCTGTCCCCATAGGAGAATTTCCTAATTCTCCACAACTCCACCCTTTTGCTTCCACAACACATCACAATTCCTGGGATTTACGTATGCTTCTTGTAATTCCTTTCCTGCCAGCTCCCCAGTTTTAGATTCAGATATACATGAGCATTACACTGCTATGGAACTGGGGTAATATGATTCTGCTGTCCACAGATTAGATTGATCGGACCCTAGAACACAGATCCACCCAACTCAAGCATCATTCCATGGTGCCTGTCTTAATTTTTTGCTGATAAAATTACTTGCTAGAATATGAGAGTATTGATATCAAATATTATGTTGCATCCATTTATTGTATACACTTTTTCACATTTTAACATCTTTAATAGTAAATTTTACCTTAAAATCTTCATCTTAAAAATATTTGTCAGCATTTTTTTTTCCAATGGCATCTGACATACTGGGTCATCTTATAATAAAACTTAAAGGTAAGAAATCCTAATCTAACTTTAAAAGAGAAGCTATGACCAAATATTTATTCTAATATGGAAGTAAAGTGATAGAATGACAATATTTATATGATTCATTTAATTCAAGTCCAGAATATTCACATATGAAAGCAGAAAACAGGAATTGATATTTTGGTGTGTTGTTATCTAACTAGAGGCCTGGTGCACGAAATTCATGCATGGGGTGGGAGGGAGGGTCCCTCAGCCCAGCCTGCACCCTCTTGCAGACCCGGACCCCTTGGGGCATATAGCAGTGCACCAAGTGGCTGGTGGCCAGGGAGGAGCCCGAATCAGGACCAGGCGTAGCACCACTTGTGCTCATCCCGGCCCACTGCACCTGCTGCCACAGCTCGGTAGTGCTGCTGCGCTCACCAGCCGTGAGCCCAACATCTGGCTGAGTGGTGCTCCCCCTGTGGGAATGCACTGATCACCAGGGGCAGCTCCTATGTTGAGCATCTGCCCCCTGGTGGTCAGTGCGCATCATAGCGACCGGTTGTTCCATCATAACAGTCACTTGGGCTTTATTATATAGATTGCCTAAAAACTGAGGTCTTTCCTTCCAGGAGCCATGAAAGGGGAGGCAGGGTCCCCATTCCAGTTTTGCACTTCTTGACTTGTGTCACCAAACTCAGGTTCACCATGAGAACCTTTTAGAAGATATCAAGTGTCCCAGAGTTGCTATTTCTGTGTAAGAAACTATCCCATGTTTAGTGGTATAAAACATGACATTTTAAAAAAATTATTGCTTCCTATCATGGCTCCAAGGGTTACCTGGGCTCAGCTAAGTGAGGTTCATTAGGGGGTCTTACATGTGGTTGCAATCAGATCACGAGTGACTGGGACTAGAGGCATCTCACATGTTTAATGCCTCAAATAAGACACAAACAACTGGGGGCTGGAACATGTGGGACGCTGGCCACCTCTCTCAATCTCTGTGTGACTTGTTCATCGGGTCTCTTCACCGTAGCCAGCTTTCCTACAGGCAGGCTCAGCGCTGTAATGGTGAGTGTCTCCAGAGACAGAAAGTCAGACAGAGACATAGAGAGCCAGTGGAAACGGCTCAGCCCTTTATGATCCAGCCTAAGCAGTCACAAGTCTGCTGTATCATACTTGTTAGAATCCAGTTACTAATGCTAGTCTATATTCAAGGGAAAAAGAATTAAATTTATGGATATGTTTTAAAACTGCCATAAAGAGGCATTTTAAATATAAGTGATCATTCTTTGAACAGTAAAGTCATCTTCCATTTTAAATAACCTCTACTGGGAAACTTAATCACTAAAATAATCTGATCTTTTAATTAAAATTTTTATTCAAATTACTGCAATATTTTTATTTGTAAGAAAAATTCATAACTACATGTAAGTTCTCTGCTGAGGCAGACAGAATTCTTAACAACTAAAAACAAAACAAACAAACAAAAAACCGCCACCGATATACAATGCATGTCTTTCCTAAGGAAATGGAATCAGTACAAAAATCTCTCAACAACATTGCTTAAAATAGTATAAATGATATTTCTTTATGAAATATTGTTTACTACCATATGTTGAAGATCATTTTAAAAATGCATTGTAAAAGGATTTGTGTGCCTCAGAATTAATTATCTCAGGTTAGTGGATGCTTTTATTTCTTATTTATGAACTGCATCCAGAGAAATGTGAAGCCTAGTGACCTGAATCATCAAAACAATACACATGGGCTCTCTGCTGTGTATGTTTCAATGAAATAAATGTTAAATGAGCAGATGCCTAGTCTCTATGGATTCACCATTAAAGACTTTCACATTTGGATTGAATGCTGCAAGCTGGACCCATCGAAGTAATTCTGTGTTACTTCATATTACTTAAGTACCTTGAGTGCCTATGCATAGGACTCCATGCTCTTCGGGGTAAAGAGTCTTCAGAATTAGCATTCTGAGGTTAATTTTTGTGGGAAGTGGGGACAAGGAGACATTATAGGTTTAATAGGTAGGAATGTTGGGAAATTGTGCATTCAACTTTAAAACAAGAAACACTCCAAATCTGTCTGTTTGTCCATGTGTGATGGAGTAATTTAGAAACTCCAGTTTTTAAATGTCCATACCTATCCTAACAGGCAGCCACTGACAAGTTTTAAAAATATGTTTCCAACGTAATTGAGGAATAGATTACATAAAATATGTACTTAAATTACATTTTCATGTTAATGGAATTAACATAATAAAAATTATTTTAAACACCATCATGAGTACCCGAAATATATTATTTCATTTAATTCTCACCACAAACCTCTCAGCCTGATGATATCCCTTCAATTTTAGATCTGAGAAACCTATAGTCAAAATCACCCAATTTTCTACAAATGGCCAAGGAATCATTTCCTCACAACAAACAACAATGAAAGAAAAAATAAGCATCCACCATGCAATTTTCTTCATCTCCTTTCTCACTAGCCTGTTTTTTAAAACCAGATTTTCTCATGCTGGTCACCATAGCATTACCACCAGCCTTTCAGGACATGCACCTCCCAGATCAGCAATTAACTAGTCCCAGACAAAATATATCTCTCTCTCACACACACACACACACACACACACACACACACACACACACAAAAACCCTCTAGAGACATTGCAACTCTCCCACCCCAAAAATTACTGTCGTTAAAGAATTAAACTTGAAATATGGATCACTGAATTTAAGCCTTACATTGCTTAAGTCAGTACAAATACTGACCACACGCTCTGTGTCAGGGACCTGGAATAAAACCAGGGAAACAAGCAATGGCTGTTCTCTTGGACCTTCCATGTCTAGAGGTTGAGTTAGACAGGAAACAAATAGCAAAGCGGTAGCAGTACCAGAGAAAAATGAAGCAGGGCCAGGTGTGCAGAGTGACCCTGGCAGGGAACGGCTCTCTGGGGTGGTGGCATTTCCACAGAGGGCACATTATGCATTAGATCTTGTCTAGAAACTGCCCTGCTTTCCCTGGAAAAATCAGGTAGCCTCTTTATGTCCGGGTTTCCTGCTCTGTAAAATTAAGAATTGGACGGGAACAGCATTTAACAGAACTTCAGGCTCTGAAGTCCTGTGACTCTGAGACCTTTCATTCAGAAGAAAGCCTTACAGTGAGGAGTTTGCTCGATCAGCTCATCTGAAGAACCTCTGAGCCTGGAACCAAGCCTATGAGTCTATCACGATGCTTCATTTCCTTCCCAACATTCCCCTTCTAGAGGCTCGGTCTGCTCTCTTCTTTTGAAGCTAAGAAGGCTGTTTAATAAAAGTTGCTGTGCAATAGACACACTCTTTCTTCCTTCACTTGTTTGTGTTTTTCTTTGTTACATCCCTTTGACCTATTTATTTTATAACAGAACTGCGTACCTTTTGAGCCCCTTCATGCACCCCCACCACCCTGCCCAACCACCACTTCTGGCAACCAGCACCATGTTTGCTGTATCTATGACCTTGTTTTTTGATTTGTGGTGGTGGTTTGGTTGGTTGGTTGGTTTTAGATTCCACATATAGGGTAATTCATAAGGTATTTGTCTTTCTCTTTCTGACTTAATTCACATAGCCACAGGCCCATCTTAGTTGTCATAAATGGCAAGACTTCATTCTTTTTTATGGCTGAATAATATTCCATTGTATATATGTACCACATTTCTTTATCCATTAATCCATTGATTAACATTTATGATGCTTCCACATCTTGGCTGCAATAAAAAGGGGTTGCATATATCTTTTTGAATTAGTGTTTCCTAATTATTCAGATAAATACCCAGAAGTGGTATTGCTGGATCATATTGTAGTTCTCTTTTTAGTTTTTTAGAAAACTTCATACAGTTTTCTTTAGTGGTTTCAACAGTGCAAAAGGGTTTCCTTTTCTCCACATTCTCATTAACATCTGTTATGTCGTGTCTTTTTTTATAATAGTCATTCTAAAAGGTATAAGGTGATATCTCACTATGATTTTGATTTGCATTTCCCTGATGATTAGTGATATTGAGCATCTTTACATGTAGCTATTAACCATCTGTATGTCCTCTTCAGAAAAATACTCAGATCTTCTATTTTTTATTCTCATTACAGTTTATATTCAATATTATTTTGTATTAGTGTACAGCATAGTGGTTACACATCATATACTTTACAAAGTATTGCCCCATAATTCTAGTACCCATCTGATACCAGACATAGTTTGTACACTATCATTGACTATATTCCCTATGCTGTACTTTATGTCCCTGTGGCTATTATATAATTGTCAATTTATACTTCTTAATCATTTCACATTTTTCACCCTACCTGGTGACCATTCTACCCATTTTTTAAAAAATATATATTTTAATGATTTTTTTACAGAGAGGAAGGGAGAGAGATAGAGAGTTAGAAACATCGATGAGAGAGAAACATCAATCAGCTGCCTCCTGCATACTCGCTACTGAGGATGTGCCCACAACCCAGGTACATGCCCTTGACCGGAATCGAACCTGGGACCCTTCAGTCCTCAGACCGACGCTCTATCCACTGAGCCAAACCAGTTAGGGCATCTACCCATTTTTTTAACCAAATTTGTTCTGTGTTGTTTTTGTTTTTATGCCATTGAGTTGAGTCAGTTCTTTCTATCTTTTGGCTATTAACCCCTTATCAGATATATGATTTGTAAATATTTTCTCCCATTCCATAGGCTGCCTTTCCATTTTGTTGATGATTTCCTTTGCTATACAGAAACTTTTTAGTTTGATGTAGTCTCACTTATTTTTTTTTGTTGCCTTTGCTTTAAGAGAGTCAAAATATGTTGCCAAGACTGATGTCAAAGTGCATATCACCTCTGTTTTCTTCTAGAAGTTGTATGATTTTAGGGCTTACATTCAAGTATTTAATCTATATTGAGTTAACTCTTGTGTGTGGTATGAGATAGTCATCTAGTTTCATTTTTTTGCATATGGCTTTCTGGTTTTCCCAACACATTTATTCTTTCAATAAATGAAGAGACACAATATACGCAATTTTTCTGAACATCAGCAAGAAATTTTCAGGATTCCACATTGGCTTATCTTGCTCATCAGATAGCAATAACTAATTTGTTGAATTATTTACTACTCAGATTCTCATAATCTAAAAAATACCAATAAATGAAATAAACTTCAATGCAGAAAACCTGACCTTTTTTATGACATGAAGGATGATACTGAGTAAGTGGCATCAGGAGTAGGGATCGCATAGAGGAGGTGACTCTAAATACATCACTGAAGAACTAGGATCCACAGCACCTCTTATGCCCAATTTGATGGGCTGAATCTATAAGACATAGCAGAAACAAATGCAAAATTTGATACTGTGGATTAGAAAACCAAATGAACAAGAATAGCATGGAGAGGTCTTGTAGCAAACATACGAAGAAAGTCTCAGGAGGCATTTCGGCAGTGATATGTATAATTTGGAATAGCTGATAATAAGAGTTTCCCTCAAAAAGTTGTCCTAGGCTTTTGCTATCTAAAGCATGGTCTCTGAGCCAGCTTTATCAGCATTTCCTTGCACCTGGTTAGAAATGCAGAATCTTAACACCCAGTTCACACCTACACAATCTCACTCTGAGGACAGAAAGATTCTTAGGTGATTTTTTATGCACATCAAAATTTGGGAAGCATCACCCGAGGCTTTTAACCAGATAAGACCAGGTAAAGCTCAATTCTTGTCTAAAAAGACCACATCTGCAACACAGGGGTGCCTGTGATCTCACATTAATGAGATGAGATCAGTTAGATGGTGAAAACACGAATATCTAAGACTATCAAGGTCATCCAAAGACACTGGGGATGTTTAGTTCAGAATGTGCTATCACAAGGCAGCCAGTAACCAGCGACATGAGAACATTTAGCAGTAATAATGAGGCTGCTCTGGCTGGGTGGCTCAGTTGGCTGGAGCATCGTCCTGTAAACCAAAAGGTTGTGGGTTCAATTCCCAGTCAGGGGATATACCTAGGTTTGGGGTTTAGTCCCTGGTCAGGGCATGTATGGGAGGCAATTGACAGATGTTTCTCTCCTCTCTCTCTTTCTCTCTCTCTCTCTCTCTCTCTCTCTCTCTCTCTCATCTATAAACATGTCCTCGAGTGAGCATTAAAATAAAATGAAGCTGCCCCAAATTAAGTTGTTCTGTAAGTGTAAAAGATACCCTAACTGCAAAGACTTAGTAAGAAAAAAAATGTGAAGTATGGCTTCAATAACTATTATTTTAAATATGTTGAAATGATATGTTGTATGTGTTGGTTTAACTCAAATATATTACTAAAATTAATTTTACCTAATTCTAGTCACACTTTTTTTACATGGTTGCCGTAAAAGTTTTAATTAGTTGTGTGGCTCTCATTTTATTTCACCTGGACAGTTCTGCTTTAGAGACCACCAGGAGTGGGCATGGTCGTTCTCCTCAAACATATGGAGCACCACTGTATGGAGGAAATATTAACCTGGCGCAGTCCAGAAGCCAGGATTGGAGCCAGGCCTTAATGTTATGTGATCGAGGGCAGGTAAAGAATCTCCACTTGTTTTCCAAGATAGCCCAGCAGGGAATGGCATCACTCCCACAGATTCATCACTGAATCTAAGAGTCATGGAAAGGTTGTATTTCTTATCTTACAGAATAATCTGGAAATATGGCATCGAAAAAGAAACAGGAAAGCCTAACCACCTATAAAAAAAAAACCCTATAAAAAACCCTATAAAAAAAAACATTGCCTCATGAGCAGTTTCCAATGCACTCTCTCTTTGCCTTCAGAAAAGAATTACAACATTTCATTTTCTCTTTAGAGAATGAATGGTGGAAATCCAGGCAGACAATAACATGATCAGAGGAACTGACATTCATGCTTGCAGATGAATATTTTCCTGAAGGTGCCACTTACCCTTGCTAAACGTCCTCATGGATAAATTGCACATCATCCATTAGAACAAATATTACCCAAACTGTCAAGCTTCCCAGCCAGCCCGCTTCAGTACTGCAGGAGAAAAGGATAAGTAAACAAATGAAGCCTCCTCGTTTCCATTAACCTGATCTCAGCAAAATATAATCAAGACTGACAACAGTTTAGCAAGCAGTATCTATCTCACCATTATGATATTGAAGATAATACCCAAGAAAATAACTATCATGTCTTGATTCCAAGATAAAACTACACAATGTTGGCTCATACTTCAGTAGTTCCAAGTAGTTTGTCTTCTAAATGTCCATTAAAGATGCTCAGCAATTATTTATGGTCCTAAGAGATTGACTCTGACTCTATTTGGATCAATAACATCTCAAAAAATAAATGTTTTCGAGGATTGTTTATTTGGTTTTAACAGAACCAGGTTTTTTAAAGGAAAATAAAAGATTATATCATTTGATCTGGCACTGAGAACCTTAAGAGTAGTTGGGTCTATCTTCAAATTATGAAATATCACTGGCCCAGAGTGATTCAAACACTGCTGTCTGATTTAGATTCAAAATAATTCAGTTCTTGCTCTCATCATGGTCAAATTATTGAGATTTTCGTTTGCTCAGCACTTAATGAGGGCATTGGCTGTTGCACTACCATGCCTCCCAGCTCTAACTTTCCACATCCCCTAGTGCTATGTAAATGGAAGGGAATTTCTATTTAACCAAAGAAAATCCATATTTTTCCAAATAAAACCTAGGTGATATTTAAGAATGAACATCCTTACAGAAATATTTTAATACATATTTCTAAGAAGGATATGTAATAGCTCCCCAAAGGCTTTTTAAAATTTATAAAGCCGTCTATCTTGAATGCATTATGAGTACTTCTAAGTAAGGGATGTATAGGTTGAAATACATCAGTATTCACGTGTGCGGGCACACACACACACACACGCACAGGCTCACGCATTCACATGTACACATGTGTGTGCACACAAACATGCCATTCCTTGCCAGATTCTAAAGTCTAATAATCAACTCCTGAAGCAAATTAGGATTTGCATTTGCAGGCTCTCATTAAAACGAAAGCAATAATTATTTCACTCATTCTCCAAATTGGGAAATCTGTTATGGAGTAAAGTAGCATAGCCCAGAACGACTATCATTGCGTTTTTAACTGTGGAACTGATGGGTTCGTAGAACACATGCTGTTTACTTTAATCTCATCTCTTTCATAGAGGCCATGCATATCCTGTTGCCAGGTTTTTAATGCATTGATGAGTTTTCAGAAAATCTGCAAAGCTAGGTCCTTTTTCTTGTTAATCACTATATTCACCTCAAAAGCTACTTTTTTAAGAGTAAATCTATGTATGGTAAATCTTATTAGTGCCCTTAGTCAAGATTCGTGGGCAGTGTCAGGGTCAAATTCCCACATCACAAGGAGCAGCAGAAGGCGAGGATCAGAGAAATCCCCTAAAGGACTGGGCGCCCAGGAAGCTGTGGCCTTACTTAGTGAAAGGAGCTGCGATATGCCCTGAACTGGGTCACCTAACGTGACATGGCAAAGGGCCTCACTCTCCAGCGGCTCCAGGGCTGAGGATGGCCAGGGAGCTAGAGCTGTAGGAGAGCAGTTCCAGGGTGGAAAGTAGCTTTCTGTCATCAATGTTTAGTCGTGGAACATCCAGGGATGAGAGCACGGGTCTTATCACCATTATGAGTTTGACCTGCCAGTCAGATTTCTAAAATCAGGGGCTTAACATGTGGTTTTAAAAAATAACTTCTATATCACTTATCACAATAACTTCATCACTTATCCTCAACACAGTACTACCATTTAGTAGGTATATAATAAATATTTGTTGAATGAATAATTTTTCATCCACTCCATGGTTGCAATTATGGATGAAATTGCATCTCCCCCAAAATTCATATGTTGAAGACCTAACCCTCAAAACCTCAGAATATGACTTTATTGGAAAATAGGGTCTTTGCAGAAGTAATAAGATGAGGCTCCATATGGAGTGCAGTGAGCCTCTAATCCAATGTTACTGCCGCCGTCACAAAGAAACACCATGTGAAGAAATGCCATGCACACAGGGAGGATGCCTGTGATACAGTCTGGGGTGATGCAATAGAAGCCAAGGACCACCAACCACTGCCGGCAACCACAGGCATGGTGTCATGCAAAACAGATTCTCCCTCGCAGCCTTCAGTAAGACACCGTGGTCTTGGACTCCTGGCCTCCAAAAGTGTTAGATAATAAATTTCTGTTCTTTAAACCACTCAGTCTGTGGTAGTTTGTTACAACAAGCCTAGCAAACTTAGAGTAATCAAGACAACCTATGACTTGATATTTATAAACAAAAAATGAAAAGTTTAAATCCCCATAAAATAAAATATTAAAACTTGGAAATGGCTTTTCAAGGGGTGTTATGACTACATTTAATGTTTAGATCCCTAAGAATTGTACTCCGTCTGCATGTAGAAAGGCATATACAGATAAACTAAATTAAATATCTAAAACATAAGCCCTTTGAAAAAAGAAACTTTCATTTTTCCATTGACACATCCCCAATACCTAAAATATATAGCCTAGCTCATTTTAAATGAATGAATGAATGAATGGGAAATACAGAGAAGTACAGAGTGGAGCAAAAGTAGGTTTAAAATGTGAGTACATGAAACAGAATTTATTCTTTGATTATTAATTATTGTATTATTTTGCATACAAACAACTGTAAACCTACTTTGTCCCACCCTGTATAACTTAAAATACAGAAGCAAATTGGTGAACATGCTTAATAAAATGTTAAAAACTAAAAATTCAGACCAGAAATAGATTTACATAAAGAGCAATTTTTAAAAAAAAAGCAACTGTTTTTTTAACCAGTTCTACCTGAGGAATATCGTGATTTTTTTTTTTAAATCAAATATATGTCAGTGACTAAAAAGGAAATCCTAGTATAAAAATTAGAAGTATACCATATGTCATCAGCTTGAGAAAAATATCAGTAAAATGACACTTCAACATTTTAAGCTATTTATCAAATTTTTGCTTCATGCTGTGCAGATGGCAAAGTTGCTGTGTTTTTAAGGGATGGCTGGAAATAATGTGGAGATAGATACTGAAACTTTTAAATGAAAAACATAATTATGCCAACATATCCATAGATACCTTTCTTAATGAATTATTTGTGGGTTGTACTGAATAGTATATGAAGATCTTTCAATAACAATAGTAGTTGTGACAAACCTGGCCACTGCTTAGAATTCTGTAAAAAAGTTATTTATGCTTATCTTTAAAATATGGTAAGATACCAGTAAGAACATGATAGTAATAAGATTTTTCCTTACTTCTACTAACATTCACAGATTTCATGCTACGCAAGGTAAATTTCTGCCCTCTGTCTTTCTACCTTTAATTTATTTTGGTCAAAAGTGAATGATAAGCTATTTATCAAATTGCTTCCTTGTGTTCAAACACTACTAGGTCCTATGGGAGAAAAATAAACAAAACCTGGCCTTAAAGGGTATAGCTTTCAAGAAAAAAAAAAGGATATCCAATTTTAAATTACATTTATTGTAAAGTTACCTTAATAAAGACCATATGCCACTAAGGCTAAAATTCCTTAAGTTTACAACTATTTTATATATAGAGAGAGATATATATATTAAAGTTATAAAATAAATATAAACTATTGTAAAATAAATAAAGTTCAAGTTAAAAGCATCAATATAGTGTGTCTGGCCATGCTGCTTAGGAAAATAAGTTACCATTCACACCATAAATTTAGGACTGATCAGTAGGTTGTAAATCTTTTCGAATTTGTTGTGTCATAGGATCATTCAATTTTCCTCCTACTTTATTTCCACAATGCCAAACCTTACTTCCTACAGACAGATAGCCTCCACTTTGCATAAATCCGTATGATTGTACAGAAGCCCATCCTTGTTCTTGCCAAAAACAACCAAAAAGTATTTATAAACACTGGTATAAACACAGAGCGTGAACTCCTGTTCAGCCCACTTCTGCCTGGCTTCCCCTGACACCACTTCACGGGATGACTTTTGCTGAGAACACTGTTCAGCCCCATGCCACTAAACCTAAGAAACACATTTTAATGCTTTCTACGCCTCCGGCTGGCAACTTCAGATGTGCCTCAAATGCTTCCCTTGTAATACTTTCTCTTTGGCTTTAAGGGCATGCCCCATCCTACTGGTTTTCCGCCTCCTCTCTCGTGGTCCTACCTTCTCTCTTTGCCAGGTCATCCTTCCCTATCTGATCTCTGAGTACTGAACCACCTCAGTCCTACACCATGCCATTCTTTTTTTCTTTGCTCAGGTCATGTCTTCACACCCAAAGCTTCTGCTACCAACTGCTTCCATATCTGTCTCCACCCATAATGAACCCAGGTACTGCGAGGGTCATATGTTATATGTGGTGTGCATGCCCTGTGAGTAAAATCCTGACCCAGGACTGCTCAGTCAGAATATTCCATCCTCACGGCCAGTGTGATGCCCATGAAAGTTCAACTGGACCAAGCAGAGTCCATCTTTAGCCTTCTGGAATCACCAGGAGCGAGCACACTCTATCCTATCATTGCTCAACTCCTGGGATATAAATTTGGAACTCCCATTGGCATATTGGCACTGCTGAAGATAAAGAAGAAAGCAGAACTAAGAGATGGAAAGAGAGGCATGTCATGAGGAGAGTGCCTGGACCTAAACAAGCCTTTACAACTTTCACTTGAGCGTCAATAAAACCCATTAGGTTCTCATTAGGTCATATTAAGTTGGTTTTTTGTAATTTGAAAAAAGTGTGCCAACTAATCAGCAATCCAGCCCCAGCAGTCATTGCCACGCCCACACCTGGTTGATCTGGGCAGAGGGATTCTGTAATTAAGATGTTTTATCCTTGACTGGAAAGGAAGGCATTTCTCTCTGCTATCAAGGCAGCTATCTAACTCCTGTTAGCAAAGCAGCTTCAGACCTGAGGCTGGAGGTTCAGACGACCTGATGGGATGTGCCAGATGCTTCTCAGAGCCCTTAGGAAAGTCCTCCCAGGAAATCTTATGTTCAGACTAGTACAGTGGGAAACAGAGAGAGCAGACATTAAACTTAGGACCCCGGGGCCAAGTTCTGTCCATGGCCAGCAACCCAGGATGGACAAGTCAGAAAACCACGGGTGTTGCAGGGCTGAAAAAGCCAAGTCCAGGCCAGTGTCGCATGTCTTCTCCAGAAGTCTGGCTACAAGTACATGCTTTAAAATGCATGGGGCAGCTGGGGGAAAGGAGATGGGGACAAGATGAGCTAAGGTGCTAATAGAGAAATCTCATTTAAAGTCCACATACAAAGACAAGAGAGTATCAACATAAAAAGATGTTTCACTCCTCTTTGCCAGAAACTAAGGAAATAGGAAACATAAATGGAAAAGGTAGGCTTAAATTTCATGTCAAGTTAAAAATGATGAACATTGTTTTGTGAAGACAAATATATTCCCCAGATATGAAATTCTAAGGTGAACAGATTGGCAATAAAGTAGGTGCTAACAAACAACTAATTTATATAGAAAGCATGGACTCATTCACATTATTTATACCAAATATACCACTTTATGTACTTTTTTATATTAGTATTACCCCTACTATACATTTTAATGCATAAATTGACAGAATATTGAGGAATGAGAAAGAAGGCCAATATTATTTATATAAAAAACATAATTTTGATAGAGATATGAAGATGGTAGCACAGGTAAACGCCAGTACTCACCGCCTTCCACAACCACATCAAAATTACAACTAAAATACAGAACAACCATCACCCAGAACCACAGGAAAGCTGGTTGAATGGAAACCCTACAACTACAGAAGTAAAGAGGAGAGCGCACTGAGACTGGTAGGAGGTGCAGAGGCATGGAACAGGCTGAACCAGCACCCACATAGGCCGCTTTTTTAATCTGGAGGGAGATCGTCTCTGCAGAGGCCACCCGGAGGAGCAAGGGGTCTCAGCTCCACACCAGACCCCCAGCCCAGGGTCCCAGAGCTGCGAAAAGAAGTCCCTACGGGCAATAAAAACCAGTGGGAATTGGGGCTCAGTGACATAGAGACTGCTAGAGACCCAACTGTTCCTCTTAAAAGGCCAGCACCATGAACTGTACTTACAAGGTCCTGCTTCCTAGTAGCTCCAGCACCAGGGTGAGGCTCTGGGCAACACAGACACATGTGAAGAGGAACTGGATTGTCTGGCTTCAGGGCAGGAACTCAGGGTGGCTTTCTCCCAGGCAGATGTGCTCCCAGGGATCATTGTTCCTATGCTGGGACTTTCCGATCGCAGGGCTGACTGGCAGCCACTTCTGTTTGGTCTGCTCTGGTGATTCCCTAAGACCCAGCCTCATCCAATTTATAACCCCACCCAAGCTGTGTGCAGCAGCTTTCGCATATGAATGGCCTTTCCTTGCTCAGGTAAAATCTCTGAAACAAGCTGACGCTGGGTCAATAAAAGGCCCAAGACCCAGCAGCAACACCAGCCTGACTTGCTTCATAACTGGGCCTCATCTGGGCACTTCCAAACCTGATACAAAAAGGAGGAATCTCCTGATCTCTCTGTAGCTCCTGCTGGGTGGCCCCAGGCAGTAGCTGATTTTACACCTCCCTGGAGATCTAAGAGCCAGTGTACCCAGTGGTCAGTGTCAGACCATACCAGATTACAACTCTTCACATCCATAAGTGACACACTCAAGGGGTAGACTCAGTGAGCACCAAAGCCCCATAGAAGCAAGTCCTGCTCTATAGAGGTGTGTCCTGCACAGCAGCTCTCCCAATATAGTCCCAGCTGGTCCTCATAGCCAACTGCCCTGGAGGTCAATTCCTCTCAGTAATACCAACAGCAATAAAGTCTCAACTACAACAAGACTGTGCTCACAGCCCACAACGGGGTGCACCTGGAGTGCTGAGCTCAGGTAACTGGGGAGGCTGAGCCACTAGGCCCTATAAAACACCTACTATACAAGGCCACTCTACCAACTCAAGGAGGCATAGAAGCTCTACCCAATACATAGAAACAAACACAGGGAAGTAGCCAAAATGTGGAGACAAAGAAACATGTCACAAATGAAAGAAATAGAAAAAAGCAACTATTGGATAAAGAGTTCAAAACCATGGTTATAAAGCTACTCAAGAATCTGCTAGAAACCCCCACAAAAAAAAAAAAAAAAAAAAAAAAAAAAAACATGGAAAAGGACCAGTCAGAAATTAAGTATACACTGACTGAAATAAAAAAATAACATTTCAGGGATTTAACAGTAGATTAGAGGATTCTGAGAATCAAATCAACAGTCTGAAAAATGAGGAAGCAAAAACATTCAACCAGACGAGCCAAAAGAAAATAGAATCCAAAAATATGAGGATGGTGTATGAGGATCTTATATGCAAATATGCATTACCTATGGACATAGACAGCAGGTTAGTGAAGGCCTGGGGTGGGGTGGGAACTGGGTGGAGGGGAAAAAATGGGGGGAGGGGGGGAGAGGGACATCTGTAATAATCTCAACAATAAAGATTAAAAAAAACATAATTTTTCTAAAAGTAAATGGCAATTATTTTGGTCATTTATTTTCAAATCCATTCTCCTACTGAGAACTGATCAAGAAAATAGTATCTGGGGTGCATATCCAAGATCACAGTATTTCACTTATGCACATTTGCATCTCATTAATGAAGAACAAAAGTTTCTATTTGAAATAGATGCAATACCCCTTGGTACTGTCTGAGCTAAACTTCCTTAAACATATTATCCTATATAATAAAAGGGTAATATGCAAATCAACCAAACGGCAGAACAACCAGTCACTGATGCATACTGACCACCAGGGGGCAGACACTCAATTCAGGAGCTTCCCCCTGGGTGTCAGTGTGTTCCCACAGGGGGAGCGCCGCTCAGCCACAAGCCAGGCTGATGGCCAGCGAGTGCAATGGCGGTGGAGGGAGTATCTTCCACAGCCACAGCAGTGAGACATCCCCAGAGGGCTCCCGGACTGGAAAAGGGTGCAGGCCTGGCTGAGGGGGAACCCCCCCTCCCCCGCCGAGTGCAGGAATGTCATGCTCTGGGCCTCTAGTCCTATATAATAAAAGCCTAATATGCAAATCAACCGAACAGCAGAACAAACATCAGAATGACTGGTCATTAGGACATGCACTGACAACCAGGAGGCAGGCGCTCAATGCAGGAGCTGCCCCCAGCCTGCAGGGCCCAGGCCAGACAAAGCAGGTGCCAGCAGGGCCCCCCCCCCCCTTTTCACCCCACCAGTAGCCCTGTAGAGAGAGGCAACCTGTGGTGGCAGAGGGTGGGGCCAGTGAGCAGGCAGAGCCAGGCTGGCCAAGGTGAGTGCCAGGGGGGGCCCCCCCCGATCATCCCACCAGTTGCCCCACAGATTGGCCCTGATCGCCAGCCAGGCCTAGGGACCCTACCCATGCAAGAATTTCGTGCACTGGGCCTTTAGTTTTTTTATAAAGAAAATTAATACCTTAAACTTTCCCATTTACTTTGGTTAATCTTAAGTGTCAGCTAGGCTATGCTCTGGTGCTCAGTTCTTTGGTCTAGCATGAGTATAGACATCTCTGTGAAGGTATTTGTGGATATGAGGAACATTTACAATCAGTTGACTTTAAGTAAAGTAGATTACCTCCATAATGTGGGAGGGCCTCATTCAATCATCCTTAAGGAAAATGACTGTGGTGTCTCAAAGAGGAAAGAATTCTGCCTTAGGACAACATAGAAACCCATCCTGAGAACCCAGCCTAATTTGCCATGCAGACTTTGGGCTTAAGACAATAACAGCTTTGGTCTGAACATTGGCATCTCCCCAAATTTCACATGTTGAAATCCTAGCCCCCAATATGATGGCATTAAGAGTTGGGTCGATGGAAGGTAATTAGGTCATGAAGACAAAGCCCTCACAGGTGAGAATAATGCCCTTATAGAAGGGGCCTAAGAGAGCTCCCTTGCCTCATACACCATATGAGTACACAGAAGTTTGCAAGTCAGCGACTTGCTTACTTGACCACGCTGACACCTTAATCTTAGACCTCCAGTCTTCAGAACAGTGAGAAAGAAATGTATGTTGTTTATAAGCTACACAGTCTGTGGTATTTTGTTATAGCAGCCCAAATGGACTAAGATAGAAACATCAATTCTTACCTAAATTTCCAGTCTGCCAGCCTGCCCTACAGATTTTAGATTTGTTAGTCCCTTTAATCTTATGAGCCAATTCTTTAAAATACATTCTCAGTCTCTCTCTCTCTCTCTCTCTCTCTCTCTCTCTACCTATCTCTATCTCTCTCTCTCCCTTCACCCTCCTTCACTTCCTCCCTTTCTCTCTCTCTCTCTCTCTCTCTTTCTCTCTGCCTTACTGGGTCTGTTACTCAAGAAAACTCTAATACATGTACCAATAACAATGTCATCTTTAAGATGAAAACAGCAGCATTTCTGTTCAGATGGTTTATCGTGGAGTGGATTTCATTTATTTGAATGATATTTAAATGCCACCAAAAAGATCCTTGCCTAAAGTCTACCTTTCAGGAGAAAAGTCTTTACTCTGTATGACTGGAAGAAATTGTACTGTTTTCTTAGTTCTAGTTATTTCTTAAAAATATTTCCTGACTCCAACCTAGGCCCAATGGTAATTGGTTTCACCCACCCAAAGTCAACAGGGGCAATTGGCTTTGTGCAGCCTTGTTAATCAACACGGGCCTGCCGGGTGATCCTATTTTCAAGTCATTCAACAGAGTGTATGCAGGACCTTCTCACAGAAGCACTGTCCTGCATGTGGTACCAAATAAACAAGAAATAGTGTTTATAATGCCGGGAGTTTGCTTGGCCTAAGTGTCGCTGCCAAGTCTCCACTTTGGCATTGGACAATTCCATTTATGATTTTGGTAGACACACGTTTCATAACGTGCTGATGGTAATCTCAAAAAATCTAAGTCTTCAGATCCAAAAACTTAGCCAGAATAAGCTATTTACATGTTACTCAGTAGAAGACAAGCCGATTAGGACAGAGGGCAGCTGAATGCATTCCAGGCTCCCAGAGGGGACGAGTGAAAGGTTTTGAGAAGAGTATGATTTCTGGTCAAACAGTCATGGTGTAGTTTCTCCTTTCTGCTCAAGTCAGCCCCATGCTTTCTTTCCCTCTCCATCTACGTCTGTTCTCCTTAAAAATCAGCTTACTTACTAGTATATGTATCTAAACCTTGCTCCCTTCTTATCCATACCCAATGCCATTCGTTTGTTCCATCCTTCCCCCTTTTCATTCATTACCTTTCAGTTACTGACTTCCTATTTCTCAGTGCCTATCGTGGTCAAAGGCACTGTGCTCAGCCCAAGTATGTCACCCAGCATGTAACCTCAAAACGCTCCCAGAAAAGCTGTTCATTACACTCAAAGGTGATGTTTTAAAGTCCAAAAGAGGTTTAAATAGTACATTATTCAAATTTAAAAAAATAATACTGGAATATTTCTTCTATATTGATAGATAAGACATGATTAGTATTATTCTGAACCATTATTTTCCTATTTCAACACTAAATCATGGTCTAAGGGAAATAAAGAACAACAGCAAGAATCAGTAACGAACTGAGGACTGTATTGTGAGAAAACTTATTTACATGGGCACAGCCTTGTGCAAAGGAGACCGCTGACAGCTCCCTTTCCTGAAAGAAGACTGGCTGCATCACTCGCCAGAGAAACCACCATCAGGGTGATGCACATACTATTGAGTACACAACACACATCTAGGGCAAAGATACTGTACATTTTAATTTTAACACCTCAACATTTTTATTTAAATGGTGTTTGAAAACAGTCTTTTCTGAAATTGATCTTGAAATTACACTGAGCTTTTGGAAATAGCCCGTGGAATCTCTGAAATCCACAGTAAAAAAATATAATGGACAGCTAAAAATGTGTATTTGAGTCACTTGTTCACAGAAGACCCAATTAATTATTCATCAGAAAGAAAAGAGGAAGCTGGAAATGAACAGATTTCATAATGTGTCTGTCTTTAACATGTGCTCTCTCGCAGCTGTGTCCCCAGTGATCTCTCTGAGTCAACCATTCTGTTGTGTCTCTCCTTCCTTTCTCCTGTCTTTGTTTTAGCTGTTTCTCTGTGTCTCTTTTTCAATGTTGGTTTGTGTTTGTGTGTGTGTGTGTCTTTCTTTTTGTACCACCCCCCCAAGAACTGAATCAGGGAAACCTAACTAATGCAGCCCAAAACTGGTGTACTTACTTCTCAGAGCAAACTTCCATGAAGAATCCACGTTCCCCAACCTCGTGTCTCACATTCTATGGAGAACACTCCATTCAGTTTTTTTAAATTAAATTTATTGGGGTGACATTGGTCAACATCAGGTTTCAGGTGTGGGCTTCTATATTACAAGACCTATATATTGCACTGTGTGTGTACTCCTGCCACCCATGACAACTGCTCTTCTCAGGACCCACAGTGGCCATACCTGTGCCAAACGCACGGCCAGTTCTCAAGCCTGGTTGGTCTAGCTATCACAGTATTGCAGTCTTCATTACAACCAAGGTCTTGCCTAGTCCTATTTGACTTCATGGACATCATACTTGGCTGGTTTTCCTTCTACTTCACTGGCCACTCCTCCCACTCATCTGCTGTTTCTTCCTCTCCCTGACCTCCCCACAACATTGCACCAGAGCTCAGTGGCCCTACGTCCTCTTGTCCATTCACACTCACTTCCTTGGGGATCTCATCCAGTCTCCCGGCTTTAAGCAACATGCACATGCTGATGAGTATGGAGGCATTCTCTCCAGCTTGGACCTAGAGCCCTCCTCCCCCTGCAGACTCAACACTGACATCTGGATGCTCAAAAAGCCTTTTAGAGGTGGCACTGGTTGATAGGATCATATAGGTTTCAAGTGTACATGTCTATGATACATGATCTGTATACACTGAGTGACCAGATTATTATGACCACCCCATCAGTACTTCATTGGGCCACCTTTTGCCTTCAATACTGCGGCGATTCTTCTTGGCATTGACTCCACGAGATGTTGAAAGGTGATTCGAGGAATCTGACACCATGCCTGATGAATAGCACTGTCCAGTTCTGGGAGATTTGATGGTTATGGAACCAGCTGCCTGATGGCTCTTTTAACCTCATCCCCCAAATGCTCAATTGGATTGAGATCTTGTGATTGTGGAGGCCACCTAAGCAAGGTACAGTCTCCCTCATGTTCTTGAAACCACTCCTGCACAATATGAGCACCGTGGCATGGCGCATTGTCTTGTTGGAAGAAGCCATCTCCATTGGGATATGCCATCAACATGATAGGATGAACCTGATCAGCAACGATACTTAGGTATGTTGTGCTATTCAGACGTTTATAATGATCTGGCCCTCTAGCAACTTCAGCGTGAAATTATAGCTAATTTGCCTACAAACGTCAGGTGGTCATAATAATCTGGCCACTCAGTATATGATGCATTGTGTTCCGACCACCCAAAGTCAAATCATCATCCATCACCATATATTTGGCACCCTTTAGCCTTTACTTCTGGTAGCCACCATACTGTTGTCTGTGCCTATGAGTTTCAGTTTTATAGCCCACATATGAGTGAAATCATATAGTTCTTAGTTTTTTCTGACTTATTTTACTTAGCATAATAGTCTCAAAGGCCATCGATGGTGTCGCAAATAACAATATTTCATCTCTTCTTATGGTTGAGAGTATTCTCCTTTATTCTCCCCATAGACACATCATCCTTCTTGCTATTCACAAATCCCACCCCCATATGTGGTCCCTTATCATCCCTGCTGCTCTCTGCGTTTGGCCCAGTCTTCTCCCAGACAGGTTAATGGTCCACTCCCTCACCTCCTTTACTTCTTGCATAAGGGGCACTTCTACCTAAGTACCTAAAGTAAAATTTCAGTGACATCCCCTTGTCTGCTCTCCTTTCTCCCTTGCCTTGTTATACATCTCTTTTATGTTCTATAAAACATGTTGGCTTCTAACATATAATGTAGTTTACTCGTTTATGTTTATTGCTTATTGTCAGTCTCCCACCATTACAGTATAAACTCCAGAGTAATAAGTGTCTCTGTGTTTTGCTCACTAATATATTCCAAGCACCTAGAAGAATGCCTGGTTCAAAGAAGGGGCTCAGTAAACATGTGTTTAATAGGTGAATACTAAGAAATCTAACTTAAAAATTGTATTCATTATTTGCAAAATTTCCCCTAAATTTTAGAAAGCATGTACACTTCATTTTAATGTCCCTTCCTAATATGAAGGAACATCAGCACTGAACTGAGAACTAAAAACCTAGAGCTAAACCTGGATTCTGCTTTTATGATTTGGCCTTAAATAATTTCTACCACCTCCCTGAAACTCAGCTCCTTCTTTGTAAAATCAGGACCATGTTTCACAGTTCTCTGTTGTTGCTTTTATGTTTAAAATCGAAGATGATGATGCATGTAAAACTACAAATTCAAAAGTGCAAGATCATATGATCAGAGGAGCCACTCTTTTCTTCAGAACAGGGTTATTTGCCGTGCACTGTCATTTTTTATAAAGCCAGTGGTAAAAATATACTGTAATGGTAATGTGCAGCTGCACTCACAGACCAAAATAAATCTGATTAAGACACACTTTCTTAAAGAGTGATGGTTCCTTGGGTTTTTGCACTCAAGCGTAAAAATCCTGTGATTCCCGGAGGGCACCTTAAACCAGGGGTTAACAGGAGATGCCAAAAGGATTTGTGGAGAAGGCATCAGGCCACAGTTGAAACAAGGACAACAGCAGCTCTTTTTACCTAAAGAGAGACCAAAGGAGGTGGCGAGGTGCCCCGGTGAGACCCCTGGTTCACCTACGTTTACTGTGGATATGGCCTCAGACCGATGGCCTAACCTGCCCTCATTGGAAAAATAGAATCAACCCCTAGGAATACCATGAGGATTAACTGAGCTCCCACCTGAGAAGCACTGAGAAGATCTGTGATCAACAGAAATTCTTTTAGGTAATCAAGCATGGGGAAACAAACAAAAGCAACGTTCCATGTATGCACTCAGTAGGTTAAAACATTCGCCCTGCCAATAAGGTCAAGTCCAGAGGAGCAGAGGTGGGGAAGCACCTTCTCATTAGGTAAAGAAACTCTAAAACCAAAGGGGCACATGTCACCCCAATAATATTTAATTTAAAAAACCAAAGGGGCACATGAAATATGCATGACCTGATTATCCACCGAGTGTGCATTCTCTGACTCAGTAATTCAGGACAGAGTACCAAGCCATTGCTGCTCCCGCAAAACCTGCGATTCTCTCGGTGAGGTGCTGGTACAGCAGCAACCACATCCCCTGGATTCCTGTTAGACATGCACCTTCTTGGACCTCGGCAAGACTAATGGAGTCAGAAACTGTTGGTCTGGGACTCAGCAGTCTAAGTTACAACAAGCCCCCAGATGGTGGGGACATGACCCAACATCTGAGACCCACTGCCAAACCCATTGACTCCCAAGAGAAAAGATACGGATGGAGAATCAAACTTGATTCTTTGCTGCTTTGTCTGAGTGACTAGTTTCTAGTGTTTGGTTGCAATAAAATGTCTTTAGAAAACACTGAGTAAATAGAGTGGTCATTGGTAAATTGTACTGTGCTTGGCAGGACACAATCTTCAACTCACAAATATCTACCCAGCAATAACTGTGTGTCAGCCACCATGCCATTAACTGGGAAAGACAGTAAGAATAAAACACGAGGCTGGGTTCCTTGGAGTTTATAATACTGGGAGGTATTCAGACCTGACAAGACTACCAAAAATATGAAGCCAAATGTAGCTCCAGTTGTCACCACTGAGGAGAAGCTAAGTAAAGTTCTGGAAGGTTAGCTATGCAAGGAACGATCTCAACAGCAGTTGGTCAGGCACGGCCAGAGGAAAGGAGGTAACAAGGGATGCTGTGGAAAAAGAGGCTGGGCATGTAACTGGGACATGAGTGTCACTGTGAGGAGTTTAGTCTTTATTACTTTTCAGTACAAAGTTGTTGAAGGTTTTAGAGAAAGGCTGCGTTTCTCTCTATCCACCAGACTCGGCTCAGGATGATGGTTTAGCAAGAATTTTAGTTTCCAAAAGGAAAGAGGCTACATGGAGACTGAAAGAACAGACAATTATGCAGAAAAGAGAAGTGATGAGGATGAAATGGAAGAAAGCATGGTTAGGACAGACTGTACCAGGGCATCAGTGACTAGATCTGCAGGATGAATTAATGGGTGAGTGTAATGTGGTTCCAGGTTTAAAACTAATTATATTTATCTTCCTTCAATGTGTATGTAGTATGGGATATGATGCTTTTACTGATAATGTGGCTGAAACTGGGTTATAAATAATATGATTAAAATGTATATTCAGACAGAATAAATTTGAGTTTTATACGATGTTATTCTCACAGAAACAAAACCACAATCACAACACTTTAGAATGTCAAACCAAAATGGACACATGATTATCGAAATCCTTTTAATACTACATAAGACTGTTTATTCTCGAATTTATCAAATTTCCAAACAGCCCCCTAAATAGTTAAAATTAGTCAGTGATAAAGATATACTAATGCCCAATTAGTTGATTTAAAATGTTCATTTTAAAAATATCACATCCTTCACTAGATATCTGTACTTGAAAACCATTCTTATTGTACTCACATCAGGACTTGATTCCTGAATTCTAAAATTTATTTTATCCTGGCCAGTGTTGCTCAGTGGTTGAGTGTCAGCCTATGAACCAGGAGGTCACAGTTCAATTTCCAGTCAGGAACATGCCTGGATTGTAGGCTTGCTCCACAATAAGGGGCATGCAGGAGGCAGTCAATCATTGATTCTCTCTCATCATTGATGTTTCTCTCTCTCTCGCCCCCTCCTTTCCTCTCTGAAATCAATAAAAATAATTATATATAACAATTAATAAAGTTCATTTTAAATAATTTTTTAAAATCTGTTTTCATATTTTATATTATTTACTCTCACATGATTAATTTAAATCTTATATAAGGAAACAAACATAGGAATGAGCCTCCCTATAGACAAAAACCTTTAAATAAGGCACAAGATGATAAAGACGAGCCAGCTGTATCAAGGTATGAAGTTCTTTCAAAACGTTTACAAAGGAACATGTGGCAGCTGCAAAGGCACTGAGGCAGGGACATGTCTGGTCTATGCACGGCGGGAGTACAGAGGTCAAAGGGGCATGTCCTTGCTGACCATGGTAAAGATGCTCTTCCTAGTAGCTGGAATTGCTGAGATGGTGGTACCCAGGAGAATAATATGATCCAACCACTTTGCTAATGAATTTATACTTGTATTCTAATGAGTAACGCGAATCTTATCATCTGGGTCCAGAATAATGTAAAAAGCTCTTGACTCATAAAGATGTTATCTTTGATCTTTGGGGTCAATAAGCGTAAGAGCTAATATACATTAATTATGGGTTAAACCATTTAATATCATATTTAATAAGCTTGAACTAAGCTACACATGTATATATTTAATCAATGATTACCTATGCTATTTAAAGAAGAAAAATCATTCCATATGCTAGTATGGGAGAGTATGCCTCCCTGCTCTCTGATGTGTTTTGAAATAGCACATAGCATACAGTACAAGGAAGAATACAAATGTAAAATATTACGAATTCAACGCAAATATTCCAACCAGGATCCATGAGTCTGACAAGGGCTGCTCGTGGTCAGCACAGGCTGGAGGAGGGAGAATTTTCCTGATGGGAGGCATGTCCACTGTGGGTTCCTGAGGAATTTGCTTGGGGCCCACACAAGTCTGGGTCCCCTTACAGAATGCTCTTGGTGGACTTTCTTCCACAAAACAATTGCAATAGAGTGAAATTACAGATAATGGGGCTCAGACCCAGCTCTATACTCTTCCTAAAGTAACTTTACACTTGATTTGCTCATGGTTATTTTCTACTCTTTTCCCTCTGGTTTTAATTCAATCTTTATTACCAATGCATCCCTATAAGCCATCTCAACCATTTTCCAGAACAACCCTAGACTCTGTCTAATAACATAAATAGATGGCATGACTGGTCTTACTAAGTACCTCTGGATAATACATCAGTATGGAGGTACACAAAGAAATCCCCACATTTTACAGGTAGTCAAATACCCAGTTGATAGGAGTAGAGTGAGATGGTTGAAAGTTGGGTGACATTGAGAACTTGAAGTGTTTGTTAAGTGAATAAACCCAGAATTGCTTCCACTTGCTGTCTGCAAGTGTTAGTTTACAATATAAGAACTAAAACACCAATATTTGTCCTATTTTTCTAATCTGACCTTCTAGTACTGCTCTACATGAATCCTGTATCCAGTTTTTTTATTTATAATAGGTGCATATTCTTTAGTTCCAAAGCATTAATTACTCTGTGCCTGTCCACTCTACTTGTAACTAATCTAATCAAATAACAACAACAAAAGTGGTAGAAACAGCAAAAATAAAAGCTAATATTTCAGCCAGCTTAGATATGCCATCCCCAGGTTACATGCTGTACATGCATTGTCTCATTTATTTGAAAAACCTAATGAAGTAGTTCAGTGATGGTCCCTGTTTCACAGCTAAGACTTAGAGGGTCTCCAAGTTTGCAAAGCTAATGTGTCCAGCCTGATTCTAGACCACACTCTAAACTGAAACAGTAGTGTCTCCTTCAGGACTCTCTGCTGACACACAGACCAACCTCCATCCTGTGTGGAATCCTTTCTCTCCTGTAACACTGACATCCCTTTCCTATGAATGATGGAAGCAGTTCATTTCTGGGCCAAGCATGTTATATTTACACACAGTGCCTGGGACTGCAATTTGCCCTATCTCCACCCAAGTTAAGTTCCCCATGTACACCTTCAGAGGGCTACAAGTCTGGAAAAACAAGATATACTAAACAACAACGGCAATGACAAAAAATAATTAAAACATCTTTCCACTAATCTGCAGACCCATGATCACGAAATTGTTACAGAAGAATAAACTGCCAGTTCTTAGATAAAAGGGGACTCTCAGGTCCCGTATGATCTGGACCTTGAATCTCCACATGGACCTGGAGGGCTTGTCCTGGTCACCATCCTGCTTCTCACTGGCCTTTCAATTCAGGATCCACACTTTTCATGTCCCAGAGTCTTTACACACACACCCTCTCCACAACCTCTTTATTCCCTTGATAATTAATGTTCACCTTTTAGACCCACTTAGGTGTCTGTTACTCATGTGCACCTCACGCAACATTAGTCTCTTCCCAATATTCTCTCTCGCAGCATCCTGACTTTGTCCCACTTAGCCTTTCACTCAGCAGCGCATCTCCCCACCCCCCATAAGACCACGCAGCATGAAAGCAGGTAGCTTATCTATTTGTATTAAGCACTCTGTCCTCAATACCTGCTCTTACCATAGCAAAGTGCAGTAGATACTGCCAGAAAGTTAGTTATACCCCCGTCTTTAATGTACCATATATGCAAAGAACAGTTACAGTAAGAAAACAATCCATTTTGAATTGTTGCTCTATTTTTATACAAATGTCAATGTTGGTTCATCTCATGAATCGCATGTTGGTTCAACTCATGAATCACAACCAACCAGGTTAAATCTTTAAAATATTTCTGGTTCCATCCAATGATGCTACAGTACAAAATGTAAAAACTCAACAACTTTATTGGATAGGGAATTTGAAGTGTAAATTCATTCAGAAACTGGACTTTCCTTTATATGTCCCGGGTTTCCAAACTGCCAGGTAATGCCAGAGGAACATTGATTCTATCAGTACTTCAGCACCTCCACTTCAATTTCCCACAAAAATACAAAGTGCAGAAGTATGAGAAGGAAAAAATTGCTACTTCTTGCAATCAATTCTGGTTCTGAAGCTTACTTTTTAAGCAGGGTTCTTAACTCTATTATACTTGCTCGCTCATACAGGAATTAACTAGCAAGTGATTTCATTACATATTATAAAGTGAATCCATAAAGAATATGAATGTATTGACGGTGTATTTGTAATAAAGTTCCTTTTTTAATAGGGATGTTTTGTAACCAAGGCTCACTAGATATAAAAATATTTCAATCTCATGTTCAATTTATCTGCTGAGAAGCATTACATATTCCAAGCAAAATAGCATTTGCACTTCCCTCTATGCAATGACTTTCTACAGCTTTACTAATGCCTCAACTGCTGGTCAATTCTGTAATCATTTTTGGACAACTCCCTTCTTAGTAAATCTTAAAGCATAGTTGTGAATGCTATTGTTTTAATAATACCATATTTTGCAAAATTTCAAATGATACATGATCAATAACGTATTAACACAGAGGCTACTAACCAATTCTCTATTAGAGCTAAGTACTTTTAAGCTCATCTGTAAATTTTAAGATGCTTTTTAGCATCTTAATTGGGTTTCCGGTAATTCCATCTAAAATTCTATGATATCCATAAGCTGTATTGCAGTTAAAAAAAATAGGAAAAATTAAAAACATGCACAGAACTTTACCACTTGAAACAATTACATCCTATGGAAGCCAGAGCTGGGTTGGTTGTCCATTTCTTAAAGAAGTGCTGTAATTTACCTGACAGCACATTTATAAAGAAGCTAAACCAGGTGATTTAAATACAAATTAGAACTTTTCGTTGATTTCAGTTCAAGCAGTGACCTCAACTACTGTGATATGGCATTTAAATATCAGAGATTTTGAAGGAGATTGGCAAGTCCCCATTATTCCAAGATCGCCCATAAAACACTACATGCCTATAAGTACTGTCAGTAAAAATGTTCTCCCCATAAAATATAAGGTTTCTTTTTGTTGTTAAAGGGTAAATATCATGTCTTCAGAAATCTCTCTATTGCAAATCACAATTAAATAGCATTGTTGAAGAATAGTTTCCCAAAGGTACTGGGATGTTCTTCCTGTTACTGCCCTCTATGTTGTAAACCACTGAAAATGACTTGAAAAGAAAACAAAGTACAACACACAATTCTCAGCACATGTTGTCCACTTTTATGTATATACTAGTGGCCCGTTGCACAAAGATTCTCGCAATACGCCTTCCTTCCCCTGGCTGCCGGCACCAGTTTTCCTCCAGCATCCGGGACCCAGACCTTTGGTCCAGCCACAGCAGCAAGGCTTGGCTTCTCCGCTCCAGCTGCTCCCAGCCCCTCCTTTTTTTTTTCCAGATCCTTGAGTGGAGCCCAGGGTGGGCTGGAAGCCTGGGTTGCCCCCGGCCATCCAGGCCCCCAGCCACTCCTTGAGCAGAGTCCAGGGCTGGGGGGAAGCTTGGTTTCCTCTGTCACCAGGAGCAACCCAAGCCCCCTGCTCGCTCCAGCTCCGTGGTCACTACCACCTTCAGCTGTCTTCAGTCTTCGCTCTGCTCCTGCGTATGCAAATTAACCACCATCTTTGTTGGGTTAATTTGCATAGTCGCTCTGATTGGCTGGTGGATGTAGCAGAGTGACAGAATGATGGCTAATTTGCATGTTTCTCTTTTATTAGTGTAGATTAGTGTAGATATGATTACCACATTCACATTGTAGAGTCCCATTCAGCCCTCTCCAATCAGCTCCAGACACCTCCACTTCAATGACTAATAAACTGTTCTCACATGACACTGCATAACACAACATAATTGCAACACAATAACAAAACCAAAGTGATCTACTGAACTCCCCTCTCAAACTTCACTCTCTCCCCTCTCAACCGATGGCAATGCTATGTCAACAACTTGGAGTCATCTTTTACCCTTCTGTTTCTAACACTGCCATCCAATTTGTTTGCAAATCCTTTGACCTTCAGAACATACCCAAAATATGATCACCATCTCTATACCACTCTTCAGTCCAGCATCTCTTGTATGGATCCCTACAGGAGCCCCCCCAACTGAGCTTTAGCTTCCACCCTCACCCAAACACAATTTGACAGAGCAATGAGAGAATTCTTTAAAAATGTGAATTGCCCAGCTGGCTTGGCTCAATGGTTGAGCATTGGTCTATGAGCCAAGGGGTCACAGTACAATGCCCGGTCAGGGCACATGTCTGGGTTGCGGGCTCACTCCCCAGTGTGGGTTGTGAGGGAGGCAGCCAATCAATGATTCTCTCTCATCATTGATGTTTCTATCTCTCCCTTTCCATTCCTCTCTGAAATCAATAAAAATATTCTTTTTTAAAAATCAAGACTTTTTCCAAGTGCTGATTTAACCAAATATCTATATTTATACCATATAAATATGTACCAATTGTCATGAAACTGCTCAGACTGTTCTATTTTAACCAATAGAAACTAGTAAGTATGATGGTATTTGCTACAATAATTAATGTTTGCTATAGTACTTTAAGGGCAGTTGGTCAAATTTTGAGGAAGTTTTCTTATAAATCATGGAATCCATCCAAATATTCATTAATGTGACCTTTTATACTTTAAAAGCACTATAGTTTTGAAATAAACTTATATTCTATTTATTCAAAGAGCCAACACCCATTTGTATAGTATCATTAGGATAGTGAAAAAAATGATGCATTTCTTAACATCAGTACTAAAGTAGAAGTTTTAATGTGTTAAATAATCCTAAACAGATGAATTTTGATGAGTTACTACCCTTCCCTCAAAAAGGAGTCTTCACTTTATCACAATTATTAAAACATCATTTCTTGGTTATACTTCAGTATATTTCCTTTTGCACTGGCCATCTCTCCCATTTTTCGCCTCCTGACATTTCTCAAACTCCTTCATATTTATTGCCAATCCATTTTTGAATACAAATAAGGTGATAGAAATAAATAGCTAAATTAAATTGAATATCAAAATTGAATATGAATATGGTATTCAGTGAACATTATCTGAAGACACAAGATAAAAATAGTCTTCTGTATCCCACAGGGGTGAAATAAAATATAAAGACTAATTAGACTTCAAGACTCAGTTATGCAGCTCAGATACAATCTGGAGGCTCTGCCCAGTTTAGCGATCCCTGTTTTAGCAATACAACCTGATCACATCTATTTTCTCATTTTTCATTTAACCCTTAAACTAATGTGAAAATATTCATGTGTTTAAATCATGTCTTCCTAATAAAGTTGAAAGCTTTCTCTTAAACAGAATAAGTCATATGTTAATATTCAAACACATTCTTCATGGTACTCAACATTGTTATGCAAACAGATATTCAATAATAAAATTGTTGATTACCAAACAATTCCTGTTTCTTAGCGTCAATAATATACCCTGAAAACATTACCTTTCAGAACTTGAGGGCTGTGGATCACAAGGATTTTACTCAATGGGAATAAATCAAATTATGGCACCAGGTATATCACAACAGGATCCCAGGCACAATAGCTGCCCTAGCTTCCAAACCAATTATTTTTGATTGATAAAAGCATTACATGGAAGGATGCTACCAGGGCAATGAAATCATTAATAACTTCCAGCAGTAAATTCAATTATTAGGACAATAGGTACTTGTATATGTGTTACATGGGTAAAGCAGGAGGGAAGGGAAGCTCTTACTTTTTAGTGCAGATTTTTATGAAAATAATAAAACCTGAGCACTGGAAGCACAACTTAACAACATCTAGGTAAATATCAATGTGCTACAAGTACATAAGCAGAATAAAATTGTAATCACCATCCAGAACTTGCTTCTTCTACCGAAACAGTGCTTCTGTCTAAATATACTCACATTTTTCAAGTTAACATATTCTACAGAAGTTAACACACAATGAAGAATAGTCTGATTCACAATTATCTGAGACAAAGGCATGGCTTTATACCTTTGAATTCTAGAATTCCCTCCACCATTCTCTATGAAATAGTTATGGTAGATATTTGAGATCGGTAGGTGTCTACTCAGATAACATCTTCTTACATAAGGTCTCATTTGTGGTCCACCTAAAAACAAAATTCAGTTCCCCAATGGTTTGAGCCTTCTTTTTTGGCTCTCTACAAGTGGATCATAAATACTTGCAAATTTTTATTTAATTGCTCAGTCAGCATCTCCACTTCCTAATTATTCGTTGATTTGATTTGTTTCCATCAAACAAGGAACACAGAACTCTACAATGAGAGGTGGGCCTCTAACAGCTGATTCAGGGATGCACCAGCAAGGGTCTTCACTGACATCCAAGTCAAGAAAAAAATCTTAGTTCACAGTAACCAATCATCATTTAATTTTAAAGGGAGACAAGTTATGCCTCTCTTCTTAGAAACATTTTTGCAGTTATTTAGTAGAAAACATTGTTGTAGCACCAAGAACTGTGGAAGCCAAACATAGGCAAGAGATTGCATTTGGATATTTAAAAATTCTCTGAATATGATTCATGCAAAACAAATGCATAATCTTATAACCAAGAAAAGTGAAAAGTTTATCTAAAAGTGTCATCTTGCTTCTCTAATGACAGCTCTACTTCCTGGTCTCAGCCCTGCCTGGCTGTCTGCAGTCCTGGGCCTGGCACTCAGGCAGACCCCTGCCTGGTCCCATCTCATAGCCCCATTATCTTCAGCTGAGCTTCTCAATCCTGAGGCTGCTAACATTATGGGCAGATAACTCTTCGTGGGGGACCCGCCTGTGCACTGAAGGATGTTAGAAGCATCCCTTAACTCTAGAAATTAGATGCAGGTAGCACCACCACCCATCCTCCCCTAGCTGCGAAGAGCACATGTCTCCAATCAGTGTCAAGGGGCCCCTAACATGTGTAAGCACAGTTGGTGGTGGTCATAATCTGTAAATAGGATTAATAGGAGATAGAGAAAGGCATACTCACTAAGGTTCTTTTCAGGAAGAATACTCTATCATTCTGAAGTTCCTTTCTGTTCTGTTTTGTTTTATTTTTTGTTTTGTTTTGTTTTGTTTTGGTGTTTTAGTAACCCATCTGTCACTGACAGAGAGAGATTTCAAGGGGCCTGAGATGGGAAGAGAAAGGAGGGAAATTTTCCAATAACGCCAGAGAAAAAGAGAAATGAGGGGAAAGTGGTATAATGATCAACTTCTTTAGCCTTCAATAAACTTAAATAAACTCCTACCATACTTGAAATAAATAGCTTATTAATAGACCAGCAAAGAAGTTAACAGCTTATTAGTAGAGAATCAGTATGGAAAAGCAGAGATACCCCTCAGGGATGTCTACATCCTGATCCTGGGAAGCTGTGACTATTTCATGTTATATGCAATAAGGAGTTGAGGTTGCAGATAGAATACAGGCTGCTAATCAGCTGATGAATTAGAGAAATCATCCTGAATTATCCCAAGCAACTCACAAGGGTCCTGAAAAGTGAACAAAGGATGCAGACTAGGAGGTCAAAAGGATATGATATGAGGAGTCAGCCAGGTGTCACTGGTTTTGAAGATGGAGGCAGGGGCCACGAGCCAAAGAGTGTGGGCAGCGTCTAGATCAGTGGTTCCCAAACTTATTTGGCCTACCGCCCCCTTTCCAGAAAAAATATTACTCAGTGCCCCCTGGAAATTATTTTTTTTTAATTTTAATAGCAATTAAACAGAAAGACATATGTATTAATGTTTCTACCTTTTTCGTAAAAAATAGTAAAGAAAGGTGTAAATTAGAAACATTGAAGTTTGAAATTATGAAACTATTTATTGAACGCAGAATAGAAAGGTAATACAAAAAAAGTTAAAACAAATGCACCTGTGGCCATCACCGCCCCCCTGGATCGCTGCAGCGCCCACCAGGGGGCGGTAGCGCCCACTTTGGGAATCACTGGTCTAGATGCTGGAAGAAGCAAAAAATGGACCCTCCCCTGGAAGCTTCCGAAAGAAACACAGCCCCGCTGACACCCTGAGTTCAGCCAGGTCAGGCCCATGTTGGACTTCTAACCTAAAGAACTATAAAAGAATAGATTTGTGTTGTTTAAGCCACTAAAGATACCGTAATTTGTTACAGCAGCAACAGAAAATTAATACAATCGGTTATCACTGATACAGCATGTGAGGGCCCAGGGCCTGGCTACAGGGAAACCTAAGAAAGTAAACTATTAGGAACTGTAACAGTGGAAGACGCCCATAGCCCAATGACCATATAAATGGGAGTACAGGCCAAGGTTAACCAGCTACGAAAATCAGGAGGCTCTAGCTGACATCGATGATACAGGAAATTACAAAATAAATCCATCTCAGAGACTCACTGGGAGATGTTAAAGACATTTTGAATATAAAGTGTGGAGCGCAGTGCCTGGAACATCCTAAGTGCTCAATAAATGTTCATCACGGATATTATACTGCATTTTCCCTGCGAACAAGTAAAAGAGCTCTTGCTATAATGGAATCATCTTTCCTGTGTTGGCCTGATAACAAGATACACCACTCTCATGCAAAATGCACAGGGAGAGAGAGAAATCACGTGTCATTAGGTCTCTCTTAGAATCCTGAGAATGATCAATAACTGCGTGCCATTCTGTGTGGTCCCAATCGATACATGATTCCAGTCATCATGAACTCACTCCAAGTCTCTGCCTCCCTGACACCTTATCAGGAGCAGCAGATAAGCTGTAACAATTTTTCTGAGTATCTGCAAGCACATCTATCATTGTGACAAATGCATGACACAGCATTCAACTTTCTCTACCCAGCCTCCTCTGAACATCACAAGTCAGTATGGAATACCACAAGGCTGATTCAAGCTCGCAGTTTAATGCCTTCTGGACTGCCAAGGCATAATGACCTTGCCTAGGACATCCAGCTGGCTGGCTAGTGCAGAATATATGGTGAAGCCAGGGGCGGTGTCAACAAGTTGTTATTCCAGAGAAGCACAAACTTGCTAGAAGCTGCAGTGCTAATTTTATACCATGTGAATTCTAGCCAAGAAAATTGCCCTTTGCTCAGACTTTGGACCGATTTCAGAAGAAAAAAACATCCAATAATTATTTGAGGCGAGAAATAATTGCTGTTTTTGTTTTTATTTGCGGGAAGAAAATACAAAATCACCATAAAACATGACAGATGAAGAAGAACAACTCAGATTAGTATAATCAGCCAATCAGAACTTTAATGAGTTGTTTAAGATTTTTCTCTCTTCCTTGAAGATGGCAGTTCTGTTGCATTAACTGGATGCTCTGTCGCTCTAGCAGGAAACTTGGAGGTTACTATCTGAGAGATAAATAATCCTCACTTTTAGAATCATTTTGTATTATAACTGAGAGCAACTTGGAAGACCAATCACTTTTCCCTTAGTGAAAGAAACGGAGACTCTTTTCAATCACTCGTGCATTGAACAACAATATCGATGCTCAATAAGGCCTGGGCAAATAACAAATAGTCAGACAAGGACTTCTGAACCACACAGCCAGTCAGATGCAAAGCTGTGATCCTAATCCAAGAACTTGCACAGATCAGAGCAATGTCAACTTATATTGTGACTTAAGAAAATAATCTATTTATATGTCATAAGAACATATTAAAAACAGAAATAGAATCCAAACCATGATGGACATCTAAAATTTCTCCTCATGTCCTGATTTAACTCACGTGAGAGTCTTTTCCCCAATCACCACAGAGTTGGTACCATCTGCAGGGTCTCAAGAAAAACCAACTGTGCAGAATGGGAGCAGCATGAACAGTCTCCCAGGATGGAGAGTGGCTCTGATATTTATACTCACACAGCAGCTAATCGATATTAGGATGAAAACCTCAGGACGCCTGCATTTAGAATGTTGGGGCATGATGACCACTGGGCAAATACATGCAGAGTGACTATGAGTGGGAAAGGCGCCATGCTGGAGTCCACTGCACCCATCACAGTGGCCTCAT
The DNA here is from genome assembly GCF_028538775.1 of Myotis yumanensis. Taxonomy (NCBI): domain Eukaryota; kingdom Metazoa; phylum Chordata; class Mammalia; order Chiroptera; family Vespertilionidae; genus Myotis; species Myotis yumanensis. Next base: position 13,900,202 of record NW_027223755.1, read on the forward strand.
GGAGAGGGCCAGGAGGGTGGCTACCCCCAAGCAAGAGTTGTCCAGCCTGTAATGCCAACAGTGCTGAGGTAGAGAAACCCTGCTCCACGTGAAAGCTGGCCCTGCTTGGTGGTCTATCCAGCCATTGAAATGGAAAGACAGTGACCCTCATGACCTAGCTATGCAGGTAGAAATATCAGAGACCCAGATCTGCTAACCATGTACCTGCTTTAGCAAAGTTCCCTGAATTCAATAAACTTGGTGATAAACTAAAATTTCCCTTAGCTCAATTTCCTATAAAAAGGATGTGTTAAAAATGCATCAAGTACTAGGCTGGCTTTGACAAGACAGAGCAAGAAAACCTGTCATCTCCACATCTCTGAGGAGCAGAGAACAGTTCTCACCGCCTGATGCTATTGACGCCTCTGCAGCATCCAGTCCTGGGGAACTGGCCCCAGGACCTGCTGGGGCAAGAACTGGCAGGACAGAGAAGCTCAGTACCAGGAGGGAACTTCCACAAATTCCAAGTCAAATACGAGGTATAAAGGTCAAATTTACTACAGCCTGATCAAGACCTAAGTTTGTTACATTAACTTATAGAAAATTAGCCTTTGGCCCGGCTGGTACAGCTCAGTGGTTGAGCATTGACCTATGAACCAGGAGGTCACGGTTCTATTTGCAATCATGGCATATGCCTGGGTTGCAGGCTCAATCCCCAGTGTTGGGCATGCAGGAGGCAGCCAATCAATGATTCTCTCTCATCATTGATATTTCTATCTCTCTCTCCCTTACCCTTCCTCTCTAAAATCAATAAAAATATTTTTTGAAAAAGAAAATTAACCTTTAGTGGAGACTCGGGAATTAGGCTTCCTTCTAAGCCATCAACAATGGACTGAATGTTTGTTTCCCCCCCCCCCCGCCCCCAAAATGCATATGTTGAAATCCTAACCCCCACTGTGATAATATTTAAAGGTTGGGCCTTCAGGAGGTGATTGTGTGATAAGGGTGGAGCTTTCATGAAATGGGCTTATAAAAAAAAACCCAGAGGGCTCCCTTGTCCCATCTGCCCTGTGAGGACACAGCAAGAAGATGGCCATCTATGAACCAGAAAATTGGTTCTTATCAGACTGTAAATAGTACTTAATCTTAGAGGCTGCAAACCCCACCATTTTAGAGAAGAAATCTGAGGCTCAGAAAGTTCACTGTGATGCCTGAGATACTAGATTATCTAAGGCCAGTATTAAAATGGAAATGGTGAGTAGCTACAATCTAAACACTCAATAGCACAAAAATGTTCTTGCCTATATAATAAAGAGGTAATATGCAAATTGACATCACTCCAACACACAAGACCAGGCCTACAAGGGAGGACAGTTGGGAGGGACCAGGCCTACAGGGGAAGGGCAGTGGGGAGGGATCAGGCCTGCAGGGGAGAGCAGTCAGGGGTGACAAGGCCGGCAGAGGAGGGCAGTTGGGAGTGACCAGGCCTGCAGAGGAGGGCAATTGGGGGGGGACCAGGCTGGCAGGGGAGTTGTTAGGGGGTGATCAGGCAGGCAGGCAGGCGAGCAGTTGGGAGCCAGCAGTCCTGGGCTGTGAGAGGGGTCCCAGATTGGAGAGGGTGCAGGCTGAGCTGAGGGACACACACACCCCCATGCACAAATTTTGTGCACCAGGCCTCTAGTATGTGTGTGTGTATATATACATATATATATATATATATATATATAGAGAGAGAGAGAGAGAGAGAGAGAGAGAGAGGGAGTCTTAAGGGGAGACAATATTTTGACATTAAAAATGTTATTCACTTTGTGTCAAAAATATTCATATTGCATGTAATCTATACGCAGTGGTCAGCCCACTATAATTTGGAATAATTAATTAAGCTTATCGATGCCAAAGTAGTATTTCTAAAGTTTACAATCAAATAATAGCCTTTATTCTAAAACCCACAAGAAGAGTGAATGTGACACTATAAAGTAATAGGACTAGACTAAGTTAGTCATTTGATTGTGGGACTGGTTTCATAACTGCTGATCTATATTCAAACTCCTGAAATAGCTCATTCTCTGTATTACTTTGAAGCAAACCCATGAAAATGCATTCAATGAAGGCTTATTCCATGGATTCCATCCTTTCTGTTTACCATTTAACTTCTTTCAGAACTATCTGATTTATAGCAATCTTATTTTTTTAAAAAGAAAATATGGTAAAATCTATCTGACAATTTACCAAGTTCTCATAAACTGTACCAAAGACAGACTTTCTGGTACCCTCTGGAGCAGTGGTTCTCAACCTTCTGGCCCTTTAAATACAGTTCCTCATGTTGTGACCCAACCATAAAATTATTTTCATTGCTACTTCATAACTGTAATGTTGCTACTGTTATGAATCGTAATGTAAATATCTGATATGCAGGATGGTCTTAGGCGACCCCTGTGAAAGGATCTTCGACTGCCAAAGGGGTCGCGACCCACAGGTTGAGAACCGCTGCTCTAGAGGCTCAACTTGTGTGTCTGAATGATCTCCATGGAACACTTTGTTCTTCCTTGTGATGTTTTTAATGTCTGAGTAATTTAAAATGAAACAAGTATTCACAACTTATGAGACTTGAGGTGAAATAAGAATAAAAGTCAAAGCGGTAGGAAATTTTCCTGGTTTATTATTGGGAAGAAGAGATGATTAAACATTTTTTAGAGGAGATGGGAAAAGAAGTAGTATGATTTGATTTGATAATTTCTAGATATGTTCTGCAGAAACCTATTCATTCCTCAGTAGTTATTCAATGGTCTCTTGCCCATCTGTACAGAACTCCTATGCAATGACATAAAAAGTAAAAGGTAGTTCTAAAAAGTTTATAATGTGTGAGGCAGAGCACACTTGTGCACAGATATTTAAAAATTTATGATTATCGTGATACTGCCTGAAATGACCTGAATTGACACTTTAACATGGAGACAGTTACTCTAACCCATGACCATCTTTCCCAATCAAACAAGGCAGCCAGCAGACAGTGAACGACGGTGCACCTGCTCCCACAACCAGGGCGTGGACAGAGACATATCCTGAGAAAGCTAAGGTTTCTTCTCACAAACCGCTATATTTTTATCTTTCAAAGTGAATTAGGTCACAAGGCTATTTCATTGACTCTCTATGAGTTTTCCATCTAATCATAAACTTAAAAATAAACGTATTGCATATAAGTCACCTCTCCATTCTAAAACAATTAAGAAAGATTGGATGGGACTAAAAATATGGCATCTCTTTAATTTCTGGCAGAGCTGAATGGCCAGCTCTATTCTCTTGAAAAAATAGAAAAACTATGTCATGTTTATGATTATATATATGTAAATATATATCTATACATATATATACAAACATACATATATTTATTAGATTGTAATATATAATCTTTCAACAAGGTGACCTGGGTCACAAATGCATTTCACAGAGAATTCTATTTCTAAAAGTGTACAAGTTTAACGCAATCATAGAACTAAAATTAATTTAATCACATTCCTTCAACTGACTCTCAATACACACATACATATTAAAGTCATATAAATATTTAAGCAAAATAATAAGCTAACTTTACATATAATATGAAGCTGAGAGAAACAGCCTAAGATTGTGATTTGGATAAAAGATTATCTTAAAAACATACCATGTATTTGTAAGCATTTAATAATGCTATGGATTGAAACAAGTATTTAAACCTAACACTGTTTTGCTTTTCTCTTTTACCATTTTAGTTGACCTTGAATTATAAACATTCTCTAAAGTTAGTTATCAAGTCTCTAAGTTAACTTTTAAAGTAATGAATTGTCACTATACATTAGGCATGAAAGAAATAAGCCATATTGAACATACTGATATTTGATCCAGAAAACATGCTGAATTCTCTTTATAGTTTTGATAGTTAATTCTAAAATTCCTTCAGGATTTATATGTAAACATTCATGCTATCTAATATTTTTAAACATTTTGCTTTTTCCAATTCATTGTTTCTTCTGTCTTTTCTTGTCTTATTGTGCTGGCTGAGGACAAAGTGGTGAGAACACCTCTTCTTTTGTTTTCATGATTAAAATAACACTATAAACCTATATATTCAGTATTACTTAGGTTAAGAATAATCTCTTTAATTCCTAGTTTACTAAGAATTATTAATTATGACCTAGTATTGAAATTTATTGAAACTTTTAAAACACTGATTGAAATGACCATTTATTTCTTTCCCTCATTTGTTACATGAAGCAATTACAGTAACTGCTGGCTGGTCCATAATGGTGTCCTCAGGTCCACCCTCTACCTTCCCAGCTCTGTCCTATATCATGGGGTTGCCTTGCAGGCAGTTTTCTAGCACCAAGCTTCCTGCTGACTTGAGCCAATGAGAGGCCCTGAGAGTAGGCTGAAGGCTGAGTAGGAGGAGACTGCAGAGTATTACCCACCCTTCCCCTCACCTCCACAGCCTCTGCCAGCTGCTGCACCCTCTCCATGGCTCTGTATCCTGCTGGATGGGCCTCTCCCACTGGAAAATCCAGAGCTAGGATTCTCGAGGCCATCATTTCTCAATCTTGGCACTACTGACATGTGGGGGCCACATAATTCCTTGTTGTTCTTGAGTTACTTCTCTGCTCTTGTTTGAATTCTCAGCTTTTCTCTCAGCTATATAACCAATACCCTACATTAAATTTCTTCTGCTGGAAAAGCTGCAGTCATCTGGGACTGAGAAAACAAATTCCTATCACTAAATCATGCTTGGATTCTTAGGACTGACTTTAGATGCATATTTGTAATAGCTGTTTTTTATCTGCTTCTATTCATTTTACTTCAGTGCCCATTTTTTCTAATTTATTGAGATGGACACATCAATTATTAATAATCAATTATTATTCTTTTCCAATATATAAATGAAATGCTAAATATTAGTCTCTATATACTATACTAGATTCATTCTTTGAGTTTTGCCATTTGCTGTTTTAATTGCTATTCAGTTATAATCACTTTCTATAATTGATTATGATGTTTCAAAGTTAACTTCTGAAAGTAATTTAAACTATCCTTATAAATCAAGCAAGAAAGAAATAATCCATATTCAATTTGAAAAAAAAGCAATTTTCAAAATATAAGGAAGTAATTTTGAACTCTCAGTATTACTAATAATTGCATATGCTTGGAAACATTCCCCAATGCTTATGGTATCTAGAATGAGAAGTTTGTATTTCATATTACTGCCCAATCCACAGCTGGAAAATAAGTTTGAAGGAACATTCCTCACTTTCAATAAGAATAATTATCATCATAATCACATTATATTAGAAAGACATGAGAGAATCAAAATGTGAAGGGCTAACGTTTATTTAACTTGGGAAGAAGTGCTATAGTACAAGGGAAAGAAAAAATACAATTTCAAATTATAAACATCAAATTCTATGAACTATATATAAATCCACCTAACAACAAAAATATGTAAGCACCAAAGAGCAGCGTGCAAAATTGTTAGACTTTTTGTATGGCAGAATCAAATCAATACGTCTTGTATATAAGAAAAGACATGCAGAGGCTTTCTATTCAAGCTTGCTTCTTTTAAAGGAGCTTTACGGAATAACTTAATTTCATACACACTAAGAGGGAGGGACACAAAAGAAACAGAAATTTTGGAAGCAATAAAAAACATGCTCAGAGTTGCGATTATATCTTTTCTGAATTGTTTTTCATTTTATACTTGAAAAACTACATTAGTGGGGGAAGATGGGGAGAAAAATAGACTTTGCTTGGGGCAATGGGTGCATGATGCAGTGTGTGGATGATGTTTTATTGAGTTATACACTTTCAACCTTTATGGTTTTGTGAACCAATGTCACCCAATAAATTCAATTTTTAAAAAACTACATTAGTGTGTATGAACAAACATGGTATAACAGAGTTATAAAACATTCTATTATAAACACTGCGCTTTTTTTCTAATTTCTGTTCCCTAAAGAATTTCTTCCCTGTCTTCTTTGCTCTCTCTCCTCAGCAAGATGTGCCATTTATTGTAAAAGTTCGCTCACTTGTCTCCAGGATGAGCTCCCCCGAGAGGAGGTCAGGTCCAAGTTAGGCAGGGTTCAGAGGCTCCTGAGAAACAGCATTTGTACTTCTGCTTATTCCCATCTCAGGGTAGGACAATGCTCAGAGAATGCAGGGGAAGCAAGTGTTTGGCAGTGTTCTATCACTCAAATCTCAAACTGTGTATAATCATATCAGAAAACTCTTCTAAAGCTTGTGCACCTGCAAAAGTGACTGGGAGTTATTTCCAGACCCTGAGCTGAAGTTTGCAGCTTAAGAATGACTAACCACAACATTTGGTGTCTATGTTTTTTTTCCCAGATATTATTTCCTAAGAGCCATGGCAGGTTCCCTCATGTCAGCAGCTGCCTGGCACTGAGACTGTCTCCTGCCCAACCTCCATGCTGCCTCCCAAAATTTCCTCAGAACCCAGGAGAAAACAGGGGCCCTGGGGAGCAGGCAGCACGTGGATGTGGGAGGACCATCTCTGCAAGGTGCAAGGAGAGATGCGGCCTTCAGGGAGTTTCATCACTAGCATGGATGTCTCAAATTAATAACATTTTTCATTTCTGTCTCAGCAATTACACTGGAAGCTTTTTCCAGGGCTCTTCAAGGCCTTCTCACTCTTTGATTGCCTCTGCCAGCACCAGCCGCCTGGCGCAACCGAGCTGCCTGCAGAGCAGCCTGCGGTTTCCATGGAGACGGTGCCCACATGGAGGGGGATGGAGAGGAGAATGCCAAGTGGAGCAGCCTGATCTGACCACAACATCCTAGCTCCTGAGGTCCTGGAGGTGTTAGCAACCAGGTCAAGAAGAACAAGGAAATGACTGAGATGAGAAAGAAAGAAGTTTAAAATTGGCAAGTGTCTCTGGATAGGATGCAATGCTTCCACCAAAATGAAATGCAATCAGGTCTTCAAGTTTATTTAAACAACGCTATATGCGCATGCATATGCATGTGTGTGTTAGTATGGGAAAATTTGATCTTCTCTTCACATCTGGGAACAGCATTACTAGTAAAGTTAATTTTCATGGAAATATCTAAAACCAGCAAGATGACTTTGGAGTGTGCAACCATTTTAGTTGAGCATGTTATCAGGATATTTGTTTCTGATCATGATGCACACTTTATTCTGTGCCATTAATGAGATGCTACTATTCATTTCTTCCTATGTTTATACAAAATCCTGTTGTTTTTTTATGTACAAGAATTCTGAAGCAAGTTTTGTTTACTCATAAAAACTGTAGGCTCACAAAGGCTAACCCATAAAGTTAAAGTTCACTGTGAGCTGCCCAACTCGCATTCAAAGGTTCCACCAACAATTTTTTCTCTGATGTGCTTAGGGCTGTTCACCAGTATCCCATTCTCCCCATTCTCTAGCCCAGTGGTCGGCAAACTCATTAGTCAACAGAGCCAAATATCAACAGTACAACGGCTGAAATTTCTTTTGAGAGCCACATTTTTTAAACTTAAACTATATAGGTAGGTACATTGTTATTAACTTAATTAGGGTACTCATAATCTGGCCTTTGCTAAAAACATCCTCAATCTGATTGAGGTACGTTCGCTGAGGTCAACCCCTTCCAACTCTCCCATCCACACTCGTCTTATATACTTGTTTCATCTCTCTCCTTTCGTTCATCCTCTCTATATGCCCAAACTATCTCAACATACCTTTCTCAATCCTCAACACTACATCTTCTTTCACTCCACAACGTTCCCTAAAATTAACTTAATAAACTTAACTTAAAGTTTTAAGTCAACTTCGCACTGTACGTGTGCGCCCGCACATGGTATTTTGTGGAAGAGCCACACTCAAGGGGCCAAAGAGCTGCGTGTGGCTCACGAGCTGCGGTTTGCCGACCACTGCTCTAGACATACTGTAGGATTGGGCTTCCCTCTCCCTCTGAAGTTGAGCATGGACATATGCTCATAATTCACTCTGCTTCTTGGATAGGACTGAGTGACAGATGACCTAACTTTCCCCTTCCCTTTCTCTACCTCAATGATCACAGAAGAATGTACTAAGATGCAGGAGACATTAGCCTGGGCCCTCAGTGACTGGTATCATCTAAGCCTCCATTTCCACCTTCCACCAACGCATACTGAGGATGTACCAATGTCCACCCCTTTTAATTTTCATGTTGAGAGTACATTTATGAAAGCTAGGGACAATGAAATCAAGGAAGGGCTTAAGATGGAAAAGGCAAGATCATAGCAATGGAAATGCAATAACTGCTGAAATTTGGGGTCTATTTGTTAAAGCAGCATAACCTAGCTTATCTTAGTGTATATACAATCTCCTGGTTCAATCGCAAAATATGTAATTAAGGTATTATGTGCATTCATATGACTTATCTAGAGAATTATGACAGATTTTCTCTTCAAGGTCACAGTCTGACAAATTAGCATATGATTAATATAAAAGGTAATATATGAAATACTCCATAGTGAATACAGAATAAAATTTCTGTAAGAGTTCACTTTGGGCTGAGATTAAGACTAGGAGGCTAAGTGCAAGAAAGTAGCATTTAAGAATAGTGATGTTGAAGAATTAATAAATCAAGAAGACCTTCTACTACAAGTAAGGTGTGTCTATGACATACAATAAAGGCTCATCAAATATTACTGTTATTATTACTTTATATTATTTTTACTGATTTCCTAGAGAAAGAGAGAGGAAGAGAGAGATAAAAGCATCAATGATGAGAGAGAATTATTGATTGGCTGCCTCTTACACACTGCACACTGGGGATGAGCCCACAACCCGGGCATGTACCTGAACCGGGAATTGAATCGTGACCTACTTACACTGAAAAAATAAAAACAACTATTGCTTATCTGCCATTTGAATTTAACTATGTGTCCTATATTTTCATTTGCTAAATCTTGTAACCTGGGGATAGCACGGCTTGTGTAAGCTGGCTAGTGGCTAGGCGTTAGAGTTATCACTAAGATGATTCATAAAATAAAAATCAATTGCATTTATTGGTTTTGTAAATTGAAGAAGGTAAAGACTCCCATTTACTTGTTAAAATATTTTCAAAGCAGATGATGAAAATGTCCTTTACTTCTCTAAAAGCCACATATTAAACAAAATGCATTAAGTGAGAAATTTTGTAAATGTATCCATATCTTAAGATAATAAGCTATCATCAGACAAAATGGAGTAGGTTTTCTTTCTTACTGCTTTTTTGTAATTTTGAGAAATGATTCTCCCTTTCCTCACCCTAATCATAAATCCAGGAGATGAATGATAAAAAAAGATAGTTACTGCTTACCTGCTATTTATTAATTAACAAATCAATTTAATGACAGTTCGAGCTTATTAAAATCAAACTTAAATGTCCTCTCCTTTACTGAGATCTTTGAAAACTTTAAACATATGTTTCAAAAACTTCTAGAGCTGAAAATTAAATTTAAAAAATAACCTTTATCTTTTAGGATAGTTTTAGGTTTACAGAAAAGTTGCAAAAAGGATACAGAGAATTCCCATATACTCCACACCCAATTTACCTTATTATAAACACTTTATATTAGTATAACACATTTGTTACAATTAATGAACCAGTAGCAACATATTATTATTAACTAAAGGCCATACTGTTTTCATATTTACTTAATTTTTCCTTAAGTCCTTATCCTGTTCCAGGATCCCCCCCCTCCAGGCCAAATCACATGTAGCCCTCAAGTCTCTTGGGACTCCCTCTGAGTGGCCTTTTCTGACTTTCCTTATTTTTCATGCCCTTGGGAGTTCTGCAGAGTGCTGATCAGTCCTAGAGGTCTCTTATTTAGGATTTGCCTGATGTTTTTCTCATAACTGAATGGGCTACAGGTTTTTAGGAGGAAGTCACAAACATCAACTGCCATTTTCAACACATAATATCAAGGGTATAAACCAGATTTTCTAATTGACACTTTTTATTAATTGCTTCCTTATATTCTGGGAAACTAAGGTATATTTTAATAACCCCAATGTAGTATTACCGGCACATCTAGCCTAAAGTAAATGTCTGAACAAGACTTGGGAGCTTCAATCATATAAATGAATGACATTCAAATATGGGCTCTGGCATCATTTAGAACAATCATATGACACTTTAAAGTTGGAAAAAAGGAGTTTCGTGAAAATATTAGAACATTACATTTATTTGTCCTTTAAATGAATTCTGTGCAGCTTAAAGACCAAAGTTACAAGCCTAGAGGTAGGCCAAGAAAACAGGAAAGATCATCACTGATGTAGATAAGCAGAGTAGTGTCCTACTTGGTCGGCAAACTCATTAGTCAACAGAGCCAAATATCAACAGTACAATGATTGAAATTTCCTTTGAGAGCCAAATTTTTCAAACTTAAACTATATAGGTAGGTACATTGTTATTAACTTAATTAGGGTACTCCTAAGGCTTAGGAAGAGCCACACTCAAGGGGCCAAAGAGCTGCATGTGGCTCGCGAGCAGCAGTTTGCCGACCACGGCTAACCTATGACAGAGTAACAGCCTGCATCCTGCTGCCCAGGGCCAACATACCAGCTGACAGTTCTTTAAGTGTCTCAGGGATGTAAGTTAATTCTTTCCAGACTTGCCAACCTTAATCCAATCAATGATTTCCCCCATGACCCAGGAGTTGGCACATGTCCCATAGTACTGGAAACACAAAAGAATTTGAATCTCTTATTTGTTATTAACCCACTAACTGGTGAATATCAGGGGGAAAGTATAAATGTAATTTTGCAATTATTAATTAGCTCAATTAATGAGATTAGTGATTAAGTTTAGATTGCCATTTTTGTAGGTCAAAGGCAGTTGCATGTTAGCAATTTCAAATGGTTCCCAACCAACACTCTCAACAACACAGCTATGTTAGACCTGGGTCTGTGTTTTTCAATTTCCCAAAATGACTTGTAAATAAAAGGCTTTTCGAAGCATGTACTACCCTTGATAAACAATCGGGTGTGAAAGTTCCCATTTCCTTCTTTGCATAAGAGTTAGAGACAAAAGCTGAAGTTATTAGACATCATGCTGAATGACAACAGTGCGGTTGAGTATTGTGAGAAGGGGCCAGAATGCCACCTTCCACCGAGCTCATGGGGTTACCAGCATCTGGGCATGCACACAGATGACACACTTTCAGTGACAAATCCCCAAACTGCTCTCCAACACTAATCAATGTCAGTGATTTTAAGACATGATTTACAGACAGATTCAGAGTTAAAAATGCCAAAATATGTAGCCAACACAGTGCTCCAAGAAACAACTTAATCCACATTGTTGCTTGAGTAAGTGGCAATAAATTAAGAACCAAAGGAACCTATTTAAAATACTCCTGTTATGTAAGAGGAGCCTCCCCAACCTAATGATATTAGTTCAATAACTGCAAGAATTTCCTGCATTTGACTAAAGGCATAGCTAATTTAAATCAAAAGAATGGGGGGGGGGGGTATTTTTATGATAGCAGCATCCAAATCTGAGATATGGAAGTTTATATAAGCAAGATACTTCTTTTCCTGATAATATTAACTATTTCTTGTATGAGATGAAATAACAGTAAACATGTAATTACTAAAATACCACTATTGAAATCACATAAATTGTCTGATATTTTTTTATGTAGCCATTAAAAAATCCCATATCCCTGACACTAATATTTACTCCTTATAAAACAAATAACAAAATTTTCAACATATATCATTCAAGGTCTTATGTCAAGTGTGACATTTGGATCATTTTGTATTCATTTCAAATAATTAGCGTTTCTTTCAGTTGGCAATATTCCAAATCATAAATGTCATCTTCAATTTAAATATAATGGGAAATGTAATATAAATTCATCTTGAGAAAATAAATCCACTCCTGATAATTATATATAATATTTTTCCTTAATAATACCAATAATTATATATAATATTTTTCACAAATTTCCCTTAATACCAATACTTTCTCTTAAGATGATGTATGTCTTGATTTTTTTTAAAAAAGTCTGGGAAGTTATCATTTAAATCAACATTCCCTTTATTTTATAGCCCACTATTTTTCTTTACGATGATAATTACTGTTCTATGAAAACACAAAACGTTGTACAGGTCTATTTTTTATTCTAAAAGTAAGCTTAATATCCTCCAGCAGCACAATTGCTGGCATATTTGTATTTCATTTAATATGAGACAATAGGCCTTTGAAAATAGCCTGCTACACTTGAGGACACCAGGAAATCATGCAACAACCAGCCTGATAGGGAGAAGCATCCTATTCCATCTGTACATGGAAACACACTAGCTTATTAACCAATCACACTGATCTCTGACATTCAAGCAACCATAGATTGTCTTCCATCTTCCCATTTCAACATATTCTGTTATATGATTCAATGATTATTCTATATTAAAATTTTATCCTGCCTGGGCATCCACTTAGAAGCCAGATACGTATTAATATTTGTGAGTTCCTATTTGTGCTACATCCGTATAGGATGAATTTTAAATTAATTTTAATGACCAACCTTCAAAGAGAAGATGGGCCTGTGGAGAGAATTAGCATTAGATCATGTCAGGAGATGAGGCCTTCATGAGGGAACTGGTGGTCTTATAAGAGGAAGAGAGAGACAGACAGACAGACACACACCAAGGAAATGCTGGACGAGGACATAAAAAGAGGGCAGCTGTCTGCAAGCCAGGAAGATGGCTCTCACCAGGAACCGAATGAGCAGGCACCTTGACCTTGGACTTCCCAGCCTCCAGAACTGTGAGAAACAGTATCTGTTTCTGAGCCACCCAGTCCTGGTATTCAGTGATGGCAGCCTGAACTAAAACCATCCCTTAGAGTGTTTTCATTTCCTTCCATAGTCAGGTTGCACCATCACAACAGACAAGCCAGTGAACATTTTCCTAACTTCTGTGACTGAGGGGAACATGGCATATTTTCACCTTTGGAATGAGGTAGTATTGATGCCATACAGCATGGTACTTAATCATTCACTCAGTGCTACAGAGCAGTCTATAGACCTGCTGTCAAAATGTTCTATCATCTTCTTCTGGTGATCCACAAACAGCTTCATAAATTCTTCTGACATTATATTCTGTATAACATCACACATCTGCACATTGCAACACCTGAAACCTCATACTATATTTAGATTAACATGCAGCTTAGCTTCTTGAGGATGACGGCAAACTTTTCCACATGCAAAGTGTTGATGACCATGTGCATATACAGGGATAACCCACCTGCCTTGACTGCCCTTCTCAATGCCTCCTGGATGTGGAAGCAACCCTACCTTTTGCCAAATAACCAGCGATATCTATCATCAAAGATACCTTAGCAAGAAACATATAGGTAATAATGTTCTACTTATACTAAAACTATTCAGCAGAAAAACTGAAATTACTCCAATAGTATATGAGCATCTATCTAAGTAATAGAATTTTCCCTTATGGACCACCAAGCAATTCCGTCCAAAAAGTAAAAAGAAGGAAAGTCCACGGGCACCAAATATAGTGGTGTAAGCATAGAGGACATTGACAGCAACTGTGAAAGTAGCTGCATTTAAGAGCATCAACTTTGGGTCAGGACTGAAAAACGCACCTAGCCACCAAATCCTGGACCTGCCAATTAAGCTAGAAGGATGATTAACTGTGAGAAATAGCATGTGTTTTTAAACTCAGGTGAATATCAACTAAGGAGCTTCTCAGAATAACCGAACATGACAAATGCTACTCTGGGTTCAAAAATCTGTTATGCTGTTTTCAAAATTCTGAGCCTTACTTTCAGAAGATAACATATGGGAAAACACTTGCAACAACTAGCATGCCATAAAACTCAAAAGAATCACTTTGCTTATATTTCCTCCCACACCCTTTTCAATGCCAGGCAGCACCTGATCAGCTGTCACCCTGCTCCCCCAGTTGCGGCTGTGTGTCACCTGCCATTCTGTAGGCATAACTGCACCCCTGTGAAATGCATAATCTATCAGGCCACCAGGAAGAAGCCACATATATTACACTGTGTAAAGTGTTTGTGTAGAGTACTACAAGAGCTCGAGTTCTAGTAGCAATTACTTCATTTTAATAGAGCTGACACATAGAAGAAAAGAAAGAACGACCGACCTGTGATGGGAACTAGCCACCTGCATTTGAAATCCTAGTTTGGAAAGAACAGAAGTAGCTCACTACCCTTCAGCCAGAGGAAATGGCTAAACTACTCGGATGGGGACAGATTTTCTAGCTCTGGAGTAGCACGCTGTTTGCTACTGTTTATAACTTAGTGCTTCTTCAAAACTTATCATCAGCACAACTAATTGAGTGAATGGATTAATCAATGAGCAATCGACCAGCCCATTAAAAAAATTTTGTTGCCAAAACTAATTCAAGCTACTTGCCTCTTCTTACTTCAAACGTCCACACTTTTCACTAGGTGTTAACCAAACTCCCACCCCCTCTATCAGAGTCAGCAGAACACAGTCTTCTGTGCCCACAGGCTGTACTTGCCAAGGAAGAAGGGATGTCACCCGTCACTCGTCACCCAAGCAAGTGTCAACCTCCCCAGCCATCCTCCTGCTGCTCTCCTCTCACACTCTGTTCTTTCCTTGGTTTCACATGGACAAGCTAAGGGCACCCATGAATCTGCTCAACTGCTCAAGAACTGTGGACTCACTCTACAATGTATCATGCAATCTGCCCTCAGCCACAAAAAGAAGATTTTAGGTGTATAAGAAAAAAAGACCCATATCTGAAACTGCTATAAGCATGAGTAGCATCTCCTCTTGAATGGCTCGCACTTAGCTACTCATTAGGAAACACAATGAGGGATAGCAACTTCCCTTCTGCACTTCCTTCAAAGGTTTTGAGAACAAGAACCAAATTAAAGTTTGTTTTTCATGACTTACACATGATTTCTTTCTATTGACAGGCTCTAGTTAGAGTGATCAGAATTCTCTGAAATTCTGTTCAAAGTATTTAAGGAAACATGCTCGGAAAATGGAAGCCAGCTACAGTTCATGCTTCTAAAACTGTTCTGACAAAGCCTTCCAGGTGCCAGACTCAGCAGCCCACCAGGGGAGAAAATAATATTCTGGGGACATTTGTGCAGACTTCAATCTCTGAGGAACAACAGGGCTCCGTTCTACTCCCCCTTTAAACAGCAAATATCTGTGCAAAAGGGACAAAAACACAGAGGAACCGTTTTTTGAGCTATTTGGTATGACAATTTTTGAAGTGGTATAAAGAGTTAACAGGAATTACTTCCAATGATGAATAAAGGAGAATTCTTCCTATGGACAACATCCAATGGCATATCTTTACAACTACGGGATATTTTATAACCATTTAGTAACAGAGGTCAGAGATTTAGTTTTACAGACAAGGAAATCTTTGACTCCAACTCATACAAAAAAAAAAAAAATAGCCCGGGACTCTGCATCTCAGTCAATTGGGTGTTGTACAATACACCAAAAGGTCTCCAGTTCTATTTCCTGTCAGGGCACATGCCAGGGTTGCAGGCTTGAAAACAGAGTTCTTGGAATTAATCTGCAGAAATAACCTGATGAAAACTATTTAGTTTCAATGACAGCATCATATATATACTGCCAGAAAATACCCCAAAATAGCAAGTTATTTAAGTAAATGATGTTACAAAAAGTATAAAACCCAAACACTAAAAATGAATAGCAACTGAAAGTCCTCTTACATGTTAAAAAGTAACAAAACAGAATGATAAGTCTTTTAAATAAAAAAATGTCTAAGGGTTAGCATTTCTGATAAAAAATAGTCATTTCTGGAACTTGAGTTTATGCATAAACTTTAACTTCTTTTTATCATTTCTATATTTTCAAAAATTTTTTTAAATGTTTTCATTGATTTTAGAGAGAGGAAGGGAGAGAGAGAGCAAGATAGAAACACTGATGAGAGAGAAACATCAAATAGGTTGGCTGCCTCCTGAATCGGTTGTCTACCTTCTACTGAGGATGGAGCCCACAACCTGGGCATGTGCCCTGACTTGGAATCGATGGGTCAATGCTCAACCACTGAGCAACACTGGCTGGGTTATATTTTCACATTTTTAATGAGCATGCATTCTTTCTGAAATCAGAAAAAAACACACACACATTTTTTTTGAAAAAGAATAGTTCACTGCCCTAGCCGGTTTGGCTCAGTGGATAGAGCGTCAGCCTGCAATCCGCAGGGTCCTGGGTTCGATTCCGGTCAAGGACACATGCCTTGGTTGCAGGCTCCTCCCTGGCCTGGGCCTTGGTCAGGGCGTGTGCAGGCGGCAACCAATTGATGTGTTTCTTTCACATCGATATTTCTCTCATCTTTCCCTCTCTCTTCCACTCTCTCTAAAACCAATGGAAAAATATCGAGTGAGAATTTTTTTTAAAAAAGAATAGTTCACTCAAGTGCCATAGAGTTCTCAAGAAGCCATCAGCTTGCTAAATTTACTCAATAAGTCTCAAATTTAAAAAAAGAAAATCTAGGTATAGGCCTGATTAGAGTATGCAGAAGATGCACTCCATGTAGACACCCAGCTAATTAATGAAATTTATCCCAAAGCAAATATACATTATTTTCAAAAATTTAAAGATACGCTTTTTTCCTGAGCAATAGATATCAAACTATGATATATTTGATTAAAATATCATCTAAAAGGAACAAAACACTTGACACCCTGCCATAAATGCTATGCTCTAGTGTTTGTGTGGATACGTGTGTGGGTATGTATTCTGGGTATCATATTCAATACAGTATTTAGCCTTGACTTTCTTCTTAACCTTCAGTACCATAAATACTTCCCCTATAATTATTATTTGAAAAGATAATTCATAGCTGCATAACACTTCTTTGGATAGAGGTGCCCTGATATATCCATGCACCTACTAGTACTACGGATTTCACATTATTCTTTCCAACTCAACTCAAGCCAGATAATCTCATCCACATAATACGTGCCCCCGACTTCCTGCACCACCTCAGGTCCTGGGTAAATGTGACATGATTTCTAGTCTCTGAGACAGCCCATTACACCTGTGTGCCTTTCTGGAGGACTCCCCACCGCTTCCCTCATCCAGGGACTCCAAAACAGAAGCATGCTCAGCACCAGTAAGGACTGCGTTAGAGACGAGAGACTGAATTTTGGCTCTTTTATATTTGGGAGACGGTTTGCTTCCAAAGAAGTTGCTCTTCCTGGAAATTAAATTATTCTGTGTTATTGAAGGTAATAACTGCTATGTTACTCTAATGTTTGAAAGTCCAAATAAAATATTTGAGAGAGAAGAATAAAATTTATTTTAAGAAGTGAGCTTTTTTTTGGTTGAGTAGCCATGCTCGGAGTCAAATAAAACATCATGTCTATTTGGAAATTCAATTCTTTCTTCTTTATTGACGGTATCCATGATTGCTCCTATTAAAAGTTAAAATGTTAAAAGACAGCCAAACTCTAATTATCAACACTGAGGGAGAAAAGTGCTTGCATGGATCATCATTTATATATGGTTTGGGAAGTCAGATTTTGACTTTGTCCTTTTTATGCCTAATTCTCACCACTTCCAAAGCCATCCAATTACTGGCAGTCAAACTCTAGCATGGGCAGTAAGGAAGAAATACTGAGAGTGAGTTATTATAAAGCTGGCAATACATAAATCAGTTGAATTTCATGGACCATACTCTCTATAAATCAGCCAGGGCATTAGACACTCCCCTGATAATTCCTGATATAGTGTCAAAATAGCATGAAATATTTAAAAAGCTCAAGTACTAAGCAAAATACTGTGAAAGCTATCATATCCCAAGGTCCACAACTAGAATTCTTTGTACACCATGTCACTGAGGAACATTTCTTCCCTACTTGGGATGCTTCCTTCCAGGGGAAGGGAACTTACTGAACGAAATACTTCTGGCCTTCCCCAGCCCTCCACGTTCCCTGCCTCTGAAGAATAAGGGGACCAGGCTGGCTCCTCTTCCTCTGGAGGTCTCTCTGCCTAGAGAGAGCAAAGCTTGGGCTCTAGGGCTCAGAAGCAGCTCTGTCCCTGTGTGTGTATATTGCGTGGCGGGGGGGAGGGGGGGCCACGGTGTCCTGGGGATGTCCTTTGGCATCATACCAAACTACATCTAATCAAAACTAACATTTCACCTCTGATGGCCACTCCTTTATATTTTTTTCTTCCAATATTCCAACTTCCTCAAAACCTGGAAGGGTTAGTGGGGGTGATATTTATTGAGGTCCTTAAAAATACCAAACAATCCGCATTTCTGTTCATTTTATAATTTAAGGTAAATATATATCTTTCTGTGGTTTATGTTGTTGCATATTCAAATGAGAAAAGATTACACTAAGCATAAGATTACAAAGAGGCTCCTAAACCAAAAGAATAAATTATATAAATCCTGTTACTAAATGCATGTTTATTAATACATATATACTTGATCGAATTTCTAAGGACAGTTGTGATAACCACATTAGACAAAACTGTTATTAATAAGAAAAATTCCACCCTTACCTATAAAGAACAAATATACTAATTTTAATGACAGAATTAACTATTGCTGTAATCCAACACTATAAACCA
The DNA here is from genome assembly GCF_028538775.1 of Myotis yumanensis. Lineage (NCBI taxonomy): Eukaryota > Metazoa > Chordata > Mammalia > Chiroptera > Vespertilionidae > Myotis > Myotis yumanensis. The sequence goes on from NW_027223755.1 coordinate 13,918,778, forward strand.
AACAACCCATTTACTAATCTGTTCTGTATCACTCAAAACTTGTAGAAATTTTGAAACTTACATTTTCTTTTAGTCAAACATAATTGGCTCACCTGCCTATTTCATCCAAAAAAACAGAAAGGTATTTTATTATAGCATGTATTTTACTCTGGTAACTTATAATTGGCAGTTCCTACAACGACACATAAATTTGAATATAAATAACCAAATTCATTGTCAAAATGTTTTTCTCACTGAAGATAAATTATCAACTGTTCCACAGGTCACAGTCTACAGCAAATTCTAAGGTAGACCCAAGCGTTATTATTATCATAAAATCACGTTGCTGAAGATCAGAGCTCTACCTCGCAGGAGCTGGTAGAGCCCAGAGGAGTTGAGTATTTCACTGAAGCTGCTACGAGTGAAATGATATGTGAAAATGACCACTTATTTCAAAAAGGTACCAATGCACACACTTTATTTTCTTAAGAACTTGAGTTTAACAGGAGGTGGAGTGGAGTGGAATGGGATGCTGTGGGCCTCCTAGTTATTAGGTAAACAAATAGTTTCTTTTCTTTGTCACAATGATATTATGATGGAACTCATGCTCTGTGGTTCTAAGCAGAGCAGATATTTAACATCTGACCTCAACCAAGAGTGATGCTTATTAAATTGTCTATAATATCCTTTGTACAATATTAATTATTGTAGAAAATTTTATCTTAATCACTATCAAAGTTCTGCCCTGGTTGGGTGACTCAGTTGGCTGGTGCATAGACCCACAGACTAAAAGGTCGTGGGTTCTGGTCCCAATCAGGGCACATACCAAGGTTACGGGTTTGATCCCTAGTCCGGGCGCGTGCGAGAGGCGACCCATCTACGTTTCCCTCTCTCACTCTTCCTCTCTCCCTAAAATCAATGGGAACATATCCCTGGATGAGGGTTGAAAACACAAAAGAATATCAAAGCTCTGCCATTTCTGACGATTAGGTTGGAATCTTTTTCAATAATGATGCTGGGACATATCATTTACTTCTCTTTTAGCTTAAATAGGATATACATAAAGGACTGTTACGTTGCAGAGTAGAACATTTGACATATTTTATATGCAAATATACATAATGAAATAATATTAAAATAGGGGTAGGGTGAGAATATATCCATTTAATAGCCTTTGTTACAGAGTGGTGGCCTATAGAACATATTTTTATAATACATAAATGAAGCGTAGTATCCATCTTAATATGTGTATATAGATCTCTTGTGTTTCTACAAATGTTTATAATTTACAAGTTCCTTATATACTCACTTACGTTATCCCAAAACCTATCTTTTGTCTTATTGTACCCATTTTATAGCTAATAATACTGAGCTAAAATCTGAGTATCACATAAATGGCCAAGGGCTGAGCTAAGAAGAGACTGAGCTAGGATCCATCCATCCAAAGCCATTGCTCTCTCCACATCTCGGCACCTACCTGAAGCAGAATCCCAACCAGCATTACACTTATATATATTCCAATATTTTAATATATATTACAATATTATATATATTCATTGTAAAGCAGAGCTCAACTTTTCTCTAGAAATATATCTGTGACTTAAAATTACAATTAATGGAATAATAAATTTTGATATATGTAATTTTTTTTTTACAGATAACTTTTTAAAAATCTCGCCAAGGGATACAGGTGAATATTTGTCTCACATAGGAAGCTTCTAAAAAGCACTGTTTCACTTACTTAGCCATTTTTTCCAATTTGTCAAAAACTAGTTGATACAGAGTATAACTTCAATATCCTAATATGGCTAGGACGTTTCCTACAAATCAATTAACCATGATACAGAGCTTGAAATTACACTTAACTGCTATGTGATCAAAAGATAAACAACTAGAGGTGTCATAACTGCATATTTTTGTTATCAGTCTTAACATTTTTAATGGACTAAAAGCACAGTGTGATAAAATACTTCTTGTGAGTTTCCTGTGTTGAAAGTACTGTTTGTGAATATAATTGGATTCATTAAACCCAACCAGGCAGTTTATTTAATCAGTAAGCTAGATTGGCAGACAATGTGATAGAAACTATTTATCTATGACATGTTTAATATTTTACATTAATATAAAAGCTGTTGCTTTGGCACATAATCAGATAAACTTGAAGCCAGCAACAAGTATCATGAACTCTTCCTACTCAAATTAACTTTTCTCCCACATCCACACACCAGGTATCACAAAGCCATTAGAGTATCTAGCCCTGAGGACACCTTCACATTATGGATGATGAGACCCATCATGGAAACCAAGGGAGGACTTTGACTTGTAAATCAGCCAGCAAAGACCCATTGTACCAAACCATCTACTGAAGTACAGGATTTAAAGGGATCTGCCTGTTTTCTCTAGGTATCTTTGTATCCTCTGAATTACAGTGTTCAAGTGAAAGGACTCTCAACCAATCTTTATTTTTTTAAAATTGAAACTTTTTAGAAAGAGTGATACTAGCATCACTAATTCCCTACTAAAATAGTGAAAATAATGTTCACAGAGAAACAAGCATAAATGGGTGCTCCTTATCTTCTTATGGTTAATCATCAGAAAAATCAAAGAGCACTTCGCAAGAGTTCCCATTTTAGTTCAACTGGCTGATTACAACCGGATGCATTAGTTCATACAAAGTATACCTGGCTTTATGGACAAACTACTACAAATTACTTTAAATGTAAGTTTAATGTTTCTTACATAAGGACAACCTCATGAAATTACTCTGGAGAACTCTTTTCTTCCACATGCATGCATACTACCCAAAAGACAACAGTGACTAGCGAGTTCTATAACATTTTCAGGAAAAGCACTGTGTATTCAATTATATGTCAAAAGTAATGTTATATTTGAGAATATTATTACTTCTTTTTTTCATTTTAAAGGTCATTATTATAGTGACATTACCCTTAGAAATTATGTAACAAAAATATGAACTGCATTTTCAAACTAATATCATTTGAATTTCATTTTTCTCTCTGATGAATTGTTTCACTGGGAGAAGGAATTGGCTTGTATTCTACTGTGAAAGATGTGAGGTTGATGGAAATACTGCAATTTGACAGTGCATGACTTTTATTACAATGAAAACATTAGTGACATCTATAATGATTAGGTTATACGACTACACAAACATACACCAAATTAAATAACTTCATTCCACAAGGCTCTGACAATTTCATTAAAGCAACAACCTCATGTAGCTACTACAATTGCCATTCAATCGGGTACTCTCACTTTCAATCCATAACATACCATAAAACTCACGTATACAGTACATGTAGTTTTTCCCATGCCTCTCAGCTGCTCTCTGTCTGCACACATAGGCACAGAACAATATTTACCGTAACCTCGGACTCAAAAGGAGAAAAATGAACATCTACTTCACATACTGCTTGTTTTTGAAAGAAATTTTATATTAAAGCAACGCAATGAGCAAAACAGCATGTTCAAAGTGCTCCTGTAAAGTTCTCGAGTGGGCAGAGGTGAAACTAACGCAACATTGGTAAACCTAATCACTCTATCCACTTAACTCACGCTGTACAAACCTGCCTAATCTTTCTGCAATGCTGAGACGTGTGAGCTGTATGACTACAGGACTCCAAGATTTCAACATCTGACTCCAAATGCAACCATCTCCATTCAAGCCCTCAGATCTTGTAACCCACAGACCAGTACGGATGCCACTTAACATTCTCCCCAAAACAGGGAAAATGGATTCTGCGTGTGGCAAAGAGATTTTACAGCGGTTTAAAGCAGCGAGTCCGTATTTGAGGATGCCCCCACCCCTATCTGTCACACTTCTAGAGCGAGCCCTCAGAATCATGCAATTTCATCCCTGTAACTCGATCATGGTCGTATTAAACACTTCATGGGATTTTTAGAAGTGGTGCAGCTCCAAAACCTTTTGGTCCTGCAGGTGAATTAGTAACAGCAAAGAGACGAACTGAACTACCAGCAGCAGCCCAAGCTGCGACTGGAGGGATGCACAATGAGGTAACTCTTAGGGAGTTTCAGCACCTCCCTGTCTCCACGGAAGTCCCTGCAGAAAATGCCCAGCGTCTAGAATACTGGTCACATAGTTCCTCAAAGTGATCACCTATGCCTGTCAGGCCCAGTACTCCGTGTCCAGCAGACCCCTCTTCTTAAACCAACATATCTACTTGATAACATTAGGCATGCATGTGACTGCCACCTTTCAGAGCCAAAGCAAATCAGATCGTGCAGCGGAGGCACACAAGGGGGGGAAACACCTTGGCACCACGACCTGCTTCCCTTTTTCTCTTCTCCCACACCCTTCACTGCCCCCACATTTACTGCGAAACACAACTTTAGGCGTTTGGGAAGTAACTGTTCTTTGTGGGAAACACACACACACACACACACACACACACACACACACACACACGCCAACAATCCCTGAGACTGTGTTCCTACCATGCAGACCAGGGAGGCTGCACCACGTCTAACGACTTAATTCTGAACGATAGTGGCTCCAAGCAGCTGAGCAGCAATCGATGGAAACACATTACACACCAGAGGAAGAGGAAGGTCTGCAAAAGGAAGCAGCAGCTCTCCTCTCGGCCATTAATTACCGGTCACCCAAATATCGCATCGCAGTCTCCCGCACGCAGTCAGAGCTCTCCAAACCTGGGTTTCAGGTGGCGCCTTCCAGAACCTCGCTATCTATTGTCAGGACGCAGAAGCCCCCCGAAACCGGTGAATCGGGCGGAAAATGCTCGCTTGGAAGCCGCTAAATATAGACCCAGGGGGGCTGTGGGGCTGGCAAGCGGCGGGAGACCGAAGGCACGGCCATGGATGCATATGACTAAGTATTTCCATTTTGTTCTAGCCAAACATCATAATGACATTGAACATAAGGGCAAAAGACTGGAGGGAAGTCCTCCCCGCCCCCACCCCGTCCTCTTCTCTATATTAGGGACGTCATATATGCAGCGTGTATGTTGTGGACGGTGGTAGGGAGCAGTATTGTTGGTGTTGCCCTATATACGCCTCCTCCAGGGGAGACGGATGGCAGGGAGGGGGAGCACGCCGAGAAGCCACTTGGTAAACGCGCCAAAGAAAGGCACTAACCCGGGCCCCCCTTCCCAGCAGAGCCGTCTTCCGAGAGGGGACCCGGAGCGATCGCGGTCCTCCCCCGGCGGGCAGGACCACGCAGCCGCCACCGCCGCCAGTCGGAGCCCAGGACCAACCCCAACCGGCGGCGAGGAGGAGGAGGACGACGCGGGGAAGGACGCGCCTGGCCCCAGCAGCCCGGCGCCGGCAACTCACCGAACGGCGCGGCGCCCGATTTCTTCCTCGCGAACATGCACCCGCCACGAGCGACAGCTCCTCAGTCCGGGGAAAGGCGTGCGCGCCGCCGCCCGGCTTCAGGGCAAGGTCCTGACCTTGCCCAACTGCAGCATCGTCCGCTTTTGTTGTCTGAGCGCTGCCGCGGGACAAGGGATGCTGGCGGGGAGCCGGGGCGAGCGCCGCGGGGGAGAGGCGGCTCCCGACGCGAGTGCGCGGCGCCCGGCCCGGCGGCCCCTCCGAGCGCGGCGAGCGCAGCGCCCCCTGCCCGGCTCCGCGCGCTCCGCGGACTCGGGGCTCCTCGGCGCTCCTCGGGGCTCCTCGAGGCTCCTCTGGGCTCCGGGCACCGCGGCCGCCGGCCGGGCTGGGAGAGCTGCCGCCGCCGCCGCACCCGCCGCTCCGCTCGGCCGGCTGCCGCCACGGGCGCGAGCCTGCAGCCGCCGCGGCGCCCGGCGCCGAGCGCTCCCGAGCTGCGCCCAGCGCGCGGCCCGCGCCACCTGTGCCGCCGCCGCCGCCGCCGCCGAGGGCGAGGCTCCTCCCGCGGCGCGCGGCAGCCTCAACCTCCACCTATGCCTCGGCGGCCGGCTCGGGCGCCCGGCGACTGAGGAAGCGTCCGCCCCGCCGCCCAAACCTGCCCTGGGCACCGAGCATGCCCAGTGCCACCGCGAGAGCGCGAGGCTTCTCCGTGCGCATTCCACTTCTCCTGGTTTTCGAGGCAGCAGCGGCAGCAGCAGGAGAGAGGGGAGGAGGACGCGGGCTGGGAGAGGGCCGAGCATCCTTGGGAACGCACGCCCTGGTCCCGACATGGGAGGATGCTGGGGAGCCCGACTAGAGCTGGAAGGGACACGGGGAAGGCCTGGGACCGGTTCTCGAAGGGCCAGTTCCCTCATTTCCTTGGCAGATGCTGACTGTTTACTGTGGGGGGGGGGGGGGGCAACTGTCAGCCTGCAAACAAAGGGACAAGGGCGGAGGGGTTCTAGAATACGTTGTGAATGTGCATGCTGCTGGGTGGAGAGGATGCTCTCCAATCCTATGGTTCTAGAGCAAAGAAAGCAGGACGTGCATCCACACAGTCTTCCCCACAGTGCCCGTCCAATCTTACAGTCACCTCCAGTGCTTAGATCAAACATGCTTTTCACAGATGGAAAGACTTTCTCCCTAAACAAAATCCCTCTGGTTTTGAATCTGGAGTGGATGTAAACTTTCTGCAAGAAAGACCCTCGTCTAGTCTGGACCTGGGATACATTGCAAGGACAGGGCTCTCCTCCTGCTGCTGCTCCCACTCGTCCTTCTTTCTACTTCCGCACCTCTGCCCCTTTCTCTTCCTCCTCCTCCCCATTCCCCTCTCCGAGCTAAAATGGAAACCCTCGCCTGTTCTTTTCCCATAGTCTTTCTATATGCCCTGGACTGCGTTCTTAATTTTCAGATTGGTTTTCTCCAATCTGGAGAAATGGTTTGACAGCTCATTGACTCCATCCATGCCTCTCCTGCTGAGAAATACAGCAAGTACAATCACTGTAGTGAACAGTGAACGTCTCCTTAGGAAACAGGACCCATGCCATGTGCCAAGGAAGTCCTGTGGGCCTTCACCCGCCCCTTCACCCAGGCAGAGCACAGCCTGCCCAGGGGCCAGGACAAGTGGCCCCCAAATTAGGTCACAGCTCACTATCCCTGATCCTGTAGAGACAAGACTGTCTGGGGTTGTGATCTCTCCACTCCATCCCTCCCCAGAGCTGGTTTCTGAGACCCAGATAAGCAGACAGAATGCAGGAAATTGTTATCAGAGGGAGTTGGGCGCTGATGAGTCTTGGCAACAAAGTACTTCTCTTGTGTCAGAAGACATTGTCCAACAAAGGCACATGACGTGAATATTTATTCAGGGCTATTCTTTATTATACTTTGAAGTAAGTTAAAATATAACTTTAAGAGCAAATGAGGAAACTTTGAGACAGGTTAAATAGGTAAAAGCAAGGAGCAGCAAATTACACCAGGGACTTTTGTCAGCAGTGCAAATGTTTATTTTTAATCCTCCTCCCCCCAGGCTGGACCTGTATGTACTGGCTTGGTCTCGCCTCCCAAAGTAGTTCTCCATATTGAAACAGCCCCGACTCCTGTGAGGGAAGACACTGCAGGGCCATTTTTCAGCACATGTTGAACTATATTTGTTACTTTAGTTGTCAGAAAGGCAGTTCAATTACTGTGGAGTACTTGGTACAAGACGAATTAGCAGCACTGTATCCATTAGGCCACATTACTTTTTAAAGGATGCTCTCTGTTCCCACCTTAGCTTTAGTCAGATTTTTTTTAAATCTACACTCCTCTTTGCATCTTTTAACTCAAGAAGTCATTTGCGGAGGGTGGGGGGTCACATATCAGTTACACTTTGGACTAAATTTGAAGTAGATGCGTAGATACTATGCAGACAGTCTATATCTTTTATGCCTATATAGATCTAAGTTAAGAAAATTGTTTACCGAAGTTTTTTAGAGTCAGTTTTTGAGATGAGCAATCATACACCTGATTTTTTAATTGTGATCTTTGGAAATAACCCATAGATAGTCCCTATAGACTTCTTCAGAGGGAGGGTGAGGTGGGTATTTAAGGAAATCAGTTATGCCCTTGACTACTTTGATTTATTTTATTCTGTGCCTGATTCCATTGGGACATTTGTGGTTTTTATTATTTTAAAATAACTTGTAACTTAAGATATTATTAAATGCACAAATAGGTAATATTGAAAAATTAAAGTAAAAAGATCATGTATAGTGTTAGATCTTGGAACGACTCACTACTGCCATCTTTTGCCTCCTACTTCTGCTAATTCCTGTAAAAAGGAATGTTCTGAATTCCTCAGTTCATTAAGAGATCAGAAAATTATTAGCTTATTCTCTTCAAATTATGGATCTCAATACTAATTGAGAAATCTTTATTGTTTCTTCTTCTGTTTATATGTCAATACATTTATGTGATACAGAAATCACATCTAAATACTAACTCCTGTATCTCTTGATTTTTCAAATCACTTTCCAAAACTTGAGGCAAATATATTTTTATATGGAAGTTTTAATTAATTTTAGGAATAAAACCCAATAATTAAAATATTTTTATAAATTTATGTATCATTTTATAGTTTAAAATATACCAATGTTAGGAGAGTGGATCCTTGTTCAATTAAAAGTAAGAACTGCATCTTACTGTTGAAGTTCAAATAGAAGATAATATTTCTGTAATGATTAATGTGAATTACCCATTGATAAACAAATGGAAATTTCTCAAGTTCAGATATAAATTATGCTAGTGATCACTGTTGATGGCCCACATTTAAATAAAGTAATGACACTCCCTTAGAATATACAATTTAAATTTTAAACCAAAGTCTCTAGAATAATAGCTCAGTAGTGTCATAATAATTATCCATGTTATACATGTATATACATATATGTAGGGGAGGCTAATTAACGCTGTTATTGGTCATAAAAGATACGCATTTGTTACTAGAGAATTCTACTCTGTTTTTTAAGACTTTCCAGATAGTTAACTAATTGGAATTAAGCATGTTAGATAAGATCAATGTTCGGGTCATTTCACTGTTTGATTAAAAACTTCACACTTTCCCACAAACTAGCTCTTAATACAACTGATGGTATCATTTGTTTATTCATTCATTCATTTACCAGCAAATGTATATTGAGCTTCTACCGTGGTTCAGACACTGGGCAAAATTTAGAGAACCAATAGTGAACAATAGATAAGACAAAATCCCTATCCTGTAGCGTTTATGTATAAACTAGAGGCGCTGTGCATGAAATTTGTACACTGGGGAGTGGATCCCTCACCCCAGCTCTCAGGGGACTTCCGGGACCCCTTGCTCCTTACCGCCTGCCTGCTCGCTGCTCCTTACTACTCAGATCACTGCTCCTAAGCGCTGCCACAGAGGCGGGAGAGGCTCCTTCCACCACCACTGCACTTGCCAGGTGTGAGCCCGGCTTCTGGCTGAGCGGCGCTCCTCCTGTGGGAGTGCACTGACCACCAGGGCAGCTCCTGCGTTGATCATCTACCCCCTGGTGGTCAGTGTGCATCATAGTGACCAGTTGTTCTGCCGTTGGGTCGATTTGCATATTAAGCTTTTATTATATAGGATTGTGATTCTTGGATGATAGAAGAAAAGGAAGCCACTGAGGAGATAACCACATTCAGAGACCCTCATTTCCTTCTAATTATCTATGTGCTATGAGGTGTTGACAATTCTTTTACTCAATTCCTTTCCTTCCATGTTTTCTCAATGTCTTTCCTCTCCAAGGGCTTTTGTTTTTTATGCCAGGACAGAGGCAGCATGATGAGGAAAGAGGACCTTGTGTGCTGAAGCAAAGCAAGGAGAGGAATAGAGAGAGTGTACTCACAGTGGTTGAGGTTCTTAGAGATGCAATGGAACTTGGACTCAATGAAGCAATCAGAGAGAGGTGGCATGTCTGAGTAAAGGCCCACATGTGTGAATCAGAAGTCACAACCTGGTACTAAAATATCGAAATTCAATGTAGGCTGGTTAGGCATAGAGAAAAAAGGTTCAACATTATTGATCAGAATTGGACAGTGGGTCAGAAGTCTAGGTTGACGGACATTGATGAATTGCATATACAGATAAAGAAGGCATCAAATAATGGAGTGTGATGCTTGGCACAGAATCTTAATAACAGACACTGGCAGAAGGAAAAATAAATTCTATGCTATGATTTATCAGCAATGCTTATAGATTTACCAGGCTTCTAGAGGATGAAGGTATTGACTCCCTAAATTGACTGCCTTGATGTCTACACTTAAGAAGAGGAAGGAGAAATTGCATAAAATGAGATCCAAAGAGTAGACCAGGGAATTTTCATCAGGGTTCATCTAGACTTTCTAGTTCAATTTTAAGGCACAGTTGATGTAGTACAAAAATGTCACCAACATGCCCTAGCTGGTTTGGCTCAGTGGATAGAGCGTAGGTCTGCGGACTGAAAGGTCCCAGGTTCGATTCCGGCCAAGGGCACATGCCTGGGTTGCAGGCTTGATCCCCAGTAGGGGGTGTGCAGGAGGAAGCCAATCAATGATTCTCTCTCATCATTGATATTTCTATTTCTCTCTCCCTCTCCCTTCCTCTCTAAAATCAATAAAATATATTTTTTAAAAATGTCACCAACAAAATTTTAGTTTTTATACTAAACATCTAGGTCAATGGTTCTTAATGGAAAGGTTAGTGCCTCTTTAAAAGGCATTTTAGAAATGTGTGAGGGTATTTTCTAATTGTCACAAGGATTTCATGGTCACAAGCCACATATTCTAAACATTCTGCAGTACATGGACAGTCCCACAGGAGGAAAAGTTGCCTGTATCCTTCATGGCTTTGGACGGCTTCTACCCATCATTCATAATTGTTAACCTATTCGCAAGTGTCTAAGGTTACATTACTGCATTTTACATATAAGCAAGAAACATTTTTGCATGAATTTTATGTACATTGAATTTTGCAGGAATGCTGCTAAGATATAAATTACAAAAAGATTTAACTTTGGTTTGCTCAGAAATTGATCCAGGTTTGTGCATAGTATTAAGAGCAACATCAGCAGTATTATACAACTCACCCAAAGAACACTCCTACCTCAGTCTGTTTGTATAGCCATTATTGTTGGGGTGTTACTACCCATAGGAACAAGTATATGAGTACTTTGTTAGCTGCTACGTAATTGTGATCAAGAATTTACACAAAGAAAAATAATATTTTAGGTGTCTTTCTTTTTATTTCTTCTTTATATTTATGTTGGAGTATTGTGTAGGTCCTTAAAAGTCACTAATATCTGTGAATTTCTGTTCAGGATTGCAAAGCAAGCATTACCCCAGCCCAATTCAGCTAAGTCCCTGATTGGATTAGGGGTGAGCAGAGAAAGAGTGAACTCTTGCAGGCAAACTTCCACAATTATGTAATACTAGAGACCCAGCACACGAAATCATGCAAGACCCAGAGTCCCTCCTGCTGCCGCCACGGGACCCATCAATGCATCTCTTGGTGACTGGTCGTTTGGTCATTCTGGCGTTACGGCATTATGGCCACTGGCGTTTTATAAAATAGATAGTCTCCAACATTCAGTAACATTTATTATGCAAGAAATGGAGCAAATGGCCAATAACCAATCAACAAATATATAAAAGAATTACAATCATACGTGACCCAGATATTGGAATTAGCAGACAAGATGTTTAAAATAACAATGACCAATATGTTCAAAAGAAAATAAGAATGTAGGAAATGATAGAGAAAAAAGAAAAGATGAAGAAATTCACCACAGAATTGGAATCTAGAAAGAATCTATTGGGAATTTCAGAACTTAAAAATATAATAACTGAAATTAATTTCATTAATACATGTTGTTTAACCCATTACATATAAATTATTATAACGTGCACATGTAGCATTTGACAAAATCAACCATATGCTGGATTAGAAAACAAGCCACAACTTTAAAATGAATAGAATTATTTAAGAGTATATTCTTAGACAACAGTAGAATTAAGTCAGAAATTAGTAACTCAGAAGATATAGAAAATAAAATATTCTTCCTGTTATGAACTTGGCCTATACTACTTCAATATAAATCTACTTAAGAAAGTTGAATTATTTTCACATAAAAGATAAACAATATACACATATTAAAGCCTGTGATATGCAACAACAACAGTATCTATAGTACCTATTATGTCAAGTAAGAAAAATATAACTGCAATAAGTTGCAGGCATTGGAGAACTGCCAATGTGAGGCTGCTATCCTTGAGGGAGAGGAGGCAGGCAAAGGATGCCTTACTTTTATACAGGCTTTTTTCCTAGGAAAGACATCTGGGTGTGGTTCATTTATGTAGAATGCAAGCAAGAGAAGTGGTTTACTGGGCAGAAAAGGCAGAGATTAGAGTGTGGAGTTACAAGCAAACTAATACAAAAAATAAGGCTCGCTACAGTTTAAGTTTGAGGGCTCCAACATAGAAGTATGGGTGGAAAGCTGTCTTAGACTTCTTTGAAGAAAGCTTAAAACCAGGTTCTGACAGGTCAATGTCTTCCATTGATACTTCACTGTCTGCCAACATAAAAGTCAAATTTTTGAGGAAAAATAACTAACCCAGGGCCTCTTCAAGATATTATTTTAAAAATTCAGAATACATTAAAAAACACATTAGGTGTGGAAAGAAAAACGGAAGAATAACCATTCAAAAAAGAAGGAAAAGGGATCAATAAGTTTGTTGAAAACTAAAGATTGAAAAAAAAATTAAAAGCAGATAAAAAAAAAAACACATTGCATACAGGAAAATAATAATTTGGGGAAATTATAGATTTTTTCGAAGAAATTTATAAACACATAAAAGGATGAAACAAAATATTTAAAATGCAGAAAGAAAGAAATGTCAACACAGAATTAGAAGTTTATTGAAAATATACTTCAGGTATGATGACAAATTAAAGACATCCTCAAATGAAAGGATAAAATATGTGTCAGTCAGTTGGTGGTAAGGTAAAGGGATTCATATAGTTGCAAGTTTTCTGTAACTTCATTGATGTGGTGCATTATGTCCTCTAGCAACATATAGTAAAAATAGTACCAGGAGATATTGCTAGAAAAACAGTAGATTAATCAAATTAGGATATTAAAGATATTCAAATAATTCAAAGCAAGGCAAGCAAAAGAGGAAATGAAAAGAAGAAACAAAGAAAAATTGAATATGTTGGTAGGTCTAAAACCTTATTAATAATTAGGTTAAATGTTCATAGTTCAGACATTTAAACAGCAGATATTGACAGTGGAAATAACAAGATCCTAGTGTATGATGCCTACCAGAGGCTAAATACAAAGGCACAAATATGTTGAAGGTAAATAATGGGAAAAGATCTACCATGCAAAAATCAGCAAAAGAACGCTAAAGTGTCAATATTAATGTTAGATAAAATGAATTTCAAGACAAAGAGTATATGTTGAGATAAAGAGGAACATTTCATCAGGATATAAAAGAATATAATTGTATTAGTGATGTCTTTAATAAAAATAAGCTTGGTAAAGGAGGAAATTTTGAATGGGGAGTAAGGAAGGAACCTGTTATCACAGACATGTCATGGAGGATATACATTTTAGGGGAAGAATATATATATAAATTTGGTCACATGTTAAGTGACTTTCTTAAACTGAATGGTACCATCAGGAGTTAACATGTCCCAGGTGGGGACTATTGGTTTACCCAGAGAGCTTCCATGCCATTTTCAGGTACCCATTCTTAAGCTGACTGGTAAGTAAATGGAGTTTGCCATTTTATTCTTTCTAACTTATACTAAGCTATCTCTTGATTTACTATTAAAATTACTGATTATACATGTGGTTATGGAATATTTATAATATCTAAATATAAATCTGTAAAAACATAAAAGTATGAAATATGTAATCACTAAAATAATTTTAATAATAATAGACATAAAAATTTAAACAGCTTTGCAATGTCAATATTTCCCTATCAAATTTGCTAAGTCTTTTTCACATATAATATTTGGTTGGTTGGAATGGAGAAAGGCTAATGAAATACACATCATCATATCAGCTTTAGTGGTTAGCTTGCAATATATGTCAAGATTCCACAAAGCATTCGAACCTTCCTCTAGTTCATGTAAAATGTTTGTGAAAGACTCGTTTTCGGTTTATTAAGCAGAGCATGGAAAATACAGTTAAATCGTTCTTTGGTAACTCAGAGCAATAATATAAATGTTAATGCAGTTCGATACCATGATAGTCTCAGGTGTCATTACAGTGCTTCTTGCCCCATATTAATGACCCTGTTCTCTGAACACTTAGCCATTACCAAGCACAAGTTTATCTTATCTACATGGGTTACTTGAGTGACTCTGCTTTCAAGCTGGACATGCACACACACACACACACACAAACACACACACACACACACACACTATCAAGATTTCTTCCTCCTTTTGTAACACAGTCCCTGCACTGGTAGAGTTCAGGAGACTTCTCTAGGGCTTGTCTATCTTTATTTTTATAGGACATAAAATATTTTGCAAAAAACTTCCAGACCAAAAAAAAAAAAAAAAAATTCTGAGCAGAGTAATTTTGTGAAATGGATTTCTGTGGTTATTTAAGGGATAGATATCAACCTGAAAAAAGGCCTCCCAGTAGTTTGTAAGTGGCCTTGCTGTGTGTCATCCTGTCAGCTGATAGATATAATGAAGGTACAGAAAGCCTAATATCAGGTTGGACAGTAGAAAAAGGTCAAAGAGAAAAGAAAGTCAAAGAATTGAAGGCAACATAAAGCCTCAAAACATATTTCAGGAGATGAGCACAATGGTCTGACATTAACAAAATGAAATTAAATGGAGACAAACATGAAGTTCTTCCCTTAGGTGAATACCATGGCATGAATAAATCCAACTGGGGAGTTGGAGATCCTGTTTTTTTGTTTGTTTGTTAGATATAGATATAGATATAGATATAGATATAGATATAGATATAGATATAGATATATAGATATGATATATAGAGATAGAGATAGAGATAGAGATAGAGATAGAGATAGAGATAGAGCTAGAGCTAGAGCTAGAGCTAGAGATAGAGATTTCAGAGAGGAACGGAGAGGGAAAGATTGAAACATCAATGATGAGAGAGAATCATTAACTGGCTGCCTCCTGCGCGCCCTCCCCCACCACTAGAGATCGAGCCAGCAACCTACGCATGTGCCCTGACTAGGACTGGAACCATGACCTCCTGGTTCATAGGTCGAAGATCAACCATTGAGCCATGCTAGCCAGGCAAGCCAGAGATTCTGGACAGCAAACCACTCACTGGCTGCTCCCAGATGGTGAGAAGTTTAGTGCTCATGGAACCAACTGCTTCCCACTTCACTGGATCTATTTAGGGAAATTTCCTTCTAATGCCTTCAAGGGAAGATTAATTTGCTACTATTGCAAGTTGCTGCTAATTCTAGTCAGAGGCAAGCATTGGTGACACCAGCTAATCTAATCCCCCACCTGCGTGGGCAGCTACCTCATCCTAGTAACATTGCACATGAAAATTAAGCAGCAATTACACCTGGTACCTCATCTAGAGCCTCCCTAGTTGTGACTCTCAGTACAGCTGCTGATAGCTGCCACCTAAAATTCTGGTCTCTTTGCTTCTCATTAATTGTCACTCTCTCACAACTCTGTGTTCTCTCCTGGAATTTTTGACTTCACAGAGTTAAACTCTCCTAAATTATTTTCAATTAGTTTTTTTAAATCATTTTTATTTTTCCAATTATATTTTTAATTAGTTTTAATTTTATTATTAACATTCATGATTTTGCACTACCAATTTTTAAAAGACCTATTTCAAGGTTGACATGTATCTTTAAATTCAAGTTTCCTAGTTCTCACTCTTTCCATATAATTTATTATTGTTTTTCATTAAGCATAAATTAACCTCATTTGTTTACACTGATTAACTATCAATATGCTAAAATCATACAAAATTTTTAATTTCAACTTCAATAAGTAAATTTACAAAAGTTGTTGCTCTGAATCAGAAATATTCAACCAAATTGTGCTTCACTCAATCAGCTTTATTTAAAGCTAAAATTTTTTCTAGTTCTCAGCAAAAATTAACAATAGATAATTTAAATGTCTTCTACTTAGAAACATAAGTTACACCTATTTCCAGATAAAATATTGTCATAAGTTTGATTTCCCTATTTATTAAAATGTCTTTCAGGCTTGATTTTAAATTTTGAGTAAATACTTAATACATCAAACATTAGTTCCTTCATCGTTATTTTTTACTGTGCTTGCCTCTGTATTTCTAAATAAGTTTCTTTACTGCTAATTCTTGGCATATCTAATTTAGCTACTTACCAATAATTTGGGGTTTAGTTCTTTCAGTCAGTCACCCTCTAATTTCACTCTTTTGGCCTGCGAATTCATTCAATCATTCACTCACTCATCTGTTCATCAAATGTTTACTAAAAGCCAATTCAGTTGCAGGTCATGTTCTTGGTACTGAGGCGACAGCAGTATTACATCCCTCATAGAACTGATATTTCTATGGGAAAGAAAGTCAGTAAACACCAAATCTCATCCTTTCATGTTATACTATCAGTTTGTAAGTGGTAATGTCTCTGAAGAAAAATAACAAAGAAAATGGTGCTAGAGTTTTAAAGAGTGCTACTTATGAAAGGATGTCCAGGTGACACATCTCTAAATAGGCGACATTTGAGTGTAGATTTGAATACAGTGAGAAAAAAATGATTTAAGGGTATTTAGAAGAATGTTTGCCTTGAGGCAGAGGACGCAGCAACAGTGAAGGCCTTGGGAGAGGGTTCTGAGCAAATGTGAAGACTGACAAGAAAGCCACTGTGGCAGCCAAGGATGAGACTATGAAGAGCCTTTAGGTCATGGAAGACCTTTGCATTTTAAGTGTAGTGGGAAGCCACTGGAGAGTTTGGACCAAAAGGAAGACACGATCCGATTTAAAAGTTAAATGGAGAATACTGGTTGCTTTGTGGAAATTTGGTTTTGGGGAGGCAACAATGGCGGCAAGATGCTCTTGTGTCAGACCAAGCCAGAGATGATGGCAGTGTGGATGAGAGTCCTACAGATGGAGGCAGATAATTTCGGGTTGAAAAGTGCCATTTTTCAGGAATCCCCCATAAAAATGAGCTGTGTTTGATGGAATCTTCAAAAGTGTGCTAAGATTAATGGAAGCATAGTGGCTGCAATGGACTAAATATTTGTATCTCCCCCGAATGTGTATATTGGACCTTAAATTTACACAATATTATATGCCAAGTACAGAAGTCTCCCTTTATCTGCAGTTCCAGTTTCTGGGGTTCAGTTACCCACAAACAAGTGTAGTTAAAAAATATTAAATGGAAAATTCCAGAGATAAACAATTTATCAGTTTTGAATTGCATGCTGTTCTGAATAGTGTGGTGAAATCTCAAGCTGTCTCAAAGTCACCCCTTTGTCCAGTGTGTCTACACTATAGACATGTGTGCAGGTGATAACAGGCAATATTGCATTGCCCTGGGGGAATTGGGCATGGGGAACCAGCACTAAGATTGCTCTTTTTTATTACCCGGACCTTGTATTTCTTGTCAGGATAAATAACTATAGATATAAAAGCATAACTAATTCATATGGTGATTTATCTGAATTGAAATGTCCCCAAAGCATCAAACTTTGAAACGTGAAGCCACATTCAATTTAGCAAATTGGATGGGAGTGCTGAAGGGTCAATGGGGACCATTCTCAATGCAAAATGCTTGTAATGTGTTAGTTGTGCCTTGGGCATAGTAAGATCTATAATCACTATTGGTTCTTTTCCAGAGATCATAACAAAACATACTGGGAAACATCCAGCAGAGCATATTGTGTAGGAATCAGTCAAGACCATCTATGACAATTTCATTTACAAAACAAGACTTTTGGGAAATGGTTCCTTGGTGTCTGAAACTGATTGAATTTGTGCTCACCCCATTCATATGTTGAAATCCAAACCACCAGCAAGTGTATTTTGAGATAGGGCCTTGAAAGAGGTAATTAAAATTAAAGTGAGGTCATTAGGCTGAGCCTTAATCCAATAGGACTAGTGTCCTGAAATCTGAGATCAAGATGTTAGTAGGGATGCAGGACAGATACATTCAGAGGAAAGACCATGTGACGATACAGGGGGGATATGGTCATCTCAAGACAAGCAGAGAGCCTCAGAAGAATGCATCCCTACTAACATCTTGATCTCAGACTTCTAGCCTCCAGAATTGTAAGAAAATATGTTTCTGTTGTTTAAGACCCACAGCCTGTGGCACTTTGTTAGGGCAGCCCTAGTAAACAAAGACAGTGCCTATGAAAATATGCTGTGTACCAATCTAGTTATATTTTCTCAGTTGTTGGTCACTAAACCCTACAAAAAGAAACAAGGATTCTGAACTCCATGCACAGGGAGCAGTTCAGGACTCCTGAAACAAGACTGAGATCACTGGATGTTGGAGATGGAGTATGGTTTTTTATATAAGATCGTTGATTATTCTTAAATACTGAATGTTCAGCCTGTCATTCACCTGGTTGGAACATTCTGATAAACCTCTGAGATTAGAACTGACCCTTTGGGAGTGGGGCAGTACTGCCCACTTAGGAGTGGAGGCCTGGTTCAGTTGTCAAGTTGAATCTTAACCAGGGTATTTCTTTCCCCAACTGCAGTGAAATGTAGAATTTGCAGAGCTGTGGTCCCTGGGGTGACCCATTAAATGTATCTGGCATAAAAGACAAGGCAGAAACTATTGAGAAAGTCATGTAAATGACACATATATCTTTATATGTTAGGGCATGATAATTTCACTTCCACATAAGAGAAAAATTGGCATCATAATTCCTATGAATGGTTACCTGATATACAGAAAGTTAGACTAATGGTGATATCAGAATAAAAATCTAAATGGGAAAATTAAGCTTAAGGTACCAGACAATGTGGTCAGGAGAGGAAATAGTGAACTGAGGAAGGATTAGGATTAGGAGAGGGAATGCTACCTAGAATCATGACTCACACAGTAACAGCAGGAGACAGCAACCTGGATAACATCTCTCAGTACTTCTACTAGCTTGTGGATTTTTCATTTGGATTTTCTAGGTAGGCAACTGTATTGTCAACAAATAATCCCTGTTTGGTGTCTTCCTTTTTGAAAGTTTATACACTTTTTTTATGTTGTTGCACTGAATTTTAATACTTCTAAAATTTTACCATGAACTATGATGTTCCACATAAGATTTTCCTACGAAATTTTGTGTTATGGGGCCACAATTTTTTTTCATCACTTCTCTTTATATGGAATTTACTTCCTCAACTTAGTGTCTCTTCTACCCAATTTGGTTGTCTGGGCCAACACCTATGCTTCTTTCAGATCCAGGCCAAAGCTCTATTTTTCCCTTCTTTGGCAAAGTGTTTCTTTTGTCTTTTTAAAATATATTTTTATTGGTTTCAGAAAGGAAGGGAGAGGGAGAGAGAAATAGAAGCAACAATGATGAGAAAGAATCAATGATTGGCTGCCTCCTGCATACTCCCAACTGGGGATTGAGCCTGCAGCCCAGGCATGCGTCGTTGATCGGAATGGAACCCCAGACCCTTCAGTTCACAGGCCGATGTGCTATCCACTGAGCCAAACCAGCTAGGGTTAGCAAAGTATTTCTTGGTGCCTTCAGGAAAATCCTGTATTTTAACAAATTAAAATATATATTAATATTTTAACATATGCTACACATATTATGTTCATGTTCCTAGAATCCTAGACAGCCCCTTCACTTGTGGAGTGGAGAAAGTGAGGAATCTGTGTACAGCACCGCACATTGGGAGTGAGAGTTCAATACTCAGGCTAATCAGGATCATAGGTGGTATGTGCCTTTCAAGTTCATGGGGAGAGGGACTTTGAAACAAGACCTGCTGTTGTTGCTTTCATTTCTCTTTGGACTTAAAAAATTAAACTCTGGGTTTTTCAGAGGTGAAACACAAAACAAGACAAAAAACCTTATGCGTTTTCTAGTAACCACGAACTCGTCTTACTTTTTTTTCCTACAAAATTCTTTTAAAGACACATTACTCTTCAAACCTTAGTCATATCCTGCATCTATGAGTAATTATAATACTGTGAATAGCCTTGGCCAGTGGGGCTCAGTTAGTTGGAGCGTCATCAGTGCACCATCAAAGGGTAGCAGGTTTGATTTGTGGTCAGGGGCACATACCCAGTTGCAGGTTTGATCCCTGGTCAGGAATGGGAGGCATCGATATTTCTCTCTCCTTCAGGAATCAATAAAAACATATCCTCAGGTGAGGATGAAAAATAATAAAATATAATATTATAAATAATTGATAATCCTGCTATATTGTACCTTCGACAGTTTATAAGACTGACTTGTAGGTGTACTGGTTCCCATGCTTTGCACTGGAAGGGGTTGGTTTCAAGGTTACATCGATGACTGTGAGCACATCACTAATATGACCGGTGCCGGAGGAGATTCACATTACTTTGAAGATATTGGGGTCAGGCCATTGTTGACAAAGCTTCCATTTGTGGGCAAAGGGTAGTGTATTTTAGGCATTGAAACTCATAGCTGTGCTAAAGGAAGAGGATAAACTAGTCGTACTTGTAGAAGTATGATATGGCAGCCTGACCCATGTGTGGATGCAGTTTCTAATACCAATTCTCTGTAATTTGGAGAACTGCTTTTTCAGGCTTTACCAATATGAACTATGAGTCTTCTAAGGACATACATATATACATATATACATAACCCACAGACACAGACACAGACAATACTAGTAGGGGAAGGCCTGGAGTGGGGTGGGGCTGAGTGGAGGGGGGCCAATGGGGAGATAATGGGGGACATCTGTAATACTGTCAACAATAAATAAGTAAATAAATAAGCCTCCTGCCTTGAAACACTATGTGTAGCTAGAGTAAACACCATATGGGTTGCAAAGATGATTTCGAAGGACAAAGTTGTGTTTCTCTTATATAATCCTGGGAATTAAGTTTTTCTTTGAGATAACAAATTTTTCCAATGATTTTGTCAAAACGCATATACTTTTATGCCCCAAATTAATTTCGCTGACTGTAAATTATATATCAATAGAAAAATATAGAGTTGAATATATCTGAGAAAACATCAGTATTAATCACCTATATATATAAAAGCCTAAATGACCGAATGACTGACCGACCTGTCAACCAGTCACTATGATGCACACTGCCCACCAGGGGACAGATGCTCAATGCACAGGATCTGGCTCCCTCCTGTCTGTATCAGGCCTTTGGGGATCAGGCCCAAACCGGCTATCCGACATCCCCCGAGGGGTCCTGGATTGCAAGAGGGCACAGGCCAGGCCGAGGGACCCCACCAGTGCACGAATCCGTGCACTGGGCCTCTAGTGTATTAATAAAATCATAGTTTATATATTTAAGGATTTAGTAATATTCCCTATGTTCCTTCCTATTCCCATTGTAACATAGCCATTAACCTCCTTATGACCAAAATTAGTGACCCCTGCCAGGATAAGGCCTCCTCATAGTAGTCAAATAGGGTCCCCCAATATTTATGTCCACCAGAATGTGACCTTATGATCCTCAGAATGTGCTCTTATTTGAGAATAAAGCCTTTGCTGATGGAAGCAAAAGACAAAATGAGGTTATACTGGGCTAGGGAGGCCCTAAAATCAATGATGGTCACCTTTCTAAAGAAGAGGGAGGAACACACAGCAATCACAAGGAAGCAGGCCATGGGGAAGATGGAGGCAGAAACTGGAGCAATGAAGCTATGAGCCAGGGATTCGTGGAGCCATCAGAAGCTAGGAAGAGGCAAGGTGCGTTTCTTCCTTTGAGCCTCAGAGGGAGCAAGGCCCTGCTGATTTGACAAAACTCTGATTTTAGATGTCCAAACTCCAGAACTGCCAGAGAAGAGATCTCTGTGGATTTTAAGCCCCTCCCCTATGTGGTGATTTGTTAGGGCAAACCTAGGGAACCAATAAACTTCTCTCCTTGCCCAAAGAGCCTGGGGGACAGTGACAACTGGTGGTGTCCCCTGGTAAAAGTGTTCCTTCTTCAGGACTTCTAAACCTGAAGAGTCCAGCATTACAGGGACAGAAAGCATAATTTGTAAAACGGGATTATCCTGTTCATACCCCTTGATTCCTGACCCATGTATTCTTTTCACGGACACAGCACTATATAAAGGCCTTTGACCCCAATGTAGACTGTGTCCTGGGAGCAGGTCACCTCTGAGCTGGCACACCAGCTGGGCCTCTACCAGCCGCCCCTGAGTGGTGAGGAATGTGATAAGACGAGTGGGTCCCATGGAGGTGGGCCTACTCCTCCACCTCCTTTTCTGCAAAGTGGATGCCCTGGCAGGACACTGTGTGATGTGAGAGGGCTGGCTGCTACTGTGATATTGGCTGAAGAGGCTCAGTGACAATGACAACAAAATACAAGCTATGAAGCATTTATATTAAATTTAGTTACATTTAAAAATATGTTACATTTATTATTTCCTGTCACTATAAATTAAATAAAGTACTATGATTTTTAGAAAATGTATACTTTCATTGAGATTTGACAACAAATATAAGACATGTATCATGACTTTAGTTGTCTGATTGTATTGGGCCTATGGTTGTTTTTGCCCACTATTACAACTATCACCATCTCAGAGTTTGATCTGATCACAATTTGTGGGGTGTACCCTAGGCTAGCTTGTGAAATGAAATTTGCTTTAATTTGAGTCAGTCAATACAAGTAGCAGTGGTGTTTAGGGGTGAGGAGTTACCCATTTTAAAACTTCTATCAATGAATATGAAAATGTTGGAGTAGCTACCTTTTTCTGTATAGTAAATTCCCACTACATTCTGTGGCTTTAAAACAACAGCAGTCCTTTATTGACCCGTCACAGTGTCCGCAGGTGAGGAATTGAAGGACTCAGTGAGGACATCTAGTCTCCGCTGCAGGTGTGCAGCCTCTGATGGAAGATCTGAAGGTGGGGCAAGACCATCGGAGGCTTATTCATCCATGGATCTGGGTTTAATGCTGGCTGTTGGCTGACACCTTAGCTGGCACTGTCAGCTGGGATACATCCAAGTGGTCTCTCATGTAGACTGGGGTTCCTCTCACAATGGTGGCTCTGTCTCTGATAGAGTGAGGGTGAGAGCAGGAGAGAATGAGAGAGAAAGAACACACCCATGAGAGAGCCAGGAAGAACCTGTGTTCAATGAATGACCTTGCCTCAGAAGGTAAGTGTTATCACTTTGTTGTATTCCATCGTCTGGGGAGTCAGAAGCCCCTCCAGTGTCAGTGGGAGGCAATGGACTGAACTTGTCTGTGGGTGTGAGAGGGCACCTGTCCCACAGTAAGAAGAGATGAATTTCCATCTTGGAAACTCACTGCACCATGGGAATGAAAGAACCGTCATCAATGTGCCTTTGCTCTGTGCCTGTTTAGCCTCATTTCTCATGAATCCTGGTAGCACCTCCATGAGACAAATATGAGTCCTTTTTTTTAACCCTAAATTTGGGCAAAATCCCATTTAAATATATATATACCAATATTTGAAGTTGCCAAATATTTTACCTGCCAAACTTCTTTTTTAACATGTATTTTTATTGTTGATAGTATTGCAGACATCCCCCATTCCCCACTTCCCCTCCTTGTCCCCCAGGTCTTACTAACCTCCTGCCTGTGTCCATGGGCTATGCATATAAGTATACTAGTGACCCGTTGCATGAAATTGCTCGGACCCAAGATACCCCCCCCCCCATGCCATGGGACCACCCCGAGTCCCGGAGTCCCACCCCGTGTGGCCGGAGCACCACAGGATGGCCCTGAGTCCTGGAGTTATGCCCCAATGCCCCGCCTCTGGGCCGAGTGGAGCAGCTGCAGGGCCCCACCCCATGGCGCACACGCGGAGCCACGGAAACCCTGGCAGAAGCCATGCGAAGTGGCTGCCAGGACCCCCGCGCCCCCGTGGGGCCGCAGGAACCCTGGTGGAAGCCGTGCAGACTGGCCGCTGGCCCTGCCCCCATTGCCCCACCCCCGCTGTGCGGCCACCATCTTGTGACAGCATTACACTGTGAGGGTCAATTTGCATATTACCTCTTTATTATATAGGATAAGTTCCTTGGTTTATCTCTCCTCGTCCCCCCAACCCGACATTGAAGTACTAGTATGTCAATCTGTTCAATGCCTCCATGCTTCAGGTCTTATTTTGTTGGTCAATTCATTTTGCTCGTTAGTGTCCATAAATAAGTGAGATCATGTGATATTTGTCTCTCTCAGTTTGGCCTCTTTCACTTAGCATAATATTTTCCAGGTCTATTCATGCTGTCCCAAAGGGTAAGAGATTGCTCTTTTTTACAGCTGTATAGTATTCCATATGTCCCACAGCTTTTTTATGAATATAGGAATGCAGATATCTCTTCAAGTTCCTGATTTCATTTCCATTGGATATACACCCAGAAATAGAATTGCTGGATCATATGGTAGTTCTATTTCTGATATTTTGGGGGAAACTCCATGCTGTTTTTCATAATCCCACCTAAAATCTACCCTGCCTAGACTTGTTATCACTTGTCTTTTGGAAAATATCCATCTTAACATGTGTGAGGTGATATCTTGTGATGATTTTAATTTTCCTAATGTTTAATAATGTTGAACCTTTTTATATACCTGTTGGCCATTTATACATCTCCCCTGGAAAAATGTTTATTCCGTTCATTTGCTCATCTTTCAATTGAGTTATTTTATTTATTAAGTTTTTGCTATTGAGTTGTATGAATTAATTATATATTTTGCATAGTCACCTCTTATTAGATGTGTGGTTTACAAATATTTTCTCTCTTTCTTTAAGCTGCCTTTTCATTTTGTTGTTGGGTTCCTTTATGGGGTAGAAACTTTTTACTTTAATATAGTCCCAATATTCTCACTCTTAAACCTACTTAAGCATATATGATGTGGGACTCAAACACACAAAAGGGTGGTTTTTTTTTCAGTTCTATTTTATGATCTGATAGAAATAAGTTTATTTTATTTTAATTAATCCTAGTTTTAAAAATTGGAATAGAATGCCATGGAATGCAGACGTCGGTTAATGAATATTAATGTATCATCATGCATGAAAGTCACATCAACTAGATAGTTAGAATGTGGAGAGGCTACTGTGTATCTCCCTGATATTGTGTGATTAATAAGGTAGAAAATTTATTATGTATAATCAACCCCAACTTGGATTTTGTTAGGAATGAATTGTGTCCCCTTCTAATTCATATGTTAAAATCTCCATGAGATGTTATTTGGAGATGTGACTTTAGAGAGGTAATTACAGTTAAATGATAAGAGTAGGGCCCTGATCTGATGAGATCCATGACCTTATATGATGATGAGGAGGAACCAGAGACCTCTCTCTCTCTCTCTCTCTCTCTCTCTCTCTCATGCACACCTGCACATGAACCAAAGAAGACCATAAATGTGCACTGCAAGGAGATATTACTCAAGAAAAGAGCTATCAGGAGAAACAGACTCTTCTGGACCCTGATCTGGGACTTTCAATCTCCAGAACTATGAAAAAATTAATTTTGATTGCTTAAGCTCCCCAGCCTGTGGTATTGTTATAACATCCCAAGGTGACTGATACCAGTGTTTTTTCTGGCTATTCAGAATAAAAGAGCAATTGGATCGATAATATTTCATTTAGCAATAAATATAAGTTTTTCTTCCAAGTGTAATTTTCTCCTACTTAGAATTCATGAATTCCATTCATTTAGAATGTAACAGTAACTAGAAAACTATGACTTGGAGGTTGAAACAGGAAAATAGAGTTACAGTGGATGGTGAACAACAGAAAGAGGGTTTTGCAGCACAGCATAGGCGAGAGGAAGCAAAATAAAAAACATCAGGGACTTGGATTTGCATTTTCAACTAACAGGTAAGTGGAGGTTTTGAAAAGAGAGGCCTTTCTTTTCAAAACCTGGCTAACGTTGCTGGAAATTCTCATCGAAGGGCATTGTTATTTAATTTGTGTATTGATCTGCTACCTGAAATCGTGAATTTATGAACATATTAACTCAACTTACTAACTCTTCAGAGGTCATCTACCCACTTTCCACTGTGCAGGTCCACCTTCTCCTCAGCTTGGCAAGCAAGGATGGGTAAACTGGCTTGGCAAGCAAGGATGGGTAAACTGTTTCCCCCTGGAGCTCTGGGGCTAATGGAGTCAGGGATACTCCAGCTCACTTTGCAGTCAGCTGCTGGCAGGCTGGCCGTCCTCATCCGATGAAGCACGTGACGTGAGCAGGAATGGATGGCCAGCTGGCTATAGGAAACGAGGGCTTGATTGTTGTTTAATATCAGACGCTCTTGGAACTGAAGAGAATGAGGAAGACTTCAGTGTCACAAAGTTGTGATTTCCACTAGGATAAGTAATAAGTGGACTTCAGGGTTGGGATCCGCTTTAGATGACAGGGTAAAGTTAGGGGTTGTGCTTTAAACAACGATGCCGTGTATTTGAAATGGGGAGAACAGGCAAATCTACCCAGACAGAAAGCGGACTAGTGACTGCCTAAGGCTGGGAACTAGGGTTCTGGGAAGGGTTGGGGGAGGGTGACAGTAAAGGGTTTCCTTTTGAGGGGATGAAATTCTCTGAACATACTGAAAACCATTGAGCCTTATACTTTCAATGATTATATTTTATGGCTTGTCAATTATATTTCAATGAGGCTGTTTAAGATATTTTTATTTGTTGTTCCTTTTAAAAATTTATTTTCAATTGCAGTCTCCATTCAATATTATTTTGTATTGGTTTCAGGAATATAGCATAATGGTTAGACACTTTACATCATGTACTTTACAAAGTCTTCCCTCCAATATTTTCAGAACCTCCCTGACACCATACATACTTATTACAATGTTTTTGACCGCATTCCCTGTGCTGTACTTTCCATCCCCCTGACTATTTGGTCACTATCAATTTTTCCTTCTCAATCCCTTCACCTTTTTCACCCAGGCCCCCAACCCCTCTTTCCCCTCGCAACCATCAGTCTGTTCTCTGTGCCTATAAGTCTGTTTCAATTTTATTTTGTTCTTTAGATTCCACATACAAATAGAATCATGTGGAATTTGCCTTTCTCTGACTGACTTAGTTCACATAGTACAATACCCTCTAGGTCCATCCATGCTGTTGCAAATGGTAAGATTTTATTCTCTTTTACGGACGAGTAGTATTTCACTGTATATATGTACCACAACCTTTCTATGACCCTGTGATTTCAAAGAAACCCAAAACATGAAATTTGAAAGAATATGTGCACCCCTATATTTATTGCAGCCTTATTTACAACAGCCATGGTATGGAAGCAACACAAGTGCTCATCAAAAGCTGTTTTTTAAAAACAATTATAACACCAGGGCTGCGGCGGTGCATTTCAATGGGTCTGTATTAAAAGAAAGTTGGTATCCACGGCCTATATAGCAATCACGGCCTATATAATCAAATTACCTCTTCCCTTCCCTTCTCCATTGAGCATCTTCTTCCCAGGGGATACTGACAAAGAGGAATCCAGATTCGCCCAAGTGCAGCCCTGGTCTGTGCCTGAGCTGCCATCTCCGGGGTAAGAGGCAGCTGGGAATGTTTGATACGAGGCCCTGAGAAGGAGAATGAAAGGTGGTCCATAAACAAGCTGTGTATCAAACTTGGGAAAGATCGTGGTTTTATAGCAATGATGATTTCAAAATTGTTTCCATAAGATATTTTTTCACTATAGTTTAATGGTTCTCTTGGACAATTTATAATTAAAAGCAAAACTCTACTCCTGTGTCAGGAGATTTTATGTTGAAATCTAAAGTGTTATAATACACTTATAGGAAGTAAATATTACAATTAAATTATATTTTTGTTTCATATGTAGCAGGTGCTGTGTAAAGCAAATTCGATGCATTAATGTTCTATAGTTAAAAGAATACAATTATTTTCCTTGTTAGGTGTAACATAATCAGAAATTATCTTATAGTTTGCTACTATTTATAAAAATATTTTTTAGATTTTAATACAAATAGAAAGGGTTTGCCACTGGTAAGTAACTTTAGAAATTAATAATTTCAGTGTTGGTTTATTTTTAATAATGAGGAAGTTGAATTAATTTCAGAAAGAGGTGAAAGTCCCAGGGTAGGTAGAACTAAAATAAGTGGTAAAAAAGTTTACAAGTACCAATTTCCTTAATCCCATTCCATCAGGATATTTTCTTTTAAATCTAAAATGAACTAGTCTACAAAGAGATAACAAATAGTCTAATTTTGAACAAGCCTCTTAATAGCGTGGGTGACAAACTTATTGAAACTGAATCTAACCTTTTTAATGTTTATAAGATTTCATCTAATTTATGGTTGGGTTTTTTTTGTTTTGTTTTGTTTTTGTGTGTATATGTGTGTGTGTGTGTGTGTGTGTGTGTGTGTGTGTGTGAAGCTCAAAATAAAATTTACAGGTAAATATGCTTCCCAGTAGATATAATAGGCATTGCCCTTAATTATAATTAGCCAGACTGAAATTAGTTGGATTATGTAGACCAGCTGCATGACCACAGGCAACTAACTAAACAAAAATGTTGCTGGACCTCAGTTTTCTCCTTTTCCCACTACGGACAGCAGTAGTATTGACCTGATCGCATCAAAAAAGGGGGTTCCCTTTTCCCCCCATTGATTCAGTAACAATGGAATGCTTTGAACAGTGCTTTATAGTTAGTGCCCTTTAAGTGGTTTTAAAAGTTATCAATGATATTATTCCTTCATTATCAAGGAATTATTTATAAGATCCTAATGTGTTTATTGGTTTCTATTGCCTTTCCATATAAATTGGCTTGGAAGTAAGAATTTCAAAGTGTTCCGAACTTTGTGGGAATCTGAAAGATCATACTTTAAGTTCATGTATTTGAACTTGATCATATATTATATATATAAAATTGATGTTTCTTCAGGTAGGAAGGTAGAGGGCTAGAGAGTTACAAATATCAATGGGAGTGAAACATCAATCAGCTGCCTCCTGCACACCTCCCATTGAGGATGTGCCCGCAACCAAGGTACGTGCCCTTGACTGGAACCAAACCTAGGACCTTTCAGTCTGTAGGCTGAGGCTCTATCCACTGAACCAAACCAGTTAGGGCTGAACTTGATTTTTTGAAAAAATTAAATCTTTATTGTTGAAAGTATTACATAGGTTTCCTTTTTTCCCCCCTTGACCTCATCTAGCCCACCCCTGCCCCCCCTGCCCCAGGCCTTCATCACCCTATTGTCTGTGTCCAAGGGTTATGCATATATGCATACAAATTCTTTGGTTGATCTCTTCCCACCCACTCACCCTCCCCTCCTTCCCTCTGAAATCCCATCAGTCTGTTCCATGCTTCTCTGTCTCTGGATCTATTTTGTTCATTAGATTCCACATATGAGTGAGATCATGTGATACTTGTCTTTTTCTGACAGGTTTATTTTGTTTAGCATAATATTCTCCAGGTCCCTCCATGCTTGATCTTTTTGTTGTTGTTAATTGTCACTGGAGGATATTTTTCCACAGATTTTTAGGGAGAGTGAAAGAGAACGGGAAAGAGAGAAAAACATCGAGGTGAGGGAAACACATCAATTGGTTGTGTCCCAGGCTGGGGAAGAACTTGCAACCAAGGTACATGCCCTTAACCAGAACTGAACCCAGGGCCCTTCGGTCTGCAGGCTGATGCCCTATCCACTGAGTAAAACCAGCTAGGGCCCTCCATACTTGATCTTGATATGAAAAATAATTTAGATCACATGTATTATTTTTTATTATTATTAATGGAGGTTATACTTTTAAAATAGACTAAAATATGCTTTTGGGTTAGATTTTAAAAAATCAACCAGTAAAAAAAAAATTAGTTTGAGTATTATTTTTTATTAGTATGCATCACCACAGAAAGCAACATAATCAAAAGGAACACTTGGAACAAATCATAAATGTTAGTGTTGTACTTTTGCTCTCAATTCTATAGCAATCTGATTACTGAAAGCAAAGGAAATATCTGACACAGATTTTTGTTATTAACATGAATATGAAACCAAGGTTTATAAAACTATGACAGTTATTAAACTGATTTTTTCACATGAAATTATTTTCAGCTTTCAATTTTATGGTTCTAATATAAATTGGTAAAAGTAGTCACAATAATTGAAAATGAGTACTTTTGTAAGAGGTTTTTGCAATCTTTAATACCAGTGAACAGTAAATAAATGGGAAACATTTACACAATTAAAATACACACTGGGTAATATCAAGCCTCAAGCTTATTTTAATAAATAAAATTTCAATACTAATGTGATAATTGTGTTATAAACCTATATTAAAAGTTAATTTATTACTAAAAATACAATAGTTTTCAAATATTATTATGTTAGGCTTATCGGGCAGAATTATGTCTGATTCCATTTTGTCTTTTATATCTAATTAGTAATATTCATCTGAGAGTCATTTTTCCTTTGTATGAGCTCCCTGTGCTGACTGAGGCTCTCTTTGAAATCCCTGGTGTAGACCTTCATCTTTTCCCGTTTAAACTGAGATTATGTGAGTTGCATAAGTCTAATGGATCAGCAGTGAGAATTACAGGTTGACAAGTGATAGAAAGTTTGTAAATAAATGTGCTGGTAGCATAGGTAGGCATGGTGCTGTTTAGCTTAGACCCATGACATGTGGTGTCTTAAGGCTTATTTATGCTCTAGCTGGTTTGGCTCAGTGGATAGAGTGTTGGCCTAGGAATCAAAGGGCCCTGGGTTCGATTCTGGTCAAGAGCATGTGTCTTTGTCTCACTTTGATATTTTGTGTTGTCTTTCCTTCTTTTCCCCACTCTCTCTAAAAATCAATGGAAAAATATCCTCAGGTGAGGTTTTAAAAAAAAGGAAATAAAAGAAAAAAAGACCTATTTATCCCAAGATCTTCATTTCACAGATTGAAAAGAAAAAGAGGGTCAGTAAAAGAAGAAGTTTCCCCAAAGACAAGAAGGCAGTTGTGGTGAGGTCTCTGGGGTTATGCACTCTAGGGTACAGTCTTTCTTATATGTCTTATCATCTTATGAAAGTCCAAGATCCATGATTAGAGTAAATTTTGGAAAAGTGCATACAGATCAAGCCACTAGCAAATATTAGAGTAGAAACGTCTGGATCACATAATCCAGTCCTCTTATTTTGCAGTACATAAAATCCTTGGGGCAGGTTTTGAAATGATTACATATCATCAATGTGGTTTGAAGTCTCCATATAAAAATCTCTCAAAGTCAATACTGTGTGTCCCCTCTATCCAGGAATTCAAACCAAGATAACCACAGCCTTCTGTAAATTCCCTTGTGGAATTTCCCTAAAAAAGAAGGGTGTCTTTGTCTTTCTTTTTATGCATTTCCCTAGAAGTTCTATCATATCATGATTTCACATATCTCTAAATAGACTTTAGATTCCTGCTCATATTGCATGCATGCCCTCTAAAATTTAGATGATGACTTGCTAACCTTCATTGAGTGAACCATCTCAAATTCCCATCTTTCCCAGACTAGGTTTCTTTTTCTTTGTATGTATCATTCCTTTTCCCACAAACCTTTCAGTCATTCATTTCCAAAAACTTGGGAACACCACTGATTCCTACCCATACCTCCAACAACTCATCAACTGATAGTACCGGGGTGTAGCTAACTACCCTTAACATATATCTCAATCTGTTTCTTCGCTGTACTTCCAGTGACGCTTCCCTAACCTAGGTTCTCTTAAGTTTCACATAGGATAGTGCTCTCCCACAGCCTAGCTATCCTCAGTCTGATTCAACATAACATTGCTGTCAGATTAATTCTCCTTAAGGCTACAACTGACTATTTCACTCTCCTGTTGAAAAACTGGATTTATTCCTTTTACTTTACAGAGTAAAGCCCAAACTTCCCAGACATGTGGTCACTGCACTCTTCCTCATCTTATTCTGATGTTCCCTTTCCTATTTATGAGCTCCTGTAACTCTTAATCTGTGCCTCTCGTGTTCCTTTATATGCTCAGTTCCACACCAAAGGTATCTGTGTAACTGTCCTACCTTTCATGCTGAACAGAAAGATTTATGAGTAACATATCCATGTCTGAGTCATCTTTTCTTCTTTGAAAAATTTAGAATACTTGATGGCATTTATTAAACAATAGACATTGGATAACTGAGTCAATAAGCAAATATTTATGTAGAAGTCATAAAAATGCAAGGATAGTGGCAAAATGCAAATCTGGTAAATGTTGCAACTGTGGCAAAATTCTATGCCCTGGAGTCACAGTGGTTAATTTCTATAATGAAGATGTTAAACAAGGTTTGGATTTGAAATGAATCTTGAATGAACTGCAGGGTTTTCTACACAGGAACAAGAAAAAGTAGCATGCTAGTGAGAAGAAATACTTCAGAAAATCTTTTGACATCAGTTACATGAGCATCTTAATCTAGGTAAATAATAGAGAATCCAATTATTTATAGTTTCAATAAACTGTAAATAAAGTGTTGTAATAATTTGAACATGTAATTCAAATTTAAATACTTTGCACTAAATGTGAGAAACATTAGTAATTAAAGTTGTAAAAAATAACTATAAGTTGACAGGGACAAAGAGAGAATAAAGCTGACGTAAGACATGAGTTTCTTCCTGACCTCAGAATGAAGTAAAAACATGATTACTGTGGAAAGTTTGGTAAGGAAGAGCTTTTAAGTTACTGCTTTAGAAACTTTCTGATGAGATCTGTGTTTTACTTTGGCATAAACAAAATACATATGTAAGATTGGCCCCGTTTTCTTTCTTCTTTCATTTGGTAAGAAGGAAATATCCCCAAGGATTGTTTAACTAAACCTTGATTAACCAGAATATTAATTCATAAATGAATGGGTAAACTTGATATGACAATGAAAATAGGAAATTTTTAGCCTTCCTAATACTTGCTTTACCTCGTGTGTGCTGGAAACCATTGTCACTGTGCCCTGTAATGATTTTTAACCAAGCTGGCTCAGGGGAGAGATGAGCAGCCAGCGGATCAATATCTGGAGAGGAAGTTCTTGGGTGAAAACAAAATGCATAGCTGTGATATCGCAGATTGTTTTCCCATCTTGGGAATCTTTAACCAATGGAAACATATTCCAGGAAATGTGGAAATGGCTGTGACTCACATGAACTCAGCCAGCACTTAGCCACGTGGCTCCATTTCTTTTATAAAAATGTCGTCAGTTTTCCTAGAGGTAAGAAGTGGTTCTAAGCCACTGAACTTCAAATCGTTTTGGCTTTGTCCCAAAGAAGGTCAAGCAGTACAGCATATCAGGGGGACAGAACAATCTTTGGCTCTGTCAGAACCAAAGGATTCCCTGTCATTTGCCACCTACTGGCTTGAGAAGTGAGCTATGCATGCTTCCTTAGAATAATGTCTTCATACTCTGTCATACTAGCCTGACACAGAGAGGGGTACAGGTCTTAGGGATGCCTCTCCACCCTCCCTGGCTCAGAAAATGCATTGGCATAAGTTTAACTTGCCCAGATAACTTTGAGATTCCCCAGAAAGGATGACAATCAGATGAAATGTTCTTTGTAATAAATATATTTTTTAATTAAATGTTCCCTGGCTACTTCAGCCAGGAGTGATTTAAGTCGCTATGCGGTCCAGCATAGTTTGCACCACTGATAGGATGTTAACCACATCTCACCTCAAAGTCATCACCTGTGGGACCTCACTAAATCTCTTGGCAGGTAGAGTTCTGCTCTTAACTTGGAGAGGAAGGCAGCACCAGCACCTTGCTTTGCACATGACAGGCACACTCTATGGTTTCTGTGTTTGAAATGCCAAATCTTAATTCTTGTGACTTTTCTCACAACTCTCCAAATACTAAGGCCTGCAGATATGCAAAGGCAGGGGGTCTTCAAAGGGCTGGCAGCTCTGGTTTCTGCAACAAGGTTGTTAATCTCTCCCTGGTATTAGGCCGCTCCCTGATGGGGAGGATGGGCTGCATTTCCAGGCGAGCTCTCAGGTCCCCTGTGCAACTCCCAGCCGTTTAGAATGTGCCTTCTTTAATCAGAACAAAACAATCACGGTTAACGGAGCCTGATCAATATTTCTTACAATTATAGCTGGTCCCCAATATTCTATTTCTGCCTCTAATAGTTTTGCATATTTACTTGAATATTCTCAGGCAACCTGTCTTGAGTGCTCTAACTTTATCTTATGATTGGCCATTACTGAGTAGTCTTTACTTTTGGATGACTGTTCCCTTGAGGCTGATGTGTTGGGAGCACATGTGTTTAAGGAGGTCCAGGATCGTATACCATCCTAGGAGGGTAAGTGGATAATGGACCAATAATTGCAGTTGATTGCAAAAATAGATTTTGACCCTTTCATGAGCTAAAAGGGAGTGTTGTTTAATTGCTGTAAATGTGTCCTAATCCCTTCAGGATTTGGAGTCAGAAGATATTGCAGTATTACACCTGGGACTCTAAGAATGGTTTAACTGATTGCCAATTATTATTTTTAGCTCTTTGTGACCTCCTGTCATATGTGCTGCTTTATGAACACTATGATAATATCCCAAAACAACCCCAGGAATTATATTAATGTTATGCTAGTATTCATGAAAGGGGTCAGTGTGTTTGGTGGATTTATACTTTTAACTTAAAGAAAGGTTACATGGTCTGGCTTGCATAAACAGGATTATCAAATAAATAAGTGAAACAGAAGCAATGTTTACCTTAATGGTCTTTGTATCTATTATTGTACCCGACCTTAAGCAAATCTGGTAAATGAGGTTCCTGCACAGAGAAGATGCAAAATAAAAAAGTAACCTGGTAGATAGTGACCCTGCCTTCTAGGTAGCTTAGAATTATAGTTCTTTTTGAGATATCTAAGTTGTAATTCTGACTTGAGTCTTTAGTTACTGTTGACTCTTTCCTCAAATTTCTCCCTGTTGTATTTTTTCCCCATTTCTGACATCAGATAATGTGTATTTTCATTTCGAGGGTGTTTGTGAAGTACTTTGAAGCAAAACAAATACAAAAGGTAAATAGCATGAAACAAATTATTATGATTATTCTCATTAATACTTATCAACTATTACCAAAATAGCAAGTATTTCATTGGTAACCGCCATTAGCATTGATCAATCAAGTGAACGTTATACTAGAAATGTGTTATATTTCAGTCTGTTACTACAAATTCAGGTCACTTGGTAACTTTATGCTTCAGTTTTTTTAACAATAAAATAACAGTTTTAGGGCAGCATTAAAAAAAATCTTTATTGTTAAAAGTATTACATTTGTCCCCTTTTTTCTCCCATTGACCCCATATAGCCTGCACCCACCCTTGCCCCAGGCTTTCTCAACCCTATTGTCTGTGTCCATGGGTTATGCATAAATCCATAAAAGTTCTTTGGTTGATCTCTTCCCACTTACCCACCCATCCCCGCCTTCCCTCTAAGATTCAACAATCTCCCAAGTTCCAAGTGTCTTTATGGCAGCATTTCTGTCCACACATCTTTAGTATGGTGTTTGGGTATAAACACTTTTTAATAAAAAGCAAAGCTATTAGAAAATAATTTAAGTTACATCAATAGGTAAAAGGACATTTCTTTTTTTTTTTAAATAATTCTTTATTGTTAAAAGTATTACATATGTCCCCTTCCCCCCCCCCACCCCCCCCACTGACGCTCTCCAGCCCTCCCCTATCCCCTGCCCTAGGCCCTCACCACCCCATTGTCTGTGTCCATGGGCCATGCATATATGCATACAAGGTCCTTGGTTGATTACCTCCCACCCACTCACCCTCCCCTGAGGTTCCGCATTCTATTCCATGCTTCCATGAAAAGGACATTTCTTAGAAAACCTCAATCTGCTATTAAAATAAACAAATACAAATATTATTAAACAAATATCAGAGACGTTTGTGTCTTTGGATGTAAAGAACATTTTCTGTTTAAGGACCATATTTAAAACATAAGAAACATTTCAGTTGGCATCATTTCTGAAAAATGATTTGTGTATTTCACTAATGGCTCTGGGTACAATTCCATTGTGCTATTTTATCTTAACAGAAATCATGAAATTCAAATTGTTTTCCCCACAATATTATTAAAGGAGAAATCCTAAAACTGATAATGCTCACATGTTTTTATAAAGAAAAATATCAGGACTTAGGTAATTCACAGAAAACCAAACAATCCTAATCCATGATTTTGGTGACTTATATAAATGTGATGAAGAAAGGGAGTCTGAATAACACAAACTTAATACGAGCAATATGTCATTTTTTTCTATATGGAAGTCAGAATTTTATTTGTTTGGTTGATTTCACCTTTGAGGTCTAATTAGATGGGAGAATGGCTTTCCATTTACTCTTCCCCCTATTTTATTAAGGGAGCATGTAGAACTATGCCAAATTTTATTGACAGGAAAAGGGGAAATTGCTTAAAAATAGCCCTGGGGCAGAAATGTCTAGACTCTTGCAAGCCTGATGCTATCTGCTACTCAGATTAAATTCTCTCACACGAAACCTTGCACAAGGAAGGTTTTGATAGCTTTTCCTCTATTGCCACTGCTCAGAGGGATGAAACAAATATATAAATCTCACACCCAAACTCTCAACAGAACAACTCTCTACCACCTCCGTTTCACTTCTTTTCCACAAAAGAAACATGAAAGAAAACACTAAAATTCTAAGTTGTATACTCTTGTGGATAGTTTCCCCTCCCCCTACAATCTCTCTTAGAAACATCGTCACCTAAGTACCCTGTGAGAAGAATATTTGTGAGGTTTTGATTCAAAGAAAATCATTGGGAAAATCAACTGTATTCTTGAAATGATGGGGCTTCTACACTTAAAAAATCTGTTCCAGAAGATTGGCTTAAAATATGTGCTTCCAAAGACAGAAGAACATTTCTCATTATCGCTTCCTTAGAGAGAACCATGGATTTAGGCTGGTTTTTCAGAGGAGAAAAGATCAATTAGCTTGTAATCACTGAAGCAGCATAAGCTAGGGGAGGCTAAAGCAGGCACTCTTTCCTGCATGTCAAGAAATTGATTTCTGTTTCTGGGTTGTGAAAGGAGCACTACATTTTCAGATATGCCAGCCATGTAGAGTCTGCCCACCCAAAACAATCGGGCAGCACAGGAAAGAATTTGAAGAGTTTTCACAGGAATTAGAACACAGTAGTGTGAATTAGGCATGGGAGCAGGTCTCTTCACCCCAGATAGCTAGCTAGGCAGAGTAACATTTTAGTGATCATTTTGGCATGTTTTATAGAGTTTCTGCTTAGCAATTTCTATAGGTAGAGTTTTTAAAAAATTGTATTTATTGTTATTATGTATGTGTTTCACTTGCACAACAATATATGAACAACCCTATTTCTCTACAACATTGTCCGCAGAATCTTTTTTCAGACTTTTGGATTTTTGCTGGTAGATGAGAAATGGTATTTTGATGTATAGTTTTTCTTTTTTCTTTTTTAATACCCAACTCCACGCCCTCTCCTTTGGCAATAATATTTTACTTTAATATTGTAAAGATGCCAACTTATTAAAAATAGCTCTTTTTCTGTAATTTCTTAAAAAACATGATATATCATTACTTCAAGTTTTAAAATATGTGAATAACCCTCTCTTCACGAAATTTAATTTCTCATTATACTCTCTCAATTTCCATCTCTGCTCATCCATCAGAATCATATATGTTTTTATTTCTATACTGGTCTCTATACTGTTATTATACAAAATATTGTCTTGTTAAAATAACAATGCCTGTCTTTAGGTTTATGATACCATGTTTAATCATTAGAACTCTATTATATGGTCTTTGTAAATAATTTAACAGTTTTAGTACTTTTAAAAAATTCTAAGCTTATTTTAATATAATTCTGCACATATGAAGATTAATAAATGCTCCTGCAATGATACATTCGATGATTAAGACAAACCAACAAATTTTCAAGACAGAGGGAATCAGTTTTCTTTCACATTTTTCATGTGAAGGGTCATGAAGGAATTATCACAATATTCTTCAAGACTGGAGATTAAAGCATCTCCACAAGATTTATTTTCTGTAGATTCACCTGTAGATATAATTTTCCATCATCTTTTAATGTATCTTCAACCTGATTGTAATTGTTTTCATATCATTTTGATGTTTGCACCATGGCCCACTCCTTTACATAGAGGGTACTATACTTGAGGGTCACCATTTTTAGATTTCTGGGACATGAATGTTTTGAATTTTAAGATTTATAATTCCTTAAAATATTTTAGAATATTTCGTTTCTGCTATAATTAAAAAGTCACATGTAACAAATAGAATAGATCATAGGCTTCATGTTTCTTTATTTCTTTTCTTGAAATCCAACACTGTCTCTTAATTAAACATCAAATTAGAGAACTATAAACCAATTGAGTAAATGGAAATTGACCAGAATCATTTGTAAGGTATGCATCTTTTATGTACACTTATCTCTCACTATCATTTCAGGTTATCTGTGAAAGTAAAAGTAAATTATTTATGGTGAAGTTTTGTTTTTTATGGATTTAAAAATAATTTTCACATGATTAAGGAAACTGAACATAAAACATTAGTAATGCTACTATAGCATTTGTAAATTTTGAGTAAGAGCATTTGAGACTGATGAATTTCATACTGATGACGTATTACTTAGGGAGGGAGCACATTAAGGTACCACCAGGGGAAGATGACAAAGGAGTCTTAAATGTAATTTATGTAAATGGGACAGTCAATCATTGACAATCTTTCCTGAATATTCACCATTCTGAACATTTTTGAGGTTTTTTTTAGAGACTTCTCATTTCTTGACAGACCTATTTATTCAGAAATATTAGCTGTGATGGTGGTAAAGAGTGAATTGTTCTCTTCTAGAAATAAGGAAATCACTTTAACTATAAATGACTGTTCTTTTCCAAGGCATTCCAAATTGGTTTGAAATAATTTGAAAATATCCTGCCTTACCACACGTTAAATATCCATGCTTGCCTTCGTGTAAAAAAACTGTATCAGTGTTCAAGTATATAAAGACTTGTACATACAAATAAACTTTACTTTCTACTTCACATTATATTTTAGCCTACCATCATTAATTTTTTTGATAGAATTACAAGTATGTAAACCTGTAAAAACCCACTCCCAATAAATGAGTTCCTGGATTGTCATTAAAGCATGTAATGGACTATTAAAAACTGGAGGCATCACTGGTCTAAAAGCACACACCTATTCCTGTTTTTTTCCTTTATAGTTCACTTATTTCGATTTTTATTGTTCTACTAGTAGCCCTGCGCACGAATCCATGTGCCAGTAGCTTGCCAATAGCTTGCTGCCACCCTCCAGGCGCTCTCCACCCACTGCCCGCCCTCCTGTAGCTCCCCCTGACCCCCTCTCATAGCTTGCTGGCCTGCCCCCTCCTATAGCTCTCCACCACCCACTTGTAGCTTGCTTCCCCACCCTCCTGCTGATCTATGATTCAGTTGTTACGAGGTTGGTTGTTACGCTTCATGGCATAATGACCATTTGCATATCACATCTTTATTATATAGGATATTGTTTATTATTACCCAGTTAACTAGAGTATCCATTTTTCTTTAGTTAATTTGGAGAAGGAGTTTTGAAAGGAATAGCAGAAAGAGCAGCTGAGAAACAGTTTTCTCAGGACAGAGCCCTTAGGTGAATGGTTTGAGGACCTCATCAATTCCTATTGGTGAAGGAGCCTCATGGGACTTTTGTCGGTCCTTCATCACCTCCAAAGCCTTCTGTTAGCTAAACTTGGTCCTCTAAATATCTCAATAATCCAGAAGGGTTGAATTGGATGGCAAAATGAATATGGATGACAATCTTGGAATTCATTTTATTTTAGATATTTTAATCTGTAATAATTTTTTTTTTTTAGTCCAAGTTGACTTGGGATGTAAGAATATCACAGTTGTATATCCAGGTGCATGAGTTTTTCTTGCAGTTAAATAAAATATTACAAATAAGCACACCTTGATGCCAATGAAATGTTAATAAATATTTACATATGAATTAAATTTAAAAATCAATGGTGACTCTAAAATAATGTGTTTAAAATGATTATACTGGGCAGAGGTGGAGAATTTATTTCCTTTCAACAGGAAGCACTCCAAAAGTATTTATTGACCTGGAGTCACCTTATCTATCCAAAGTACTGTCCCTTTAAAGAGGCCACCTTTGGCCCAGCTGGTTTGGCTCAGTAGATAGAGTGTTGGCCTGCAGATTGAAGGGTCCCGAAGTTTGATTCTGGTCAAGGGCACATGCCTGGATTATGGGCTTGATCCCCAGTGGGAGCGTGCAGGAGGCAGCTGATCAATGATTCTTTCTCATTCCTCATCATCATTGATGTTTCTATCTCTCTCCCTCTCCCTTCCTTTCTTAAATCAAATATATATATATATATATATATATATATATATATATATATATATATATATTTATTGGCTACCTTTGAACCCTGTGCTTTTAATCCAATGGTTATATCTCTATATGTTTTCCCTGAAAATGGTCTTTGAAGCTTGAGTATTTAAGCCTTGGGAAGTTTTGCTCATTAGTTGTGGAATTCAATTTGGAGACAAAAGTTCAGAGAGAAGATTCTGACAGTAGCCAAATTGCCAAATGGCATACCCTGGGGAAATCAATGGTTTGGGGGTTTTTGTGTTTTTTGTTTTTTTTTAAAAAAAAGCAAAGACAAAATGTAAAAAGGAAGGAGGACCACAGAATAGTGGACGCTCCACTTGCATGCTGAAAATAAAACCGATATCACAGGAGCTGTCAGTCTGATTTGGAATATTCAGGAATCAGATCCTGGATCTAAAATTAGGGCCAATGAGCTGCTTGTTAGAAAACATTTTGTAGAGTCTTTGGGCTGCTTTTAAAGTTCTCCATTAATGACACCCATAAAATGAATAACTTGTTTCATATAAATCCATATATCAAATATATATTAGACAAAAAATTACTTAATTTATTACCTCAAGAGTAGTATTATTTTCAATCTTAAACTATTTGGATATTGGCATCAGTAGATATTTAAAAACCTAGCTCAAGGTGTATAATGTGGTTTTTATTTATTTATTTTTTTGTAAATATATTTTTATTGATTTCAGAGAGGAAGGAAGAGGGAGACATTGAAACATCAATGATGGTAATCATTGATCAGCTGCCTCCTGCATGCCCCTACTGGGGATCAAGCCCACAACCCAGGCATGTGCCCTTGACCAGAATCGAACCTGGGACCCTCAGTCCCCAAGTCAACACTCTATCCACTGAGTCAAACCAGCCAGGACTGTAGTGTGGTTTTTAAATGTGCATTTTCTAGTTCTAAGAACACAGAATAGAAGATTATAAATTCTGATGGTATAGTCATCTTTATTTATATGTATACTTTATTATTTCTTTCATGGAAATGTTATACATCATTTGTTAAGATTTATACTTAGGTACCTTCTATTTCATTTTGCTATCAAAACAAAATTTTTATTTTATTGAAAAAATTTTCTAATTGTTACAGTTGTTTCATCAAAAACTACCTATTTTTACATATTGATCTTTTAACTAGCAATATTGTTGAAATATATAATGGATTTTTGTCTCCGTAATCTCCTAATACAGATTGTATGTAATACTCTCCTAAATACACATATTTCCTCTTAACAATGATAGTTTAATTTTTTCCTTGCAATCTCAAATATTTCATCACTTTGTCTTGTACATAATACTCTTCGTCATGTTTTCATGTTGTACTATTGGCCATAGTGGTCACCTGTGTTTGGTTCCTGACTTTAAATAAATGCTTCTCTTTTTTTCCATTTAATGTGGTGTTGGCTGTGGATTTTTAATAATACACTTATCACTATAAGGAACTTTCCTAGTGTATTTTCTTATCATAAATGTGTTGAAAATTTACAAGTAATTTTCCCACTTCTCCTGAGGGTTTTATTATTATTACTTTCATGAGTTTTTTTTCTATTTACTGTATTAATATGATGAATTGCACTGGTAGATATGAATGTAGTTGAGAAAAAAGGAGGTCATTTTTGGCTCACTGTGCAATAAAGTCTCTCTCTCTCTCTCTCTCTCTCTCTCTCTCTCTCTCTCCTTACTCCTCTTCAGCTAACCCAAATAGCAGCCACAGAACTCCAGCTTCCCTCTCCACATGGCCATGTGAATAGCCTTTATTTTTTTGAAAAGAATGTTATCTGTTTCTCATTCAACTCCTCATTCTCCAGCTCCTGCTTACAGTCAGTAAGCTACGACAGAGACCCCAGCCCAGGGGTTTTGTTCCACAGCTGTAAGTGACGCAGAAACAGGGGTGAGGAGGTCACTGTGCTCTTGTGGCACGCTCTCTTAACCTATTCCCACTGGGCACTGGGAGGACCGCTTCACAATTAAAAATTAATAGTGTTTCCTAGTTACACTGACTATATGCTTTCCTCTTCCTCTTCTATGCTGCAGGCCCTTTATTGCTTTCCTTTGTTCAGAGAGAGGAGTGAAAATGTCTTTACTTACAAAATTAATTGGAGGCTCTGAACATTTTTTGAAAAGGTCACAAGTGTGTGCTGGAGATAAACAAGTCTAAGACATTAACAGTCTAAAAATGTGCACAATTTTTTTTTATATATTGAAAACGATACAACATGCTTAGTAGATGTTTAGTGATGAGGAAATAGTCGGTTGATATTATTTGCCCCAAGTTTTAGAGATAATTTAAAAACTTTGAATTAATAAATAGTTTTAAGATGGGATATGGTAAATGTTACATGAATAAATTTGGAATAACACACATTTTATTGAAAATATAAAGGTGAACATATATTATCAAGATTTTTAATTGTTTTCAAAATATTTGAAATTGAGAATAAATGCAATAAAATAGAATGTAACAATAAATCCATAAGAGCTATAATTTATACTGTAAGTTGATTCTCATTTCTCTATCTACTAAATCTGAGAAAATGTCACATACATATTTAAAAACAAAGTTAATAATTTACCAATTTGCTTTCAAATATATTGTTGAATTACTATTAATTGGGATTATACCTCATCATTTCATTGGTGTTTTACTGATTTTAGAGAAACAGATTTATATTTACCATGTCTGGCTGAAAAACCAGGAATGCATGTTCAACTGAATATTATATCATTTGATTAATGTCTTTCAGGTTTTTCTCTCATATATTACTTTAAACTTCAAATTTAGATATAAATAATCACTATTTATGTAATTTATAGATGTCAATGTAAATTTAATAAAAATTATACCCAATTTCATTTAGCACAAAAAGTGGCACTAATTTATAACTATTAATTCGTTTCCAGGAAAATATAAATTCTTAACTTACAATTGTCAAAATCATGGTTTATTTTCTTTCCAGGTAGCTGAAGTACAGCTTGATTTTAGTAATGTTCAATGCTGCTTGCAGTGAAATCATTTTACTGTTTTAATGCCTGGATATCCTTGGGAAAAGGACAAGAGATTTTTATTTATTAGAAAAAACAATAGTAATAATGAAAATTAAGGCAACTTCTAAAACTCAGGGTTTACCTATTTCAAGTAATTTTAAATTCTTGCATATATTTAAAATATGTTGAAGGAAGGGGGAAAACAAATTTAAATTTTATGTAGGTTGTAACATATTTACTTATGTCGTGTTATACTTTGTAATAATTCAGCCTCAACATGAACTGAACACCAAAGTAAGTTGAAGCCCTTCTCTCTTCCTACAGACAAACAGTTCCTTTACTTGGTGTTAATTTTTCATATATACAATATGTTTATTTTTGCATGTTTTAAAGCTTTACAAAATTGTTTTTTGTATCCTAATTTTTATTCCACTCAAATTATATTCATTACTAGAGGCCCGATGCACAAAATTCATGCAAGAGTAGGACTTCCTTCCCCCGGCTGCCAACACCGGCTTCCCTCTGGCACCCGGGACCTGGGCTTCCCTTGCAGCCCTGGCTTCATCTGAAAGGTCATCCGGAAGGACGTCTGGTCTGGTCTAATTAGCATATTACACTTTTATTATTATAGATTGTGAGTGCATGCGGCTGGAATGTAGTAATTTTCACTGTATATTATTATTTTGCAAGAATGTATCACAGTTGATTACCTAGTTGCCTGCTGATGAACATGAATATTATTTCTGATAGTTTCCAAAGGCAACCAATATTGCTCTGAGCATTTGTATGCATGTCACTTGTTCACATGATTGATAGCTTCTTTAGGATATACCAATGTCTGGAATTTCTGAGTTTTTCTTTTATTTTATTATTTCTAGATATTGTCAAACTGGTTCTCAAAGATCATATGCCAATGAATACTTCCAAAAGTAGATATAAAGAATCTGATTGCTTATATCCTCAGTAGCACGTGGTATCTTCAGACTTGGTATTTGTCAATCTGTTTAGCATTAAATTGTAATGAACATTAACTTAATTGTCCTCTAGTTTTAATTGGCTGGTCTTTGGTTACTAAGGGGTGGAACAATAACTTTTCAAATGTTTATTGGTTATTTGGATATCTTCTCCTGTGAATTGCCTGATTATGTATTTTGTCTTTTCTATTGGATTGGTTGGTTGTTTCATTTTTAGGAGCTCTAGATTATTTTGAAAAGTAAATTATTTGTTGAAGTAAATAGTAAAAATATTTTGTTTGGAAAGCTCCATTTCTCATTTTTAAGAACTGTTTTTTGAGGTAAAAAACAGTTTTTAATCTTTACTGTTATTATTCATACTAGTATTTTGCTTTTGTCTTCTTTAAAAATACA
Organism: Myotis yumanensis; assembly: GCF_028538775.1. Taxonomy (NCBI): domain Eukaryota; kingdom Metazoa; phylum Chordata; class Mammalia; order Chiroptera; family Vespertilionidae; genus Myotis; species Myotis yumanensis. The sequence goes on from NW_027223755.1 coordinate 13,963,504, forward strand.
TTTTCTAAGGCCATATAAAGTTCTTCATAGTCATCTAATTTATTCAGAAATTTGCCCATAATTATGAATCAATTTGTACTTGACCAACATCTTAACAAATGTTAGTATTCCAATCTTTTCTTATGGCAATCATGCAATTCATTTAGTTCTTTTAAAATGTAACTAATTTTCATAAAATTCATGCAAACCTTTGTCATGTTTGTTCCTGGGTATTTTATATTTTATTGCTATTGTAAGTGGCATTCTAAAAATTCTATTATTTTGATACTTTTCTTCTAATTTTTCTTCCAGGTTATGAATCTGCTCTTACATATAGCATATTTACCTTTTTAGCCAACAACGTTGCTTACTTATTAAGTTGTTTTTAGAAATTCTTGCATTTTCTGAGTAGTTTAACAGTTGAACATCTGTAAATAATGCTAATTTGTTACTTCAGGTTTATTTTCCCATTTTTATATTATTTATTTTCCCCACTAAAATCACTTCCTGAGATTTTAAAAACAGTGTTAAATAGAAGTGGTGGTAACAGAGATTTTCAAATTTTTAAATGTATTTCTTCTAAACTTTTATTTCTCCCTATACTTATGTTGTTGTAAGCCAGGAGTAGAAATGTGATTATATCAGCAGAGACACTGCCATTTTGAACTAAAGGGAACAGAGAATGTGGGAGAAAATGAAAAGAGGACTTTGGATTCTCGGATTCTCAGAGATAGGACCCTAGCCCTTCTTGGCTCTGAACTGCACCATAAAACTGCAGAATGATGCCTAAGAGGACTCACAGATCCTCGGGGCATTCCCATCACAGAACCAGAAGTGGGGCTGGTTCCTTCTTGGTTTCAAAGTGTGGGGCAGCCTCTCTGGTTTTGAGGTTGATGGGCCAGGGAGTCCTCACCCAGAGATCAGAGGCAAGGCCCTCACTGAGACACAGGGGTGGCACCTTGTTAAGCTGAAGCTGTGGGGGAGATGCTGCCACCTAGTGGTCCTGGAGGGCAGAACACTGAACCAAAGAGGTTCAGTTTTGAGCTTTTGAGCTCCAGATGGAATTTGCTTTGCTAGCTTTGGGACTTGCTTGGACCCCATCACCTTTTCCTTCTTTACTATTTCTCCTTTTTTGGAGAAAATGAATTTCCTATGCCCGTCCCACCATTGTATTTTTGGGAGCACATACCTTGTCTGGGTTCACAGGTTCACAGCTGGAGAGAAATTTTGCTTAAGGGTGAATCATACCTTGAGTCTCACCCATACCTGATTCAGATGATATTTGGATAAAACTTTGGACTTCACACTTGATGCTGGAATGACTCAAGTACCATAGCAAACACTTGCTCAATTTTCATCACTCCTCTAAGGCATTATTCTTTTGATTCCTTATGATTTTTAAAAACATTTTCCACATTTATATTTGTCATTCAAAAATTACATCATCTGAATTATATAATTCAGGGAAGGATGTCTGATTCTGTTCTTTATTATTTCTATGGATTATTTTTATTCTTTATTATTCCTTAAGGGTCTATTTTATTTGGCTTTTCAAATTTACTTTTAATTGTGATCTTATATTCACAAAGTCAACAAATATCCCAGTATAAAATGTGATTCATTCACTCAGTGAACTATTAAAGCACCTACAAAAAGGAAAGGTTTAGATAAGGAATTCTTAAATGTTTTCTCTCAGGTTTACTTTACATTTTTAAAAATTATTGAGTATATACATAATTAATATTGAGAAAATGCAAAATCATTATGTATTAATTAATTTTACAATATGATAATAAATCTGTTAAGATAAACAAAAATTTTATGGAAAATACCATTTTCAGAAATGAAAAATAACAGAGAAGTGGCATTATTTTCATTTTGAAAATCTCTTTACTGGATTTCTTCATAGAAAATACCTGAATTTTCATATATGCTTCTCTATCCAACTATTGTGGTATCACATATTCTATAGCTTCTGGAAAAATATACTATGTACTTGTGAGAGAATGAGGAAGTAACCAAAGTCTTAGTATTATTATGAAAATATTTTGAGCTTGCTGTCAAACACCCACAACTCTAGAGAAATACTGATTGGGAATATTGACTACAAACTTGGGGGAATGGCCATGCTGCGATAAACGAGAAACAATACTCAGCGATTAATTTTTAAAATTAGATATCTATTTCTTTATATAAGATATTTAATATATTGTTGTATATGTATGTACATATGCATTGATGCTTCTATATATGTGTGTGTTAGTAATATATACTATATTGATCTGTATTAGTAATACGTACTGTTAAATATAGTTTTAACATTCCATAAAAGCAGAACTACTACACAAATGCTTATGTTTGTATAAAATGCCCTTAACACCAAAGAATCTCTGGGAGGAATTTGCCTCAGAAGGCTAGCATTGATTATCTGGGTATATTCTTTTTTATTGCTGCATAACGCATTATCACAAACTAAGTGAATTAAATCAACACCCATTTATCATCTCCCATTCTGTAAGTCAGAAGTCTGGCAGGATGTGCGTTAATTCTCCTTTGCAGGTACCTCAAGGTTGAAATCAAAACGTTGGCTGCGTTAAGTTTTCATCTGGAGGCTCTGGGGAAGTACCTGCTTCAAAGCTCATGCTTGCTGTTGAAAAAATTCACTTCCTTGTGGCTATAAGTCAGAGATCCCTGCTCCCTGCCTGGCTGTGAGCCTGGGGTTCCTCCCATGTCTTAGAGCAGTGATGGTGAACCTTTTGAGCTCAGCGTGTCAGCATTTTGAAAAACCCTAACTTAACTCTGGTGCCATGTCACATATAGAAATTTTTCGATATTTGCAACCATAGTAAAACAAAGACTTATATTTTTGATATTTATTTTATATATTTAAATGCCATTTAACAAAGAAAAATCAACCAAAAAAATGAGTTCGCGTGTCACCTCTGACACGCGTGTCATAGGTTTGCCATCACTGTCTTAGAGGCTGCTCTCTGTCTCTTTCCATGTGACCCTTTTCATCTTCAAAGTCAACAATAAATAACCCCCTTTGTTTTGTATCCCTCTCAAACATCTACTCTCTCTGAGTGCATCTTCTGCCACCAAATGCAGAAAGTGTTCTGCTATGAAAGGGCTTGTGTGATTCAGGTAGGTCCATGCAGATAACCTCCCTCTCTTAAAGGAGGTTGTACAGGCCAGAGGCATTGGACCATTTCAGTTTTTGTCTCTCACGTGGCTTTGGGACATCAGTGGTTAAACATGATGCAGTATGCAGCCACTGAGATGGCCTCCAAGATCTCCATCACCTAATATTCATGCCCTCCTGTAATCTTCTTGTCTCAAGTGTGAACTGTACCTGGTGACTCACTTCTAACAATTAGAATATGGATTAAAGAATAGAGTGTTTCTTCTGGGATTGGGTTATAAAGAGACATCCTGCTCACCCTCTTTTGTTCAGTAATTACTCTGGTGGAAGGCTGTTGCCGGGCTGTGCCTTTCCCTAGTCAGTGTCCCACAGATAAGGAGGAAGACCTCCAATCAACAGTCAGTGACAAACTAGGACCCTCAGTCCAAAACCCAAAAGATAATGAATCTTGCCCACAACCATGTGCCTGAGCTTAGAAGTAGATCCTCCCCAAGTTGAGCCTTCAGATGAGACTGCAGCCCCTGCTGGCACCTTGATTACAGCCTGTGAAAGAACCTGAGCCAGTGACACTCAGATCATCTGTGTCCAGATTCCTGACCCACAGAACCTATGCTATAAGAAATATTTGTTGCTTTCAGCTGCTAAGGTTTATGATAGTTTGTTATGCAGCAATAGATAACTTACATAGGTGATAAGAAAATAAATTTACCTTACAAAAGTGGAATAATATTCTTGATGTATCATTAAGGACAAGTGTGGCTTGTGACATTCTACTTACAATATTATGGAACACTGAATAAGAATTTGTATAATGACTCAAAATTCATGTGGACAATGAACATTAAAAAAATTATTCTGGCCCCGGGCGGTGTGGCTCAGGGGTTGAGCATTGACCTATGAACCAGGAGGACACAGTTCGATTCCTGGTCAAGGCACATGCCCAGGTTGTGGGCTCAATCCTAGGTGTGGGGTGTGCAGAAGGAAGCCAATCAATGATTCTCTCATTCTCTCACGTCACTGATGTTTCTATCTCTCTCTTCCTCTCCCTTCTTCTCTGAAGTCAATAAAAATATATGTAAAAAATTATTATGTTAAGGCGACTCTTTTTGTATGGGGGCAGATGATATAGGATACTGGTCCCTGTTCCACTATCTGAACTGGACTAAATATTTACCATGCATTCACCTGTAAAGTGTCTGGCCATTATTGTCAATGCAGAGCATCAAGAAAGAACTGGGTGCTCCAAGCCTGAAATAGGAAATGCAATTGGAGTGGAAATGTAGTTGTCAGCAGGAGAAAATCGAAGAAAATGTATTTAGGGTGAGTGTGGAGTTTGGGGATGAGGAAAGTAGTAGGAATGTAGGAATCATAGAGCAGAGATGGATATACCTACAGTACTTTAGGGAATGACAACTGGAAATCTGAACATAAAGGTTATTTTCTATTAAGAATGCCTACAGATTTTATTTCCTGACATTATTGAACAAAAGTGAGTGGACAATTCACTCCTGCATTTCTCTTCAGGTTTATCAGCATTATATTATTAAGAATAGCTACACAGTGTCTTTGCATACTTTTCCTAAGTCTTCCTCAGGAAAATGCTGAGGGCTGGTTTTATTTTTTCTTTAAAAATTTGTGTTGTATAGTAAAGTCTAGTATTATATCTAACTTGATATTGTATTTAATAAAACAACAACAGAGCAGTAGATACACTCCACTGTATGTTAGAAATTTTTATTTTATTTGCTTCTGTACATCTATGTCCTATGAAACCTGACTTTTAAAAAATTAAACTCAGCCTCCAAATGACGAGACTATACACAGCAGCTTTTCTTTCCCTGCTTCTTTGATTCTATTACTCCCCAAGGCCATCTTCATCTCTTCCTCAGTAAGCCAACTTCCATCGCTGACCAAAATATATCAAATTTCACTATCTTTCTGTGTTATTGCTTAGCTTCAATGCTCTATTCATTTTTACAAGCTCCCATCACCCCCCTTCCTTTTTATAGTTTTATACTTTTCTTCTCCAGAGGCTACTGTTTTCTCTTCCCTGTGTCTTGCACTGTTCTGTCTTTTTTTTTCAATCAGGAGTAAGATGTAACTGTAATATACATGCTAAAGTGTCGCTAGTGGGCTTCACTAATCTCTGAAAGCCATCTGCTGTTTGTGACTTCTGTATCACTGTTTCCTGGACAGTGAGATCATTGACTGGTGCTGTTTTTGAGAACAGTCAGTACTGATGGTTTAACTGGGTTGTAGCATTCTTCTGAGAGTCCCTTGTTAGCCTCAGAAGTTCAGAGTTATAATAGTCCAACTCTAATAGAGTTGGACATCATTTTATATTTTCTTATCTAATGTCTGTATGGTAACTTCTTTCCTTATATTCTTATTTTATCATAGTACTTGTACTCCCCCCATGGCTTCATGTATGAAACATTACTATTAATTAGGTCTGATGATTTTAGATATGGGAATTATCCAAAATATTTGGTGCCACATGTCAGGAAAGACCTTGTTGCTGATAGTGAGTCATTAAATGCTAGGAGATCAAAAGAAGAAGTTTGGATAGAAATTTCCAGGACAACATGCTGATGTTACAGAGGCAAGCTGACTTATTTGATCTTTCTTATAATAATGATTTTCCAAATGACTTCCCTTCTTCCACACAAACATGATAATATATAAGTGTTTATGGCTTTGAAAGGGTGATGATTAAATGATGATGGTAAGCATTTAATTGCATGCACAAATTATATAGGCTTTGGGGACTCTGAAGAGCAAAATAACATCTTTAAATGACAGTCACATCATAGGTCTAAATCTTCTGTTTTGCAAATAACTCAGAACTCTAGTGGGCTGTGACTATGGAAAGGGAGATTCTGGAAAGAGTAACAGAAAATTGTATTTTGCCAAGTGTGCTTTGGGATGCAAGTATAATTCTTATGATTGATTCAAGCTATGGTTTAATACTGAACGTTTGAGTGCATGTCTATTTCCCTCTTCTTATCTAGACCAAGCCCTGGCCCCCACACCTGACATTGCTGATTTAAACTGCACATGGGAGCGAGAGTTTTATGCTGGAGGAACCTGCTTATATTGAGTAATGTCTCAACAGTTAAGTGTCAATACAGAAAATGGTGTTATATTATGAAACGCAACTGAAAAATGGCACATGACAAGCTTGGTAGTGCACATGACGCAACTGAAAAATGGCACATGACCCAGCTCCTCATAAGCCTCAGAAAGTGTCAGAGAAGTGACAGGCAGAGAGAGCAAATCTATGTATCTCAGGGTTCAGACCTTCTGTTATTTCCGTGGGAAAATAAAACCAAAGTGATGTCTATGCAAGTTTTTAAGAACATTGTGATCTTTATAAAAAATAATATGGAAAGTAAAACTTAAAAAGAAAACTCTAAGGTAGAGATATATAAATAAATGATATTGTTTCCAAGTAAACTGAATATGAATGTGGTTCTTAGTTTAATCAAATGAGAAACTGAATAATGCTCTATACTTAAGATTCCATAATGGATAAGTTAGAAATAAAGCATGATTTCCATTAAGTTATCTTTACCTAGCACCCATATAACCATAACTAATGGACATAAGACACTGGGGGGTAAGAGAGGGCAGGGGCTTGTCAAGGGCGGGGGGGAAAAAAGGACACTTATGTAATACCCTTTGTAATACTTTAAGCAAAAAATAAAAAAAAAAGTTATCTTTACCTAAATCTACTCATCTTAATACATTAATTCTTATATCGAAATAAAAAAAGAAAAGAAAAGATTTTCTTATGGAGAAAATCTTTCCCACTATTAACATGGCAATGGCCAATAGATAGTTGGAAGAAAAATTACCATTATCTATGTATTTCATGCGGTGCCTTAAGCCATAGGACTTCCTTTGCAGAGGAACATAAGGCTATTGGCAACTCAGAATACGGGGGGAAAAACAAAAAAAAAAAATAAGGCGAGCTTATAAGCAAAACTTTCTGGGGTCAAACAAATGAAAAACATCTGAAATTTATCAAAGGACTATGTATTCTTGGTTCTGTAGAGGAAGCATTTTTTTTTCCTTTTTTTAGTAGCTGGGCTGACTTGGGAAATGAAAAGTAGGATAGCTGCTAAAAAAACAAGTATGATATTCCATGGGACCAATTTTGCAAATCCTTGAGCCAGTGAGCAAACAATGCAAATCAAAGAAAAGCTCAGATATGAAAAATAACTGCTGTAGGTTGGAAGAAGTGGTTGAGTGCATATCTATATGGATTTTTTAGCCAACAGCCAAGTTCTAAATCCGAAAATCACACAATAGAGTTTAGTTTCAGGCTCCAGACAATGAGTAGCAATTGATAAGACCCAGGAACGTTTCAGGAACTGTCACAGTCTAGAGAAAACCAAGAAGTAAGGACAACTAAATGCAATGTGATATCTGGCCTTGAATTCTGGAACCAAAGGAGGACATTTGTGAAAAATCTGGGGGTATCTGAATAAGATCAGTAGTTTACTTAACAATGTGGTGTCAATGTTTACCTCTTACTTTTAATAATTGTATGATGAATTAAATGTAAGTGGAATCTAAGTAAAGTGTTTGCAGGAAATCTCTGAACTAGCTTTGCAATTGTTTTGTAAGTCTAAATTTATTTCAAGTTAAAAGTTAATAAAACTAAACATATTTTTAAAACCCCTATTGAACTAGGATCAAGTGCATAGTCTTTCAACACGATCTGGTGCTTTAATTCTCACCTATACATTGCATATAAGGTTATGAGAGGACTTGGAAATCTATTGACTCACTTCTCAGTCAGTATAAAAAGCTCAGAGCTTTAACAAATATTAAATGAAAAATTAAATGGTTAGATATAATGAATTTATATTGCTTTATTATATAGTCTTTTCAATAAGAAATAAAAGAAACATAACTATTTTTACAATTTGAAAAAACCCCACATATTTTTATATTTTATTGATTTTTTACAGAGAGGAACAAAGAAGGATAGAGAGGTAGAAATATCCAGCAACTGCCTTCTGCATGCCCCTACTGGGGATCGAGCCTGCAACCAAGGTATATGCCCTTGACTAGAATGGAATCCAGGACCCTTCAGTCTGCAGGCTGATGCTCTATCCATTGAGCAAACCAGTTAAGGCTGAAAAAAGCTTTTTATTCCATGTAACCAGGGTGCTTTTCCTGAAGAGTATGTGTGTATATATATATATATGTATATATATATATATACACACACATATATATATTTATCATGTAACATATAAACTGCTCTATTTCACATGTTTCATAGGTCTGAGAAACAATAGATATTTAGAATATTTCAAAATAGATTAAAAATGAATGCATTTGAATAATGACATTTTTGGGAGCAACCAACGGGACTTGGAGCTCATTTAATTCATTTAAATTTTTAAATTGTGCTGATGAGAATATCTGATTCTGCAAAAATTAAAGATGAAGTGGGAGAGACATTTTTAAGGTCCTGTTGAGAGTTTATGTATAAAATACTTGGACTTCTAGCCTTTGTCTTTTTTCATTAAAGTATTCAGTAGTGTGTAACATCCTAATTATTACCATGAATACATTTTTATAAAAAAGGATGCATATTTTAATGATAATTTATAACATAATGGGACTGACTACACTAAAGTAAATGTTTTACTATTAGTAAAAATTATTGGATATATATCAGTTTGAAGTTACAAACCAAGTTCAAACATCTATGGTATTTAAGCTTTATTGCTTAAACACATACATAAATGAACATTAAATACATACATAAATGTATAAAATATTTTACTGTTGCTTTTACATGTATTATCAAAATTCCAATAATTATTTAAATTCATTACTAAATATTATCCATGAATTCTCAAGGAATAAAGAATAAAATTTTGTTATTATCTCTTTATATTAGCAAGAAATACAACTAATTATATTGCTAACAATAATATTCATAATTCTGGTGTCAGATGGTGTAAAAAAAGTTTTTGTGAATTTGCAATATTTGAATTTTATAACAGGTTATAGAAAGGTTACTACACAACCCAGTGTACTATAAGATAACCTTAGTAAAGAGTGATTTCTTCTTTTCCACTATTGTGATTCCATTGCTTACAAGATAACTGCAAATGCATTTTCCAGTTACAGTTCTTTTTTTAAAAAAAATTGCTGTTTTTTCTCAGATTCTCATCTACACTTTTATTTTTTTATTTTTTATTTTTTAAAAATATATTTTATTGATTTTTTTGCAGAGAGGAAGGGAGAGGTATAGAGAGTTAGAAACATCGATGAGAGAGAAACATCGATCAGCTGCCTCCTGCACACACCCTACAGGGGATATGCCCACAACCAAGGTACATACCCTTGAACGGAATCGAACCTGGGACCCTTGAGTCCGCAGGGTGATGCTCTATCCACTGAGCCAAACAGGTTAATGCTCATCTACACTTTTAAAAAATATATATTTTTATTGATTTCAGAGAGGCAGGGAGAGGGAGAGAGAGATAGAATTTCAATGATGGGAGAGAATCATTGATTGGCTGCCTCCTTCACGACCCCCACTGGGGATCAAGCCCACAACCCGGGCATGTGCCCTTGACTGAAATTGAACCTGGGACCCTTCAGTCCGCAGGCTGATGCTCTATCCACTGAGCCAAACCAGCCAGGGTTTCCAGTAACAGTTCTTTATATATGTCAGTGGTCCTTTACAAGCAATGTGCAAGAGACCTTGTTTGTGAAGCCAGTTTCAGAGAGGCAAAACTTTGGGGATTGTTGTTGTACTTAGGAACAACCTATGCAATGCTTAATTGAATTAGGAACTTACAATATATGTATTTAATTGGAGCATGAAGGAAAGACAGACGTGTCTTTTGTCCACACGTGTGTAAATACACTCGGGTTATGAAAAAAGTCTGAACTGCTTCTTTACACTCAAACTCCCCAACATCTCTGCTTAGTAGGAAGGAAGTGAAAAGACAAAGAGGAAAAAACAGGGGGAAAAGTAAAAGGATGAAAAAAAGGAACATGTTCAAGAGACGCATGTTCTAGTTCAGAGGAGGAACAAGATTTGCCAGAAGTAAATTAGATTTCCCTCCACTCCTACTGCCTTGAAGCTGTAAATTAAAAAGCAAAGCAAAACAGTAGTTTGGAGTTAGTTTGCTTTTTACTATTGATTCACGGTGACCCAGGATTGGGTTTTAAACAGATCTGTTAGCATGTTCATGAATTTAAGGATTTTTAGACAATTTAGAAATATTGAAAAGCTTTTGAAAAAATCCCGAATCATTTATGTAAATGATTTTTAAATGGTTTATGTAAGGTGCTGATGAGAATATCTGATCCTGCAAGATATTCATATAAATGGCATTTGGTACAGGCCAAATTATGGCCCCGTTTAACTTGTTCCCTTGGCCTGGATTTCTGGCCCTCCCTGATGACAATTCTGGAAAGTCAGCAAGCATTCTAGCATCTGTGATCCATTAACATTTCCAAACAGGCAATAGAACATCCTTATAAGTGTGTTTCAGGAGGAGGCAAGGGTGTGGGAGGTTTTAGAAACAATTAAGGAATAAGGTAAGTGGATCCTCAAATGATCCTCAGAGATTCATTAATGCATTGCTTTGTGCTCCATGACAGTGCTTTTGGTTGGTTCCATAGGAGTTAATTTTGAGGCCGGAGACCTCCTGAGCGTTGGCTTTCCTAGAATTTAAAGCAATGGTCCCTTAATTGTATAATTGCCTTGTGCTAAAAAGTTGCCTGGATTAAAATATTAACCCCTACCTCTTTGTCTAGCATCTTTGCTTCATTCCTTTGGGTTGTCAAGGCAATGTCACCTTCAAAAAGCTCCTCATTAAAATACACTCCGGGGAGGTGCTTAGCATCAACTAAATTGGCAGATAACTGAAATACATCTGAAATAATAGACTTCTAGACAAAGAGGATTTAATAGGAGAGAGAGGGGGAGAGAGAACAAAGCCCAGTCTTGCCTATTTGCTTTCCTAAAGCAGCAGCGTCTCAGTGGGGGTCCCAGAAAACCGGGTCTCAGACAAAGGCCTTGGCCAAGCAGCAAGGTGCTCCTTAGGGAGTTTCCATGTGTTCAACGTCACCTACAGTAGAGGAAGCAGGTAGGGCTGTGCAGAGGGAGAGGTGAAGGTGCCACCGAGACAGACAAAATCCTGGCCACGCCCACAGGTGCTCTGGAGCTACAAGGACCTGCAGAGTTGTTCCATGTGGTCAGGCCTTCAAGCCCAGCCACCTAAGTCTTTGAATAAAGACCAGCGCACAGTGGCCAAAATCTTGGGAGAGAGGACTCTGTAGCTGAGATAATCCTTGAAGGGCTCTCAGCACAGTGTCTTAGCCAGACACCCCCTGTGGGAAAGTCCTCCCTGGATAGGAAGTCTGCTGCCACATCGCACCAGAAGCACACAGGTTACTTGTCTTGTGTCCTCATTAAGTTTCAAACTCTTGAAAACAGTAAACAGTCAACAGATTATAGCAAAATGATTGACTAGTGAAGGAAATGAGATATAAAATTGTGTGCTTAGAAGACAGGAGCAGGGATGGAGAGAGAATTCAGGATGGCAGACTACAGGAGACGCTTTCCTGCCCGAAGGCACAGGTACCACTGTGAGGTGGGGAAGAGCCCACCATTGTAGTCACTCTTTGATTCTCAAAGATGAGTGATTTTGGTCTCACCGCCCTGTTTCCAAGTGGCCTGTGTACAATGCAAGCCCATTTCCTGTGACACGGAATCTTGAATTCTGTCCCTGGAAAGAACTGTAACTCAATCACTCATTGTTTATGTTTATTTATGCAGCTGTTTTTCTAATAGTAAAGTTGGCAATGAATATTCAATTTTATTTGCAAATATCTTTTATCTCACCTATATTTTTCATTTTTTTTCTTATGAAGAAAAAGTTCATGTTAGTTTCTGATATGATAAATTATGATTCTCTTAGGAAAAATGTTCTCTTTAAGGTATAATATACTCTTTCCTGTGCTACATTTGCAGTTATTTAAAAAATTACTGGCTGAATATAGCTTTTAAAACTGTAATCAATGGGATTAAAAAGTGAAGTTGCTGCATTAGTATTTGCTCACCCACTCATTTCTTAATAAGCTGCTCAGAATTTTGACATTGTAGTCAATAAATATTGCTGAAAAGGAATAATAAAAATGCACATTTAACTTTATTGCAGAAAGTGTCATTACATAAGCATGTTGCCTTATCTCATACTTCGAAAGTATTCTGTGCTTAATCATTTTATTTATATTCTTGGAAGGCTGTACTTCTAAAAAGGTTTTTGGCAGGAAATTACTGAGTCAAAATTTTCAAAGAAAGATATTGCATCATTTACTTTAAGAACTTGGAATTCTGAAAGTTCAGCATCATTTTGGAGTTCTTTGAAAAATCAATGTAGGTATTACCACTACTTCTAAGCACCCTTCAAGTTAATGCAGATGCTAAGATATCTGTTTAAATTTCAAAACTGGATGGTAAATAAAGTGTAGTAAATGCCCATGTCTGTTTTCCTTTAGTCATCTCTTTCCTCTCCTGTTCCTCATTTCACAAACCTTAAATATAGATGCTATTGCTCATCACATGCACCCAGTGTTCCCTAGCGACTTATTTCTTTTTCCTTCTTCCCTGCCTTCAAGATAAGCACATATTCTCATAGATTTTTTTAAATTCCAAAACTCGACTAAAAAGAAGCAAGGTGGTTTTTTTGTTTTTTTTTGTTTAGACAATTCCAGAGTCCTATCTTTTGGAACCTAGAAATATTATTGCCTCCATGGGTTTAATATAATTATTTCAGGTAAATAGTGTCTGTTTCTAATTAAACCCAGAATGTTCATCGTTTATTGGCAATAGAATGAGTATTTCTATTCTCTCTCTCTCTCTCTCTCTCTCTCTTCCTGTCTCTTTCTCTCTCTGTCTCTCTGTTTTATTTTTATGCTGGTGAATTGACTAATGTTTAGGTAATATCACAAAAAGTGTATATGTGCTAAAGGGAGTCCTAGTATAGGAAATATATTAATATTACAGAATAACACACTGAAAAATCACCCAAGGATATTGATAAAATGCAGGTTCTGATTGAGCAGTTTTAGGGTGGGGCTGCATTTTACCGGGTGATGTGGATGTGTCTGGCACCCCTTGGAGGAGGAAGGCTAGGAGGATGGGGCATATGATGTCCTCAAAGGCAGGGTTCTCAATCATTTAAAAAATATGATGCATAGGCTCCATTGAGAAGTTAATAAAGCCTATGGGATTTTCTCAAAATTTTATATAATAAAACCCTATTATGCAAATAGACTGAATGGTGGAATGACCGGTTACTATGACGTGCACTGAACACCAGGGGGCAGATGCTCAATGCAGAAGCTGCGCCCTGGTGGTCAGTGTGTTCCCACAGGGGGAGTGCCGCTCAGCCAGAAGCCTGGCTCACGGCTGGTGAGTGCAGTGGCAGTGGTAGGAGCCTCCCCTGCCTCCATGGCAGTGCTAGGGACCCCTTGGAGGATGTCTGATGCTGGCTTAGGCCCGCTCCCCAGGGACATCCCCCAAGGAGTCCAGGACTGGGAGAAGGCGCAGGCCAGGCTGAGGGACACTCCCTCCAGTGACGAATGTCGTGCACCGGGCCTCTAGTCTATAATAATAAAAGTGTAATATGCTAATTAGACTGGACAGCCGAATGACCTTCTAGATGACCTTCTGGATGAAACCAGGGCTGTGAGGGAAGCCCGGGTCCCTGGTGCCTGCCAGCGGCCTGAGGGAAACCTGGGTCCTGGGTGCCAGAGGGAAGCCAGTGCCGGCAGTCAGGTGAAAGAAGGCCTACTCTTGTATGAATTTTGTGCATTGGGCCTCTAGTAATAGAAGAAAGTTCATAAAATACATAAGATTCTAAAATAAGCATTATAAATATCTGTATTAAACTATTATGTAACAGTTTACTATTTAGTAATATGTGTGTTTTATTATTAACACATTAAGTATAAAGGCCTAACAATTGTGTCTAATAGCTTTTGTAATTTCACAATAATGATAATTTGAGATGTATGAAGTTCATAGTAGGATATGAAAATATCAGCGATTTCTCTGTGTGACAGTCAAGAGTACTACTGATACCGCTGGGCTTTGTTGCCCATGTTTGTAATTGAGGAAATGGAATATTTTAGTTGGTGGTAAATGAAAATAAAGATGTTAATTTCTTAGAACATGCTCCAAGTTCTTTTGTAGCAGTGAAATTTCAAGACTTGGAACCAACACAAACATCTGATTCTCTTTACATAATAATTTATGAATTACTAAATACAAGAGGCAAAACTCAGATTGTTTATACTATTTTATCAATGACCCTTCACTCCTGTTGTTCTATCTTTTCCTAATTTATTTTTGTAAATTTTTATTGAATATATGGCTAACATTTCTTGTGCATTTTCTTACAAACTTTTTGCTATGCATTAGTGTAGTGAACATAACATAAATAAAAAAATATTGGGTTAAAAACCAATTAGGCTCTTTCCATTTGAGACTATATTGTGAGTATTTTTACTCCTTAGTATTATTACCTCTCATGAACATGGCCCTTGTAGCTGTGTATGGTGATATTGTCCTGCCTGTAGCTGTGTGTCCCATGCACAGCTGATGGTTGAATCAAGCGCCTTTTTAGCCTGTTGTGACATCAACACTTAGACCTGACTGCCTTGCATTTGCTCTTAATATTTGCTGGCTATGCAGGCAGGTTTAACCTCCACTTCTCATGTGGTTGAACTATTGTGTGTGTGTGTGTGCTTTTTTGTGTGTGTCTTTTGGTGATTGTAGATAAGCTGAACCCCTCCCCTCATTCTTTCTTCCTTATATTGGACTTTTAAAGCTTAAAATGAATATAATGATGTATGTCAACTCTAATTGAAACTAAAAAATGATTTTAAAAATCCCAATTGAATATAAATACCTAATTCCATTCTTTGAGAAATGGTTGCTTCTGCCTGATTCCTTAATTGTGCTGTTAGAGTCTTGCAGTGAAATTCAACATTTCCTTCTCCTTTTGTACTGTGTTGTGCTTGCTATCTCTCTATTGTCAGGCATGTCACCAGATTGTCTGGCCTGCCTGTCCTGATAGTGTCTGGCATGTCTCAATATTGTCCCACATGCCACTGTATATCTTTTTAAATGTGTCACACTTGGGAGATCACAATAGGAGGGAATCATAACATACATGACATTTTAAAAAGTTTAGAAGTAATTCATGTTTAAAAGAATCATTTGTAAAAAAAAACTATCAAAATGTTTATGTAAGTTTTAATCACTGGAATGCATATCAATAATAACAATAAAACTGACACTAATAAAATTGTAAGATAAATAAAGTACATTTATCTTACTGGGGTGGGGTGGTTCATTTGGTTGGGTGGTTCATTTGGTTGGACTATCATTCCCTGCCCCAATGGGTTAAAGCTTCAATTCCCAGTCAGGGCATGTACCCAGGTTTCGGGTTTGATCCCCTTTCTGGGTGCATAGGGGAGGCAACCAATGGATGTTTCTCTCTTACATCAATGTCTTTTGCTCTCGCTCTTGCTCTCACTCTCACTCCCCTTATTTCTCACCACCACCAACAAAAAAATCACAAAAAAATATATCCTCAGCTGAGGATGAAAATACTAACTAACTAACTAAAATACAAAGGTTGCAATTGATAGATAATACCTTGCCTCTGCCCTGGGGAGTGACTTGCAGTCTGTAGCTCACCTTCACATATGATCCCATTCGATTCTTTAACCCATGCTACAGTGTAGGGACAGCAGGATCAGTGACCCCATCTTATAAATGAGAAAAATCTACATTTACATTTTTGGTAATTAACTCACATACGTAGTTGTTAAGACAGGGATCAAATCCAGGACACTTTTTTTTTTACGTCTATTTATTGAGCACCTATTCTTCGCGAGGCAAATACAAAAGGGTTCTTGCCCTCGATGTAGCCTGTCCTGGTGGAGCAGAGCAGAACTCGGTCACTACTGCACACACTGACATGCGTATACGGTGCCCAAGTCATAACCCAGCCTGCTGGAGAGGGGAGGTATTAGGTGCAAAGGCTCTTGAGAGCATCAGGAATATGTTAGGGCTGGTGTTTTGGCAGTTCATGTCCTAGTTAATTTTTAAAAATCATACTATGCAGTCTTGACTGAGGCTGTGCCTTCTTTCAAACTCCTGTGCCAATCTCCTTCACCCTAGAATAAACAGTTCTTCAGCACAGGCCGAGCAAAATGTCCTAGAATCAGCCGGATTGCTTGGGATTCCAAACCACTCCTTTTATGCAAAGAATGGAACAATTTTGAGAAATTAGCTTTTTGTTTATTTAGGCTTTCTTTAATGTCATTCAATAAAGTTTTATAATCTTCTCCATAGAGTTCTAGCACATATTTCATTAAATTTATTCTTAGTCTCCTTGTTCTTTGCTATTATTAAGTATAATATATGCTTTAATAATTCTCATCAGTAAGAAAGTTTCTTTGTTT
Source organism: Myotis yumanensis (assembly GCF_028538775.1). Lineage (NCBI taxonomy): Eukaryota > Metazoa > Chordata > Mammalia > Chiroptera > Vespertilionidae > Myotis > Myotis yumanensis. Next base: position 13,980,152 of record NW_027223755.1, read on the forward strand.
CTAGAAGATATTTTTGGTTTTGATGTGTTTTTGTTTTTCATCATAAAAGGATTTCCACTCAGCCATTTCAGGTGTGCAAAAATAATGGAATAATGTTTAAAATTCCGAGGGGAAAAAGGTATGACCCTTCAAATTTTTAATCCAGCTAACACACAATAAAGACAGAAATATTTATTTTTATCCTGGCCAAGATATTAGTCTAATATAACATATGCACTAAGTAGATGCTTTAACACATAATAAAACTCAGACTATCAATGGGCCCTCCAAGGCACAACAAACAGAAGCAAATACATAAGAAAATAGAAAGCAACATTAAAAGAAAACAATAAAAAATTATGTTGATTGTAGCATCCCCCAGTTAGAAGTTATTTTTAAAAAATCCGAAGTCAATAAAACATGGTGGGAGCATCATTCAATTTATTTAACTATATATACAAATTAAACAACTATAAAATGATGGTTTCAAAAGGGAATTTAAATATAATAAACCTCAACAGTGATTTTATTTATATAACTGTATATCCCATTATCCTATATAATAAAACCCTAATATGTAAATCGACCGAACGGAGGAACGACCGGTCACTATGATGCACACTGACCACCAGGGGGCAGACGCTCAACGCAGGAGCTGCCCCCTAGTGGTCAGTGTGCTCCCACAGTGGGAGTGCCGCTCAGCCAGAAGCTGGGCTCAAGACTGGCAAGTGCAGTGGTGGTGGCAAGTGCCTCTCCCACTTCCAAGGCAGCACTAAAGACCCCTCGAGGGGATGTCTGACTGCCGGCTTAACAGACTGCACGAGGGTGCAAGCTGGGCTGAGGGACACCCCCAAGTGCATGAATGTCATGCACTGGGCCTCTAGTTTTTATATAATGCACTCATGTTGAAAACATCCCAGTTATCTCTAAGCATATTGATAAATCATCCCAAAGACAATCCCAGTCTATGTAAGGTGCCATTTGTTTCATCAGTAAGAAAGTTTCTTTGTTTCTAGAAGATACTTTTGGTTTTGGTGTGTTTTGTTTTTCATCATTCCAGCAGTACAGTTATTCTGTGTTGAATTTTATTTACAACTGAGAAAGATGAAGTGGAAATCTATTTTAAACTTCTACCCTATGCTAGCTGAAAAAAAAATAGTGCAGTGAGCAGATCATCCTTATGTAAAACATTCTAATAAATCAAAGAGAGCAGAATCTGTCTAATGTTAATTAATAAAAACTAGAATTTGCATGATTATAAAAGATGACTGTGTTATAATTAGCATTGTACAAGCAGCACAGGATACTCTCTCCTTTTTCTTTCTGTTGAAATATATATTATTAGTATTTTCCTTGACTGGTTAGCCTTATTAGTAATCGGAAAGTGGAATAACATGAAATGAAAATAAAATATATTTTTAAATGGGTAATATCATTTTATAATTTAAAGTTTGGACATCATTTAAAAGTTCTAATTTCTTTCACTTGACTTTGATTCATTCATCTTCAAAAACATAATTTATCTCAGTTCAAAGAGCGCTAATTCTAAAATGGGCAATTCAGTAAATGAAAAGATAAGGAAGCCCCACTCTGGATCTAAAAATTCAGCAGGGATAATATGCTTTTTAGTCTAACTTCTAAGAGATTCACATAACTTCAAGTTGTCTTTGAAAAATGTACAACTTGGTGGGGATTTTTGTACACTCACAGACTTGTACAATCACTACTCTGATTTCAGAACATTCTCAACACCCCCAATAAATCTGATACTCACTAGTAGTCACTCTCCATCTCCCACTATCCCCAGTCCCTCAGAACCACTAATGTGTATCCTGTCCCTAAAGATTTGCCATCTGTGGACATGCTGTGTGAAGGGAATCATACAAAATGTGGTCTTGTGTGACTGGCTTTTTTCACAGAGCATAGTGTTTTTAAGGTTCATCCATATTGTAGTGTCTATCAGTACCTCATTTTTTTATTGCCAAATAATACTCCAGACTGAGGGTATACCAGATTTTGCTTATTCATTTATCAATGTTAGAAGTGAAAATGTTGAACATAGAGTTATAGGACCCAACAATCGCATTCCCAGGTAAATACCCAAGAGAATGTATTACATACCAGAGGCCAGGTGGACGGATTCATGCACTGGTGGGATCCCTCGGCCTGGCCTGTGGCTCTCTGACATCTCCGAGGGGTCCCAGATTGCAAGAGGGTGCAGGCCAGGCTGAGGTGCACGATGGGGACTGGGGAGGGACCGCTCCAGGGTGTGTCTGGCCCCGTCTCACCCAGTCCCGATGGGCTAGCCCCCAGCAGCAAGGTAACCTAGCGGTTGGAGCACCTGCCCCCTGGTGGTCTGTGCACATCATAACTACTGGTCAAATGTTCGAATGGTCAAACGGTTGCTTAGGTGTTTATATATATAGATCTTCATGCAAAAACATGCATACAATTGCTCATAGCAGCATTATGTATAACGCAAAATGATGGAATAACTCAAATGCCCATCATCTTAGCACTGTTTTTTGTATAGAATTCCACACCCTCCTGTATTTGCAATGCTGGATCTCTCTTATAGTTTCTGTATTTCATGTTTTCTTTCTGTACTCTATGTTATTACATATTCATCCCTGGACCACAGATTTGTAGTATATTTTAGTGTCTGACAGGCAAACCCACCTATCTTGCTTCCCTTAGAAGTATCTAGGCCATTTGTGTGCTTTTGAATATTCATACTTATTTTAGAACTTGCTCTCCAAATTTTACTTCAAACTTGAGTCAAAATTGCTTTCAAGCTACAATCAGAATGGCTCATGGTTAACACATTTTGAGTTTTGTTTTAAAAATTGAATCTAACCTCTGACTAGAGAACTCCTCTTTTGTTTTGTTTTTTCAAGTTATTATATAAAATCCTTGGCCAACTTCCGTTTGATTTCTTCCTAAGAACACTGTATTTTTGTTGCTATGACAAGCAGGCATTTCTTAATTAGATTCTCTGTTTATTACTTTGCAGAGAAATACAACTTTTCTATTGATATTCTATCAAGCATCCATGATTCTCTTGGATTTTCTATGTAGGGAGCCATTTTATCTGCAAATAAAACAGTTTTGTTTTTCCTTTTTCAGTCTCTACCCTTTTTAAATTTTATTTATCCTGCAATTTACTGGTTGGAAGAAATCAGATTGTTTGAGCTATACATTTTAGCACAATCTGGGGTTGGCTGTGATTTTGTGTAGCTTTTTCTTCTGTACCCTGAATTTTCTACCCCGAGATTAGTAGTTCGATCCAGAGAGTTGGCCAGAGACCACTCTGGGTACACCCCCAGAGCAAGGTTAGGGATACACCTAGATGAGAAAGGGTAAGGCGTAATTGCTGACCTTGGTAGAAAAACTATGGAACTCACCTTCAAGGGAAGCAACCATGCTATCTTGGATACAGTTTTATACATATTATAACATAAAAATAATTTTAAATTATATCAAATAAAGCTAACTATCAGTGGGCAGATTCGTTGAACTTACAGCCCAATTCTTCACGAAAGAACACAACCGGGGACTGTCTCTGTCTAGCATTGTCGTAGGATGATTTGGAAGAAGTTATAAACTATGGATGATCTGGGAAGAAAGACCAAGCTGACTCCGGAGCCCCTGAGATTTCCTCATTTATTAAACCAGGTCACCTGAGCCTTGCATCTGGGACACTTGGTCCTGAACTCTTGCGGCATGACAGCTCCCTGGGGCAGTTTTCCTTGGACTCCCATGAGGCGCTGCTGTAGGAAACAGCACCGTGAGAACTTACTGCATGGTCTGCCGGTGAACACATCATGCCACTCTCACGTGAGACCCATGATGAGAAAGTTATATCAAGATAACTCCAGGGACAGTTTTTCTGCTTGAAGATATTTTCTCTTCAGTGACTCTGAGAATTAAACAAGCAACCCTCCGCAGCTCTCTTTCACTGTGTAGTCAGGACGCTGAGAACCAAAATCTGGAACTTACTCTGATTTTCATCCCTTCAAAAGCTCTTATTTACTTTCAACCACTTCCTCTCCTCCCCTAACACTGTAGGTATAGCTGGTTATTTGAATGCATACTTTCATTCTAGCATTGACGTTAGAATAATATGTTACCTGTTAATTCTTAACAACCTAATCTCAGGTGGCTGCACTCGTTCCCAACATAAGGCTCCGGAATCACCCAAGAGAACCATCATAGGAAACAGCCACAGGTGCTTCTGTCAATAATATCAATTGCATTATGTCCATCTCCTGAAAAAGCCTTCATAGCTCTCTTGGCTTATAGCAGAATGTCAACATTTATTGCTCAACATTGTCCACTATTGTACCTATAAATTCTTACCTCCATATGGTTCCTAGTGTGATTCCATTTCTAGAGAAATGGATGCTTTTATTTTTTGCCCTATGATGTACATTTATTTAGAAAATTACATGCTAATTCATGCTGTTTTATGCTTTTCTAAATTCATTTACCCTCCACCCATGCTTCAAAATCCAAATAAAAATCTGAGATTTAACTCAGCTGGCCAAGGAAAAAATAATTACTTCTCTGACTTCCAATATTATTTATTACCTGAATCAGGTTTTAGCATGGATTTATTATAGCATAAACCTCCCTTTTGAGTGGCTGCCTAGGTCAAAAGGGATTTTAGTCTTGTTACTCATGTTGTTTCCTAACATATATGTACCTCCCTTTATCAGCTGTGCAGGAAAGAGTTAAGTTAACATGGCAGGGTTGAACTTTAAAAGGTCCTGTTTGCAGGTCTGGCCTGTGCTTGGCCTCTGGGAACTTGTTTCTCAGAATGGTCTCTCGGTTCCTAATGGATAAATTTGTTTCATTGTGCCTGGTTTGTTTGTCCAAACAATGTAATTTATGGTGTACACGTGGGCAGAGGGTGCCTATAGGACCAGCTCCTAATAAAAATCCTGAGCTCTGACTCTTGAACTGACCCCTGGGAGAAACAGGGCAAAGGTGTTGCTGCATTTTCACTGCCGGAGAAAGCACACTTGTTGGGACACTTTTCATGCTGGAGGGGTGTGGGGCGCGGCTACAGTGTTTTGGACAGGTTCAGGCCTTGGCCTGAGGAGAGGCCACAGTCCTCTCATTGCCACTTGCAAGTCCCAGCTGGAGGGCAGAGCCTTCCCAGCACAATTATAGCCAACAGCTATAGCTGTAACCTTGAACCTGTGGTCCGAACACGTGGCCCCATGTGCCTGAGTGATAGAGTTCAGGTGCATATAGTTGAGTGGGACTGAAACCCACGAGAATGATGTAAACAACTTGATCATGCCCTTCCTTTGCCTCATGGCAGCATCTGCTATAAAATAAAGACACGGCTTGTGGGCGCGGGCGTTGTCCATCAGAGGGGCAGCGTCCCACTGAGACCCAGCTTTCATTCTCTTGTCTGTCTTTTCTTAATCCTTCATCGCCCCCACTCAGGGCCACTGAACCAGGCTGAGCTGGCATGAGTATTGCCATGGCCGTGCCGGCTCCCCACAGAGGGGAGAGGACATGGGACCTGGATATGCATTTCTCCAGTCTCTGTTGGTTAGCAAACCTCAGGGACTCTTGGGTAAACACTGAAACTGTCCATATGAGGAGGACAAGGGGAGACTGAAGAAAGAAGGGGATGCCTGTCAGGACCAGGGTGGCACCCACACCTGTGCTATCTGCCAGCAGCTGCCTCCTACGCTGCCTTTCCTAGGCCAAGGTCAGAGGGCAGCTCTGTCCAGAGTGAACCCCAAGCCTCACCCCTACTTCCCTAGGGAGCAGCAGCACCAGCCTTACTCATGGGCAACTGCGGACGAGTCGATCTCTGCATCCAGCAACCAGAATCTTACTGGTTTATATAGAGGCCTTAACTGGGTTCAGCCATGTATCCTGTCCAGATGGCCCCCACAGCGCTCTGCTCCCTTGGGGCGGTGTCCTTGGGAGCAGTGCCCACTGAGGGGACAGTGGGCAGGCACACAGTGTAAGGACGGGGCGGGGTGGACAGAGGGGCCTGTGATTTCAGGGTCCAGCTCGCAGGTGCCCTGTCTTCTAGATGACCATTCCAACAGTCCCTTTTTCCTTTGCTGATGCTGGTGCGCACTCTCTGTGCGGTGATAAAGCACAGCCCTTGCTGCCCCTGGTACAAAGGACAGCTGTCCTGTGTGCACCTCCAGTGATTGTCCCAAGGGAGGTTGATATCTGGGACCCTTGAGCACCACCTGACTGCTGTTAAAGTGACAGTCGAAGTGTAAACTAGGTCCCATCTCGCAGTGACAAGGCAGGGCCTGGGAGTGGCACGTGAACAGAAGAGCAACAGGACACTGCTTTGGCAGGAGGAAAGCGTGCAGACGAGGCTCACTTGCAGAGCAGGGTGGAGAAAGCTGAGTGCGGAGCAAGGCAGGAGTGACAGCCGTGCTGATCCCTCTGGCTCCCCAGACAGCTCAGGACTGGCAAGTGCCAGGAACAAGGGGCAGCAATAACACGAGAACCTGGAGGAGAACTTGGAGTAAAGAAGTGTAGGCCACGGGTCCTCCAGCCCCAGGCCTTTCACAAACACCAGGAGTCAGGTGCCTTCACTCAGGAAAAAGGAAAACCTCCAATAGAGACGTCCATAGTTTTAGTGATCCTGTATCTTTGCTACTGTGTCCCTATTAGGGTGGCAGTTGACAAAGCACATATCCCGCCCCCCACCTCAGTTACCACAAGTTTCTGAGCAGCATTTGACCCTTCAGAGTTATATACATGACTTCACAATCCAGACATATAAGATACTGAGCAAAATTTACAACATGTGAGACCCCTATCAAAACAATTTTTAAAACTTGGCCCTTCCAGTTTTTATTCAATTCTCTCCTCCTCCAACTTAGCAGAGGCTACAGGCAGGGTGTTATGCCCTGAGCACAGCCCACTGCAGAGCTGCCTGGACTGAGCTCAGCTGAGCAAAATGTGTTCCTCAGGCATTTACTTATTCACTTCACCTGCGTCTCAGAGTTCGGCAATGGAGAAAACATTGGTTCTCTATTCCGTACGGCAGGAAAAAAAGAAGCAAGCCCTGATGAAGATTAAATAAATGAAGCTAAGATGAGCTGAGGTGGGAGGAGGAAAACCCTGTTCCAGTCCCATTCAGAGGCGGGCTGCCCCCTCCCGTTGAGTCCCGGAGACACCTGTTCTCCTCTTATAAAGTTCCCTTGCTCTGCTCAGGCCACAGCAGGAGGGCTGAGCTCATTATACACCGCCTGGCTTTCATTCTCAAAGGGCTTTTAATTAGATTCAATTTCAGACCTATGCATCCAAAATGTAGGCTTTTATTTTTAAGTGATCGGAATCTAACACATTCCTATGTACACAGCAGGCCCTGTCTCTGTCTCTGCCCCTCTGTCTCTATGTCTCCATACGGAGAATATATAAAATATATTGTTGAAATGACATACAGTAATAGATATTAACTACTATACATAAACCCATGAGTTAATCACTAGCATTTCACTTTTGTTTGCTTCCATTTCTGTCTGTCCTCTGAGGGTCTCATAGATCATGAACTCTACTCTAAAGCCTAGAGCCAGGGCAACCTAAAAGAATTATTTTGTACCCTTACATTAGTCACAGCCGTTGTCCCACACCACTCTCCACGTGAGTCCCGCATGCCGCTCTGACTTATTGTACACATAGCGTCCTGATCTGCTGCCAGTCTCGGCAGCGGGACCCGTCCTGCCCTTACTGCATCTTGTTGCCTTTTGGACTTGACACAGTGCATCAGTCTCCTCATTCTACATCGGCGCTCTCCGTCTTTCCGGCTTTCCTCAAACCTCATTGCATCAGCTCCGGATCAATCCCTCACCTGGAGGCCTTAGCCCCGAATCTTCCTGAACTCGCCACAACGCCTGCTCCTCCTTCTTCCCCCAGAGAATCGTCTCTTCCTTAAAACGGGCTTAGCAAAACCAACACTGCTCTCCATGCGGGAACGTTGTGAGGATCAGTGCGAATGTATGTATTTTGGATAGTATATCAGGCAGCATTGGCATGGATTGTGATAGAAGTTTTAAAAATGAGTGCCACAGTGTATAAAGTCACTCTTTCAGGAAAATGTAGCTTGGAGCATCATGACTACACGTAAGTGATGGTCAATTTAGGTGAGAAAATATTAAAACTTTGCTAAAAGAAGAAAAATTATGAATATTCTTAACAAGTCAGATATGATTTGAGAAGATAAAAGGTGTTCCCAGCACAAGATGTTAACTTGGCTCCTATTCACAGTGAGAAATAAAATACATCTGACATCTTTTTCTTTCTTTAGGCAGTGTTGTTTGTTCCCTACTACCCTGACTTCACCCTGGTTGTTTTAAAACTGACATTTTAATTTAAATTTCTTGTGCACAAGTATATAAATAAGCTGAGCTTTCTAGTGCATACAGCATCACCACCATCCCCTCCCCATTTCAACTAGAATTACTGCATTGACTCCCATATAATTCCTAGCCATCTTGCCCATCTTTTAAATTCTTAAAATTATAGCTAGAAGCCTTGTGGTGACTTTTGCCAACACCTTAAGTGCCTAATTAATTGGGTTTGAAACATTGTATCTAGACTGGACATTCAATTCATTTAATTAAAATTAATGAATATCCATGGGCTGCTAGTTCAGAGGTGAGTTCCTGCCAAAAGTAAAATATTCTTTTTTTGGACCAGGCCCCTGTCACAGTCAGCAAATGATGGTAGAGCTCTTCATCACTGCCAGCGATTACTCAACACCAGTCCCCACTATTGCCCCAGGGATTTGGTACAAATAAGTAACCATTTATTGGCCATAGCTTGACACCCCAGATGGTATATTTCAGGGTGCTACAATAATGCTCACTCTTCTTGCAGATAATGAAATACTTCTGGGCTGGCTGGAAAGATTTATTTTAAATTGTGGAAAATATATGTTTTGGGGAAAAACAATGTTTTAAAAGCATGGATCTGAGAATGGAATTTTTGGACATTTTTAATTGTTTTTTTTTTAGATATTCTTTGAATCTAATATTCACCATTTAAAAATTACTCCTGTGGTTCTAATTGAAAACATTATTTAGTGGAAGAAAATATTGAAAATAAATAATTTAATTATAACCATTAATAATGTAATTGTACCGTTATTGAATTTTTAGCTAAATAGTAATGATTTTCAACTCTTACTTGGCATAGCAACAATATCTAAGTGGGTTTCAAGGGAGTATAAATAAATTTTTTAAATGGAAAAAAATGTATAGCATGGCATCCTCCCTTACGGGACTATAAGACAAAATATATTAGAGGCACGAAATTCATGCAAGGCCCTTGGCCCCGGCTCTGGCTGGCTGCCATGCCCGAGGGCCTCTGCCCCGCCCCCCACTCCCCACCCCCAACCCCGCGGCTTTGTCTGGAAGAAAGGACCTCTGGTCTAATTAGCATATTACACTTTTATTATATATATATATATATATATATTTTTTTTTTTTTTTAAATTTTCCCCATGGCTCCTATTTTGCACCTGGCTGTTGACCATTCACTTGCTGCTCAAATAAATAAAATGAAGAAAATGAGGTTGAATTTACCATTATGCTTATGAATTAAAGCACAGAGAAGCAAATGTATTCCCATTCCTAAATTTCTGAATGCTACAAATTTAAAGTGCATTAAGATAGACATGTTGGACTCCATCTAGTCTTGGAGCTGACTGTAAAACTAAAATGGAATCACTATGGGTGCAGTTGGGGGAGTGCCACTTGTCACATTAATCTAGAATTGCTTCTATTCTGAAACAAACACCCAGACATTGTCCTTAGCTTATATGGTACATAACTTTCAAAGAGCTGTACTTGGATACCTACCAAGTGAAAAATGTGAGCATAGCTATAGAAACACTCTCTCTGCTCTGAAGAATAAAGGCATATCATATCATCAAAATTAAATGGAATTACATGGTTTTCACTAATGATGGTTTAATTAGTAGAAGCAGTTTCTTTAGAACAAGGGCATTTCACTTTGCATTCCTTTATCATATGCTGAAATTCATATTACAATATAATTCAATAATGCTAATAAGTCTTTGTAAAATTTGGTGAAAAATGTTGAGCTTTGTTCTAGTCGCACTTCTGGAAGAAAACACTACATTTCCTCATTGTAACAAGTAGGAATTGAAGTTGCTGTCTTTCCATGGATACAATTGAAGATATTTTTGTTCCATCTTATTCAGGTGTAATCATGTTATTATTTTCAATTGGTTCAACATATATCAAACAAGCACCTATCTAGTTTTATGAGAAAATGTCCATGATTTCACAGTCACAAGGATCCTCTAGCAAGCATTATTTTATCATCCTTCTTATATAATCACCCTCTGCTACCATCTTCCCTAGTATACAAGGGCCCATTAATACTCCCAAATCACCTCCCACTCTTCAAGGAGGAACTTTCCATGTACTCTCTGTTCCTTACGCTCTTTTGAAAGTTCTCCACAGAATGTCCTTTATGTTGCCACATCATTAGCTCCCTCAGTGGCCATACTCTTCCCCCTGTTTGTGACATTTGATGCTGCTACACACGGCATTCAAGAGATGCTTTCCAGTACCTCTTTATTTCTCAGATTTTCTTTCCTTTTGCCACAGTCTAACCATAAAACAGCCCATAATATCTTTTTCATTAAAAAATGAGACAAAGCTGAAACCGGTTTGGCTCAGTGGATAGAGCGTCGGCCTGCGGACTGAAAGGTCCCAGGTTCAATTCCGGTCAAGGGCATGTACCTGGGTTGCGGGCACATCCCCAGTGGGAGATGTGCAGGAGACAGCTGATCGATGTTTCTCTCTCATCCATGTTTCTAACTCTCTATCTCTCTCCCTTCCTCTCTGTAAAAAATCAGTAAAATATATTAAAAAATATATATTTTTTAAAAAATGAGACATAATAACCCAAAAGTCTTGTAAAAGTGAATGCAATGCCTACTTTGCTTAAATCGCTTACACCTCTCAACTGCATTTATCCAGTAACATTGACTGGGCATCCACTATGAGTATGGCACTGTACAAGGGTCTCTAGGCACAAGAATGATAAAATAGACACTAGCCCTGCTTTTCATGTGGGAAGGCATTTCTAGTCTTTTCCATTGTTATGGGAAATACATATTGATAGACATAACGGTCACACAATTCATGTTACAGGTAGGTACTCCTAAGGGAAGGGTCTCAGAGAGGAGCCTGACCTGATTGAACAAGCAGAATGTGAAAAGGGCCTGTGGTAGGAAGTAGCATGGTATGTTTTAGGAACTGGCAAAAGAGGATTTGTAAATATAAAAGAGGGGAAACTACAAAATATGATGTTACTCTGATTTATTAAGCAGTTGGACTTGCCGTAGAAAATGATGTTCATCTATGTATTTATTGGCAAACCGATTCAAACATCAGATCTCTAAAGATACCATTGTTTAGGGTATCTTCTCATCAGAGTGGACAATACACCTCTCTCATACCCCATTTGTTCTTATGAATATGGACTGTTACCACTTATTAGATAAAAATAAAGCCTTTGGCTTGACAATTCCACAAGTTTCAAATTATCTATCTATCTATCTATCTATCTATCTATCTATCATCTATCTATCAATATCTAAATGTTAGTTTGATCAGTGTTTGTGTTTAGGAGGCTGGGGAATCATAGATAAACTAGTGGACAGATAAATTAGGTATTAACAATAGTCTCACAACTACTAGTAATGTTTGTTTAAGCATAGACATCGTCTTTTCCTGTCCAATGAGTAAGACAGAGTGAATGGGCATTTGGAAGACACAAGGGAGCCATGGTTGTCTGGAGGAAGAGGCGCTGAAACGCTCTCCAACACCTCCTTCTACGATGGTCCTCAGAAGGTCTTAGCTCTTGATGATGCTTGTTATGTAATGACCCTCCTCACAGTGACCTAAGGTTGGATTTTTTTCTCATTTGCATTGCTCTTTCAGAGACTATAGGTTTAAGGCATCCATGTCCTTATTTCCTTAAGGAACTCCCAAGTAATAGATATAATCAGCAATTCTGGATATATAATTCTTGTAATCTTGACCAGGGTTTTCTTATCAGTAAAATGTTAGTAACAAAACTTTTCTTGAGTGAAAATATGGAACTTGCCTATTTATAGAATAAAATTTATTTACAAGGGTAATTGCAAGTGTATCTTGGGAGTCTTGATACATGGTTAGTTCCAGTCCCCTAAATCAATCCATCAGTATTCAGGCTAAAGTCTGAAACACATAAACATGATTTCCACAAACAAACAAAAATTCTAACAGTGCTGTAAATAATAATCTGCTCTCTATGAGCCAATGTAAATTTCTCATTGACAATAATCTTTCTAAACAATTTCCCCAGATGATGGAATATGCAAAAGAGCTTTTCTTATGCCAGTTTAATTCCTCTATATATTCTCAATTAATTATATATCCTAATATTTACACAGCACTTTATCGCTTGCAAAATGATTTCACACTTACTCATTTATTACCTCTTTTCAAATTAACAAAACTCCTTGGTAAGATAGGTGGGAATTATAATTCCAATTTGAGGGTGGCAGAAGTGATTCAGTGAAGTCAGTAATTTGCCCAACATCAAACAAAAAGTGATTTGCAGAGCTAATAAGAGTCATCAGCATTTACGAAGCAACAAACACAGCCTGGCCAGTAAGATAGGTGCTCTGTCTCCCTTTGCCTGCAATGCAAGCATCAATCTTCCAAGGCAAGTAATGCTGCCACCAATTAAATGATATAAGAACCAGGGTTAATTCAGCTAAGTGACAGAGCTTAGAACTAAACTAAGAGCATTTCACTGTGTCAAAAGATAGTTTCCTCTCATTCACATTAGCTTCTTGTCTCCTCATTTAATAGTTATGCCAATGAATTTTTTATGATAGCAGAATAATATGGGTTCATATTTTTCAGGTCAAATGATTAAACATAAAACAACTCGTAGTTGGTTCCTGGAGATTTTGGTGGACGGTGTCTTCTTTTTAAAGTAACTCTTTTGAATAGTAATTTTCTGTCAAATTACCAATTTCGTCTCCTCCCCGCAGAGCAATTTAATAGGAGAGGCAGCATACGGCAGTGTTGACTTAGGTGCTGCAACATAAATTAGCTGTGAATGTCTAACTCACACTCCTGTTTATTAAATCTTTTCTTCAGACATTCCTTTTAGCTGAGATTTAAATAATGGAGGAGAGAAGAAATCCCATGGAAGTTTCATGGTCATCAGCATCCTCATCATCAAATATTTCTAAGCACTTCACAAAATTAAGAAGATAAAATTCCTTCTTCGTAAACGTAGTCTAGAGAGAGGTAAGTCTAAAGACGAAACATCCAGAATAAAGTTTACAAATAAAGTAAAGTTTTAAAGAATAATTTCAGCCCTAGTTGGTTTGGCTCAGTGGCTAGAGCGTCGGCCTGTGACCTGAAGTGTCCCAGGTTTAATTCTGGTCAAGGGCACATGCATAGGTTGTGGGCTCGATCCCCAGTAGGGGAGTGCAGGAGGCAGCCAATCAATGGTTCTCTCTCATCATTGATGTTTCTATCTCTTTCTCCCTCTCCCTTCCTCTCTGAAATCAATACAAATATATATTTTTAAAAAGAATATTTCAGGAAAGAAATATTGTGGAAATGTTTGAAGGTAAACATTACACTCCAGATGTATCAAAGTTGTATAATTGACAAATCAGTAGCAATTTTTAGGAACAGGTTTGACACTTATATTGAGTAAAAATAAATAAAACTATAGATAGTAGAAAAGACTAGATTTTATTTTCCCCTGAGGATCAGACACACATATTGCATCTCCTGGATTTTTAAAGAAGGTGCACAAAGGCTAAAAATGATCTTTTTGTTTTTCTTTCCATATCTTTGAGAAGGAGGTTTGTTAGGAAATATTACTTCAATTTTTGGTGTTAGTATGTTGATGTCATCACAAGATATATAGTGACATAAAACTAGATCACAAATTTGGGATTTTCAATTTGAAGGAATGAGTCACTCATGTGGGGATCCAAATGTAGTAAAAGCTTCAACAGCTAGAATTTACATCATACCAAAATATGATGTCATTCAGAACATTAGTCTTCAATGACTTTTCCCATCTTAATTCCAATAAACAGGAGGAAAACAAAGATAATTTATATATTTCCTAGTACTCTTGAATATTAATTTTGAAAAACTGTCCAATTTATGACTCTCATGTTCATATCTATTTAACCCATTATTCAAAAACACCTCCATAACTCATATTAAACAATAAGATTAGTGTTATCAACTCTGGCCAGGTTTGTTATTGCTTAGCTATGTGTACATTTTATTTCTTCATGTCGTGATTACCTCTTAATTCCTCTGGATTTGATTCTATTTAATGAAGCAAAATTAAGTTATTCCAGGCACAAGAGTTAATGGGGTCATTCTTCCACAAAGTCTGGAGAACTTAGTTAATATACAGGTTTCTGTATGTAGCACTGCCCTCTACTGGGTAAAGAAAAATCTGATGTCATTAATGGATTTCTAATTACTTAAGAGTAGTTTGGTAGAGAACATATGGAAAAAATAATTTAAATTTAACTACCCTGACATTTTTTAAGTTGAAGGGGCTGGAAAATATTATCACAAAATATGAGAATCTTTGACATCTTTGTATAGACATGTTTACTTCTTTATATTCTTGTTTTGAACAAATAGATTCTTTGGTTTGACCGAGATCCTTAGATCCCTTTGGGGCTTAAACATATGAAAGATAACTGGTGCCTTGTATTATAAACTACCTATGTAATGATTAAATTAAAGCCAGTTTGGCATTAATTTCAAGAATTATTTATTTGAGCTGGTGCTCAGGAGGCAGGGAGAGAATATCTTTTGTTTATAACTTTATTTTGTGCAGAACTCCAGTTCTATTATGATCAGCATACTGGTACATTTGGATGGTGATAGAATATTGGTTGCTTTTAGATATCCTTTCAGAAAAATTATAAAAATAAAAAAATAAATAATATATAAAAATAAAAATAAATAGATAGATAGATAGATATCCTTTCTGTAAGGTATCAGTGAAGGCCTGTGAATATATTTCTTTTTTTTCTCCTTACTCTGTTTCAATGTAGGGCAGAAGTTTTAGAAATTAATACCATACCTGATTATGTTAATTACCTTTCAATCCAAAAGACAAATGTTCAATACCAGTATCAGTGTGCTCATAAACATAAATTCTAAGTAATATTGAATAACTAAGTTTTCCAGACTTTGTGGAAGAATGACCCCATTAACTCTTGTGCCTGGAATAACTTAATTTTGCTTCATGACATAGAATCATGAAGAAATAGTTGCATCAATAAGTTTTAAAACATGATTTGGACAAAACTGGGAGAAATTAAGGTCAGCATTTTATGGGAGAACATTGAAAGGTGGCATATAACACTTACGCAAGATATTTTTCTATATACTTTTAGCGATGTAAAATCTAATGAAGTTCATGTCTTTATTAATCTCACATATCATATTCATATATGTTTGTCTCAACCAAACTTTCTGAAGATACAGAATGGCAGTCAGTTCTATATCATATTCCCTTTACAGGCACCTAAAATGATATTATATGGTACTTAATAGGTATACAACACATTTTTAAAAACTAGTTGAACTAAGGTAGAATTGACACCCTTTTGTGAAAACTGAGGATACAACATAGATATCTTCCATCTAAGAACAAAGGAGCACCTTAGGGCGTGGCCAATATTCTTGAATTTTAACAAGAATCATTATAAATAACTAGAATGAGGAGCACCTTTTGAAAGAATTACAGTTATATCGTCTGGTCAGGAGTTTTGAAAGTATCACCCTCTGGAGGACAATGAGATGTTTGTTTAAACTCTTGCATTTTGAAATCTCATCGCATGGCTTTCTGTTGTCATTGAGAAATGAAAGTGAAACTTAGCTCAAATATGTTTGTCTAAATTTTATGGCAAGTGATTTTTGAATGGCAATGCATTGATGTATTTATCTTTTCCTCTAAATTCTCAGTAAGTCTTTTACTCTCCATCCATATATTTAAAGATTCATTGTCTGATCCAGCTGGATAGTCCTAGAAATTATCTTAGTACATAAAAAAGTATTCAGTAATATTCCTGGATAAATGAATATCAGCAACTGCCATTATAATATGCTGATTTAGATGAGAAAAGGAATATTGATTCAGTATTAACAAGAAATCTCATGAATAAACTTGTAATCTATGAGATTTAGCTTTCTAAATTTAAATTATATTTATGTGAATGATTATCATCCAAAACTCTTAAAAGTAATTACATCAATTCTTCTCAGAAAGAAAATATCATTATTATTGAGAGATACCATCAAAATAATCTCTTCTAAAATTGTAATTTGTATTTTAATTTGTTATATAAATAAAGGATAGCAGAATTAATTAACTTTTTTGAATAGAAAAATAAATAGTGTAGGCACAATGGCACATCGTCTAGTAGCTTGGACTTAGAAGCCAGACACTCTGGAATCCAATCCTGGCAAGCGTAATAGCTATGTGACTTCAGACAAGCAAATTAAACTTCTCAAATTTCAATTTCTTAACTGAAAACAGGGACACTAATATTGCCTACTTCATAGTATCATTGTGAACTCATATATCAAGTACTTAGACTAGCAACTAGCAAATGCTATATATTATCTACAATAATAATATAATTATCATTACTGGTACAGTAGTCTGCCTTTCCAGTAGTGAGAATTTAGCATTAATTGGCTTAGTAGGCACTTCTTTGTGGCACATATGTCTATCTGGTATAAATAAAAGTTTGTTGCATTATTAACTAGATATGAATTATGAAGAATGTATCCCAGGGTTTTAATGACATCATTTACGCTTCTCATTAAGGAAAGTTGTATTGTAGCTTTTCAAGCATCTAAATTTTTATTGCTGTGTTTCTCCTTTGTCAAGCTTTTGTTCAGGGCATCTCAGGATTTTGAAATTCTCAACAGTGATGTTTCACTGCCTCCCATTATGACTGACATTACCCATGGCCAAATGGAAAATCTGGAAGAACCAACTACTTGTGCACTATTAATACTTAAATAAAAACTTTTCCATAACATTACAAAGTACAATTAAACTGAAGTAATGTTTAAGATAGACTTAGATACATATTAGAGAACAAATTTTAAGGTTGACACTATATAAAGACCTCATATGAAATCATACATTAAATTATATTTATTCAAATAGTAATGATCTTCAATTTGATTTTTTTAATCGTCACCCAAGGATATGCTTATTTATTTATATATAGAGAGAAAGGGGACACACAGAGAGAGAAACATGGATGTGAGAGAGAAACATCCACCTGTTGCCTCCTGCGTGCACCGCTGCCAGGGATCTAACCCAAAATCTAGTTATGAGCCCTGACTGGGAATGGATCAGCAACCTTTTGGTGTACAGGATGCTACTCCAACCACCCAGCCAGGACTTGAGATTTTTTAAAAAAATATTACTAACCTTATTTATATCAAATGCAAACTTTATCAATTCTTAAAAAAATTAAAAGTTTTCTAAGAACCAAGAACCTAACATTCCATATGTACTTAGAGAAACCTGAGGAGGTGACTTCTTTGTCCCATGCAAGCATACAGGTATCCTTCTCCTGATAGAAGGCAGATGTCAGCTGCTATGGTGAATGAGAGTTCACCCCTGAGGCTCACTGCGCTGGGCCTGCTGAATCTGGATTATAATGCCTGGACCTCCACCTTCTGCACCGAGTCTGCACAGAGAACATTCCACAGTCATGTCTTCCCTTCACATTCTCAACCTTTCCTTTCCTTTTCCATTCCTTCGCTTTGCTTCTTATTGTATTCCTTGGTAAATTGCAGCTACCTTCCTAGTCCCAATATGTTGAAACTTTGGCCATTTCACTGGTTGATTACGTAAGTTAGCTGGATGAATTCTCCTCAGCCAGCAAAGCCCAGGGAACTGGACTTCTGGCTGAGAGGCCTGTGAGATGGTGTGTTCTCACAGGGAATGGCCGGTCACCTAGATGGCATTTTCTGTCTCATTGTAACTTTCAGCCAGAAAGGTGGTCTCCTGGAAGGAAGATCCCTTGGCTACTGTTATAGAAAAATGGAGGCAGAGGGAAAGGTGTAAGTTCTTTATTCTCTTCATCTTCCCCCACATGATTTAATTTTCCACATTGTTCTGAGGCATAGTTATTGCAGATGGGTTTGCATTTTAGACTCCACATATGGGATTTTTGGAAGAAAGTAGTTTGAGGATGTGAAGCCTGATAAAAAGAGGCCCAGGGACCTGTAGAAAGCTGGAGTAGATGTAAAAATGGGTGCAGGAGCCTGTGGTTTCCCAACACTCACCCTACAACTGCATAGGCATCTGCTTCAGACATCCCAGCAGGTTCTATCTCTGGACAGTGGTACCTATGCTATTTCTTGTTCTCACTCTTCATATTGTCTTAATTTATATGCTTCGTTAAAAATATATATTTGTATTGATTTCAGTTAGAAAGGGAGAGGGAGAGGGAAAGACAGATAGAAACATCAATGATGAGAGAAAATCATTGATTGGCTGCCTCCTACATGTCCCACACTGGGGACCAAGCCTGCAACCTGGGCTTGTGCCCTGACCGGGAATTGAACCGTGACCTCCTGGTTCATAGGTCGATGCTCAACCACTGAGCCATGCCGGCTGGGCTACATGCTTCTTGATAGGAAATTACTCTTTTCTTTCTCTACGGCCTAATAGTATAGATTTCATAAGCTGTGAGCTCAATATTTTGTTGATAACATTTCATCTGGAAAACTTAAAATATCATTCCCCTCCCCCCAAAAAGAATAATTTATTTTGAAGTGAAGAATAAATATGTGTCTTTGTGAAGTTGTTACAGAAATCAATATTAATAAATAAAATACAGCAATCGAAGGCATGTTCCTTCAAGAAACTGAAAGATAATTCTCTAACTTTATTTCCTCAAGCCTTTCTCTACTACACAGATTGGAGAGTATATAAAATTTAGGTCAATTTACCTTCTGCTCAGCAGGAATACAATTGCAAAGTTCTGTAACTTACAGAAAAAAACACACTTTTACATTTTCTTTAGGAATCTCTCAATTATAAACTTTTATACTTTCCAATTTGTGGTTGGAATCTCATTTTCTTTTTGTGTGATTTGAATATTTCCTCTGCTCTACAATTTCTTTTCAAAAAAGGTTTTGGAAACAAAAGTTATATAAATATTTATAAGTAACATTACCAGCTTAAAGGATGTCTAACCAAGTAGTCACTACTTATCTATATATGTAAAAGACTAAAATGCAAATCGGCGGAACAACCAGAACGACTGCTTCACCAGTTGCTATGAGGCACACCGAACCCTCCCTCTGGCTGGTAGGCTCTGATCCCCCGATGGTGAAGGGGGACCTAGGAGTGGGTGCCGGTGGCTGCTGGCAGCTGGGGAAGATGGCCCTGATCATAGGCCAGGCCTAGGGACCGTACCCGCGCACAAATTTCGTGCGACGGGCCTCTAGTAAAAGTAATAAGAAAAGACAACTGTCACTTAGAAAAATACTAATATTTACAACTTCATTATTATTAAATAAATTTTATTGGTTTAGACACCTCACATTTTCATTCAGCTACTCCTACAAAATGTTTTTGATTCAAACCGTAGAAAATGGAATTATTGTTCCAGTTTCATTGTATCATATTTTCAGATAAAAAAGAAGGAATATATTTGAAACATCTAATTTTTAAAAAAATATATTTTTATTGATTTCATTGAGGAAGGAAGAGGGAGAGAGAGATAGAAGCATCCATGATGAGAGAGAATCATGGATTGGCTGCCTCCTGCAAGAGCTCCATTGGGGATTGAGCCCACAACCTGGGCATGTGCCCTTGACCAGAATCGAACCTGGGACCTTTCAGTTCACAGGCTGACGCTCTATCCACTGAGTCAAACTGGCTAGGGCAAAACACATCTAATTTCATGTCTTCATTTATAAGATTAAAATGTCCATAAATATTAAAACTTTTATATGCTGATATGGAATCTTATTTATTTTTTTGGTAATAAATACAGGTATTAAATGTTTTTAACAATAATGTTAGCTATTTTATACTAAAATGACTTTCTTAGCTGAAAAATAAGAACTCAGGTTAAACAATAATAAAGCTGTTAGCAATATAGCGTGACTGCTTGGGTATTCTGACCTTACAGCTTGTTTTGAATATGTTGGTGGGAAAGGTGTAATAGGTTTGAGATGTAATTTTTAATTTTGAGCAAGAAAGTGACAAATTACATGACTGGCTATGTCTCAGGCTTTTGCAAGAACATCCATTAAATAACACCAATAATTTTGATCTTAGAGCATTTTCTCATGAAATTGGAAGTTATGTTTAAAGTTTTCTAAAGTATAAATTTCATTCAAGTCATTATTTTGCTATTTCACCAAGAAAAATTGATTAAAGGAATGATCAATGGGATAAAAACGCAGTTTCACTTTAAGTTTTTTAAAAAATTGGTCAAGTATAAATGTGCTCTAATTGGCTACTCTGCAACTTCTCATTTACTTAGAAGACATGAAACAATAAACACATTTTCATTATTTACACCAAACCAAGATTTGCTCTATGTACCTTTAAATATTTAATCATAATGTTACTCTTCCTTGTGATATAATTGTGGACAATTTATAGAAATAGAAAGATTATCTGGTAAAAAATGACTTTTCTGAATTTAGGTATAATAATAATAATGATTGGATTTATTAAACCTGCATTTAAAAAATAATGTTAATAGGTATTTAAGGAAAATATAATTTTTGCAATATATTTGGTGAACATTAAATTCAACAAAAGTAAGTCCTGGCTGGTGTGGCTCAGTTGGTGCTCTTCATCCCGTGCATGAAAGGTTTCTGGTTTGATTCCTGGTCAGGGCACATGCCTGGGTTTCAGGCTCCATCCCCAGTAGGGGGTGTGCAGGAGGCAGCCTATGTTTCACTCTCACATCAATGTTTCTCTCTCCCTCTCTCTCTCTCCCTTTCCCCTTCCTCTCTCTCCAGAAAAATCAATAAAAATATTTCAAAAACATTCAACAAAAGCTAACCAGCTTATTTACTGCATATATTTATTTCACATATATTGCAGCGGAACAAATTATTTCAAAGGTAGTTTAAAACAATACAAATTTGGTATTTTACATTTCTGGAGGTCGGAGGTTCTGCACTGGTCTCACTGGGCTAAAATCAAAGTGTCAGCAGGGCTGTGTTTCTTCTGGAGGCTCCAAGGGAGAATTCACTCTGTGTTTCCAAGCTTCCTGGCATCCCACCTGCATTTTAGGGCACCTGCCTCTTCCTTCATCGTTAAAGGCAGGGTAGCAGGCAGGGAATCTTTTTCCAACTTCAAACCCCTTTCTACTTTCCTCCTCTGCTCTAAAGGATCTTTGTGATTACCTTCAGCCTACCTGGGCAATCCAGGATAATCTCTTTATGTTATGCTCAGCTGATTAGCAAACCTAATGTTATCTGCAACTGCAATTTCCTTTGCTCTCCAAATAGCGTTCTCACAAACTCCAGGAATTAGTATGTGGATATTTTATAGGGCCTTTACTAGTAAACAATTAGCTATTTTAATATGTTGTAATGATTTTTATGCATTTTTGTGGGATGATTAGGTTATGTAATGCTTTTTTTAAAATTAAATTTATTGGGATGACATTGGTCAACATGGACATGTTGGTTTCAGGTGTGGGTTTCTATGTTACAAGATTGGTATATTGCACCCTGTGCCCACCACCCAAAGTCAAATCTTCTCCTGTCTCCTTATATTAGGATCTCCTTCTCCCTTATCGCCTTCCCTCTGGCAACCACCACACCGCTGTTTGTGTACATGTTTCATATCCCACATATGAGTGAAATCATAGGATTCTTAGCTTTTTCTGACTGACTTATTTTACTTAGCATAATGTTCTCAAGGTCCAGAGAGGACTGGATAAAGATGTGATACATGTAATGTTTATTAAGAATGTTTAACAAGAAAAGCTGTCTTTTCCCCCTTCTCCTTTCTATACTTTTCTCCTTTTTCAAAAATAGTGTCGCCTTTTGAGACTTTCAGAAAAGTTGAGTCAAATCAATGTATCCTATGCTCCAGATTTTCTTCTGCTTTGTAGAAGGAAGCCCACCGCCTTCATGAACAGGGCTCGCTGGGCAATTCCTCCATAGTCATTCACTCACAAGAGTTTTACTGAATGCTGTTCTAGTCCAGCTTCCCTAGAAGCAGAGCTTGAGATGCTGATTCTATTCTAAGTGATGTACTGAGGGAGTGCTCTCAGAGGGGGGATGAGGGCAGTGCAACAGCTTAGAGAGAGGAGCTAGGCCAGAATGTGGTCTCAGCTGAAGGCTGGCTTCGCTCTAATCCCACGGAGCTCTGAACCTGACTGAAGTGCTCCTTATCCTACCTTGGTTGGTGCAAGGTGAGCAGATATGTGTACTGCGTGTCAGTCACCATTGGCCAAGCTCTACATGTGATGAGTGTGCAGCCTCTGAGGTGAGGGAGAGAAAACCCCGTAGGTAAGGAGGCTGTTATCAGCCAACACTTGCTGCAGGAAAATAACCTAATCAGTTCCATTGGATTTGATGTGGAAGGCTGGGGTGGAACAGATTTGGTGAGCCGGGCTGGGGACACAGTCGGTGTCACAGTATACTAGTACTTAAGCTTCTATCTAAAATATGCAGATTCAATTTAATACATTTGATTAACTGCAAATACGTACATATGTGTAATTGACAGAGAAATACTGGGGTTATATTAAATTTCCTAGGAAATGAAAAACAAAAGCAGATATCATAAAAAAAGAATTCCTACTTTAGATTTTTGGATTACCTAAGCTGTTTACCCTTGACATCAAGATATTGCATCTTGTGGAGAATCAATTTAAGGCCCTGAAAAGCACCAGCTACATTAAAAATTAAAAGTATCAGCATTCTAAGATTTTACCACTCCTTCCTGCTCACCCAGAAAGTTAATGAAATGTGGCAGCCTAGACATCTCAATAATGAATTAATTCTACATTAAGGATTAGCTGTGGTGTTTCTAGAATTTATCAAACAAGGAGCAATTTGATAAAGGGGAAAAACATTTCATCTGAAGTTCAAAGGACCGAGTTTGAGCTCTGTTTCTGGAATTTATAAACTTGGCAAGTGAGTAAGCCTTGGTTTCTTCATCATTAATTAGAGGTAAGAATAACTGTGTTATCTTGCTCAATGTCAAATACTTTATAATAGTAGATATGATAAAAATGATTCTTCTAGACCAGTGATGGTGAACCTTTTGAGCTCGGCGTGTCAGCATTTTGAAAAACCCTAACTTAACTCTGGTGCCGTGTCACATATAGAAATTTTTTGATATTTGCAACCATAGTAAAACAAAGACTTATGTTTTTGATAATTATTTTATATATTGAAATGCCATTTAACAAAGAAAAATCAACCAAGAAAATGAGTTTCAGTGTCCCCTCTGACACACGTGTCATAGGTTCGCCATCACTGTTCTAGACCATATACAGCATATATATATATATATATATATATATATATTTAAATTGATTTTTAGAGAGAGAGGAAGGGAGAGGAAAAGAGAAAGAGAAACATTGATGTGAGAGTGAAACATGGATAGGCTGTCTCCTGGATGCCTTCTGCATGGAGTTGAAACCAGGGCGTGTGCCCTAACTGGCAATCAAACACGTGACCTCTAGGTGCAAGGGGAGATGCTCAACCAACCGAGCCACAGCAGGCAGGGCAGAAATGTTTCATTTTAACATATTTACTTTCCACAAAATGCCAAAGCATTTTATTTAAATATAGTACTTTTTAGTTACTAAAATATTGAGAAGTCATTCATTTATTTGAATCTTATCTGAACTTTAGCAAGTACTGTTTGCAAGGTTGGCCCTTGACTGACATGTGAGAATTTGTATTTCTGGAGGGTTCTCACAAATCTCTAATAAGAATAATTCACTGGCCTAAACTGTTTATGTAAATAATTGATTTATGCCTGAAGACCTGCTTTCTTTCTCAGAGTGTAATCGTTTCATACATGCTGGGAAGATCATGTCTACAGGAACAACTCAAATACAAACCATGGGCCCTGAGTTTGCCATGCGCTTCCCTGGCAGGCAGCATTCCACATGTATCCTCAGAACTTGCTGCTGGGGGAATGAATCTCATCCTGTGAGACTCCACTGACTGAGGATTCTTGAAAGATTTGCCTGGTTTCCTCTAGACATCACTGTAGGCACCTTTTCTCTTTGCTGATTTTGCTTTATATCTTTTTGCTGTAATAAGTTACTGTTGTGAGTATGACTATATTCTGAGTCCTGGGGTCCTCCAAGAAAACCATTAACCTGGGGGGAGGGTTGTTCTTGGGGACCCCTGGCACAGCCCAAAATAATTTTTTATCTTAATAGCAGTGGGGTTGCCCAGCCAGTGTGGTTCAGTGATTGAGTGTTGACCAATGAACCAGGAGGTCATGGTTCCATTCCCAGTCAGGGCACATGCCTAGGCTGGTGTGGGCTCGATCCCCTCTGGGCATGAAGGAGGCAGCTGATCAAGGATTCTCTCTCATCATGGATGTTTCTATCTCTCCCCTTTCCCTTCCTCTCTCTGAAATTAATAAAGACATAAAAAAATAGGAGGGTGGTTTATGTGAGTGTATTAATTTATCAAAACTGATTGAATGGCAAACTCAAGAACTGTGTATTACACTCAAAATTATCATGTGGAGAAAATGATCAATAAAAATATGAAATTATGTTGAATGTTAATTTTTAGTTGTGTGCTCCATCAAAGGAAGTACTGTGGTGACATGACAAAGGACAGTGCAACTGTGAAGAATTACAAAGACAGGTCATTGCGTCCTCTGTAGAATAAATGAAGTAGCTCTGAAGGGACCTCTGCCATTTTTCAACCCAACCAATGCATGGGAACGATAGCATTCTGGTGGTCCCGAGAGACTTGCTATTCTATCCGGCCCTGTGATTATTCAGAAAAACATTTGATTAAAAGGCATTTTCAAACTTTTTATTTTTTAGGTGAAGAGAAGAGGGCTTAGGGATTGAAAGACATGGCCTGATTTGATTCAGACTTTTCCCACTACTTTTCCAGCCGCCAGATATTGGCATGTTGTCCCAGGCAAGCCAAACTTTCAAGTGGATTGGGCCTTGGTATCCCATGGGGAGCTACTTAGCTTTCTGGCATGAGATTCTTCTTCACAAATACTAAATTAAACTAAGAGACTATTCTAGGATAGGCTGCACAAGAGTTTATACTAATAGGGATTTCAGTGGGACACAAAAAGGTTCTATCATCAAAGAAAACGAGAGTCTTTGCTGTAGCAATTCTCAGAGACAGCAGTGTGTTGGTATGAAACATGACCATTCAAGACAGAGAAAATAATTTAGTGTTTACCAAACCTTATTTGTAGATAAAACATTTCCCCCCCCCAGGAAATATTTCTCAAGTACAGAGTTATGTGGGTCCTGTTTGGCCTATTTTCTTGAAGAAAGATAACACATTCTGAAAGGAAAAAATAATTGGCCTTATTTCTGGTGTTATTAAAACTCAAAGCCTAAAATACATCATGTATATTTGAATAAAAAGTTATATACTGAATTTAACAGTTACATAATAAAATTAGTATGCAAATTATTATGGTGAATTTTGTGCATTAAAAATTAGAAAATTGAGTTAGTGCTCAATTAGAAAATTTATATTTATTGTTGAAAGTAAAACAGATGTACCCTTTTTCTCCCCATTGACTCCTTCTAGCCTGCTCCCTTCCCCCACCCCAGGCCTTCACCACACTATTGTCTATGTCCATGGGTTATGCATATGTGCATATATAAGTTATTTGGTTAGTCTCCTCCCACACACCCACCACCCGCCTCTGCATTCTCTCTGAGATTCATTAGTGCTAACTTAAAAAAATTTTTTAATGTATTCACCCGAGGACACATTTTTATTGATTTTAGAGAGAGATAGAGGAAGGGAGGGAGAGAGAGAGAGAGAAACATTGATCAATTGCCTCCTGTACTCTCCCTGACCAGGGATCAAACCTGCAAACTGGTTATGTGCCCTGACCAGGAATCAAACTCTGAGCCACACTGGCCAGGGCAAGTGCTAACTTTTAAAGTTAAGCAAGGCAATTGAGACTCTAAATTGTAATACAGAGTTGATTTTTCATTTTACTGATTTGTCTTAGGTTTAACAGTGAAGGGTAGAGGTAGGTTTTGGTAGTCCTGGAAACTTTTCTTTGGTATGTATGGTTTAATGAGGAATATGCAGGTGTCAAATGGGTAACAATAAAGAGGTCTTTTCCTGCTGTCTTTGCTTAATTAGGGTTGGTACATCCAGATGTTATCTACTGGTATGTAAGGAGTTTTACACACTACTGAGGAAGAACATGAATTTTACAGCATTTTTTAATTGATGTTTTTAATTTAAACCAGCTCCCTCCAACCCCACCAAATTGTTATATAGAACATTATTTCAGTATTTTACCAAATGGAAAACTCTAGAACCCAATCATTTTGTATAAACCCACATAAAAATT
The DNA here is from genome assembly GCF_028538775.1 of Myotis yumanensis. Taxonomy (NCBI): domain Eukaryota; kingdom Metazoa; phylum Chordata; class Mammalia; order Chiroptera; family Vespertilionidae; genus Myotis; species Myotis yumanensis. The sequence goes on from NW_027223755.1 coordinate 14,006,780, forward strand.
TATTAACCTAAAAACCAGCTCATCATCCACTATATCAATGGATGTTTGAGCAAGACTCATGAAAATTCAGAGTTAGTGTTGTATATTAGACAAACAGAATAAATCAAGAAAAATAATTTTTTCTTACTCATAAAGCATCAAAAGTTAGTAAGAAATGACAGTCTACATTAGAAATGTAATAACTTAGAGATGTCCTGCAAAGTAATGGCTGTAAACTACCATGTCTTAACATCATATGTTAGTCTTATGATCTTTGATGATCCCATGATAAAAGGAAATGGACCACATAACTTTTAAGCAAATTGCTTATTTATGACACAGTGTATATTTTGAGCATAGTATTATCACAAATCTACTTTAATAATCATATTTATGTAATTCCTAAAGTTTCAAAGATGTATAGTTTTCATATTTTATTACTGCTTTTTAACTTTCAAAAAATAAGTTTACATAAATTTTCATGAAGGCGAGAGCTGTGGATTTCCAGGGATTTATAGAATGATTATGCCAGTGGATTTTAATGATCACAAAAAGGGGACGTGATGTGTAAAATTGCCAAAATGTACCAATTTGGAGCTCACAGAAAACCATGCAATTTATCATATATGTTCAATTTACTAATTCTTTCTAGAAACATGCAGATGCGTGTGACACAGCCATTGGCTTCATCTTTAAGGAATTGAAATACCTGAAGCTGATGATCCAGACACTGCCTAGGCAATGCTTAACTCCATTTAATAATTATGCATTGAGAAGTGATTATGTAATTTAGCAATTATGGAAATTAAGCTATCTTAATGATGAGACAGGTGATAGATGACTTTGGGTGACAGACTCATTATATTACTGCCTAGCTTATAACTGCCTGTAGACAGCACAAATTTTCAACATGATACTCATCAGCTTCTTTTCCAAGCAATGAAACTTGCAATATACTTCTGCAGTTGGTTAGACATAAATTGAAATCCCACATGAGAAGGTAGACACAATCTCTCATTGCTTCTCAATACGGAAATAAGCTTGTATTCTTGTTATTAATTGTGAGAGAAACTCTTTCATCCAACATTCCATTTATTTGATAAGTTACAGTGATACCTATGGGCCTGCAATAGCCTGTCTGCTGCTCGGTGAAAACATCTCTACTACCTATTGGATGTGTAAGTCCTGGAGGTACTAGTCACTGCATTGGCAAATGTACAAGATTACTGCTACCCAATAACCAGATTAGAGTTCTCTTCTGCCTAATACCTATGATGAATATTAATTCAGTCAAAAGATCCTAACCTAAAGAAGGAAAACGATTATGTTCGGAACAATTTCATATTAATCAACTGCACAATGTGGTTACAGGCACATAAAAATATTTTAAAAGAATGATGTAGTTAGGCAAATGTGTTGTGTTTAAACAAGAGTTTAAGACAATGCATCAATCTTTTAACATCAGCAAAGCAGATCATAAAATCTTTACTCAAAATCTATGTAGCTATTCTTATCAGGGACAGTGACACATTGAAATGCATTATTGTGCACACATGCAACTGCATGATTACAGATGGGTCAAGAGCCAACTCCTCTGTAAAGGTGCATTTTCCTCTGTGCTCACATATTATGTGATGTATGATTTAAAATGTAGGACTTATTACACCAATTTTTGATTATTGGTTTGGCTGTTTTCCTCCATAATTACATTGTGAATTACTTAGAGAAAGCCTCACTTCTAATATTTTGTTTGTTTGTATTTCAGCAACTAAAACAGTGCCTGGCACATAGAAGGTGGTATTTATTTATGTAAATAGAAAAATGGAAAGACAGATGAATAGTGATAAAAGGGTCAACTGTCCATTGCAATCATAAATATAGAAGCACCTAATAAGATTTTTAAAAAATGTCTGGCCATGCCGAAACCGGTTTGGCTCAGTGGATGGAGCGTTGGCCTGCGGACTGGGAGGTCCCAGGTTCAATTCCGGTCAAGGGCATGTGCCTGGGTTGCGGGCACATCCCCAGTGGGAGATGTGCAGGAGGCAGCTGGTCGATGTTCCTCTCTCATCGATGTTTCTAACTCTCTATCTCTCTCTCCCTTCCTCTCTGTAAAAAATCAATAAAATATATTTAAAAAAAAAAAAAAAAAAAAAAAAAAAAAAATGTCTGGCCAAAGCGAAAGGGTTAAAGGAGTAAGTAGATGATAGATTGAAAGTTACTCAGCAAAACATTAGCAGATTGAATTCAAAAATATGTAAAAAGTTAATAACATAATGATCAAGTCAATATTGTTTATCACTGAAATACAAGCTTGATATAAAATTTGAAAGTCAATGCAATTTACTTTGTTAAGAAAATAAAGAGGAGACATTATAAAATCATTTCCATAAAAGTACAAAAGCATTTGGAAAAAAACACTCACACCTCTTCATAATAATAAAACTCTGAGTTAACTACTGAAAGCAGCAAACTTTCTGAATATAATAAAGGCCATAAGACATCCCAACGTCTAACATGATTAACAATAGTGGAGTATTTACCACTTAAAATAATAAACAAGGTAAATGCTTCCTCTTACCACTTATGACCAATATTGTACTTGGGTCTTAGCTATTACAATTCGGTAAGTAAACAAAATAAATGTTATAATGAGGAAAAAGGAAAAAATAAAACTGTTTATTTGCATATGACACAATTGTTTATGTAGAAATTTCTAAGGAACCTATAAAATAATTATTAGCACTAACTAGTAAGTTAAGGTATAAAGTTGCAGTATACAAAACTAGTATGTAAAAAAGAAATTTTTTTGTAAACTAACAGCAAAAAATAGAATATAAAATTAAATAATCTGTTGCAAATGAAATAGTTTCAAAAACATAAAATGCTTAAGGAATAAAATTAACATTGTACAATAAAAGTAATATAATACTGCTTATGGGAATTTTAAAAAGACTTAAAAATTAAATAAGCTGTGTTCACAGATCAGAATATACAATGTCATTTTTCTGCAATTTGATTCATTCAATGCACTCTCAATCAAAGGAGCAGTGAGGTTTTTTTTTAGATACAAATGAGCTAATTTTAAAGTTAATATGTAAATGCAAAAGGCCTGAATATCTCAAGCAATTTTAAAAATAACAGAGTTGAAGCCTTATACTATTTGACCTCACACTTATTTTGAAGCTGAAGTTATCTAGACTGTATTACTGGCATAATAAATGACAAATAAGTGAAATAGAAAAGAGAACTCAGAAATGGATCCAGACTTGTAATTTCATGGATGTGTTTTTTTGGGGGTATTGTTTTTAGAACTTTTAAATTTACATATTGTTATTGATTTCAGAGAGGAAGGGAGAGAGGTGAAAACATCAATAATGAGAATCATTGATAAGCTGCCTCCTGCACACCCCCCACTAAGGATCGAGCCCACAACTAGAGCATGTGCCCTTGACCCCAATCGAACCTGGGACCCTTTAGTCCACAAGCTGATGCTATATCCACTGAGCCATACTGGCTATGACTAATTTCATGTTTTTAATATGAAAATACCAAAGGTATTCAATGGGGGGTGGGGGTATTAAAATCTATTAAACAAATTTGACTGAAAACATTTAGAAAATAAATGAACACTACTTTCCATAATAGATGAAAATACAAAAATAATAACCATTTAAAAATGATTCCTAAATCTATCTATCTATCTATCTATCTATCCATCCATTTATCTATCATCTATCTATCCATCTATCTATCTATCCAATCTATGTACATGTTGCTTCCACCAGAATGTCCATTCTATGACTAAAGAGACTGTCTCTAATCGAGGGCTGTATCCATACCTCCTAGAAGAGTGCTTGGTATCTAGGAGAAGCTAAATAAAATTTAAGTGGATATTGAATAAATGGTAGTTCACTTTTCTATATCTTCATCTCAATGAACAATCTGTTTTCTCAACTCTTCATTTTGTGAGACGTACTAGTAGTTTTCAGCATAATATGAACAGGTAAGCAATACTGGTACATTTGAAAAATACATGTAAAGAACACTATGCTCAGAAAATAGTAAGTGTACTGATTATATAACAAATTTCAAATTCTATTAGTAGCTATCTCTTGTTCAATAATAACTTTACCAACAACACAGCCAGAATCTCTCCTTGATCACATAAACACAGCTAACTCTAATTATCCAAGATGATGAGATACGAGAGTAGAATGAATTGAAATTCACAAGTGATTCCCTAGTCACATTTAGCTCAGTATATTAAATGTCTCTACTTCCTAACCTTTAACTAGAGCTGTTGGCAGTTAGGAAAGTGTACCCACTGCTTTGAGCCCCTTCATCCTCAAGGAGCTGAGAAACTATGAAATGTGTAAATGACAAACAGGAGGAAGAGGTGTAACAGGGGCATTTGGGATCCACAGAAAATCTCTACATAATTAAATATGCAATAGAGTGAAAAAATTCATGTCATAAGACTTATTTTTAACTGCCTTGTATTTCTGACACTTTGCTACAAACCTTAGCATTCTATCATTTAATGTTTTCACACTTTTCTACCCAGTTATTGTAAGTACTTTGGAGATTTCATAAAATCACGAGACATGACTCCATATAGATAATGGTGCATTAATTGTGTGACAGATATTGGAGTATCTTTCAATTTATGGAGTCAAGTCTTCTTTATTTTAAACAAGTTTCTTTGAATTATATCATTTGGTCTTATTTATTTTGTATTCACTAAGGACACAGTTAAGCATATATTGAACCTATTTTATTTGTGTGTTTCTTTGTATTCCACAGACTTTCTTATTCTCCTCTGCCAGGTCTTTTTCAAATGAAGCACCCTTTCTCCTTGTCACTCTTCCAATGTGACTAGAAGTTTTCTGATGGTTTTATATTTTGATTAGACTTCTTTCCTGAGCTCTGGCTTCTTATGTTAAAAATCCCTTTATGTTGTTTTATAATGTCCTACATGAGCCTTTGTTTTGAGCTCTGTTTACTGAAGTCATTTTTATTATTGTTTGACTCTATGAGGATTTGATTAAGCAATCTGTCTGGCTCCCTGACAAAGTACACTTTTTCTTTCAAATGTGCCTTGATTTTTATTTTTTTCTGTTCACTATCATTTCTTCCTTACAGAATACCTATACTAAGCTTCAAGTCTAATTTCTGTTTCATTATTTGTATTTAAATGGGAGGAATTCTTATTAGAACAGATATCAAAAAATAAGAATGTACAGGAATGCCTGCAGGAAGGACCCAAGCCCCTCATGAAAACCTACTATAATGTGAGTGTGTCTGCGTGATTGGTCAGGCTGAGGGGGCATGGGACGGAGAGATCATAGAGGCAGAGATATTGTCTGCTGTGTTCATTCATGACACCCAAAAGACGAATGCTTGGCACATAATGCGCATTCAAATAAGTATTTATTGAGTGAATAAAGAAGTGAGTTAGCTTTGGTACATTTCAGCTGACCGAGATTAGTAGTGCAGTGCTGTGCACAACCACCTGGGGTCTTCCTTGCCTTGTGGTTTGCAAAGTTGACTCATCCAGAGATTTCTAGACTCATACTCGCCTCCCTAAATATGCCACGCTATCCAACATGGTTCAGGGTAGGTCACATAACATTCTCTCTATTCAGGTCTTGTCTCAGACAACAGTTCTTTGCTATTATCCTTAGGATGAGGGTGAGGCCACCTACGGGGGAGCTCTCTGCTCTGAGATTTTACTGGATTCTCTAAGCCAGGGATCCTCTCTTTTGTTCTCTACCCCTTGCCCTTATATTCAACACCCTTGGCAGTTCCTCTACATAGATATTGTAGTTTTGGTTATAGGTTTCCCTCTTTTCCATTCCTTCCTAGTTTTCATTGTTTGCAGACAGGGGAAGGGTAAATATATTTTCTTTATTATCTTAAGGCTGTAATAACACCCATCTCTCCTACATTCTTTTTGGCATGTATCTTTATCATTTGAAAATGGCTTGAGATTATGTGGTTGTACATCCCAGTATCATAGGGATTGGAATTATAAATCTGATTGTATATATTGATAAGAGAGGAATGGCCTCAATAACTAACTTGATTTAAATATTTTCAGCAAGTGTGTATTGAAATGAACGAACCCCAAAGGAACAGCATTGGAAACGTTGCCCCACTTTACACTGCTGACTTACTCTTCCAGCCATCCTGAGCAAAATCAGAACTTAAATTAGATCATTAATGAGATTGCTCTAGTACCAGGTCTCTTGACAGCTTTTGCCTGCTGGGAAGTTTTCCAGGCTCAAATGCTCTAAGTAGTGGTGTCAGGTGTGAAACCATTGGGATTTCAGGCATTTACTTCGTTTCTATGGGCCCAGAAAGGTCATTTGTCTATCTCACTACTGAAGATATGTAGAGGATCATCTACTTATCTGGAAATCACAGTTATGATTGTTAATTGTTGTTGAAATAATTCCAACCTTATTGACTATACTTCTTTGTGACATTAAGCAGAGGAGGAATTATCCTTAACCAGCAACACTGATGGTCTTCACTTCATACCGCTGAATGGAAACATGATTTTTAAGCTGTACTCTAACTTCTATCAAGTTGTATTTTAAAATGTTGAAAAAATTACTGGTTATGTGTGTTTGTGAAAACATTTAGCAAAAGTAAGAAGTCAGATTCTAAAGAGCCATGTGTAATAGTTAGAGGTTAAATATTTTCTGAGGACAATAAAAAAGTTAATAATCGTTTGAGTCTGGTCTCTACAAAGACAGATTGGCATCTTGGAAAAAGGTTGAACTAAAAGCAGTTTGTAGGATAGATAATTATAGAGTGGAAGATAAAATGAAGGTAAAAAGCTACTGTGGTCACATAACATATTCTGGCTCTGAGTTAAACAGTGGCAATAGTGATAATGAAGAAAAAGAATAATAATGAGATCATTAGACAAGAAGAAAAATGCTGAGGGTTTGGTGGCGAAGTGAACAAAGGAAGTTAGAAAGTGAAGATTAAAATGATGTCCAAGTTTTGGGCTTGGTTACTAAAAATATAGTGGTACCACCAACAGCAGATATCATAATGGCAGAAGAACTGTGAACTCAGACTTAGACTAATTAAGTTAGTGTTTCCAGGGGCACATTCGGTTGAAACTCTGCAACAACGAAGCACACATAGAGATGTGGGCTCTTGGGAGATACCGGGGTTGACTAAGAGGTAGGTCACTTTGGGGTCAATGAAAACCAGAGGGGACTGGCTGAGAATGAGAAGAAAATGACCTAATGATGTAAGTGAAAGGAACTTGAGTATCTTTGTGGGGAAATAAAGCTCTTAATTCATATGAATATTTTCTAAAATAAAATGTAAGCATATATCTACTATTTACTAAAATTTGAACTCAAGTAGTTTGCAAGTAAGTAATCCTGATAAAATTGGTTAATAAATGTTCATAAATGCAATGTATTTTCAGAGGACAATATGACATTTGGGTAAACCCTGTCTGGCAAACATTGGGAAAAAGAAAATTATTTTTGGTGAAGGGAAGAATGGGAGCAAATAAATACAGACAGGAATTTATTGGAAATTGTTCCAGGATGATATTTAATTGACTGTAGGTTTGCTAGAATAAAAGGGAAAAGGAAATAAAGATAAAAAAACAAATTTGGACAAAAAAATGGAATTTAAACTTTGTTATTTAGACATTAATTAAACAATACATATTTTTGTTAAATATTATACATTTAAATAATTGTGTAATTTATTCTGAAAATTAATTAACATTGTTTCACATGTAGGAGCAGAAAACCCTTTCTAGCATGCTATTTCATTCCATTTTAATACCACTATTTTAAAATCTTGAAATTGAGTTATAATCTAAATTCACTTACATAGAAATCTTACTTTGGCCAATATCATCATATTTATATTGAAAGGAGAATTCTGAATAGAGTTTTATTCCCTAGACATGGATTGGTTTAGTAGGGTAGATGGTATCATCAAGACCACTGAAGCGTCTCAAAAGCAATTTAACATGTTTAAGACACTAATGTTTTATCATGCAGAATAGAATACATCTTGGCTAGTTGTTCATTGTTTAAAATTGAAATGCTGCATCACTTTTAGGAACTCCTCACACATTGTGTCTTAAAAATGCTATTCTATGTGAGCATATTTGAATAAATTGCTTATGTACTGTACTTACGGAAAGAATAGTTATAATTCAAAGGGTGTCACATTTCCATTCTGGAAGCAATGAAATGGGAGTCTTGATAGCATAGGTTTTTACCCCATAGGCTCTTTTTGTCTACAGGTTGTCACTGTAGTGCTATAATTAGGTAATCTGAAAAAGCATGTCATTTTAGCACAGAATATTATACAGGCAGTATATTTGTTTGCACATTAAATCTTACATGATCTGAACAAAGCCTAAGGCACAACACTTGTGGGAAAAGATACAATTGAACTCAATCAATGAAATGTTCTAAATGAATATAGACATGCATTTTTGAGTAGAATTAACATTTTATTCTAGATAACATCTATAAAATGAATAGAAAAAAATGTAAGCAGTGTGTTACTTAAGGTGTGTGATACAAGCTTCTTATTGCAGCGTATATAGGGTGTCCCAAACAAATGTATACACACTTTAATAGCTGATAACTCACTTAACTTTTATTCCTTTTCAATATTAATAAACACTAACTTTATAATCATTCAAAGTGTGTATACATTCTTTGGGATACTATATATATGTATATACATACACATATACATATCCCACATTCAAAGGCTGTTAAGTCACGTTGTTTACCCATATCTTCAGAAAAAAATCACTTCTACTGTTGTGGTAAACAACCTGCTTCCCTATTTATAATGGTCTGGCCCTCTAATAACTTCAGCGCGAAATTATAGCTAATTTACCTACAAACGTCAGGTGGTCATAATAATCTGGCCACTCAGTGTATATATGTGTGTATATATATATATATATATTCAAAATAAGAATAAAAATATAAATAATTCTGATAATTTTCAAAAAATAATGCCATGATATTCTCAAGATGACTGTGTGCTACAGGATAAACTTGTGCTGAAAAACACAAGCATGTTCATTAAAGTCAGAAACATAAAACTGTGCTTAATATCTAATAGTTAATAATATATCTATTTTACATTATTAAACATTAATCCATTATTTAAATTATTAAAATATTAGCAGCAAAATTATGTTAGAAAAATAGGAGGTAAAATATTAAAATGGAATTATAAATGATATAAAATTCAAGAAATTGTACAGCATACTAAAAGTGATTTCAGTGAATATATGGAAACAGATAACAAACAAAAATTATTAATATTTTTATCCCAGAAATAACCATTAGAAAGTACCAAAATGTTTTTCTTTTCAAGCATCTTCTCGAGAGCAGCACAAAGTGAGCGTAAGTCTCACAGTATGTGTAAAACATTTGTATAAGTGCTTTATGCTGAAAATAGATAATGCTATTGAAGCCTTTAAGCAATCTGGGAGGATGCACCATCAGCAGAATCATCTACCACTCTCTGGGGATTTGGCTTACTGAAGTCATTAAAGATGCCATCATTTTTGAATGAGTCAGATAATTGTGTTTGGAGGAGTCCAATTTAGTTAATTTCATAATCATGAACCTTCCTTCCCTTCCCTTCTCTTTCTTCCCCCTTCTGGTCTTCCTCCTCCTCCCCTTCTTCCTCCTACTCCTCTTCCTCTTCTTTTAAACATCTATGAGTGTTTAGTTGACCGGACCTCAGTTCTACTACATGCAGTTGTTTTGCAGGTGCTGGGACAGGTCCATGCACAGAGAACTTAGAAAAATAATTTACACTGAGTTTGCATCTGTAAATGTGAACTTCCTATCTAATTGGGGAAAAGGTCAATGTGTCTTGCTAAAGCTGTGCCTGCATGAGAAAGTGATGAGGTGTAGCAAATTTAGGCAAAAAACAAAACAAACAAACAACTATTTAAAAACAGTTATATTTCTCTTGAATAAATTATATTTACCAAAAAGCTCAACTTAATACATAATTTCTGAACTATTCAAATAGTTGCTTTACTTTGTAGTATATAAGTATATGGAATAAATGCCTTTTATCTCTCACCCTTTCACACGATCGAATATTATAATTAGGTGATACTTTAATTTTAAAAAAGCAAAATAATAAGGCATCTACCATTGACCTATTTATCCAAAGCCTAGATTATCGCTCAATCTTTGTTATAACTTGGCTATTTTTGCCCAGCATTTAGGGCTTATTATTTCATTAGGGGACTGTTACATGCCAATAATAATGCAGTAATGAATAGCTTCAAGGATCAATGTTAGCATTCTCTTAATGTAGTTTAAAAGTTCCTCTCCAAGGCTTGTCTAGGAAAAGATTCACAGATAAATTATCTGTTTTCTGGACAAAACTTGTTTCTTGTGATGGTACAGATTCAATAAATTATTGACATCACTGAAGGTAAGATTTCCAACATCAATCCTATTGATGACTGATGGTGACAAAGAGGGTTAATGTCTTACTAGTCTAGAGATTTAAGGAAAGTCTAACTGCATTTGCTAACCTGTTCATCAGAAATAATCCCAGCATTTCCATGGTAAACTCAATGATAGCCCCAAAGACATCCACACCCTAATCTCTGGAACCTGTTACCCTCTACCACAAAAGGGATGTGATTAAGTATCTTGAGATGGGAAGATTATCCTTGATTATCCAAATGCAATAAAAGGTATCCTTAAAAGAGAGAGCCAGAGGTAAATTTGACTACAGCAAAGTAGGAGGCAGTGTAACTATAGCAACAGAAATTGTAGTGATGCAGCGAGGAGCCAAGGAATGTGGGCAGTTCTAGAAATGGAAGAAACCAGACCAGAATCTCCTCCAGAGCCTCTATTGGGGCAGAACAAGCCTCATTAAGACCTTTACTTTAACCCAGCGAAACTGACTGCAATCTTCTGGCCTTGGGAACTGTAACACAAAATGTGTGTGTTTTAAACCACCAAGTTTTTGGTAATCTGTTAATGCATCTATAGGAAACTAATATGATATCATTTTAAACTTCTTTCCCATTAAAAGTTTACAAAAGCCACTCTAAACTGGTGCAACTGGAAACACCCATGTGTGAAACATATGTGGTTATTCATATGTCTATAATTCATTTATTTCGATAATTTTGGCTTGGTGCTTCTTTGTTTAGTGCACTTAGGTTTTTTTAAACTTGTGTTTATTTCCTTTGTAATTTTCACGATGCAATCACCAACGTTACTTTATCGATCTGCAAGGCAAACAACTCACCTGGTTTTAAGCACAATTTGTTTTTTAAGTGACTGTACATTTTGATAATGCATTTATAATTCAGATAGTTGGCTCCAGAACAATGAAACCTCTTCTGCTTGCAGAATATTTAAAAATTCAGAGAGGAGATATCTCTGTTTTAAAATATGATTGACATTACACCATCCATATACAACTGGGAAAGTTTTCCAAGGTTTGAAAGGAAGTACAAGTCTTATATACCATTTTGGTAGCAGATTGCAGAGTAAATCTCTGATCACACTTATGGAAAATTCAGTGTATGTACATCAAAAACATTCACAAAACAATTTAGTAATTATGCAGAGCATAGAAATGCATATGAATCAGCCTAAATGTGTAGTTAATCTTGTTTTATAGACATTGCTGACTATGGAAAAGAATGTCAGCTAGCCTAGATTTAATTCCAGTTGAATTGAGTCACCTCAGTCTCTGAGCTACAGTTTTTCCCAATAAAGTGGGAAGATTGGGCTGTATTATTCTGCTTGGCTGTAAAGATTCTGTGGATTTTATGGTCAAATTAATGATAAAATCTCTCTTTGGATTGTTATCTCTAAACCCTAGTGCCAGCTACAGATGGCTGGTTAGAATCAGCAAGGAACTACTCATTTGCATCCACAACCAAAACATACAACCCGACTGTTATTCTCAGTAACATGGGTTAATAGTGTATTTTCTTCTTTATAACTATACAACTAGTTAGTTATTCTCAAAGATGTTTAATGAATTTTAAAAGTTACATAAGAAAAAGAAGAAAATCTTTCTAAATGGGATTGTCTATATAAATGACTTGCAATTATAATTGTTGAGAAAAACACACATACTCTTAATGATTCATGCATGTCTTTATGTGGTTATGGAGATACTTGTGATTTATCCATGTACAACCCAGAAATGAGAGAGCAATGACAAGCTACCTGGCATGTATTATGTGATCTTTAGTGCTTTCAACCCCTTAATAAAACCCAAGTAAGTTTCCTGTGTGTACATGATTATCTATGTGTGGGTGCAGAGATGTGTGTGCATGCAGGGGGTGGGAAGTAGAGGTGGTTAGCTTGTCTATAAAGGGATGTATGGGAAACTGGCCTCATATCCACATATATCTGACAGGAACTCTGACCTTAGGGCTATGTATTGGATTTTATTTCTGATTACATGAAAATTTCAAGTCAAAGTAGAGGTTTTTTTTTGGGGGGGGGGGGGTATTTTATACACATAATACAAATCAACATTTGCACAGAATTTTAAAAGATGTAGGTTAGGCAGAGGGCCAGGGCATGCAGTAGGAAAGAGAGAAGAGCCTTTATACTATAAAGTTTATAGGAAATTCAATTTCAGTAATTAAGGAGACCTGAAAAGATAAGCTGCTGACAATTTCCCCACATAGAGGCACCTGAAAACATTAGACAATTTAGTGTGGGCCCTTCACTATGCAAGCTGATAAGCTGCCCCTGCATGTTCACTGGCCCTAGTGGAATCAGATCTCCTGAAAAGTTGCACCAACAGTATATTAGAGTTTCCAATGCTATTTATTGAATAGGCTGTCCTTTCCCCTATTGTGTATTCTTGGCAGTGTTGTCCAAGATTAGTTGATGGCATATGTGTGGGTTAACCTTTTAAGCAGGAGGATATAATAATCAAATCTATGGTCAGGAAAGTTAATGTGGCTGCAATGTTGAAAGATGAGCACACATACACACACACCTACACTCACAGACACATACACATAATTAGGCTATCGAGCTTTGTAAAGGAAAGAAACAATATGTAATTTGACTTCGTTTTACCAAAACTTTGCTTGGATATAAGCATAAGTACGCATTGAGAATATTTGTTAAAATATTAAATGGTTGGGTTGAGATAGAATGCCTTGAAACAAGTCAGTTAAAAACAATTCTAATAGTTCAGGAGAGGCATAATAAAATCTGGAAATGGAATAGAGAGATATTTTAAATATACACTGTTTATGAATTAGTAACTAAATATACATCAAAAGAAAGGCACACTTCCTCAAAGTGGGTCAGAATTCTCCAACTTCATGTATTTATGAAATTATTCTGAGAAAAGAAGAAAGGCTCTACTCAGATTTAAAGGGGTGTAAGTTTTACCACTGTTTACACATTCATGGGATGAGTTTGAGGTCATGCTAGAAAAACAGTGGGCCTAGCAAGGTCAGACAACAGACTGATAAGATGGGATGACGAGGTAAAATAAGACCATGTTTAGAGGATTGTGTTTCCACGGAAGTGGAGTTGGGTCAGGGTGAAGGGTCTCACAGGTAAGTTTTCTTTGTGTAGCATTGTCTTCACCAGGATTGGTACTAAGAATAACAATAAGAGGGGAGTCTAGATATGTTCCAGGCTTTTGTTAGGAAAAATCAATCATTTTTGAAGTGATAGGGAACCAAGCACTGGTATTTAAAGTTGTTTTTTGAGCAAGAGAGAGCCATGATAGATGGAGGGAGACTTGGCTAAGAGAAAAATAAAATGAATAGAACTAATACCGGGCAGCAGGAATAAATACAAAGGGGCGAAGTTTGAACACATTGTAGAAGAGCAGGCATCATTTTTTCTCCTGCTCTGATCCTGACAAAGAATGGGAGGATTGACAGTGTTATAGTCCAAAAAGACAGAGAGGCAGGTAACCATATTCTTAGCAGATGAGAAAATATCCCTTTAATAAATGGGACAAAATTAAGTACAATTTAAAAATTCTTAAAACATGGAGAGCACTTTATTTTTAGATCATTCCAACAGCCATTCCAATATGGTAGACAGCATTGTGCACCAAAAGCTCAGATAAGATTCTGTGCCTGTCCCAGCATCACATGTAGTCAGGGGCCCAGGTCCTGAGGGCAGAATACCTGGGATCCATTCTAACCACTTATGTGACCTGGTGGTGAATGACCCAATCTCTCTGCTCCTCACCATTCTAATTTACAAAATGGGGATATAGCGGCGTCTACCTCAAAAATGGATAACCATGGTTGTTCTTATACATAAAGCTCTTAGAACAATGCCTATGTAGTCCTTGTTAAATAAGCATAAATAAAATGCATTGTGGAGACATTTTTATTCCAAATTCAAAAAATAAATTTCAATATAAAGAGGAATCAACAAGGACTTCCCTTCTGTTCTAGAAATAACTTCAGTCCTGAGAAACCCCCAAATGTACTGACTTTTCTTAGATCCTCCAACTTCTTGAGAATTACTGAAATCAGGATTGAACCTTGGGAACAGGATGGGTTCCCTATGTTAATTCTACTTTTTTCAAGATCCTTGAAATGGCATTCGGGTCCCATTCCTGCCTAAAACAAAAGAAATACTAGATGAGAGGATTGAGAAAGAACTGAGAAATAAAAACTGAAATACTATTTTGGCATGTTCTACCATGATTACTTTATTTCAAAACTCTTTCCATATCTCTATTAGAAGCGAAGAAAACTTCAGTTTAAATTAGATCCTAAGGGTTAAGTAAAATCAATAAAGAACTTCAGTGTGCAGAGAGCTTAAATTACTAATATTCTCTGGGACATGAAATTCATCATGATGTCTGCCCTACAGCGGAATTTGTTTGCTTAGAAATTATCAAAAACATATAAATTATGAAGATCTACTCTACAGAGACATACTGATCTCATCTTCAAAAATTCAAAGATTCTTGGAGGCAAAACACAAGGCAAAAAGTTCTTAAAATACAGACATGAAATGAGCTATGGTGATTTAGGAAGATGTATAATTTTACAAGTGTTAACGGCATATATTTTTACAAAGGAAACCTTAAGATCACATTCAGTGATTAAAGTATATATAATACACTTAATCATTTGGGATTTCCCCTAGTACTAGGTATTCAGCGTAGTTACAGGCCAAGTGTCTTTCATCTAACCTCGATGCTCTCACACCTCAGTACTTATGCATATATACATTTTAATTTTTTTATTTGTATAACTTAGAGCTAGTTTTATGATTCCAGACTTATTAGAGGACAAAATAATTTATCGTTTATCACAGTCTTTTATTTTCTAAGTGTAATTCCTCCACCAGCCACATCTCCATAGAAACATTTATAGGGAGGAAAAAACGAAAGAGAGGAAAAATGATGAGGAAGTGGGTGAGACAAATTAGATGGAACTAAATAAATAATCACGACATGGAAACATTGCTTTAATTTAAGGGCTCCTATGGGAGGCGAGTGAAGAAGGCTCCAGTCTAACTGCAGACTGTCTGCTTTGCCTGGGAGTTGGCTGATTTTCTCTGGTTGTCATTAGAATACTATCATTATTGTGTGCTTTAAAGTTCTCATTTTTGAAAACTCCTTTTATTTTCTTTGCACAAAACGCATCTATGCCAGTGCATTCAACCCACTAAAGCAGCGGTTCTCAACCTGTGGGTCGCGACCCCTTTGGGGGTCAAACGACCCTTTCACAGGGGTCGCCTAAGACCATCGGAAAACACATATATAATTACATATTGTTTTTGTGATTAATCACTATGCTTTAGTTATGTTCAATTTGTAACAATGAAAATACATCCTGCATATCAGATATTTACAATATGACTCATAACAGTAGCAAAATTACAGTTATGAAGTAGCAACAAAAATAATTTTATGGTTGGGGGTCAGCACAACATGAGGAACTGTATTAAAGCATTGTGGCATTAGGAAGGTTGAGAACCACTGCACTAAAGGTTGTCTTGATGATAAGTAGGGAGTCAGAGGGTCAGAAAACATCTTGGAAGTGTTGGCTGGGTCACTTTTCGACTTGGGAACCTTAGTCTATTAAACGGTGACAATAAAATCTCCTCTCAGAGTTGCTCAGGAATTAAGTGAGAAAAAAATTATGTGAAGCACGTGGAGAGCACAGAGATGCATTCTAAACTTTGGTGGAGGAAAGTGCACTTGCCAAGGCTCTCAGTTTTTGCAAAATCACACAGGGGCTGAAGGCCAGAGCCATGCTAGGAAACCAGGGTTGTCTACCGCTGGCCACCCTTTTCGAAATGCGAAGGCATTACAAGATGACTTGTTATTCTGACTTTGGGCAAGTCCCGACCTCTTGCCTTTGGTTTTCTAAACTACAATGTAATGATAGATTGCAGATTTGGAACTCAGAGTTGACAATGCAGAGACAACCACTCTTCATGGTCATTTCTGAAGAGCTGGTGGAAGTGAACAGAAACAAGTGAGACTAAGTGAGACAATAACTTATTAGTGTGCAGCTTCTGAATGCTTAGTGGCAAATACTAACATTCATGGCATTTCATATACTGGTGCCTATATACATATATATATATATATATCTTTCTATCTATATATGTCTTATTTTGAAAACACCATATTCAAATAATTTGAGTATAGTAAGGGATGGCTATATTTATGATCTAATCAGAATAATTTAAATGATTTTAGTGAATACCTTTATTAACTATTAAAATTATTGATCATTAAAATGTCCCCCAAACCCCAGAAAATTATAATAAAATTCACTGATAATTTCCCCCATGATAAATCATTATTTTGAATTTGTTGGTTTGTTTAGCATTGCATATATAAGGTGCCCTACGTCTTTCGTCCTCAGAGGGAGTCACTGCCATCAAATAGTGCTAGTAATTTGTGGCTATTGTTTTGTAATTTGTATTACTATTAGCAATTTATAGTATTGTTCTGTGCCTTTAAAACTTACATAAGCAGTATGACAATGTACATAACCTTTTGCAATTTCTGAACTTAACTTCACATTTTAGTTATTTTTCCATGTTAGTACATATAGGTACAATTTATTTCCTTTTTGCTGTTACAGAATACTTCAATGTTCGAAAATAATTATAACTAATACCTGAGAAGGAACTCTGCAGGTTCCCTCACTTGCTATAAAAGGCAGGCCTACCCCTAGCCGGTTTTGCTCAGTGGACAGAGCCTTGGACCGTGGATTGAAGGGTCCTGGGTACGATTCTGGTCAAGGGCATATACCTTGGTTGCAGGCTCAATCCCTGGTAGGGCCTGTGTGGGAGACAACCAATATGTGTGTCTTTCTCACATCAATGTTTCTGTCTCTGGGTCTCTCCCTCTCCTTTCCACTCTCTCTAAAACAATCAATGGAAAAATATCCTCAGATGAGGATTAACAACAGCAACAAAAAAAGCAGGGCTACAGTGAAGATGTGAGGATGAGTGTCCTCAGGCAAATGCAGTTTCTTTAGTCACACTACTGGATTGCTGAGTCTCAGAGTGTTTGCATTTTCAACTTTACTAAGAGTTGGCAAACGGCTCCAGGAGGTTTTATCAATTAGTATTAGTGTTCTCATTTTTCACCCTCACCAATTATAAGTTAGGTGTTTGTTGTTAGTAAATGATGGGATAGCTCTTTTTCCTATTAATTTGCCTTTGTCTTATTACTAGTGAAGATCAAGAACTGTTTCTGTAACAGTTGGTGATTCAAGTTTTCCGTGTTCATTTCAGTGAATGACATCACCATCCATCTTGAGTACCAGCTAGAAATCCAGAAGCCATTCTTGGCCCTTCTACCTCCCTCATTGATCTTCACTCTCTTGATTCTGTTTCTCAGACGTGTTTCACATCTGCTCACTGACTGGTATCTCCATCAACATCCTTTTCAAGTCAACACCCTTGATCTATATACAACCAGTGGTCTCCCAGCCCCCAATATTACCTCCGTACTTTCTATTATCCATCCACACATCATCTCATGGAAAAAATCACTTTTACTCAGGAAGAGTTTGCAATACAGTTTATCTAGGCCCGTGGTCAGAAAACTGCGGCTCGTGAGCCACATGCGGCTTTTTGGCCCCTTGAGTGTGGCTCTTCCACAAAATACCACGTGCAGGCTCTCATGTATAGTGCGATTGAAACTTCGTGGCCCATGCGCAGAAGTCAGTTTTCGGCCTGGGCGAGTCTATTTCGAAGAAGTACTGTTGATATTTGGCTCTGTTGACTAATGAGTTTGCTGAACACTGATTCTAGGCCAAGAGTCAGCTCATCTGGGCCAGAGGTTCTCATATAAAATTAATAGATTATTCTAATAGATTGTGAACAAACACTTGAGTTATCAAACAATCAGATTTGTTGTAAGAATGTAGTCACTATGGTTACCAATCCTATATGATTAGATCACAAATAATGACAGTCTGCTCCCCACCTTGAAAATCCTGCCTTAAACTGCTTGACCAACCCCCCAAGATATAAAAATAACTCCACTTATGTTCCCCTAACGGACACTACTGATATCTGTTAATAAGATGCTGCAGTGTCTAATGAACTTGATTTTATAAGATACATACATATCAAGATATACATATGTATTTATATATATGTATATTATTTTGGAGGTCTTTTTGATGAGTCATGAGGGAAAAATTATATTCTGGGTCAGAAGCTCATATTAACAGTCCATCAACAGGCCTTTATATGCAATCTATATGTCCATTTTAGACAGCCCGTTTCTTTTGCCTATCAAAAAGTTTAAGAAATTCTCTTCATTAATGTTACCCTGAAAAAGAAAAAAAAATTAGATGACGTTCATAGACAAAATAAACTTCTTAAGAATTTGATGGGATCTTTGTAGTACAAGGTAGAGCTTTCCTTGAGAGGTGTGTAGGGTTTATATAGATGCCACTGGAGAAGAGCAGTGATGGCTGCTGGTGACCTTCTTCTCTACTTTTACTTTGTCTTCCCTTGCTGCCTATTATTAAGAAGGTTTGACCTCATAAAGGCACATGGGGAGACTAGTACCCCCAAAGGAGGCTTCCGTAGCCTGCTCAGGTCTTAAATTACAAAGGTGAGGAGGCGTTTGGTGTTCATAGATGATTATCAAAGGTGACTAGGCTGCCTGCCAGCAGTGTGCTTTGCACTGTTCCCTTCAGTACCTGAGGATGACTAAGAATTCTTGATCATAGCCACCAATTCAAGGGAGCGGCACCAAGGCTTTGATTGATTTCATGTGAAGTGCCAGTTACTTGACAAATCATGGTAAATAGGAGTGAACTTTGAAACTTTTAAATTATTCAAGTGTAGGAAATTATAAGTTCTCAAATTATAACTAATCCAAATATGTTTTTCTACTTAGAGGAACCTTTCTGTATGGAAGGGCTATTACTCACTGTGGTCACACAAGGTAGGTTTTAGCAGGTACTTGTGTATGTTCAGAAGAACCATTTGAAAGGAGATTTCAGCAGATGTCTTATCCTTGAGGCAAACATAAGAGAGCCTACACCAGAGGTTCTCAACCTGTGGGTCGCGACCCCTTTGGCGGTCGAATGACCCTTTCACAGGGGTCGCCTAAGACCATCCTGTATATCAGATATTTACATTATGATTCATAACAGTAGCAACATTACAGTTATGAAATAGCAATGAAAATAATTTTATGGTTGGGTCACAACATGAGGAACTGTATTTAGAGGGCCAGAAGGTTGAGAACCACTGGCCTACACAGTCACAACGGCTGTCCCTTTGGAGCACCGCTTTTCGCAATTAAATTGGTGATCTTTTCAGGGCTGACAATTCTGATAATCTAAAGAGCATCACAACAGGAACTCCTTTAACACCTGTGAGACTGTTGTGAGTTGAGCATCATAAAATTCAGCTATAGTCAGTTGAATTATTAACACCAACTTCTAAAAATAGGATGTGCCAAAACCGGTTTGGCTCAGTGGATAGAGAGTCAGCCTGCGGACTGAAAGGTCCCAGGTTCGATTCCGGTCAAGGGCATGTACCTGGGTTGCGGGCACATCCCCAGTAGGAGATGTGCAGGAGGCAGCTGATCGATGTTTCTCTCTCATCGATGTTTCTGACTATCTCTCTCCCTTCCTCTCTGTAAAAAATCAATAAAATATATTTAAAAAAAATAAAAATAAATAAAAATAGGATGTGATGTTATATTTATTCAAAATCTGTCCTTTTGATTTTCAATTCTGTCTGAAGACCCAGATTTTAAATCTATATGAACATTAGACATTAGGCACTTACGATTTGTTCTTTTTTCACTAGATTAATGATTTATTACAAAGAGTATGAAAGGACATTAATTAATAGCCAAATGAAGAGATACAGAGGGCAAGGTCCTGAACTAGGAAGCTTCTGTCCTCATGGAGCTTGGGGCCTGGAACACAGGCATGTGGAAGCATTCTGGGTCCCCAGCATGGTAGGTCTCTGAAAAAGCATGAATTCTTTCTAATCTCATAGAATTTCCAGATGATTGTGGCATTTTTTGACTTATCCCAAAAGAAATAATGCAAAGGCAAAAAGTAAGTTTGAGATTATTTTGAATCTATTTACAGATCATATCTTGACCTAAATATGAAGTCTGTTTTGATATACTATCACATACACTTCTTAAGATACTAAAGAAACTTTATTTCCTAATTAATACAAAATTAAAATTTCTTTTAAGTCATGAGGACTATGTAATGCTTATAACTGGGGGCTTTATCTCAAGTGGAATATTTAGAAGGACATAAATATCATATGCCCTCATTAAAATAGCATAATTTCCACAAAATGATGATGATGATGGAGATAAAGATGATAAGATATTATTGTCCTTGGGGACTATATAAGGGTGTAAAAGGTCTCAGACTGATTGTTCAGTTACTACCCTCCACCAGGGCACCTGGCAAGCCTATGCAGTCAGTGGGAGCTGAAATCCACCACACAATCTTCAGACCAAACCAAGGGACTCAGCTCCAGGGGCATCACCCACGAGGAAGGGAATCCCCTGTGAAACTGCAGTAGTGGCCCTGAGGGTGAGCATTAGCTTACCCATCAATGGGCAATTGGCCTTGAATTAGAGCAGGAAAGGTGAGTTTAGGACTACAATTTATGGCGTAAGGGGAAAGCACAAAATCATTAGAGTGTTTTATTATACTCTTTGAAATGCTTCTCTTTCATTCCTCTATTAAAAAATAATGTCCTAATATATGTGATATGCATCAAAGGACATATTATTGAATACTGAACGGCAGCTGTTCTCAAATAAGTTACAGTCCAGCTAAGATAACAGTACACTTGTTCACAGTTTAGGTGAATCTCCCTCAGCCCTGAGTTTAGGGGTATAAATTCAGGGCTTAGGGAGTACACAACAGGGAAACAGCCTTCTGAGGTGCTGCAGATATTCCTGAAGTTGGCATAGGGAATCAGAGTGTTCAGGAGATGAGTTGTAGAATTAAATGGAAATATCTTCTGAAACAAGCAGAATAAGTAAAACCTGGATACTGTGGTAAACAAGGGTCACGGGAGAAATCCTGATTGGTGTTCTGGGAAGGTAATCATTGTTGGAGCAGGAGCTGGTGCAGGCAGGAAGTACTGGATGACTTTTCCAGTTATACACTCAATGTGTTAGATAAATTCCCTATTTTTATAGGCACAGGTTTAAAAATGTCAAATATCTTACTATTAGATAAGTTAACAAATGGAATTGATAAGTTAACAAATGGAACATGAAGCACGTGGTAGGAATTTAGAAAAGTTTTCTTGACTTTCATCTAAAACACGACGTTTCCCAAAAATGTTGCCCACTGGGAGACATTTGCAAAAGACTGGAAACATTCTGTTTGTCTCAACTGGGGAAGGGGCACCACTGGCATCTACTGGGTAGAAGGTAAAGGTGATAGTGTTTCCTGAATTCAACAAAATCCCAGTTGGAGGTATCTATGAATTCTGTGAAGTCTTTCTTCCTTTTAATGGAGAAAGACTTCACAGAGTTCTTTATCCATTAAGATTCTGCAATTTAGTGGTAACCTTTCTGACTTTGTAATCATTATACAGAAAAGCCCTTAACATTTAGATAAAATATTCGACAATTGCTTAATAGTGACTACTTATATAGGTTTTTACTCTGATTCATCATTTCCTGATCAGTGTTTTGTTTTGTTTTTTACATGATTGAAGTACCAATATTTCATTAGCTAAATGTTAGCTAATCATATGGAACTGGTCTTTGAAAAACATGCATATCAGTGATCTTTGCCTTTCTATAATATTGCTGGAAATTCCTAGAGACAAAACTCAAGTTCAACAGATAGTTCATGCTTTTAAACTGATGTCCAAACATGAAAAAGTTATTTAGATCAATATAATCTAAGTTAACCAGGCACAAAAAATCTAAAAACTTAGCATACATAGAAAAAAATGTTGTTATTTGAAAATAATGAATAAATTGTATTCCAATTTAGTTTTACTATTTTGGATTAAGAGTGACTTACTATGAAAACAATTTCGGAAATGAAGTATATATTTTTATGCTCACCTGAAAAAAATATATAAGGACTCTAGAAAGAGTCCTCCCTAAATTCTACCAAGCATTGTGATCCTCCATTTTGGTAGAACTTTGTTTTAACCCAATAATAACTTGATTATCTGTGAAAAACCTATGTGTGGTAAACTAGGAAGAATAGCTTGGACAATCCATTTAAATTACATGAGTTTTAGAATATGACCTTGAAGTGACAGAAATTATAAAAAAGTCCATTTAGAAAAGGAAAACTATAAGAGAATCAGTGTGGACAGCTCTCAGCTGGAGGTCGATGTGCCAAATATGATAATTGCAGTTATTGTAGTGAAATAAATGGTTTAGAAAATAATCACTCTTAGGGAAATTCTGGAAACTGTCCTAAAGCTGGCAATGGGAGATTTCAAAAGACTCAGAGAAGCTAAGAATTTAGAAGAAGACAAGTTTAGACATAAGATATATAGGTAATAAGTATACCATAATACTGTTATTACTATGCATTAGTTTAATATTCACTTATCAGACCTGCTATTCATTATGGAGGAAAGCCCAGAATTGAATAGTTGAGTGGATCTTTAAAACTTACATTAGAGCCAAGTCCTGTCTCTGTAATTATTTTCTTCATATTTGGCCAACATATTTATACTATATAAATGTGTTAATAAATCATCTTTAACAAATGTCTCCTCTTTGCATTTAAATGAAACACACGTTGAGGTTACTCCACTGTACACTGACAATTTCACCTGCTCTCACGTGTCCTTTATATCAGAGAAGCTAGAGCTTCTGGTGGAATTCTCAGAAAACTTTAAAATGTTGAGACACACAACGACAGAGTGCTCCCGACACACACCAGCGTGCTGAGGATACAGAGGAACACCACTGCGTCAGCACACTCACGTCCCAGCCCTTCCCAGGCAAATGGTTGGTGACAAACACCCTTCAGTCATTTGGATATTTCATATGGTAATTGTTTTCTAATCAGAGACTTCAGCTATAATTGCCTCAAAGGCACATGAGGATGGTTCATATTTAATTAAAGTAATTATCAAAAATGACCAGAATTTGTAATAAACACATGACACAGAAAAACATTCATTTAAATATATCTGGCTGGTTTTATTTGAGGAAATCTTTAATACATTTCATTTGAGAGAAGCCTTGACTAGGGATAATAATTGTTGACATAAATAATACAAGGCTTTGCTTAAAACCTTTTCATAAATGAGATAAAGAAGAGTAGAAAACATATATGATCTGGTGTCCAGAGAACAGCAGTGAATTAAAGTGCTGTTAGAAATCAGCCTGGTGGACCAAGAGTGTTTTTTAAATTTGTCAATATAGCCAAAACCGGTTTGGCTCAGTGGATAGAGTGTCAGCCTGCGGACCCAAAGGTCCCAGGTTTGATTCTGGTTAAGGGCATGTACCTGGGTTGCAGGCACATCCCCAATAGGAGATGTGCAGGAGGCAGCTGATCGATGTTTCTCTCTCATCGATGTTTCTAGCTCTCTATCTCTCTCCCTTCCTCTCTGTAAAAAATCAATAAAATATATTTTTTTTTAAAAAAGAATAAATTTGTCAGTGTATCACGGCTTTGGGTTGATCTCTAATTTATTGAAAACAGGATACATTCTTACCAAAAATTAACTAAAAAGCTTTGTTTTACTCCCCCCAATAATACAAAAACAATAAAAGAATCTAGAGTCTAGACTGGAGTAAGGAACAAAGATTGATAAGGAAGAAAGTAAAATGCTATTCTTTCTTCTACTCTCTTTGTCATCTCCATTATAACTATATGTAAAAATATCCATTATATTTATTCATTATATTTAACTAGAGGCACCGGTGGGGTCTGGCTGGCTGGCCCTTTTAGGGGCTGATCGGGCTGGGCCAGTGGGGGGGGCAGGTGGAGGGGGAGAAGAGATGCCGGCCCCACCCCCTGGTCAAACTTCCGGTGGAACTCAGGTTGAGGAGACAATTTGCATATTAGCCTTTTATTATATAGGATAAGCTAGATATCTTTTTTAATTTTAGAGAAACAATTATACCATAAGTATACCTTTTATGTAGCTATACTTCATGGTCATGAATACAAAATTAAGTCCTTTCCTTCACATTAGCACTGAAAATCCTTAGTGTACAAATTGCAACCTCATTTATTTCAATATCATGTTAGTTATTAGACTAATGTATTTCTTTTTTTTTCAAATTCATAAAAGCTTTGTTTTTTTAATCCTTATTGTTGAGAGTATTACAGATGTCTCTCTTTTTTCTCCCCAGTGCCTCCCTCCACCCAGTTCTCACCCACCCCAGGCCTTCACCATCCTATTGTCTGCAGCCATGGGCAATGTATATATGCATATAAGTTCTTTGGTTAATCTCTTCTTGCCCTACTCCCCCCTACCCCCCACCCCACCCCCGAGATTCCTCCATCTGTTCCAAGTTTTCATGCCTCTGGTTCTATTTTATTCATCAGTTTATTTTGTTCATTAGATTTCACATATAATTTCTTATATAATCTATAAATTCTGGAGTGACTGAAATAAATTGTTTTAAAAAAGTAAATCTTTCTCTCTCACCCTTCCTCACTCTCTTTCACCTTCCCTCTCTTTCTCCTTTCCCTCACACTTTGCTGATTAAAAAACGGCTGCCTTTCCTGACAGATTGGCAAGGTGTCAGAGTCCTGATGAATTGTTGAAGTCCTCAATATGGTTGCAATGTAAGTGGGAGGAAACATAGAAACCCTTGGGAAAACTGAATGTCTTCTTGGAATACAAAGTAAGTAATGCTGCATCCATGTTATAAAAATGGAATAGAAAGAGAATATATGAAATCTTTTTTAATAGAAGTAATTACTTGAAATAGCAATCATAGTGGAAACTGGTAGAAATGAATACTTTATATGCAATACACAGTCCTCCACATCATGTGTGTAGTCAACCAAAGATCGCTAAAACAGTTCACAAATTGAAATATAGGCACTTCTGGAGTAGAATTGAGATGGGATCTGATGCTAGTATATCTAATAAATCTTTCAAGGTGAAGGGTAAATCTCTTTAACTTTGAAATTACTGTAATAGTTGAGTTTATAAAGTTACTACTGCAGTGAACACTGGGGCAACCCATCTACTCCCATGGATATCCTTTATTTTAAGAAAAAAAAGAGAAAGAAATGATTTATTGCTTTAAAATTGGTTCAAAGTTCACAGTCAATTTCTCCCTTAAATTTGAATGCAGCAATATACTAGGGAGTTCTTTGTAATTGCTAAGGTACAATGCTAACATTTGATGGCAGTTATTATAATTATATCTGATTCTAGAATGTGAGAGAATTTTTATTGCCAGTGAAAATTATTGTAACAGTTTGCAAATGTAAGAGAATATCAAATAATTACATTGTTATACATAACCTTGATATCCTTTATGTCTTTTGGTGGCAAATACGTATTATTTCACCTTTTCAGGTCTATCAATGCATGCATAATTGCTAAAACAATTTTAGAAGCCTTATGTGGAAAACTGAACATCTATAAAATGTATGTTTCTCTACTTTCTGCATCTCTTTTCTTCCTTTTTTTCCCCAATATTCAACCTTGCTTAGAAATTGGGTTGGCCAGGCACCAGTGAGCAGAGGTTTCCTCTATTGCAAGAGCACTGCTCTCAGGATATCCTTGAGCTGTGTCCCCTTCTGTGTCTAGTCAGGCAGTGGCCTAGGCCCTCATGTGCTACCAAGGCAGGTCTATTCTTCACAGGCAAACCTCAGGCTGTATTGTGAGAAGGCAGAGGCTTTTTAGAGAGGAAAAATGTAATTCTCAGGTGGCTATCATGGTCTTCAGATATGTTTGAACTCTTGTTTGCAAGGCAGCAAGATTAAGTACCTCTAGATAAGTCCGGCCTGCGTAGCTCAGTGGTTGAGCATTGATTTATGAACCAGGAATCGAACCATTGTTCGATTCCTGGTCAGGGCACATGCCTGGGTTGTGGGCTTGATCCCCAGTGTGGGGTATGCAGGAGGTGGCCAATCAATGATTCTCTCTCATCATTGATGTTTCTATTTATTTCTCCCTATCCCTTCCTCTCTGAAATCAATAAAAAATATATTTTTAAAAAATAGCTTGAGAGAAGGCTCCCTAAAATAATCCACTAGCAGGGACACATCCTCACTCTTATCCTCACCCAAAAGGGTTAACTCTCATGAGTTACCTTCAGTACTGGATTCAGAGGTGAAGCAGAATAATCATTATACAGGCTGCTTGCCCGGAGCCAGGCTCCACAATTTCTATTTTAATTAAACTGTTCATCCATTTATTCAACTTCTATAGTTTTTTTGGGTATGCTACTGACCCAAGAAAAATAACTTGATCCAGTGCATTGCATTCTATCTTGGAAAGTTAGGAAAAATACAATAAGCAAAATAAACAAGAAAATCATATAGTGAATCAAAAGGGATATGTGCCAAGGGAAACAGAGAACAAGAGGCATGGGAGGTACTATTTATAAATAGGATGGTCGGTGTAAGCCTCATTGAGAAGAAGACATTTGAGTTTTTCCCTGGTTCTGTTTTGACCCTGTCTGGTGACTTCTGTAGTAACTCCCTTATTCAGGAGAGGATATAGTTAATCTGTGCTAACAGAATATACCTGTGATAAAGGAAGCTGTGTAAAATATGTTTAGTTCATAGCTTTTTCTTCTCCTTTATTCATTTTTCATAAGAATATTTGTGTTCAGTTAAACCCATAGGTTTGCAAATGGAAAATATCATTGAGCATTTATATTGGGGGAAATGGTATCATACTAATGGGTAAATTACATAGGTGTTGCCTAAGAGTTTGATCCAGAGACTGGATTTATATTAAGTATAAATTATATTCCCCCCCCTTAAAACTTATTAGATGACTATAACAAAAATTCTTTCTACATGCAATGCATTACAATTTTAAGGACCTTCTCTTTTTTGAAGTTATTGGTAGCAACTCAGAATAGCTTTAGGAATGAAGAAAATGAAAATAACGCCCCACCCCCCCAAAAAAAACAACCAAAAACTGGATCAGTCCTTTCGTTTGTTCTATCTGTTTAAAAGCACGTCTGTTATATTTTTCTGTAAATGCTTATCACTCCTTATGCCAACGCTTGTCTAATCCACAAAGTTTATATTCATATACATCATTCCCCAATGCTCTTTCCCTGTTTTAGTTACCCTTGGCCTATACCTTGGCCTTCTGCTGCCTGTCTCAATAAATTCTGAACGTAAGCATTTACCTGCAGCAAATGCAAATGGTTCCCCCAGAAATATGGCATCCAATAAAAACCAAAGCCAAGGGAAATAAAAAGGTGAGGTTGGGCATAATTTTCTCATCACAGTCTCCTTCAGTTTTTCCTTTGGCCTTAGATACTATTGACCTCTGTCTGTTTTTATAGCTAGATTAATTCTGCTATTTCAATGAGTCTGAATTTTCAGAATCAGATCATTGGGGTGAATTTAAGAAATGCTAACCTCTACAAAGATTGTGTGTGTGGGGGGGGGGATGTTAAAAAGATGGGAAAAAATTGAGGATGGCAGACCAAGAAAACACCTTAGAGACAGGAGGATCTTAATAAGCCTTCTAATTTTGTAAAGAGGAAGGTGGAGAAAGAACAGTTAGGCTTGTATCTGTCCAATGTTGGCTGTCAAATCCTCTAAGTCTCCCTTCAGCAGAACTGCAGGTCCAAGGCCAATTGTATCCCAAGTCAGCAGAAGAATGAGAAATCGTAGACTAAGCACTGAATAATTCAGATTAAAATCAGAATTTCTAATGTTGAAACTTTGACTATCCATCCACCAGCAGCTGAGTGTTAGAATTCTAACCTTTGCCAATTCCCTGCTTTTAAAATAGTGGATGTGTGACTTTTGCCCCTATTACCTAAATCGTTTCCTTGTGTTCCCGCATAATGCCCTTTAGAACATGGGTCCTGACTTTCTCACAAATTTGCATGGCCTGTAGAAGGACCCTTGGTTCTCATTCCCCATAACTGAATCATACCACTTCCCTAGACTCGCAGATGGTGGCAACCGAACCATCTGGTTTGAGAGTTCACTCCTCTAGAAAGACTTCCCACTTCTGTGGATCTCCCTGTGGCCAGCACTAGCCCTCCCAGAAGTGGATGTGGCTCTCCCCTACCAGCTAAGGAAATGCCGTAAATGACATACAGCCTACAGACAGTTATCACAGAGAAATATGTCTTTGAGTTTGAAGATCCTCCTGAAAGGTGTTGTCTATAATTGCCTAACTTAATGATCACGTTCTGCCTATATCATGTTCAAATTCAACCTCAAAGTCATATGTAGATGATTGTGAGGGAGAGGCAGGGGATGTGAAAAGCTAGGATGTGAGATTGACATTTTCAAAAGGGAGAAAAAGAATGAAAGGTATTGTGAAAACAGGACTATTGCATCCTTCCTATTTGATTAATTGCTTCTCTTACCTCTCCAGACCTGCCTTCCTCATATTCAGGTCCCAAAACGGTTTCCCTTAAGATCATAATTGTGATAGCAAGTCTTATTTTGTAGATGATATTTATTTTTTAAAATATTCCACCACAGTATTGTACAAGAGATAGTCATATAACTGCTCTTTCTAAGTCACATGGATTATAAATGGGGAAAAAACCTATTATCTCAAGCATCATGCAAACGTAAAATATAAAATCTCATTATATTGAAGAACATAGATGTAATGCAAACCAACTTACATATTTGAAATGTAATTATTTTGGATAGAGCAATTTTAATATTTACTGTGGAGATGGTAACCTATATTTTCTACTTGTCCTTTCTTGCTACATTTCTTCCATATTTCTCCTTAGCAAATCAAAAGGCAAAGGGAAAACATTATAGGAAAACAGTGGCACTGTTTTAAAATAGTGCCAACATTTTAAAATATTGGAAAATGCAATAATTATTTTTATTTTAAAAACTTGTCAATTGGCAGATATCATTATTGTCATAGAATATACCCATGTAGAACAAAATATATGTATTATATATAAACTATATTGATTTTTCAACTCTTTAAAGCTTGCATAATTAAAATAATAATTAGCAATGGGAATGTACTGCAACTATATACACCAAGATAGATGCATAATTAAAATACTAATTAGCAATGAGAATGTACTGCAACTATATACACCCAGGTAGATAAATATTTTAAACTTAATATTGAACAAAAGCAGCTAAGCACAAAAGTGAACCTATCATATGCCATTTATGAGAAGGTAAAAAACATGCAAAAGGTACTTAGGGTCTAGAAGTTAGGATAATTGTTGCCTTGTGGGTAGGAGTAATGCCCAGAAGTGTAGGTGTGTGTCTGGTATTATGGTAATTTTTAATTTCTTGACCTGGGTGCTGGTGTCATGGGTCTGTTTACTTTGGGGAAAGTTGGTTGAGCCATATTCAAGTGATATACACACAGATGCCCTAAAGGCCATAAATACAGGAGTGGCTTTATATAAAATACAACTGACAATCACCTAGCTACGGCTGTAATTTCATTAAAATTATGGCATAAATTCTGTTCATGGAATGTCTCATGAATTTCTTTGGATTACTGGGAAAAAGGAAAACAATTATTTTTATTTCTTTTTCTCCCTACCTATCAAAAGCAATAACAAACAAGAAGAGAAAAGAAAAAAAATGACTTTTTTAATTGTTACGATTTTATAGAGAAACAAAATTAGTAAGCATGGCAGTCAACAGCATTTTCATTGTTTGAAATGCCTTTTAGTCTTATAAAATGTGGCTTAGTGCTCAAGAAAATGAAAGATTCAAAGCAATGACTAATCCAGAATTTTTTCTCAGGCAGTTATTCTGTTACCACAGAGGAGTATTATCTGGCTCTTGAAGCTTATATATTGCAACTTTATGGTGAAGCATTGCAAACTTTTTATATTTAAATGAACATTATCTCAGCCCCCAAGCCTAAAATAAGTGTGGGCCATAAGTCAGCTTTCAAAGTGCTGGCAGGAAATATAATGCCTCAATTACTGCTTTCTCTCTAAAAGTTAAGTAAAAATAGGTTTCTCAGAAAGACTTTAATTATTAACACAAAATTTTATTATTTAGATTTATATTGGCCAATCACTGCCATGTTAATATAATGATTTAGGCATTTAGAGAAGAACGACATTTCAGCAGGTTAATTCTGCTAGTGAAACTTAAGAGACTAATAATACTTATTGAGGGAAACAATCAGACAGTGGTAAAAATGGATGTATATAGCAAGGAACCTTCTTAATTTTTACCTAGTGGATAGAATACATTCTGTAGGCAGTATATTATTTATATACTCTTTTGGGGGAAGGTGACTGCTATAGTATTTAATTAAACAATAAATTGTGCAGAAAAAACACACACACTCAAAAATAGAACTCTGATCTCATGTTTTCAGTGGGTGATATGAATGCTATTTCCAACTGCTCACTGTGTAGCCTTTTAGAGCTCAGGTGATTTCCTGGACTCCGGCTGCACACCTGAGATATTAGGAATATGTACCAAATTGTAAGTTTCCTTCCAGTTCCTATCTCCCAGCCCTTGGTAACCACCACTCTCTGTCTGTATAAGTTTGGCTTTTTTAGATTCAACATATATGTGATATTATTATAGTCTTCAGCAATATGCTCTATGATCCTGTGATTGAAGCCTTGAGGATAAATTAAGTGCATTGTAAAATTTTCTACATTTCCACATTTTTCTTTCATACATGGCTCTGAATTTTCCAATGTGTATAAACTACACATTTATTAAACACAAATATCTAGTTTGAAGTCCTTAGGCTTTAAAACCCTTAATCTTAAAACTTTGGTAAGGCCCTTGAATTACTCTCCTGACTCTTTAGGACAAAGAAGAAAAGATGCATCATGATTCATTTTAAAAACACGAGGACTTATGCACAAAATTAATCAAATCAATATTGAAATCCCCATACAGAATAAGGTAAATGTGATTTTTTTTGGTCTGTGAGATAAAAAGCATGATTCAAATGGAACTATGTTCTTCATTATATGTATGGTGACATTTACCTACAAGATATATCTTTTTCCAAACCTTTATTGATAGACAGTAGTTATTTAATAGAAAGATTATTAATCTTCATCTAAATACTCCAGATAATGAAATAGCTTAATAAATCATGATATTGATAAAAATCAGTCATTCATCCAAGAGATTAAAAAGAAAAAATGGAATGAAGTAGAATGAAATTAATGTTTCAGTTTCTCCATCTTAGTGATGGCAAAGCTAGGCAATCAAATAAGAAGGACGTATTTTCAATCACTTTTTTTGTTAGTCTAACTATATAACTTACAAGAATATTAGATTCCAGACAGCAATATAGTAATAGGAATTGATATAAATATTTATGTTCTTATGAATACAATTATTTTATTATGACACTATTATTTTATGTGAATATAAAAACCTGAGCTAGTGATAACTTTTTCGTAAAGTAATCTGACAAAAATGTTCCTATGAAAAAGGATAATTGTAATACACTATTTAACCTACTTTAGATACTGGTTTGTACTGATTCATTTATCTGTTATTCTATGTAAAATATTTCAATATTTATCATTTTGATCTTAGCTGCATTTGTCTGCTCCCTATTCTAAGGTAAGGGGATATTTTTCTTCTTTTAAAATTGTGTGTTGTTTTGTGTCAGTTAACTATATTGTTGAATAATTAACTACCCCCCAAACTTAGAGGCCCCAAACAGTAAAAAGTTATTATTTTATATGTATTTACCGGTATATTGCTATGATGGTCTTATGATTGGGCTGAGTTGTCATGCTCCTGTGTTGGTTTTCTGGGATCTAGCTGGTCTGGGAGATCTAGGCTGGGTCTATTTGACTGTGCCCAGCTCCACATGGTCCCTCAGGTTCAGGAGGTCAGCCCAGCTTGCTTCTCATGTGGGCGGGGCTTTACGAAAAATAGCAGAATCAGCATCTTAGGGCTAAGGCAGGTCACAGGGTCGGCCCAGACTCAAAGGGAAGAATCCCAAAGTCATGTCACCAACGGTGAGAGGGCAGAGGAAGCAGCACTTTTTGCTAGCAATCTAACACTTACTGTATGTCTTATCTATGTAACCAATTACAAATTGTTCAAAAGGAATTTCTTGAAAGATAATCGCCATTGATATTGGAGAAGATTTAAACCATTATTTTACTATTTTACTTATTGTTGATTCTTGCAGTTGCCAATTAGACAATGTCTTTTAAGCATTTTATATTATAATTACATATATGTTATTTTTTAGCAGCTGTAAACTATTACACTATATGGACACAGATGACACCTCATCTAGTTTACATTCTGTGTGTTCAGTTTATCAGGGAGACATAAAGATACAAGAATGAAATACATCATGGTTTTCTAAATGCTATGTAAAATCCACTATGAAAACCATGGATGAAGGGTCATTGAGGTCTTTCAGTGTGAGTTAGGGAACATCTCCTATAGACGGGGAGGCCTGAAGAGATGGCCAGGACTTCTTCATCCAGAAGGGGAAGTATAGGTAGGGTGTGCCAAGTCTGGGAGGCAGGAGGATGTTTTGCATGGGACCTGTAAATAAATCAGTAGAGCCAGGAGATGTTAGAGTTGCAGAGTTAGCAGGGTGTAGATGGTGAAGGACCTTGTAGGCCCTAGTCAGGAGTATGGACTTCTGTTAAGAGAATTGGTAAATCCATAAGTCACTCAGACTCCAATTGTGGATTCACAGACTCCTATGTGCATCAGGAACTCTTGGAATTTCATATTCCATCATGCCTCGTGTGTTGTTTTTTTTCCTGCCAAAGTATTTTCTAATCTGACTTCAGATTCTAAGAAAGGGATTGGGCCATTTTCCCTTCTTTTGTTTTGTTTTTCTCTTTTTCTCTTTTCTCTTCCCTCTTTCCTTAGCTTCCTCCCTCCATCTCTCATCAGCAAATTTGTGTTTTGAGAGAAGTAGGAGAGTGCATTAGATAATACAGTCAGAGACAGATAAAAAGAAGCGATGGCATCAGTTTCTCACTTTCTAATTCCAGATTCACATAGCTCGGATGTACATTTTTTCTAGTTCTACAATATTATAAAATCATCTATGTGTTTAAACTATGTATATATGTGTATATATATATATATATATGTTTTCCTGCATGAGCTAATTTAGTCATAAGCCAACCCATACATATATTAGCATTTTAGCTTTAGAAGCTTCTGCTTTAAGTCTAGCAGTAGGAATACCATTTCTGAAATGTTTCCCCAAAAATATTTCCTTTCAAATTATTTTCTACATTCTTTGATAGCTAGGATTAGTACTACTGGATATGACATCCTTCAAGCCATTCTATTTTTCAGTTCTTAATATGACCTTTGGTTACAAGGGCACCTGCTCCACAGACTGACATATTGGTGAGGAGCACTGTCTAGCAGGTGAAACGCCAAGCATTACTACACTACGTTTTGAACACAAGCTTCCTGCTCAGCTTTCCATCCTGCAAACACGTGTTTGCTCCAAAGGTCAAAAATGGTACCACAGGGATTTTTGATTATATTATCCTGATTCCCTGGCAATGAATCACTGTCTTTGCAAAGCTACAGAAGCAGAGGCTCTAAAATAAATTTAGTCATTACTCTTTATGATATTACCTTCACTTTTTTTGCCTGTCTGGCAAAATGCCTGATATTGGCTGACATTGGAAAAGAGCTTTTCAATTCTGCCTTGGAAGAAAAGGGAGAGGGAGAAATCAAATGAAATAAACAAAATGCAATGGGCTTCAAAATACTTCTTTCTATTTTTTATTATTTGCCAATGACTGATTTTCTAGAGCACTGATCATGCCTCCTTAAAAAGCTCAAATCAGTGTTCCTATACAATTTCGTTTGTTAATCAACCCATTTATTCATTTGTTGAGAAAGATGGCATTGAAATACTTTTTCATTTCTTCAGGATAAATCATTTATTTGCTTTAAGAAATATTTTAGCCAGAGAGAACCAACTCCCAGCATCACAGTTCATCTGTTTTTAAAATGCTTATCTTTAAGAAATCTAAGTGTGGCAAAATTTTTGAGAACATATGAGGGATTGGCACATAATGCAGTTTCTAAAAAAAATCACATTAGGTGAAGTGTGTGTATTTACTATATTTATGCTTAGAAGTGCAGTTTTGTTTTATTTTTGTGTTTCTTTATCATTTGAACTTGTAAATTTAGTTTATTAATATAATTGCAAAATGACTTTATTATCTACAGATAGAAGAATAGTTACTTACAATACTCAGAGTATTCCTGCATGAGCTAATTTAGTCATAAGCCAAATAGATCTTTATAAACGCATTTGTTCATCCTCTCATAATTCAAATGAGTTATTTTCATGGATAGTACCTTTTCAGCATTAATATTAAGCTAAATGTTAACCTTTTATGATACTTAAAATATTTTAAAATAATACACTGATATAAAACTATTTCATGTAAATGTTTATATCACATTTCAATTGTATACTTTATTTGACTATATTGCCATTATTAAGAAAATGATAAAGCAAAATTAATGTTTCCCTTTGTCTTAGCCACTTGGATTATATTAGCATATTATCTAACCCAGAAAACAAATTTCTAACAGCCTTGCATTCTGATGTGTCACAAGTAACACGATTTTTTGAAGGTTTGGGCGACAGGAGTACCTGAAAAGCTGTTTTGAAATATGCCATGATAAGTAGTAAGGACTGGTTTTTAATGAAACTGGCATTATCCAATCAAAATTTTCAACCGCCATGCAAAGACTTGAATTATAGGTGACAACTTCCTTTTACATTCTGGATGCCAGTAGCTCTTTAAATTGGACTCCCCCTCTACATGCATTATACCTGCGAGTAGAGATTTCTCTTATTTTTACACTATTTTTTTTCTCTTATAGAATACTTGGAGGTCCCACCAAGAATTCACCCACCTGACCTGACTCACATGCGATTTGGATATGATAACACAGAGGCATGTGCCTTCCACTGGCTCCCTGAAATTAAGTTGCAGAATTATGCTCCTCTGACCGACATTGATACCTGGCTTGATAAAGCAGTTTATTACCACCGACCCTTGAACAACACTGAGGTTAGGGGCACCTCACAGTCAAAAATCCCCGTGCACCATTGGACTCATCCAAACTTAATTATAGTCAGACCGGTAGCATTCGCGGATTTGTGAAAGCAGTATTAGAAACCTGTGGCTGGGAGTCCACGGCTTAGAAACTGCAGCTGCGAAACCCCAAATACTGTTTTTGATCCGCGGTTTGTGGAATCTAGCGATGCGAATCCCAGGGATGCACGGTCTGCTCTGCTGGCTGGAAACCAATCCGCCTATACGCCGACCTGCACCGTTCAAACCTGTGTTGTCCAACGGTCAAGTGTAGTTTCCTTCCAAAAGGCGGCCTCCATCCGGGAGGGCAAGGGGACGATGGAGAAAGACAACGACGAAGACTCCAGGCTGGTAGGTGGCAGGGTTAATAAGCAACTTCAGTAGGAGGCTTGTCTTGGGAGCACCTAGAAGGGTAGCTTTCTGCACCCACCCGCCAAACCTTAAATGTTACACACACTGGCTATTGTGGAGAACGCTGCAATGAACGTGCGGGTGCAAGTATCTTCAATTCAGTGTTTGGGGTTTCTTTGGCTCCATATGGAGGCCGTAGCAGGATTGCGTCACATAGACCGTCAGGTGATCCCAATTACACCTCGTTCTCTCAGGCCGCAGCTTTGAGAGTGGCTGCCTCTGTGGGAACAGTGGGTAGAATGCACCTTCCAAGGACAGGGGAGAGAGTGAGGCGCCCCTCTTTCCTAGGGCTCAGCTCAGGGTCATCAGGAGTTCAGACCTCCTCCAGGATGTCCTCAAGCCCTCCTCCTGTTTCCTTCGCTTCTCAAGTGAAAGAAACCGCCTTTCCAGCAACTAGTCACAATGCAAAATCGGTAAATTCCCTCTGAAAACTGCTGTTTCAGTGACTGTGTTACTCTGAAACTTCAAACCAAAGTATAATTTACAACATTTTGGCTTTTTAAAAATTGATTAAACTTTGATTATTTGGAACCAAAGTAATTAGTCACAAAGCAACATTTTGCTTATTTTTCTTGTCTCTTTAAAAACATAGTAAATTGTAAATAAGAGGATAATGTGATATATTATAATATATATTGAATATCCTATATAATGAAAGGCTAATATGCAAATTGACCAAAGAGTGGAACGATTGGTCGCTATGACATGCACTGACCACTAGGGGGGCAGATGCTCAACACAGGAGCTGCCCCTGTGGTCAGTGAGCTCCCACAGGGGGAGTGCTGCTCAGCCAGAACCTGGGCTCACAACAGCTGTGGCGGGAGCCTCTCCTGTCTCCATGGCAGCGCTAAGGACCCCTTGGGGGATGTCCACCCACTGGTTTAGAGGACGCAGGCCCAGCTGAGCTCCTCCCCCCCCCCCCCAGTGCATGAATGTTGTGCACCAGGCCTCTAGTAATATATATTGAATAATGTAATATATTAGTTATAGTATGTTAAGTTAGTATATTTTAAAGCTAATGTTATATTACATGTTTATGTAACTTAACATGCATATGCATATCATAATTATTAATAACAAAAATTAAGTAAATAATTAAAAATACATAATAGTAAAGAGGAATGAAATACTCAGGAGGAAATTGTTCTTAGACAGAAACAGTGCATATCATCAGTGTATCCTTCCCAGAAAACAAATATTTTTAGCGGAACACTCTTATTTCCTAAGAACCCATGAACTTATTGTGCTTTTGCTTTGGATTTTGTCATGGTCTTGAGTTGTTTTTAATAAAAGTTCTAACTTTAATCACAGATAAAATTTGTAATAATGCTGGTTTTCTTCAGATGAAGAGTGCTAACATTAACCATGTAAACAAGACTGCACCTCTTGCTTGTCTGAGATACCTATGACTGTACCCAACTATTGACATCATAGTAACTCTCCTCTGATAACGCTTGTTGTTATTGCCTTTCTAAAATCCCTGATTTACAAGTGGCTTCTGGGTAGTGCCCCGTCAAGACCCTTGTTACTGGGAGGCATGGCACTCGTGAGTAAGGGGGGATGCTAAATTAAGTAGCTATGTAGAACATTTATTTTTCTGTATTTTGAATTAGCTCAATAAGGCAAGGAAATTTATCTTTATCACTGCCATAATTTTAATACAAATGTTTCAGCTATATTATATTTTATAATTGACATAAATATATCCTCATCATAATGCATGTGCATACTCTAGCACGGTATTTGTTAGTGATTTGATTTTTAAGAAAATTTTGTTTCTACAAATAAAATACACGTGTAAGTGTTGAAAATCTTAACACATGCTTCATAAAAGTTTGGAAAGTTTGGGAAACTTAGAAAATGCCTTCACTGGTCTTAATATCTTCTTCTCCTCAGGGTAACTGACTCCATATAGTTTGGTTGTGTTTCATGCGACAATAAGGAATTCTATTTTCCCCCATTCTTTTTTTTTAATATATATTTTTTATTGATATTTTACAGAGAGGAAGGGAGAGGGATAGAGAGTTAGAAACATTGATGAGAGAGAAACATCGATCAGCTGCCTCCTGCACACCCCCTGCTGGGAATGTGCCCGCAACCGAGGTACATGCCCTTGACCAGAATCGAACCTGGCACCCTTCAGCCCGCAGGCCGACGCTCTATCCACTGAGCCAAACCGGTTAGGGCTAGTTTCCTCCATTCTGATCTTGTCTTATCTCAATAGGTTATCAACATTATTCTCTTGTTATTGCTTTAAAACTCCTGCTACAGCTTATAAATCAGAAATTAAATCTCATGGGAGAAATAACAAAAAAGACCAGTTTCTCAGAATGTTATCAGGAAAGGTTGTGACAGGTTGATGGTTGGGTTAGGAAGTAGGACCGTGGGCTCAGGCTCGGGCTCAGATGGCATTGCCTCTGTAAGCAGAAGACATCTCATGTTCTGAGATGACTGAGCCATGGCTTCCAGATTTCTGCTGAAACAGATGGTTTCTTAAGATGAACTGCTGATTCAAGAGATCAGGGGAATAAGAATTAGTTATGTAGGTCAAGATGAAACTAAAGAGGAAAAGTTTAACTGCACTTATTTGCCTTGAAATATTGCTGATATTGTTTTAATGTTCTATTTTCTGGTAGGACTATGAAAAAAACTTAAAAAAAAATCTAGCCTCCAGCTTCAAAGGATTTACTTGGGAAAATGGGAATGACACACTTTTTAAAGGTGACTTTTCTAGCTGATCACTCAGAATTCATGAAAACTTACCTTAGGGAAATTGTGTATGTAGTATAAATGAACAAAGAATTGCTAAAAGATATAATTCTTTTGAAAATACGAATTAGATTCATAATTCTTATCTAACAACTGTTAACTATTCATCTAAGTGATTTTTTGAGTCCTTTAATTTTATGGCAAAATACTTATTTGCATAGGGAAACAACAATCAAATTTTCAACCATGGCCATGCCAGAGATGTAATATTCAAAATAAAATGCCATTTGATTAGATATGACATCCCACAATTAAGGAAATAAAGGCTGGGTTTCATACATGGAAATTATGTCTGCCAGTTCCTCCTATTAAAAGGGTGTGTTGCTACTCTGGATTTACAGAATTCAGCCCCACAGGAAATAAGAATGCCATTTCTTGGCAAGTATATCATTGAACTTGGAGATTCTGGTTTCCATCCTTGGAATGATGACAAGAAAAGGACCATGAAGTTATATTTTGCAGGAAAAACATGCTGAGTAAATAACTCTAATGCTTTAAAAGTGTCTAGATTATTTTATAGTTCTAGTTTTGTTAACTGTACCATAAGAATAATCTACACTAATAAAAGAGAAACATGGTAATTAGCGTACGACCGCTACCCTTCCCATTGGCTAATCAGTGAGTATATGCAAATTAACTGTCAGCCAAGATGGCGGCCGGCAGCCAGGCAGCTGGAAGCGAACATGAGGCTTGCTTGCTGCAGTGAAGGAGGACTCCAACGTTCCCCTGCCTGCGCTGCTGGCCTCTGAGCTGGCAGTTTGAAACTTTGTAACAAATATAGAAGCGAAACAAAACCCTGGGATCTCAGAGCTGGAGTTATACATTGTTTTGATTATAGAACGCAAACAAACCAGCGGAAGCCTCAGAGCTAGAGCCAGAGCTAAAGCTGGCCCAGAATAAAATTTTAAAAAAGAGAAAAAAAAGGAGCGGTTGGGAGCTTCAGTCAACAACCACCAGCCTGAAAGCATCCCTCAGCCCCTCACCCAGACTGGCCAGGCACCCCAGTGGGGACCCCCACCCTGAAGGGTGTGTGACCAGCTGCAAACAGCCATCATCCCCTCATCCAGGCTGGCCAGGCACCCCAGTGGGGACCCTCACCCTGAAGGGTGTGTGACCAGCTGCAAACAGCCATCATCCCTTCATCCAGGCTGGCCAGGCACCCCAGTGGGGACCCTCACCCTGAAGGGTATGTGACCAGCTGCAAACAGCCATCATCCCCTCATCCAGGCTGGCCAGGCACCCCAGTGGGGACTCCCACCCTGATCCAGGACACCCTTCAGGGCAAACCAGCTGGCCCCCAGACCTCTATCCTATATAGTAAAAGGGTAATATGCCTCCCAGCACCCGGATCAGCGGAGCCTCGAGGCCTCCTGGCACCGGATCAGCGTGACAGGGGGCAGCGCCCAAACCCCCTGATCGCCCTGTGACTCTGTGTGTGACAGGGTGTGGTGTACCAACCCCCTGATCAGCCCTGCTCTGTGACAGGGTGCGGCGCCCCCCCCCCCCCCGCCCCTGCTCTGTGTGTGACAGGGGGCGGTGCCCCAACCCCCCAATCGGCCCTACCCTGAGCGTGACTGAGGGTGGCATCGCAACCTCCCAATCCGCCCTGCTCTGTGCATGACAGGGGGCGGCGCCCCAACTCCCCAATCAGCCCTGCTCTGAGCCCGACCAGGGGCTGCACTTAGGGATTGGGCCTGCCCTCTGCCACCCAGGAGCAGGCCTAAGCCAGCAAGTCGCTATCTCCCGAGGGGTCCCAGACTGCGAGAGGGCACAGGCCGGGCTGAGGGACCCCCTCTTCCCCCCCGAGTGCACAAATTTTTGTGCACCGGGCCTCTAGTGTTTTATATTAGTCATTATCATAGGTGACCCTATACAAATAAAATAGGCAAAATAGAACATATTATCAACTTAATATTTCTGAATTTTTAAAAAAACACTATTTAATGAAGTCTATGTCATAATGTTTGGCCACTACAAGGTCCTAGGAAATAAATCTGCTATCTGGCGTTCTGCCTCACCACACATTTTGGCTGTAGAAGCACAAAAGTAGGCAAAAAAGAGCTTATATTTTTCAAAATCAGAGATAATCAATTATAGAAACTTATTGTAGGCCATGAAAATTAGAGCCTTCACACAGCCCTAAATTGTGAGATTTACCTTCTAAGACAGAAACATCTTTTTCATTAAAGAAAAAAACTCATTATATTATCACATACCTAGTAGAAATTGGCAAACATCTGAAATAAACCATAAAATTTGCAATCCTACCAAAACTTTTAATCCTGCAAAAATCGTATGCCTAGTGGAAGGATTATCATTTATGACTTCATTTTATTATGCCTGTTAGAGGCTTAATTTAACTTGATAGAGTTAAATTGGACACTGATTATATTTCATTATCTGTTATTCAATGAAGAGGGTGGAGGGAGAAACTCCTGTTTTATTAAGTAGGAAATTCAAAGAAAACACTATTTTTTTCTCTTTATTCAAGAGAGTCCATTGATAGCTACATATTTATATCTGATAGTGAATATTGTTGACTTACTTTTAAATGGATATTTGCATTTAACCGTGTACCTACATATAAACTTCACTGCATTTTGATTACTCAGCAATTTTTTCCTAAGTGTCAGTTATGGCTCCGCACTGTCCTGGGGATTGTGAAATGCCAGTGAACCAAGCAGACAAATATCCCCACTCTAAAGGAACTTGAATTTTAGCAGCAGGGAATGAATGGAAGCAACAAACAAAGAACTATACTTATAATAAACATGCAAACAATCTGGTATGTTATTCGGTGAAATGATACTGAGGAAAGGAGATGAGCAGCACAGATGGGACATGAATGCAGTGGCATAGGAGGGCAGAATGTGACGCTATTAAATCAAGTGATCTGGGTAAGCTTTGTTGACAAGTAATACTTGAACAAAAATTGAAGCAGAGGAGGGCTTTCACCACGTGGCTACCTGGGTGCAGAATAATTCAGGAAAAAGAAAGAGCTGGTTATAAATGAGGAACATGATAGGAGTTTTAAATGCAAAGCAGGGTCAACAGTGTGGATGGAGTAATGTGAGCAAGAGGGCCGTAACTGGAAGAGGAGATCAGAGACATCCCAGAAAACAAAAACTCTGAGGGAAACAGGGTCACAATTCACTGTCTTCTTAAAGGGATCTTTCCAGCTGACTTAAGAAAATACCGGTGACGCCCTAGCTGGTTTAGCTCAGTGGATAGAGCGTCGGCCTGTGGACTGAAAAGTACCGGGTTCAATTCCGGCCAAGGGCACATGCCTGGATTGCAAGCTGATCCCCAGTAGGGGCTGTGCAGAAGGCAGTCAATCACTGATTCTCTCTCATCATTGATGTTCCTATCTCTTCCTCCCTCTCCCTTCCTCTCTTAAATCAATAAAGAAATATATTTTTAAAAAAAAAGAAAAAAAGAAAATACCGGTGGGGCCCAGCCGGCGTGGCTCAGTGGTTGAGCTTCAACCTATGAACCAGGAGATCAGGGTTTGATTCCATGTCAGGGTGCATGCCTGGGTTGCAGGCTCCATCCCCAGTAGAGGGCGTGCAGGAGGCAGCCAATCAGTGATTCTCATCATTGATGTTTCTATTTCTCTCTTCCTTTCCCTCTCCCTTCCTCTCTGAAATCAATAAAAATAGATGTAAAGAAAATACCAGTGGGTGGGGTTAGGGCAGAGCAGGAAGAACTTTTAGGAAACAATTACAGTAATCCAGGTGTTGAGCGATGTGGTATGAACCAAGATGGTAGCATTGCAAAGAAAATGAAGGTCATATGTGAGGGAAAAGTCCTTGGGAGCACAGACTGTGTGACAATTTTTCTCTAGCATCAGTACAGGGTTATTGTCTACATCCTGTATTAATGGCATGAAGGAAGGCATCACATATGCAGCTTCGTATATTTTACATTTTTGAAACTATCCATATAGAGTTAGCATGTCTCCACTAGATAAATTCTCTTATTTTACTTTGATTATGAACAATGTACCTAATTTAAACTTCAAGTTTCTCATCATCTCAGTGATTTCTACTATCATTTAAGTTTTTAAAGAAGGCAATTAGGGACAAATACAAGAAAGTATGCTATGAATGATTACATGATGAAAAGTATAGAGAACTTCAAGTGGGAAACCAGTTGATTTGTGGAAGTGAGGCAGTTATAGTGTGTCTGGAAAGATGTGAATATTTGGCTAGGTGAATTCCAATCCTTTAGTCCAGATCCTGGTTAAGGTATTCCAAAAGAAGGAAGATTTCTTTATAATTAAAATATCCTCACATGAGGATATTTTTTCCATTGATTTTTAGAGAGAGTAGAAGGGAGAGGGAGAGACAGAGAGAATCATCGATGTGATACTGACACATCGATTGGTTGCCTCCTGCATGTCCCCAACCAAGGCCAGGAGCCTGCAACCAAGGTAGGTGCCTTTGACTGGAATCTAACCTGGGACCCTTCAGTCTGCAGGCCAATATTTTATCCACTGAACCAAACTGGGTAGGGTGGGATTCTATTTTCAAATGACTATTGTGATAAATGATTTTTTTTATTAACGATGTAATATTGGGCTCCAAGAAATTAACTGCTAATTTTTATATTAATTTATTTTAAATGCTTGGGACTTATTACTATTGAATTGTATTTTATATATAAAGACTAATCTCCTTACTGCCACTCCTCCATTAGTTAAAGAAATATATTTTTTGAGCTCTGTCAAAATGTAGAGATGATCTAGTTCATCCAGCTCATGGTTGTAGAAGAAAGGAGCTTTCTAGAAGAGGGTGGGTGGCTCTCAGCCTAGTATCCAGTTGACTGAGTCAGAGCTGAGCTTAGAACCAATGGTCTCTGGATTCCTGAGTCCTCCCCTCATTCAGCCTTCCATTTAGGCCCACCCTTGGTGTTCCTTCAGAGATTTTAAAATGTGAACATAACTCTGAACAAACTCTAAAGTAGTGTAAAAACCACAAATTATTTTTTTAATTAATAACTGTGCCTTAGCAGAGATTTATATTTGGCACAAGGTTGGCATTAAAAAATACACTTTGAAACCTAATTTTATTGTTTTTAAATAGGGCTTTTGTTAGGCCTCGTTTTAATGAATAAATAGTTCGTAACCGGCAAATTGATGGTTTAAGTAGTGTTTCCTAGACAATATTATTGTGAAATTGCATGTGAAACTTTTAAGGAGCTTGAAAACTTATTGTTTGAATTATAAATAGTACCTTTCAATAAACATTTAAAATATAATTGTAACTAGAGTCTTACTGACACTTGAAATTTTCCTACAAAGATGGCATTATCAAGCTTCATTTTAATGAAAAAACAATTAAAGCCAAAGTAATCATGTACATCTTGCAAAGTAATATAGTCCAGTAGATTAGACCTATATTGTAGACCCACTTGTTGTGGCTCAGGTAAACATTGTCCTCCTTAATGCTCCCCTGCCCCCACTTTAAATTAAATCTCACCTTTTGCTTTTCTGTAGACTGATATTTAAGTACAGCTTGCCTCTGTCTTAATAAAGTAAAAATATCAAATCAATGAAAACTCAATTGATAAACTAAGTTACTTTTTAAAGTTATGTGTTCTAAATTTTCCAGCTGTAGGAATGAGGAGGTACAGGATTCATTAGGGAAATGATGAAAACAATGCAAAAAAATTATAATTCCATTT
Organism: Myotis yumanensis; assembly: GCF_028538775.1. NCBI lineage: Eukaryota > Metazoa > Chordata > Mammalia > Chiroptera > Vespertilionidae > Myotis > Myotis yumanensis. The sequence goes on from NW_027223755.1 coordinate 14,051,336, forward strand.
ATTTGCAAGGCCATTGCCCAAAAATCTGAATCACAATGAACTTTTCAAGGTAAAAACTTATTTTCTCAAAATTTTCAATTCAGTGTTTTCTATGGAGTTGAAGATAAGATTTTCATTTTTATTTTAACAAAGCTTTGCATCATTTTACTACAGCAAAAGTTGAGCTATTATCAGCACTATAACAATGAAAATATTACTATTTTCAATACACTCTAGCAGTTGTCTGGATATATCACTTGTATGGTTGACTAATTTTAAAATAGGATGTTAAAAATTCATTTAGATGTCTTCAATGAAACATCTCGGTGACTCACTTAGAGAATGGAAAATCCATATAATTACAATTTTAATCAATCAACAGTTACTAGTTGAGCCTCACTTACAATAAAAATAACCTCCATTTCTATAATTTTTGACAGTCACGATAGATACTTTCTCATTAAATCATACCAATTCTTGGGATTAGCAAGATGGGCACTACATTTTATAGATAAAAGCATCCTTAGAATGAACAATGTTACATATACATTTCAAACCAATTAGGGGTTTTTTACCTGCTATTAACCCATTTTGTAATTCAGCACTAGACCATTGTGTAATTCAGCACTAGAATAACCCTGATGTAAATCACTAACTTCAAGATATATATATAATTGACTTTGGAGAGGAAGGGAGAGGGAAAGATAGAAACATCAATGATGAGAGAGAATCATTGATCCAGCTGCCTCCTGCATATCCCACACTGGGGATTCAGCCCGCAACTGGGCATGTGCCCTGACTGGGAATCTAACCTTGACCTCCTGGTTCATAGGTTGATGCTCAACCACTGAGCGACATTGGCCAGACAAGATTTTTTTTTTTTAATCCAATAACTAAATTGACACTACCACACATGAAGCAACAGTATAAAAAGAATAGATTTCCCTAGTGGTTGCACTGACTAGGGAAGGCTTAACACAAGATGCAAAGCTTTAGGCTGTGTATGCCCTACACATTCTCAAAGGAACCTTTGGATATTTGTCTAGCTCACATTAATCTCACTCTCCACCACATTACTTGAACTTTAACATTGCAGTCATCACCTTCTTTGTTATATATGTGATTGAGTCTGAACTCAAGTTGTTAAGGTTCTAGAAGGCCAGAGTTGTTATCTACTTCAGCCCTATATCTCCTATAATACCTATCAAAGTGGTCCTCAACAAATGTTTGCTGAATTTTAAAAAATATATAGGAGTTGGATAGGCGGGGTCTGTCCTGATTTCAATGGGGGGACAGAAGTAATATATTCGAGCACCTATTGTGTGTCAGGCACTTGGCAAAGCACTTTTCAATCCTTTAAGATAAAAATCATTTAAGATATATATTATAATCATTCACATATTTACAAATGAGTAATTTGAAACTCTGCAACATTAAGGAGATTTTCTGTAGATTATACGTGACAGAATCAGAAAGCAGTCCAGTTTTATCCATTTCCAAACCACCTGCTGTTTTGCAGTTCCTAGCAATGCCTTCCTAGTTATCTTTCAGTAACAAATGGTAACTCATATTCCAAGTGGGAACATTGTATTTGTGATTCTAGTTAGAAGTGTAGGGATCTCATGTCAACTGTTTTCACACAATTCTGGGCTTGACTCAGGTTTTCACTTAGAATTTCACACCAAGTTTAGCAACAAATCATCCTGTCTTTATGAATATATTTCCTCCCATGCATTTACCACAGTCTAGTTCTTGCTCTCAGAATTAAGGAATGATATCGTGAGTGCCCTGAGCATAGTCTTCAAGTTTAACTCTCATTTATCAATTAACTAGATAAAGAATGGCAAGTCAACTAGCCTGCCTTCCTTCCTTCTTTCCTTCCTTCCTTCCTTCCTTCCTTCCTTCCTTCCTTCCTTCCTTCCTTCCTTCCTTCCTTCCTTCCTTCCCTCCCTCCCTCCCTCCCTCCCTCCCGCCTTCCTTCCTCCTTCCCGCCTGCCTGCCTGCCTGCCTTCCTTCCTTCCTTCCTTCCTTCCTTCTTTTTTTTCCTTCCTTCCTTCTTTATTTTAGTGAAAGATATATTTTCCAGGCAGTCACCTACCTAGTGCTCCAAATACAGTACAAAATCTTGAGAAGTCAATGATTTAGAAGGAAACTTGATTAAAACAATAACTTAGAATTTTTCATATATTTATTCATAGACATTTAGTTTTTACAATATTCCAGGCAAGTTACTTATACATGTAGTTATAAGCTGTGAGATGGTGACTGCTCTGGGCAACTAGTAATATTGTGAAGTTGCTGTTGTGTAAATATACGAGTATTTACAATAGAATTGTAGCAAAAAAGAAGAGACTTATACAATATTTAATGAAATCAAGTTTTGATTGCCTGAAATATCCCCCCTTCCCCCACAACCATATTAAAAAATACTCCCGCATCATGCCCTGAATGGTGTGGCTCAGTGCACCAAAAGGTTGCAGTTCGAATCCGGGTCAGAGCACATGCCAGGGTTGCAGGCCCGATCCCCAGTAGGGGCCATGCAGAAGGCAGCCTGTTAATGTTTCTCTCTCACATCAATGTTTCTCTTTCTCTCCCTCTCTCTTCCTCTCTCTCTCAAATCAATAAAAACATATTTTAAAAAATACTACCCTGTCAGTTTCTTTGTGACTGTGATGTTACTGTGCTTCTATTTATAACCAACAACTCTTGCATTGGAGAGGTGTCTTCTGATATGTGGCAGATGTTCAGTAAGCACATGTTCACCAGATCTGATATGGATGACAAATGTACTTGAAGGAGTTTGAAGGATTTAAAGAAAGTAGCTTAATTTGAATAACAAAGGAGAATGCACTGAGGCTAAAGGAAATGTAAACAATTCTTGCTTTACTCAGCTTTATCACAATGCAACCTACAACACAACATACTTCTCACAACCTTTGCATACTCATCAAAGTTTTCAAGGAGTTCTGAACCAAAAAGTGCATATAACCTAATTTCTGCAAAGGGATATATTAAATACTTTCTCTAATGGATTCATGTTATTTTAGCAGTAAAAATGGTTAGCTTTCTACTTAAATAATAAGTGGATGCCATTTAGGGGAAAACTTTGATTTTCTTTTAGTAGGGAATCCAAATATAAATGATAATGAAAAGTGAAGAAATTTTCATGTTTCTCTCTAGTGATCACATGAGAGAGAAAGATGGGTGATAGAGGATTTCATTCTGTAAAAGCTGGCAGACAGATAAGTGTGAAAGTATAATCTTTGGCTTTAAGATTCTCAAGACTATATATCTTTTATTTTTTTCTTCCTCTTTAAAAAACGTATTCCAAGCCACTTTATATCTTGTTGCATATTCTACCCACTCAAGAACAAAAGTAAAGTTTGTGAAGACAAATAAAAAGGTGTTATTTGACATCTTGGATTTTTGATGTTAATTATTGATAACAGCAAATTATTGATGTTATTTGATATATCATTCATTGCATTCCTCCTGGAATCCTCTAGAAACAAAGCAATATTTCTTTTGGTGTTTGAATGGAACAAAACATTATGTGTAGAGCTGTGCCTCTAATTACAGGATGTTTACCATCACTGGGACGTCTGCAAACTCCACCCCCTGAAACACCTGCCTCCCATAATTGCAGGCACAATAAAAAATGCTGCTCCCCTCCTTCAAACACCCCTAGAAGTTAAGTCTTTCTCCAGGTTGAAAACCACTTGAATAGAAAAAGGGGTTGTATGTAAAGAAAATGACTGATTCCCATCTCAATTAAGGTTTTCTGGTTGGAAGTGGTAGGTGGTGGTTTGTTTTTTTTGCTTTCCCATTCAAGCAACAAAACCCAAATCAGGCTACCTGAGGGGTGAAATAGTGAAAATGTATTTATCAGAACTACTGGAACTCTCCTAAAAGACTGAAGCAGGGTTAGAAATGAATAATTCCCTAGAGTTTTGGGGCCTTCTTACTATGTTTGTTGATCCTTCATAAAATGAATTGTCCCCAAAGTAGTTATCTCGGTTTCTCTTATATGTCAACTCCCCAGCAGAAAGTGTGGTTGGTTCGGTTTTGGCCATGAGCATCTCACTTACTTCTCTGAGCTGGAGAACCAGGGGGGAGTTCAGGTTGGGCCACTGGGGAAGTATTGCAGTGTATATTGCCTTATAACTACTTCAAGTCACCTGCAACCTGACATATTTTACTAAGCTTTCCCAATATTTTAAATTGTTTGACCTGGGTATCAATATTTAAAAAACAGGAGGTTCTAAGTAAGCAGTTGAATCCCACTTGGAAAACTCCCTAATCAATCAATATTATCTTTTTATTCTCACATGTCCACAAATGACTTAAGTCAAGAGAAGTTGGCCTTTTGATGGGGTTACCCCTTCAAGTGTGCCAGATAAGGAACTCCAGTCTTTTACGTTACTTACCTGGTCCTGCCAACATGTGCTACTTCTACCCGCGTTAGCGAAGAGGTTCTTAGAAGTATCATTCTCCTGGGATGGACAAAGGAGTTCTTTAAGAGGAACTAGTTATACATTTCATGTATAAAGAACAATGCAAATTAAGAAAAAAAAAAGAAAGTGCAAATGCGATGTATGCAATGTGTAGTTTTAAGCTTTTCCTGTTTTTATTATGTCTCTAGATTTTAAAAATTAACAACCTATTCTACATGTAGAAGAGAAAGGAAAATACATTGATTTTGAAGCTGTAGCCACATGCTATTTATACTGCTTTTTAAAATGCAAGTGGATTTCTGGAATGTGCTGACTACCCTGGTTTGGGCAACTTCTCTTCTGCTCATTAGCTATTTCACATAAAGTAACATGAGAGTCCCGGCTGTACCTATTAATTCATTAGAGAACTGATTGCATTTTCATTTTCACCATTTTAAGCTGCCACATGCATATTTATTCCTCATAAACATGCCTTCACTTGCTTGCTACACTTCGGCTTTCATTTTGAACAAAAATACTGATTTTTTTCTCCCTTTTGGATATATTTAAACTTGCTGTTTGCTAGAATCAGCAACGTAGAATGGTTTTTGCTGCTATTACTTTTTCCACCAAATTTGAACAGTTGATGAAGATATTTTTTGATATAAGGATCTTTTGGATATATCTATTTCTAAATGAAATAGAAATTCTTGAAAATTTACCCTGCAATTCAGAAGAATTAGTGGTAAGTTTCTATCAATTCAGTAACAGTTATATTCCATAAAGATTTTCCTGCCTGGCCAGCGTGGGTCAGTGAGTGGTTGGGCATCACTCTATGAACCAGGAGGTTATGGTTTGATTCCCAATCGGGGTACATGCTCAGGTTGCAGGCTCGAACCCTAATGGGGGGCATGCAGGAGGCAGCCCATCAATGATTCTCTCTCATCATTGATTTTCTGTCTCTCTCTCTCCCTCTCCCTTCCTCTGTGAAATCAATAATATATATTAAAAATATTTTCCCAAGGATAGAAAGATATGAAGACATATTCCCATTAGGGTTAGGAAAAGGGAGTTAAAACTGACACCTAAATTTGGTACATCCCACTGAAAATCTGAATAAGCTTACTATTTAAAAGTTTTCTCTTACTGATGCATAGTGATAATACTCCTTTACATATCTCAAAACAGTTTTCAAGTTGTAGCATATACTTAACCCATGAAGTATTCTATTGGTTAAGCGAGTTAATAGAAATATGGTTAAAAATAATAGCACAATCATAGTCCCAGAATTAATTCTGAGGAGTGGAATAATGGGCAGTGTGAATGCAACCTTTGTTTTCTTCTTCACCATTTATAGGCACAGAATTGATTATGCCCATAAAATTGTTTTGTCTACTTCTAATAAACATTAATAATCCTCCTCGTAATATACACTGAGTCCTTGAGTTAACCTCAGATGTGAGGTGAGCAGGGAAAGATACCAAACATGCCAGGACCTAGAAACAGTGCTGACTGTGATCTCTAGCTGGTAAGAGGTCTTTTTCCATGGAATCTTGCAATGAATCTCTATTCATCTTTCAACCACTGAAGTGGCATAAACAGTATAATGATGAACATAAAATGAGCTTTCCATTTGTATTAGTTATCTATTGTTATATAACAAACATCTTTACAATAAATATGTATATTACACCATGGAGAAGGGGCCTTTCACTTGTGAACATACCTAGCAAAGAAGGCAGAATTTATGTCTAATTTCATGCCCATATTTAACCTTGCAAGCTAGATGTTTGGCTGAAACTTGATAAGTGCAAGGTACTGTTTTGGTAGTGTCAGCTTGGGCTGACTTCTCCATGTGGCCTGAATAGCCTTCCTGTCCTCTGGCAGGGAGACATTCAGGGTCATGACCTGACTACTGAATAAAAAGATTTCCCTTATAATTCAATCTGTATGTATAAGATTCGAGTCTGACTACCCAGATCGAATGTAAATACATTGTAAAATACATTTACCTTTTCAAGACTGATTAATACATTTTTTTCAAATTTCAGATACACCTCGTTTACTGCGATTCAGGGAAATAATCATATAGGCTGAGCAATGCAGTTATTGAAAAATGCAGATAAAGCACTACCACTTAACACCTTCCTACACTGGTTAAACTTTGAAATATTAATCAAAGCACATTAAGCACTGAATCTGGAGTGTATGGAGGAACAAAAGGGATCTCTGCAGTTGATTGAAAGAAAAAGAGTCTAGCACTAGGGACCTGTAATCACAGTGGCTCAGGCTGCAAGATGCTGATCATTGCCATAGCAACAGCCCGTGTTTTGTTACATCATGGAAATAAGGAGTGTGAGAGTTATGAGTGCAAAATCCCATCTAGAGGATAAATACAAAGCTATTATAGGAAAGGGAAATAAAAGATGTAGTCACAGGTAAAGATGAGCATTTTGGAAAGGATGATAACGAAAGTGCATGAAGATAAATGAGCAGCTCATGAAAATTTGATTCTATTTTTATATCAAGGCTTTCATTTATAATGATTTTTAATCACTGTCTTCTTTTTTTCTATTTCTTTCTTTCAATAAGGCACAATAGAATGTAACTTCAAAAGTTCGAATTTTTACCTATTTTATTTTTTTAGACATAATATGTACTACAGCCAATTTAAAGAAAAAATATTACATTTTTAATTCTTTGTATTATAAAAATTGCACTATTATCCAAATATTTGTCTGCATTTATAATGTGGGGAAATATAACATATATTCAGTGTATGTGTTCCAATTATATGTACATGTATCCCAATATTATGAAGCATATGATAAACTTAAGTGTGTTGATACATTATTAAGCACAGAGCTCATTTTCATAGCAGACCTACATTTGTTCAAAGCCCTAGCGCATTCAGAATGGGACTTTCCATAATGACTGAGCAGGTCCAGGTGGACAAACATTGCCACAGAGAGCAATGATAAAATCTGAACGTGATATACTACACAGCTGTCTGAAAGCACTGGGCAATGGACAGACGCAGGCCGGTGTGGAGCGCGGATTCCGAGGGACGCTGTGCAGTGAGTTTGTTTCCATTGTTTCTCGTCCACGAGTAGTGGGCTCACATGGAGCCGGGAAATGGGCATGGTAGAAGGCCGGCATCTTTCTCGCCTCAGGGTCACATTTAGAGGTCAGGGTAATTCAGTCACAGTGAAGACGGGGCAAGATACTTAGCACAACGACTGGTCATTTCTCTGAAAGGCCAGAGAAGGGATCTCAGATTTCTGTCTGACCACATTATGGCTGATCTTTGAACCACACCGGAGTGGAGCAGACTCAGAGGCAACAGGTCAGAACTGAGGCCAGAGCTACTGTCCAAGAAACAATTTCCATTTTGTGGTGAACCAAGTTAATTGCCTGCTAAAAAAAAAGAAACATTACTTATAGAGAATAGTAATAGATTTCAGAGTTTCCACATCTTAACATTCATAATATCTAGGACACTGTCAAAGATAATTTTCAAAAAAGAAAAGGTAAAATTATGAGCCTTATACAGGTACAAAAATGAACACATGTCAAATATTTTATTTCATTCACTCATCAAGGAAGGGACCAGGTAGATGTTACAACCAGTTCCAAAGATACATATCAGGAATATTGTAATAAGTGTTCCCAAATGGAGGCAAAACTTTTTTTTTTCTACAGCAAGGAAGAAAGTCAATTGAACTTTCAACAGATAGAATAGAATTTGTAGATCTATAAATTACCCCAAACTTGCAGAATTATAAAATAGCTCAATGACGAAAAACTAGAGTCAGAATATAACCTGGAGAGTGTCTTCTAGACAATTCGTAGTTTTCCATTGAAATACAATTTTTTTTCTAAATATAGGAAACAATTTCCTAACATGAAAAGGGTCAAGAAATTAAGTAGCATTATCAATTGAAAATACAATGAAATGAAATCAGTCTGGAGATGGCCCAAAGGTGGAATTAGAAAATCAGGATTTTGAGAGCTGTGATTAATTACTCAGAAAGGTAAAGGAAACTTAGCTTTCAAAAAAATGTATAAAAACAGGAAGTCTCTTATCAGAGAATTAGAAACAATAAAAAAGGAACAAAAATTCTAGGACTGAAAATTTAAGTAACTGAAATAAAGCAAAAATAATTGGATGGATTTAACAGGTGAAGGGAAACAGGAGAGAAAAAAATTCAAGGTATGTGCTCTGAATATAGAGGAATTAAATTAGAGATCAAATAATCTCTATGAACACCAAAATATCTGGAAAGTAAAAATACACTTTTGAATAATGAAAAGTTCAATTAAAATATTTTCAAGTAATTGAAAATAAAAAGATTTGTGGTATTTGCCTAACACAGTGGTTAGAGGTGAAATGAATTTTTTGGACTGGAACCCAGATTCTTTGTCCGCCGGAGTAGAAGAATGAATCCACTGACAGAGATGGTATAGCAAAGGTGGAGATTTATTAAAGAACAAGTACAGACTCCCTCGTAGGGAGGGGGAGGAGTCTCATAGAATGGACTCCCTCGTGGGGAGGGGGAAAAGAGTCCCACTGAGTTCTTTTTCCCTTTGGCTTATAAAGGCTGAAGATACTGGTGCCTTGATATCTCTCTGATTGGTCACTATTCCCTTGGACTGGTTACTATTGTAACTCCCCTTCCTTCCTTATTGTTTTCCTATTCCCTTTGGGCTTTCTTCTTCTTCTGGATGAAGGGCTTCCTTCCCTTTATTTTGTAAATGTAGACCATTGGCTGTTCCCAGCTTCCTCATTCTATGGAAATGTACCTGTTGCAGCTTTCCAGATCCCCTATTTTATGGAAATATACCTTCTGTTTTTCTGCAGCCCTGTGCTTCCTCCATGGTCCCCTTAATTTTCAACATTTCCTAAAACCTGTCTTTTTCACCCCCAAAAGTTCCTGTTTCAGAGGTAAATTTATAACTTTAAATATTTATATTAAAAAAAAACCAAGAGAAATCTCATATAATGATCTAATCTTTTATATCCAGAAACTAGAAAAAGGACCAATTAATTCTCAAGAAAGTTGAAAGAAGGAAATAATAAATATATTAGCTAAAGCAAAAAAAAAAGTGAGCAAATAATTAGGAAAATCCAAGAAATACAAAGTTATGAAAGATCAATAAAATTGATAAAATTATAGCTGAACTGACTATGAAGAAAACACATATTATATCTAATTCATGAATGTTATAACATCAGTTAAATTCCTACAGATATTAAAATGATAACAAGGTAATATCAAAATATTATGATAACAAATTTGACAACTTTGGACATATTCTTTGAAACATAAAAATTACCACAACAAAACCTTGAAAAAGTAAATATATGAATTGACCTGCATCAAATTAAGAAATAGAATATATAACTAAACACCTTCCACAAAGAAACTTCAGGTTCAGGTGGCTCTAAGGATAAATTCTACCAATGGTTAAAGAATAAATAGTACCAAACCTACATGAAATCTTGAAAAACAGGAGGAATAAATACTTTACAACTGACTAATAAAAAAATTTTAAAAATACAGATTGGAAGGGAAGAGGTAAAATTGTCTTTATTAGCAGATGACTTCTATAATAATAAAAGCCTAATATGCTAACTAGACCAGATGTCCTTCCAGATGAAGCTTGGGCTATGAGGGAAGCCTGGGTCCCGGGTGCCAAAGGGAAACTGGTGCTGGCAGCTGGGGGAAGAAAGGCCTACTCTTGCATGGATTTTGTGCATCAGGCCTCTAGTTATTATATAAAAAACCTAAAGGATCTACAAAGAAAATCTACAGTAGGTCCTCAGGTTACGTCTGAGATCTGTTCCTACATGATGCGATTTTTGCTGTAAGTCGGAACCCACCTACATAAGCACCTACGTCACTCATGTGGAGCACATACACAGCAGTAATGAAGTGAATTCAGAACAGTATACATTTATCAAAACTCAACAAACAGCACACATTCTAAGGGTGTGTTGTCTAGTAATTATACTTCAATAAACTGGATTTTTAGAAATCTTTGCATTTTTATGATGTGGATGCTGGAACATATATAATTAATTGTAACATTAAACACCAAAATTGATGCCTTACATTATGGAAATTGTTGAGAGAAGTTGAATTTGTACTAAATGATTATAAATGAGAAGATCTAAAACTTATTTCAAAATGACTACTTAATATATGAAATCACTTTTAACATTCATTCCACCATTTTAATTATGTTTATCTGAAAGCAAACATTCTGCATAAATTACAAGTATACCAAAAAGTGGTACCAATATATTTCATAGATAACATTTTGATTCTACCACATTCAATCCAGAAATGCATATTAATCATCATAACATACTAAAACTCATTTATTTGCTGTTCTCTATTTTACTTAAAATGAAAAAAGTTAATGTGGAAAAATATTTCAGTACCAAATGCAGAGTCCAGTTTTCATACAACTGTCTTGTGGGAATGACTGTCATAATTCAGCAAATCTAATAAAAGTAGCATAGGGTTTATTGTCAGAAAAATCTCATCTGGATCCTGACTCTATTTACATATTGATCTAAGAAGAATTGTCTTCATGCATAAAAGCTGAGTTTGTAACAGTAAAATCCCCAAAAATTATTTATTGAGGAATTAACTTTTGTACTATAAGAAATTATGTTATAACTTAAAAGAACAGAAATTATTATCTTAGAGTTCTGGACAGCAGAAATTTAAAATCAGTCTCACCACACTAAAGTCAGTGTGTCAGTAGGGCTGGAGGCTCTAGGGAAGAATTCTTTTCCTGTCTTTTCAGCTTTAAGAGTCCACCTGTGCTGGGGCTGACCAGCAGACCCTGAGCGCCGGATGAATGGACTACTCTGACACATGATTCTGTGAAAGAGAGGGCTAAGGGACTGCTTGGCTATATCAACCAAGCAGCCCCGTTCACCTGCCTCTTTAGGCTTTTGTTGTAACAACAGCTTGAACTAAAATTAACTATTAAATACTATCAGTAGGGTAAGCATCCTTGAGAAAGCACATGTTTCTACAAGATTGTGTCTAAAGACTAAACATAGAGATTCCAGTAAAACACCCAGGGGCTCGAACTTGTTTGTAGAAGTCAAGGCAGGGGCTGTTGCCTTCAGCAAGGTCCCCCTAGAGCAGTGGTTCTCAACCTTCTGGCCCTTTAAATATAGTTCCTCATGTTGTGCCCCAACCATAAAATTATTTTCGTTGCTACTTCATAACTGTAATGTTGCTACTGTTATGAATCGTAATGTAAATATCTGATATGCAGGATGGTCTTAGGCGACCCTGTGAAAGGGTCGTTCAACTGCCAAAGAGGTCATGACCCACAGGTTGAGAACCACTGCCCTAGAGGCCCCTGACCTTTTGGAGAATGCTCCTTACAGACTTTCCAAATAAGTCCCGTGCTTTCCCACACACCTGCCTTCCTGCTGGCCCCTTCCTCCATTTTCAAATCAGGGGCATAGCCTCTTCAGATCTCTTACTCTGACCTTCCTCCTATAAAATCCCAGGGGGTCACACAGAGCTCAGTGGGATAATCCAGGATCATCTCCCCAGCCCCAAATCCTTAACTATCTGATATACAATTTTTTTTTTTGGTCATATAGGACAACATATTCACAAGTTCTGAAAAGTGGGACACGAGCATTTTTGGAGGGGCTATCATTCATCCTGCCACAATTGGCAACCCTGAACTTGTGCTATCAACTGGGCTTTCCATGGTAACTAAGAAAGGCTGGGCACCCTGACTGGACTTCAAGTCTAGTAGGAATTTCGATAAATGTTAGCAAGGTGATATAGGACAAAATGCAATTTATATGAAAAAAACAATACACACTTAAATAGTTACTAATATTTTCACAAAGGAAAATGAATGAAGTATAATAAATATATTTTAGATAGTTCACATTAAGAAGTTAGTAGTAATTAGGAAATTGAAAATTATTATGAAAATATTCCAGTAAAAATTATATGACAAGTTGTGATCAACAGCAAAGGAGGAATGCCATGTCAGTAGCAATTTTTGTACTTTCAAAAATTGACATTGAAGAAGAGAAGTAAGTGCACCAAAATTAATGTATTTGATAGGTTTTTTAGAACTTTTTTCTGGCCATATTTATTTTATTCTTCACTCAAAAATTGATGTATTAACATAGGTCCACACTTTGATGGATTATTGTGCTGGGAGAGAAGCCAGATTGGTTATTTAGTACCCTGGACTTTTAGCATCAGATTGACCAGGGTCAAGGCCTTTTATTGCTGTGATCTTTCTAGAGTGAAAGTCCTTTCTGATGTTCTCAGTGAAGAACATGGAACAAGATGTTAAAACCCAATGAAGTATCAATTAGCTGATGAGTACATGTAATTGAGGTTGTCATGGTGATGGTACTGGCAAGGAGGAAAGCTGAGTCCCCGGGAGTGCCACTGCCACAGCCCATCAACATTTTAGTTAAGCCATGATCCAAAGACCTTGCCTTCACTATTGTACATGGCGGTTTCCTTTGCCAGATATATATTTTTTGGACAGGATCCATGTTTTCAGTTAACATTATAAAATATATAGGATAGGGATAATACTGTTTTCTTATGTTGTGATTTTCTTAAGAGAAAACTAAATAAATCCACGAAATTTAAGGGTTATTTTAACAAGTTATTTTCAAAATACTTTTTGTAACCAATGACAAATTTTACAACTATTATTTTGGAAAAGTTGATGATATATGAAATTTATTGTACCTTTCCAGTTGGTTTTGAATATATTGAGCAGCCTAATAACATTGTATTATGATGTCGGATAGCCCAGGTAAGAATTCAAGTATACTTTTTCCTGTAACTTATGCTAAAAATTGCAAATACACAGAAAAGTTGAATGAATAGTTTAATGAGCATCCTTGGATCCTTTATACCAAAATTATTTAAATTTTGTTATATTTCTTATTCTTTTAGATAAATATATGTATTCATATTTTTCTCTGATGAACCATTTGAAAATGTTGTAGACATAATACACTTCACTGCTAAGTACTTTAGCATGAGTTTTCAAAGAACAAGGATGCTCTCTGATATTACAATAGTATAATGAACACATTAAAAGAATTTAGCACTGATAACATTTTCAAATTGCTCAATTTCCTGATAGGTTTTATAGCATTGTTTTAATACAAAATCCGTTTTAAATATGCACTATATTAAGGTTTCATCTTTCTTTAACTTTTTAAAATCTAGAGTAATGCTCCAGGCCTTTTTTTTTTTCATAGCATTGATAATTTGGAAGAACCTAGGTCAGTTGTCAGACAATTGCTTTTGTCTGTTTCCTCATGATTAGATTCACATGATGTGCGTTTGTACCAACACCTGGTGACATTCAGTTGGATCACATGGTTTTCTTTATTGTTAAAGTATTTTGTGATGAATAATCTACAGGTTTTATTGATGGTAGCCATTCTGACAGGTGGGAGGTGTTATCTCATTGTGGTTTTAATTTGCATTTCTGATGATTAGTGACCTGAGCATCTTTAGTTCTTTCTTCCTTGCCTTGTTTTCTACAGAGTATCTCCTTGTCCAATTTGCCCCCGAATGGACTCTCAAGCTGGAATTGCTGGATTTAGGTGTTTGGAGTATTCTCTGCCTCCTGCTTATGTCATTGTGTTACCTGAATGGTGAGTCAATGTTCTTCCATGGGCTGTGTCTCACGAAATTGAAGAATAAAAATCACAGACCAGAAGATTTAAGCAAAAGTGTGGACATTTATTGTAAGTGGATACAAACTCCCCACACGGGGATGGGTCCCATTAATGGGTTGCCACTCAGGCTCACTGGTCTAGGGGTTTTATATTTACCCAAAGCCTGTTCTTTATCTACCCGGGTCACTTTCTGATTGGTTCCTCTATCTTCTTTGTCCAGCAACAATTTTAAAACCCAGCTGGTGCTCCCCCTCCTTTTTCCCTCTTCCTCCCCTATCTCTTGCAACCTTTTGCACGTGTAAGATAAACATTCTTGTCTTGTGGCATTCTGTTTTTCTGCAAGACCAGCATTTCTGTGGTTTTGTTATAGGCACCTCTCACCGACACCAGAGAAGAGTTACTGGACAGGGCAGCCCCCTGAGCCAAGGGGAGAGGGCTGTCCCCAGCCTTGCTCTTAGTCTTCTCATATAAATGAATTTATATGAGAGACCCTGACTGTTGTGAAAATCCAATTTATTAAAGCAATTAAAGCATGCATCTTTATTGAAAAAGCAAAGCAAAGCAAGCAGTTTATATTGTGGCTCAAGAAGCACAGACAGGCTCTTGGCTAATCTGAAGAGCAGGCTGGGTGGGAGTCCGAGGCATCATACACCCTCCTGTCCATAGGCTTCAAAATTCCTCTGCTGACTCTTTTGATACAGATTAATTCTCAAGGTTCCTTTTTTGCTTTGTTGTGGCTTTCCCAGAATTCATGAAAAACACCTGGCAACTTTATCTTGCCAAGCCTTGAGACTGCTGGCTTCTCTGCTTAGGGCAGTGGTTCTCAACCTTGGCTGCACATTAGAATCACCTGGGAATCTTTTTAAAATCCTGATTTCTGGGCCTCATCCTCTGGAAATTCTGTTTCTTTGTTACTAATGTTGTGGCCCCACCCCATAACAAAGAAACAGAATTTCCAGAGGCCCAGAAATCAGGATTTTAAAAAGATTCCCAGGTGATTCTAATGTGCAGCCAAGGTTGAGAACCACTGGCTTAGTGGGTAAAAGGGTCCTGTTTCCTTTCCTCTTTCCCCTCCCTTTCTGCATTCTCTCAAGTAGGTTTTTTGTTTTGTTTTTTTTTTAACCATTTGCTCTGGTGTCCTTGGCTGGGGAAGATAATGGTTTGTTAGTTACAAGCTGGCTGCAAATTGCCCATGTTGTTTGGCCTTGTTTTAACTTTCTTGTCTCAGTTTCCCTATTCCTCCTGCCCTGGAATCCTGCAACAGTTTTAGCTGGCTCCAAAGGTCACATCTGTATTTCCTCCTTCCTTTCACCCCTTGTCCTGCCTGCCTAATCCTGTTTCTAACGCCTCTCAATTGGACTTGATTAAAACAAATTTTAATTAGTTTCGTTGGGTGGATCATCTTTATTTGTTCTGGATAATTTTTTGGAGTTGAGAGGAGAGATTTTTTTAGGCTATTTGATTGGGGTGAGTTACGTATGTTCTTAACACCTTATTTATAATTACTATGATTTTTTATAGTAATTAGTGCTTTATGTAACAGGAAAAAAATTTTCAGTTCATTATCTTATTTAATACCCATAAGAAAACTTTGATATTCTTTATTTTATTGTGTTTTTTTTTTTTTTTTTCATTCCTTATCCGAGGATATTTTTCCATTGATTTTTCCAAGGGCGGAAGAGAGAGGGAATGACAGAGAGAAATATTGCTGTGAGAGAAACACACTGATTGGTTCCCTCCTTCACCAGCCCTGATCAGGACCCGGGCTGGGGAGGAGGCTTCAACCAAGGAACATGCCCTTGATCAGAATCAAACCCAGGACTCTGGTATACAGGCCGATGCTCTATCCACTGAGCCAAACCGGCTAGGGCTAATATTCTTAATATTTTTTTAAAATGAGGAACTTGTGAATCAATAAGCTTAAATGACTTGCCTTAGGAGGCAGTTACTGAGGGAAACTCAGTAATTCAGAGTTTATTGTCGAAGGGATTATAGTGGTCTAGCTCTGAGTTATACATAAAGCCAGATGTAACTCAGGTCCTGCATCCAGAGATGAAGCATTTTGATTAGTGGCTCTGATTTAAGTAAATTTATGTAAAAATCTCTAGTTAGTTTGAAACAGTAAATCAATTCATTATTTCAAGTATTTACTGAGTTTATATTATGGGTTTAATTACATTTTATGATATTTCTGAATTTTTCAATATAGTATTATTAAAGAGAAAATCACAGACCCTACAGGGCCTCAGTTGAGTTAAAGCTCATGATACCAAACCAGATTTAGTACCTGATCCAATTGCTTGCTGTTTCAGCCTTTCCTAGAAATATAATCTTAACCAACCAGTGTGGAATTTTCTGAACACCTAAGAGGTAATCTGTCACTTGGGCCCTCTCCATCCCTCTAGAAGTAAGAGGCAATTTGCATGGTAAAACCTTTACCCTTTTCCTTCCTCTCAAAAGATGTCCTGATCTAAAAACAATCCCTTCTTATCTTTGGTTAATAGCTCCCTTGCCCCACTCTCCTTTCTATAAAACCTCCCATTTTATACAACCTCTCTGAATGTCCTTCTAGTTGCTAAGTGGGATGAAGCTTGATTCATGACTTGTTTAAAAAAGCCAATTAGATCTTCAGTTACTAAGTTGAATTGTGTTACTTAAAAAAAAAATTTAAATATTTTTTATTGATTTCAGAGAGGAAGGGAAGAGGGAGAGAGAGATAGAAACATCAATGATGAGAGAGATTCACTGATCAGCTGCCTCCTGCATGCCCCCTACTGGGGATCTATCCTGCAACCTAGGCATATGCCCTTGATCACAATCGAACCTGGGACCCTTCAGTCCGCAGGCTGACGCTTTAGCCACTGAGCCAAACCAGGTAGGGCTGAATTGTGTTCTTTTTTTTTTTTTTTTTTTTTTTTTTTTTTTTTTTTTTTTTTTATTTTTTTATTTTTCGCTTAAAGTATTACAAAGGGTATTACATAAGTGTCCTTTTTTTCCCCCCCGCCCTTGACAAATCCCTACCCTCCCTTACCCCCCAGTGTCTTATGTCCATTAGTTATGCTTATATGCATGCATACAAGTCCTTCGGTTGATCTCTTACTCCCCTCCCTCCTGCCCCCCAACTCTCTCTGGCCTTCCCACTGCAGTTTGACAATCAGTTTGAGGCAGCTCTGCCTCTGTATCTATTATTGTTCAAAAGTTTGTAATGGTCTTTATTATCCATGAATGAGTGAGATCATGTGGTATTTTTCCTTCATTGACTGGCTTGTTTCACTTAGCATAATGCTCTCCAGTTCCATCCATGATGTTGCAAATGGTAGGAGTTCCTTCTTTTTAACAGCAGCATAGTATTCCATCGTGTAGATGTACCACAGTTTTCTAATCCATTCATCTACTGATGGGCACTTAGGCTGTTTCCAGATCTTAGCTATGGTGAATTGTGCTGCTATGAACATCTGGGTGCATATATCCTTTCTGATTGGTGTTTCTGGTTTCTTGGGATATATTCCTAGAAGTGGGATCACAGGGTCAAATGGGAGTTCCATTTCCAATTTTTTGAGGAACCTCCATACTGCCTTCCAAAGTGGCTGCACCAGTCTGCATTCCCACCAGCAGTGCACAAGTGTTCCTTTTTCTCCACATCCTCTCCAGCACTTGTCGTTTGTTGATTTGTTGATGATGGCCACTCTGACAGGTGTGAGATGGTACCTCATTGTTGTTTTGATTTGCATCTCTCGGATGATTAGTGACTTTGAGCATGTTTTCATATGTCTCTTGGCTTTCTGAATGTCCTCTTTTGAAAGGTGTCTATTTAGATCCTTTGCCCATTTTTTGATTGGATTGTTTATCTTCTTTTTGTTAAGTTGTATGAGTTCCCTATAAATTTTGGAGATTAAGCCCTTATCAGATATGACGTTGGCAAATATGTTTTCCCACGAGGTGGGTTTTCTTGTTGTTTTGTTGATGGTTTCTTTTGCTGTGCAGAAGCTTTTTATTTTGATGTAGTCCCATTTGTTCATTTTCTCTTTAGTTTCAACTGCCCTAGGAGCTGTATCAGTGAAGAAATTGTTTTGGCATATGTCTGAGATTTTGTTGCCTTTGTATTCTTCTAGAATTTTTATGGTTTCCTGTCGTACATTTAAGTCCTTTATCCATTTTGAGTTTATTCTTGTGTATGGTGTAAGTTGGTGGTCTAGTTTCATTTTCTTGCATATGTCTGACCAATTTTCCCAACACCATTTATTGAAGAGACTATCTTGGCTCCATTGTATGTTCATGCCTCCTTTGTCAAAAATTAATTGAGCATATTGGTTCGGGCTAATTTCTGGACTCTCTATTCTATTCCACTGATCTATATGTCTGTTCTTGTGCCAGTACCAGGCAGTTTTGAGAACAGTGGCTTTGTAATACAGCTTGATATCTGGCATTGAGATCCCACCTACTTTGTTCTTTCTCAGGATCATTGCAGCTATTCGGGGTCTTTTTTTATTCCAGATGAATTTTTGGAGAGTTCGTTCTAGATCTTTGAAGAAGGTCATTGGTATTTTAATGGGAAGTGCGTTGAATGTATAGATTGCTTTGGGTAGTATGGACATTTTAATGATGTTGATTCTACCAATCCAAGAACATGGTATGTTCTTCCATCTGTTTATGTCTTCCTCTATCTCTTTTTTCAACGTCCTGTAGTTTTCTGAGTAGAGGTCTTTAACCTCTTTAGTTAAGTTTATTCCTAGGTATCTTAATTTTTTTGGTGCGATGGTAAATGGGATTGTTTTTCTGATCTCCCTTTCTGAAAGTTCACTATTGGTGTATAGAAATGCCTCAGATTTCTTGGGGTTAATTTTGTATCCTGCTACATTGCCAAATTCATGTATTAAGTCTAGTAGCTTTTTGATGGAGTCTCTAGGGTTTTGTATGTATAATATCATGTCATCTGCAAATAAGGACAGTTTTACTTCCTCTTTTCCAATTTGGATGCCTTTTATTTCTTCTTCTTGCCTAATTGCAATGGCTAATACTTCCAGTACTATGTTGAACAGGAGTGGTGAGAGTGGGCATCCCTGTCTTGTTCCTGTTCTTAGGGGAAATGGTGTTAGTTTTTGTCCATTGAGTATGATGTTGGCTGTGGGCCTGTCATATATGGCTTTTATTATGTTGAGGTATGATCCTTCTATTCCCACCTTTCTGAGAGTTTTTATCAAAAATGGGTGTTGGATTTTGTCGAATGCTTTTTCTGCATCAATTGATATGACCATGTGGTTTTTTTCTTTCAATTTGTTTATGTGATGTATCACATTTATTGATTTACGGATGTTGTACCATCCTTGCATCTCTGGGATAAATCCTACTTGGTCATGGTGTATGATCCTTCTGATGTACTGCTGGATCCGATTTGCTAAGATTTTGTTGAGGATTTTGGCATCTATGTTCATGAGGGATATTGGCCTGTAATTCTCTTTCATTGTGATGTCTTTACCTGGTTTTGGTATTAGGGTGATGCTGGCTTCATAGAATGAGCTTGGAAGCGTTCCTTCCTCTTGAATTTTTTGTAGTAGTCTGAGGAGGGTAGGTTTTAGTTCTTCCTTGAATGTTTGGTAGAACTCCCCTGTGAAGCCGTCTGGCCCTGGGCTTTTGTTTGCTGGAAGCTTTCTGATGACTGCTTCAATTTCTTCCATAGTTATTGGCCTATTGAGGTTTTTAGATTCTTCCTGATTGAGTTTTGGAATGTTGTATTTTTCTAGGAATTTGTCCATTTCCTCCAGGTTGTCTAGTTTGTTGGAGTAGAGTTGCCCGTAGTATTGTTTAACAATCATTTGTATTTCTGTGGGGTCTGTTGTTATTTCGCCTCTATCGTTTCTGATTTGGTTTATTTGGGACCTCTCTCTTTGCTTCTTGGTGAGCCTGGCTAGGGGTTTGTCAATCTTGTTTATCCTTTCAAAGAACCAGCTCTTGGTTTCATTGATTTTCTGTATTGTTTTTTTGGTCTCTATGTCATTGATTTCTGCTCTAATCTTTATTATCTCCTTCCTTCTGCTCACTCTGGGGTTTTCTTGTTGCTCTCTTTCTAATTCTTTGAGTTGTAGAGTTAGATGATTGACTACCATTTTTTCTTGTTTTTTGAGATAGGCCTGTAGAGCTATAAACTTTCCTCTCAGGACTGCTTTCATTGTGTCCCAGAGGTTTTGGATTGTTGTGTTTTCATTGTCATTAGTGTCCAGGATGTTTTTAATTTCTTCTTTGATGTCATCGGTAACCCAATCAATATTTAATAACATGCTATTCAGCTTCCAAGTGTTTGAGTATTTTGGGTTGTTTTTATTGTAGTTTATTTCTAACATTATGCCATCGTGGTCTGCGAAGAAGCTTTTTATGATTTCAATCTTCTTGAATTTGTGGAGACTTTGCTTGTGACCCAATATGTGGTCTATTTTTGAATATGTCCCATGAGCACCTGAGAGGAATGTATATTCCGCAGCTGTGGGGTGAAGTGTTCTGAAGATGTCAATTAAGTCCATCTGATCTAGTGAGTCATTTAGGGTTGCTGTTTCTTTGCTGAGTTTTTGTCTAGCGGATTTATCCAGTGATGTCAGTGGTGTATTAAAGTCCCCTACTATGATTGTATTGTTGTCGATCTCTCCCCTGATATCTTCCAGAAGTTTTCTTATGTATGTGGGTGCTCCTGCATTGGGTGCATATATGTTTACCAGGGTTATATCTTCTTGTTGTATTGATCCCTTTAGTATTATGAAGTGGCCTTCCTTATCTCTGGTTATGGCCTTCACTTTGAGATGTACTTTGTCAGATATAAGTATTGCTACCCCAGCTTTCTTTTCCTTTCCATTTGCGTGAAAGATATTTTTCCATCCCTTCACTTTCAGTCTGTGTGAGTCCCTTCTAATGAGGTGGGTCTCTTGTAGACAGCAGATGTATGGGTCATGTTTTTTTATCCATTCAGCCACTCGATGTCTTTTGGTTGGAGCATTTAGTCCATTTACATTTAAAGTTATTATTGAAAGGTACTTGTTTGTAGCCATTTCTTTGTGTGTGTGTGTGTGTGGCTGTTTTCTTTCTGAGCTTGATATTTCTTCTTTTTACACCAGTCCCTTTAGCATTTCTTGCATGGCTGGCTTGGTGGTGATAAACTCCCTTAGCCCTTTTTTGTCTGTGAAGCTTCTTATTTCCCCTTCAATTTTGAATGATAGCCTTGCTGGATAGAGTATTCTTGGATTCAGTCCTTTGCTTTGCATCACTTTGTAGATTTCCGTCCATTCTTTTCTGGCCTGATGTGTTTCTGTTGAGAAATCATTTGATAATCTAATGGGAGATCCCTTGTATGTTACTTTCCGTCTCTCTCTTGCAGCCTGTAAGATTCTCTCTTTATCCTGAACATTTGCCATGGTAATTATGATGTGTCTTGGTGTGGGTCTTTTCGGGTTCACCTTGTTTGGGACTCTCTGGGCTTGTGTGACTTTTTTCTTCCCCACCTCAGGGAAGTTTTCTGATATTATTTCTTCGAATAGGTTTTCTAATCCATGTTCATCTTTCTGTTGTTCTGGCACCCCTATTATTCGTATGTTGTTTCGTTTCATGTTGTCCCAAAGCTCCCTTAGGCTCTCCTCCTGTCTTTTAATTTTTTTCTCCATTTGCCGTACAGTTTGAGTGTGTTTTGCTTCCTTGTCTTCTAATTCACTAATTCGGTCCTCCGCTTCTCCCAGTCTACTGTTGATACTTTCAATGGAGTTTTTTATTGAAGCTATGTCACTCTTCATTTCTTCTTGGGACTTACTTAAGTTGTTGATTTTTTCATCTGTTTCTTCTAGCTTCTTGCATAAGTAGTTGAGTTTTTCATCTGTTTCTTCTTGCTTCTTGAACATCTGGTGCA
Organism: Myotis yumanensis; assembly: GCF_028538775.1. Lineage (NCBI taxonomy): Eukaryota > Metazoa > Chordata > Mammalia > Chiroptera > Vespertilionidae > Myotis > Myotis yumanensis. Next base: position 14,073,345 of record NW_027223755.1, read on the forward strand.
TGTACTCTAGGAACCTTATTCTGAATTCTTTTTCCGTCATGTTGCATATCTCTGTCTCACTTAGCTGCTTTTCTGGCGAGTCCTCCTTTTCTTTCCTTTGGGGGTTTCTTTGCCTACCCATGTTTGATCTCGCTGACATATGTAGATGTTGAGATGTTCAGTGGCTGCTCCCTGGGTGGCAGGGGCTCCTTGGGTTGTGGTTGCTGCTCAGACGGTTGCGGTAGCAGCTGCTTTCCAGTTGGCAGCAGCTCCTCTGGTGGTTGTTGTTCACAGCTGTGTTGGCTCTTCTGGCTGGTGGGGGGGGGCTTCACGTACAGCTGCTGTTCCACAGACAGAGGGTGTGGTGATCAGGAGGCTGTGGTGATCAGGAGGCTGCGGTGATCAGGGGGCTGCTGTTGCTTGGATCTGCTGCGTTGATTTAAAGGCACAAAATACAACAGAGCAAGGCACAACGTACCAGGCACTGAACACAAGTATATTCACAATATTAATAACCCCAAATAAAGGTGACCACCCGAATTAAGAGAATTAGGGGATAAGGGAGAAAGAAGAGAAGAAGATAAAAGAGAGAACAGAAAAGAAAAATAAGAAAAACAAACAAACAAAAAAGGAGTGCAAAAATAGAATTGGGAAAAAAGAGGGGGGAAAAAAAGAGAGCGAAAAAAGAGAATGAAGTAGAAGCGGGGAAGAGACTATTGGTATGAGGAGCAAACTCCAATAGAACTGCCACTAATCTCAACAAATTCCAGCAACAGATCCCTGGAGATGAATGCAAACTACAAACCACCAATAATATCCAGAGGGGTAAGGGAAAACAGAAGCACAAAAATAACCGGGGTTGGGTGGGGGAGGGAAGGGAAAAACCAGCAGAAAAAAAAAAAGAAAAAGAAAAAGAAAAAGAAAAACAACCTCACAACCAGTCCTAAAAAAGAAGAAAAAACACAAAACAAAACAAAAAAAAAAAAGCCCAATATATTCAACAATCAAGAAAACAATAGAAAGATAAGAGAGAAAAAAATGTTTGGAAAGTGAAGAAGGATAAAGAATAGGTGTATTAGGATTTAGAGCAGTAGATTGGAAATAGGATATATAAGTAGGGTGGAATTAGACAGGGGGTAAAAAGAGGGAATTGGGAAAGTCTGGAGCAGGAATAGGGTAAGAGAAACAGGACACCAAAAGGGGAAAAGTAAGGAAGAGGGTTTTAGCAAAGAGGTGAAATTGAGATAGGGAAAATTAATGCTAAAGGAACGATGAAAATAGAATGGAGAACACTAATCCCAAAAGAAAATAAAGAGAAAATAAAATGGCACTTTAAAAAATGGTAAAATGGTAGCAGTAATAATACTGGTTAAAAATAAAAATGTGGTAATTGAAAGGGTAAAATCAGGTGATGGAAAAAGAAGAAAAAGAGAAAAAAAAATTGGTTTCTTAGTAAAAAGGTGAAAAAATTAAAAAGAAAAAGAAAAAGAAAATATTTGCAGTAGTGATGGTCTTTCGGTTCTTCTACTCTTCAGCCTGGTTCGCCTTAGTCCTGCCAGGTATTTAGGAGAGTGTTGAATTTGCCTGCATTACACTGTTCCTCCATGTTGTAAATCACAGTCCTGATTTTAAAGCAGGCCGTATTTGTGATCCATTCTGCCTTAATTTGTATTCCCCTAAGAGTCAGTTTGTGGCTCAGCCTCTGGGTGGCAGTGTTTTTGGGTTGGCCTCTGAGGCTATACAGCTTCTCTATCCTTTTTTAATCCTTACCCTGCTCTGTGTTGTTGGTGGGACTGAAAATCCCTCTATAGGCCAGACCCTGGTAACTCCCAGGGACTAATCAGCTTGTTTTAATCCTTTATCTCATACAGGGTGGAATCTGGGTGTGGCTGTGCTCCTTGCCTGGGGGGCTGGGGGGAGGAATTCCACCCTCTGGAGGAATGGCTGCCCCAGTCCTGGGCCCAGGGGGGTCTCAGCACTCAATTCGCTGCCACCTCCTCCGGCTCCCCCTCTTTCCTCAGCCTCTCCCCAGATTCCCCTCGTCTGCACCTTCACCCTCTCTTCAGCACAGGTGAGTGTCTGTATCCGAACTGTCCTCTGAGCAGGGTTCAGTGAAAACAAAGAAACAGACAAACGCCGGCCGGCCGCGGAAACGCTCCTCTCTTACCAGCACTGCATGGTCTGGAAAACGCTCCTCTCTTATGGGCACTGCATGGTCTGATCAGTTCCTCAGGATGCCCCCTTTAGTCTCAGTTCTCCGCAATCACAAAATCCAAATCTCAAATCTCCTGGCGCCAGCAAACCCGAGGAACTCCTTACCCCGGTCAGGGTCTGTGTCTCTGAATTGTGTTCTTTAACAGTCATCTAGCCCCACATACTTTTTTAAAAAAAAGTCTTATTAGAAAGGCTTCTATTTAATTTGGCTTAATTTTGTAATATGATTGGAATTCTTGTTGCACTGTTTCTTCCTACAAATTTCTTAGCTGCACCCTGGTAAGAATATATTAGTTCTATGAAGTATTTATAAGATTATTTTACCTAAATGGAATTTCTGTTTTTTTATATATCCAGTCATTGAAATTGTTGGTATTATTAATCAAACTCTATAATTATGTTTTAATTTACTATGTTCTTATGATTGTTACAGTAACAAAGAGATTTTAATCCTCACACTAAAACCCATTATTTTCAGCCAACTTTATGATTATTGTAGATACAAGTTGAACTCAGTTTTAGATATAATCTTGGCTTAATTGAAATTGGTGAGTACTGTTGTTGGTCTTTAAATTATAAAGGCACAAAACATTTATTTGCATTGTTTTCTGCTATGTATTTCAACAGGGTTGGCTTTATATAAATGTAAGACAAAGAAACATTTATCTTTACATATTTATTTTCCCTTTCCATCAAATCTTTCTATGTAGTACTGCAGTGCCTACTACAGTTTTCTAAGAATTCCCCATTTTACAGATTCTTGTTGAATCTTTGCTAAACTACTAATCACTGGGGCAGGGGTGGAGGGGATTTTTCCCTACATCTCCAAAAAACAATGCTCTGAGACACCAACTGGTTCTCCTAAATTCAGCTCACTTATGACACTGTTTATCTGGAGATAGAGTCAGATCCCACATGCTAAGGGTTCAGCCCTACAAGCCTGTGTACCCACTCCACCCCAGCATTTCAGACTGACTGGCCAGGAATCCAAGTTTCCTGTGACTTCCTCCTTGGGTTCGATGAATTTGCTAGAGCTGCTCATGGAACTCAGAAACATTTACCTGATAGAGTACCAGTGTATTATTAAAGGATGTTATTCAGAAACAGCCAGATGGAAGAGATGACTATGGCAAAGTATAGGGAAAGAGCTTGGAGCATCCATACTTTTATGAGCAAGCCACCCTCTCCAAATCTCTAGATGTTACCAGAGGCAACATCGTTACATAAAATTGATTGTTTAAATCATTGTTCATTTGCAATTGATTCTACCACTAGCCCCCCCCTCACCCGATTGGTTCTTCTGGCAACCTGCCCCCATTCGTAGGTGCATTACAAAAGTCACCTCATAAATAATAATAATAAAAAAACACTCCTTTATGACTCACTTCACTTAGGATATTCCAAGGGTTTCAGAAGCTCTGAGATAGAACTGGGAATGAGGAGCAAATATCTATTTCTTATTACTAATCACAATATCATAGTGCAAAATAGGCAAATCTTAATGACTGAAAAGTATTGAAAACCTAAACATAAATTGTGAAGATTTTCCACTGCTTTTCTTATGGATGGATGAATGAAAAGGAGTGTTTTCCAGGGCCACTCTACTATTAGACAGTGAATGTCGGAAGTTCAGAAACAGGAGCTTTGCCTAAACTTAGGACTAATGCTGCAGACTGGGCTGTTGGATGAGATTGTTGAATAAATGAGTAGATTAATCTAGCCTGCTTCTTTATTGAGTGGGACTGTCTTCTAATATTTCATGAGAAAATGATTTTTTTTTCTGTTTTAACAGTCTCAATAATACTAATGAGACCTGAAATCTGCCAATTTTTCATGTGGAATTAAACGTAAATTAATAGTAATGACTCTATTTCCATTTTATTCATTTGTTAATTATCCTTTTAATCACAGTTTTGAAATAATTTTTTTCTTTTCTAACAGATGGCTGAAACATCTGTATTTGGCCATTTTATTGTCTCTGATATGCAGTATAAAGTGTGTATGCTATCCAAATTGAATGCAACCACTCAATAAAAAAGTTATCTATTAACAAATTTCTTTGAGTGTTATGAAAAGGATCCTATTAAGCTTCAATAACCTTCAGTTTGCTTTGACTTTTCTTTATATGATGTTATATACTGATATTTTCATTAATCTAGAAATATGGCTTAGTTTTGAATTCCAAATCTCCATATATCTGAAAGAATATTTATTTTATTTGGGGGGTATACAAGGAATGTATTTTCATTTTGTTTAGAAAATTAAATTCAACAGAATCAGTAACAAAATATGGGATTTGTCCCGAGAATGAATGACTGAGAGTGTATAGAGGGTACAATCTCTCAAGGAACTATTCTGAAAGGTTCATAGACTGAAATGATCATGAATCAAGTCAAAATTTTTGTCAGAGACCAAGTGAACCAGGTGATAAAATCTTCATCAAAACAGCTGATTAGGAAATGATGCAACAGAGTGGGCAGCTGACATGACATTCAAAGCTGGGGACAAAGTTTAGGAAAAAGGAAGGGAGAAGGGTTTGGAAATGGCAATGAAGAGAAACAGAGATATCTACTTTACCTCTATGCCAAATAGAAGGAGGTCTGGAAGACAAAACATCTCTTGCTTGAGGGGACTGCAGGGGACGCAATGGCTGTGGAGAAGAGTCCAATTTTAGTTAAACATGAAGTCAAAGAGAAGCGGTTGAGAATAGAGAATGTTTTGTTGATGATAAACAGTGAGTTTCAGAGGACACTTTGGAAGGGTTTTGGGACCTATATGGAAAGATAGGCTAAGGAAAGTGAAACAGAGAAGTGTAGAAGCATAGGAGAATTGCAGTGTAGGAGATGAGAGCTTATCTGGTGTCCTGGACTTATCATCACGATGCCCATGTGATTATGATTAATCTGCAAGGTCTCTTTATGACACATGAGATGAAAAGACTGTGATTGTTGAGGAGAGTGTGCAATGGGGATTTTCCTGGACCTTGGAAAATACCATAGCTTTCTTATTCTTCCTGCCAGTAATGCAAAACTCGGAAAATTCTTGAATCTAGAATTCCCTCTCAATATGTGGTCTCTGCACCACCAGCAACATCAGCAGCAACACCTGGAAACATCTTAGAAATGTAAATTCCTGAGTTTCAAACCAGACCTACTATATAAGAAGCTCTGGGGTGGGGCCAAGTCACCTGTGTTTTAAAAGTACTTCAGGTGATACTGGTGCACGCAAAGAGTTGTTTGAGAACAGGTATCTTAAAGCACAAGTTCCTAAAGGGACAGTTTTCTTATACTTGATTTATACCAATGGTGGTCTGGAGGCCAGTGTTCATGGCAGAACATATTCTAATAGCTGTATTCTTAGCCAACATACAGTATTTCCTCATAACTTAGTTTGTTATACAATACTAGAGGCCCAGTGCATGAAATTTGTGCACTCAGGGCAGGGGGGGCGGGGGGGGGCGTAGAGGGGCCCTCAGCTCAGCCTGAGCCCTCTTGCAGTCCAGGAGCCCTCAGGGGATGTCCGACTGATGGCTTAGGTCTCCTCCCCGCAGGGACCCCACCAGTGCATGATCGGGGCCAGGAAGGCATGCGGGAGGTTGGCCAGCCAGAGGGACTGTGGGAGGGCTCCAGGGTGTGTCCAATCCATCTCGCTCAGTCCCTATTGGCCGGACCCCAGCAGCAAGCTAACCTGCCGGTTGGAGTGTCTGCCCCCTGGTGGTCAGTGCACATCATAGTGAGTAGTTGAGTGGCTTTAGCATATCATTAGCATATTACACTTTGATTGGTTGAACGGCCAACTGAACAACCGGACACTTAGCATATTAGACTTTTATTATATAGGATAGTAAAGATTTTCAATGATACTCCCACAGGAACAGGGTCAAAACTCAGGAAATTCATCCAGAAAATAAACTATGGAAATTAAACATATTTCCCTTACCTCATTTTCAATAATCTTATTTATTACTACTATTATTTTAATTTTATATATACTGAACTTTTTCCTGTCTCAGGAAGTTCTTTCATTTGCTATTAATTTTGCCTAAAAATTCATAGTCTGCTCCTTTCCACTTTCATGTATTAGTTTAAAATTTACCTCCTCAGGCATGTTTCTGTTAACCATTTAAAAATGCCCCTTTAATTTTCGCCCCAGCACCCCATTAATTTTCTTTACCATTTTTATTATCAGGTGTAATGAATTAGGTTGTTTAATTATTGTGGCATCATGGAGAAAATGTCTTCATTTTTTTTCTACACAGGGTTTTCTGAACTAATTTTGCTGAAATGGGCTCCTGGGCTAAGAATAAGTTTCTAATTATTTCTCCTGAAAATAAAAAATTAATTTACAACTCTAGAAATTGGGAAAACTCCCACCTTTCAAGGAGGAATGACAACAGGGATATTGGAGATACATAATTTACTGAACTCTTGGAGAGTTGTATTCCTATTCTAAAGAATTGGAGGGAGGACCCAGCCCCATAACATTTCCAAGGAGACCCCGTTAGGAGAGGAAAAGAGCAGCTGCCTCTTTCCCCATTGTGAGTGGAGATAACTCATTTCACCCCATTCCTTACTTATGGTACAGACATCAAATTTTTATCATAGGACATTTGACCTGGCTTTTATTGTGTTACCCAGGATAAGAATTTCAGTGTGGGGAAACATGTGGTCACTTTTTAAAGTAAATAATTATCTGTGTCGATTCAGAGCACTTCACATGCACAACAGGCCAAAATTAATAGATAGGCATATTAAAAGCCCAACACATATATGGCTGGTTAATGCTGGGAAATATCAAAGTGTGTATGTGTCCATGATTCTCTGGGTGTATTTGAATATGCATGTGTGTTCATATGAACTTGAAGGCTTAGTCATTATTTCTCTCTAGTGATACATATCATTATCCAGGGTATTTTTTACCCAGTTTTTGCCCCTTGTTGCCAAATAAATTGCTTGATTTTCATCCTCTTTATTGTTTTGCTCGTTTATTTGTCATAAAGTTGCAATGTCTGCATGTCCATGTGTTTTTTAGCCCCAGATCCGCAATCATGAATGGCAGGCTCCCTCATGGGAAAGCAGGCACACGTGTGTTTTCCATTACTTTGCCCTTCAGCATAATGTTCAGCACAATTAGACGACTAGCATATATTTAGCCAATAAATACCCTTCCAAAAAATGAAAATGTTGGCCAATTAAGTAAGGGCAATCAAGATTTTGCAGCTTCCCACAATATCTTTTAAGTATGTGCTCCCATTACATCTGTGTTACTACTGTTACGTGCTATGAGTAGAGTCAACTATAGATTCAATGATGTCCACATGTCCTGTCCTCTCCTTCCCTGCTCAGTTCTTTTATGGAGTCAATCCATCTCATATTTGGTCCTTTTCTGTTCCTGCTGACTTCTATTTTTCCAGCATTATGTCTTTTCCAAGGAACCTGACTTTTCATGATGTGCCCAAAGTAGGACAGCTTCACTTCCATCATTTTTGCCACCAGCAAGTTTCGGGCTAAAGTACACCGATAGACACCTGTTAATTATATCTACCTACTTTCACTTAAAAACTAACTCTATAAATCCATGAAAAGTCATTAATGGATATTTAGAATGTTTGTAGTTTAGCCTTACATTTTTGAGGCTTTTGGTTATTAATCCCATTCAGTATATACTTGATGGTATTTCAGATTGAGATCAATCAGGAAAATGAAAGATACATCTGATTCTATGTGGAATTTACAATATCCTAATGATTCCTAAGGCAAAAAAATAATAAAACTGCCTATATTCTGTAGTTACTGGAAAATTTTTATATCTCATCATTTTTTGGCAAAATTGTTTTCACCTCCTTTGAGACTTAACTCATATAGCATATTACAACACCACATCTCATTATTCACTTAAATTTATAGTACTTTTTTTTTTTTTTTACCAAGAATGTATAATTATTTTCATATATTTTTCACTTTATGGATAATAGATTTTTTCCCTCATAGTGATGCCTATCTCATGGCAATTGCTGTTGGATTTGTGTTCCATTTTTCATGTGTTTTATTGGCAAACACTTTAAAATTGTATCATCAAATATAAATTACAATGATTAATTTAATGCAGCATACAAAGTGAAAACAGAATAATCATTTGCATTAAAAAACCTACCATTTTAGTAATTCACATGGGCATCATAATTTGATGAGTATTCACATTGTTTTTAATCTTATTGTGGGAAAATTCCTTGTACAAAACAAAAGTAAGATAATTCTGCCATTATAAAAGAATAAATGAAAAACTTACCCAGATCCAGAGAACACAAAAGAAATGGAGCAAAGTAAAATAGGCCATGTCCAATTCAAGTTAAAAATAATCATAAAAATATTCACTTAGTATTTTTGAAAACACTAGTTTTAGATGAATAAAAATTTAATGAAATGAACCTAAAACTAAGATTTTTTTAAATCTGTTAGTTTTCCAGATACATACTAAGTGTAGATTTTTTTCCTTAAAAGAAAAACAATCAATTGATGGATTTTATGTAATTATATTTATTTCCTATAAATTATCATTATTACCTATAATTTGGAAATAATAACTATAAAATCAAGCTACTGCATCAAAGTAGTATTAGTCAATTTCTTCCTAGAAACAGCATCAGTTGTGTACTAATATGTTAAGAGATTTAAGGAATGTGAATAGGAGAGACCAAAATTCACAGGGCAAACTGTCAGGCTGAAGATGTAGGTAAGAGCTGACATTGCAGTATTGAGTCTGAAAACTGGAAACTGCAGCAGAATTTCTATTTTGCAATGTGGAGGCCAAATTTCTTTTTTCAAGAAGCCTTCACTTTTGCTCTTCAGGCCTCAGCTGATTGGATGAGGCCCACAGACATTATGGAAGGCAATATGCTTTATTTTATTTATTTTTAAATATAACTTTTATTGATTTCAGAAAGGAAGGGAGAGGGAGAGAAATAGAAACATCAATGATGAAAGAGAATCATTGATTGGCTGACTTATGCATGCTCCACACTGGGGATCAAGTCCATAGCCTGGGCATATGCCCTGACCGGTAATCGAACCATGGCCTCCTGGTTCATAGGTCAACACTCAACCACTGAGCCACGCCAGCTGGGCAATAATATGCTTTATTTAAAGTTAACTGATTGTATATGTTAATCATGTCTAAAAAAATCTTTATAAAAACATGTAGACAAATGTTTGATCAAACATTTTGTCACCACAATTTAGTCAAGTTAACACAAAATTAACTATCACTATCAGTAACTAAGATTTCAAGTGACAGAAGCCCTAAATTCAAATGGCTTGAATAGTAAGAAAACTTATTACCTCACATCAAGGAAATCCAGTGTGACCCCAGTGTTGGTAGAACCAGGTTCTTTCTGTCCTTTCAATCTGTTGTTTTTCTATGCTGATTTTATTCTAAAACCTATAGTAATGTAGCTACAGCACTTTGAAGCCTTGCATCCCAGAGACAGAAGAGAAAAAACTGTTTCTTTTTGTCTCTTACTTAAGGTAAAGAAATGCTTTTCCAAAAATCCTACCATCTAACTTCTCCACACAGCTCAGTAGACAGAATAAAATCACTTCTTCATTTCTGGTCTATGCTCTCAGGTCTAAACCTTGCTTAGACTGACCATGATGAGAAATAGAGATTTTTGAGTCAACCACAAAATTTGCCACAACCAATTATACTTTATCTACGAGTATATCTTCATGTTTCTATGGGGTTATGCCTATTCTATTTGCAGATCTTGCTGCAGCTCAAAAAAAGTTCCTGGTAACTGCAGATATGCATTTAGAATCTTGCACTTCCTCCTGCTTACAGATCATTTTTACCAGGAAGTGACATAGCTTCCTGAAATTCAGCATTTGTAAGACAAGCTCTTAATCCTCTCTCTCCTATTATAACTTTTATTTAGTGACTAGAGCATTCATCCACTGAATCTACAGAGAAGACTTACAGTCAACATAGGTATCCTATTTTCCCATACCTACATCCAATTGCTTACAAAATTTAGGTTGTTTTACCCCATACTCTTGGCTCAGACTCCTCTTCTCCATTCCAGTGGTCACATCACTGATACAGACTTTTTGATTCAAACCTTGAATAGGTATCATTTTTCCAACATCTGTCTAACCAGAGGCCTTCCACATTTGAACTACACTACTGTCAAAGTTACTTTTCTAAAATTCAAATGTGGTCCTCATGATAACCTACTCCAAACTCCTCAACAGAAACTTTAGCTGATGGATTAAAATTTTAAATACTTTATACATAGTACATATACTATATGTTCGATAGATAGATAGATAGATAGATAGATAGATATTCTGAAAATTATATTGTGAAATCAAAGCATCTGCACATTTCCAAATTTTATACATCCCCGATTATTCTCTGGATAGGTTTTGCCTTTTACACATTTCTCCAAGGACCAACTTGAAATTCAGACCTGCACACATTGCAACCAACATAATATATGCAGACAAAAATCCCTTTGAACACTTCATGTTTACTTTGAAATAACTGTATTTTAGTACAGTATTGTCCCTACTTTACAAGGAACTTTTAAAAAGGTCACTGTAAAGTGCTGTTTGGGGAGGAAGGGGTGAAATTAATAATTAATTTGTTCATATAATGCACTTAACCTAATGCTTTCTGCTTATGTTTTTGTATCATTCTGAAAAACTTATTTTTATTCATAATATATCTAAGCCAGTGTATTCAAAGTAGACTGAATTTTGCAAAAGTGAATAGTAGGAGGTGGGTAAATCTCTCTTCTTCTATTGCTATCCTGGTAACATATATTTTAAATGCACAACTTCCTAGGTCATTTCTGTAATTCTTTCTGTGATTCTGTTTTACTCTTCTGAAACCTCAAATACCACAGCTGATTTCATGCTGAACATATATCGTTCTGCTCATTGACCCTAAAACAGTAACTAATTTGTTGATGTCAATTTGCTGATGGAGGGAAAACAATGCACTTGAACTCAAGTCCACTGAAGAGTAAATGACCTATACCAGACTAAGTCTGTTGGGAGCGTTACTTTTGACAATAAGTGACTTAAATATATCTGAGAACTGGAACAAAGTGAAGAATATTGAATTGAGTCACCAATAAACCATGTTAGACTATTTAAATATATTATTTTTAATATTTTTAAATTAAGGGATAACAAACCTGTGGTAAAGTATATTTAGTATGCTAATCTGAAGTGTACAGTCCATGATTATGTACACAGGTAACTACTAACCAGATTAAGATATAGAACACATTGCCCTGGCCAGTGTGGTGTGGCTCAGTTGGTTGGGCATCATCCTGTCATGTGCATCAAGAGGTTGCTGGTTCGATTGGATGTTGATGTTTTGCTCTTACATTGATGTTTCTCTCTCTCTCTCCCTATCCCTTCCTCTCTCTCTTCTCCTATATAATACAAGGGTAATGTGCAAATTGACCCTAACAGCAGAACGACTGGAAATGACTGGTTACTATGACACACACTGACCACCAGGGGGCAGACGCTCAATGCAGGAGATGCCCCCTAGTAGTCAGTGCACTCCCACAGGGGGAGCTCTGCTCAGCCACAAGCCAGCCTGATGGCAGCCAGCACAGCGGTGATGGTGGGAGCCTCTCCCGCCTCCTCAGCAGCCCTTAGGATGTTCGACTGAAGGTTAGGCCTACTCCCCGATGACAAGTGGACATCCCCCCCGAGGGCTCCCGGGCTGCCAGAGGGATGTCTGACTGCCAGCTTAGGCACGATCCCCCGGGGAGCGGGCCTACGCCAGCAGATGGACATCCCCTAAGGGGTCCCAGAATGCGAGAGGGCACGGGCCGGGCTGAGGGACCTCCCGAGTGCACGGGGCCTCTTGTAAGGAATATAAAAACCTTAAAAATAAATAGGTAGATAGATAGGTGGCTGTTATTTATAGTTGTCATAGCTTCTGTGCAATGATAAACTCAGCCCCTGGGGTTCATACCGTCATTTCTTTAGTTGCAGTTAAGTAAACTTCATGCCATGAGTTTAATTGCCTTTTGAAATATATTCCAAAGACAACACTGACTCGGTACTAAAGAAAAGTTATTATGTACAGAAATAGAGCCATGGACAAATATTTCTCAGTGACAAATATTCTTTGGAGGAAGACTATCTTCCATTGTTGTTCTTTTTGGGGGTTTAAAGAAATCTAATTTATTTGGTATTTTTAATTTTTGTCTATGAATGACATAGATAAGTGATAAAACTCACTGTCTAAATAATTATGAAAGAGCTCTTTTAATAAGAACAAAACTAAAGCTAAATTATTAGGAAACATTGTGGCCATAGTTTATCTTAGATTTTTTTTTCTCCTTAATGCTACATAAAATAATGATGGTCTGTAAAATATATGGCGTCTTAAATTCAACGAATTACAGTGTTGCTCTCTGTTCTTTTAAGTTGTTTATGCTTTTTAGTGCTTTGTACATTTCCCCACCCTACTCCCTCAGGATCAGTTTGGGCTGTTGTCTTTGTAAAGAAATGTGGGCTCTCCGTTTGGGAATGCGAGTCTCTCTGTTCTCTAGATAGAAGTCGTTTAGCAAGCTGAGGACTGTCTGTAAACAGCATTTATAGAATGAAAAATTGGAGGAAATGGGAAACGTAATGACAATCTTCCCCATTTGCTGTTTTTCTGGATTCACCTTCCCATTTTCAGTAATTGTTTCAGTTACTATCGCAACCTTTTTTTGCTGACTTCAACTATATGTCATTCATTTTCTGCAGTCAGTACTTAACAACTGCAAAGGATCACAGTTCACTTTTTGGGCTTGTATTTCCCAGATGTATTTTAAAGCCACGTTGCTGTTTTTCTACTTTTACAGCAGGCCTTATGATTTTTCTCCTTATGTCGGCCCATGGAGTGTGTCCTCCCCACATGGTCTGCACAGCTGGCAACCACTGTCGGAAATGTCTTCCTAATGTTTACCTACATCCAGACCCAGTGTGGTCATCAAGTAGACTTTTATTAACATCTCCCCTGTATTTTTTAATGTAAGTCATAAAAACAGTTTGACTTGCTGAATTCTATATAAAACTATTGAGAACGCATATCCACTTTTCACACTTAATTATTTTTCTATAAAGAAATTGACACTTCAGCCAAGCCAGTGTGGCTCAGTGGTTGCTCAATCTCCAGTGTGGGCCTACAGGAGGCAGCTGATCAGTGATTCTCATCATTGATGTTTCTATCTCTCTGTCCCTCTCCCTTCTTCTCTGAAATCAGTAAAAATATATTTAAAAATAAGAAATTGACACTTCAGTCCAGAAACTATATTTCAATATATTTCCTATGAAGACAAAGATATTTTTCATGTTCAAAAAAGTAAATTAGCATACATTGGGCCTCACTATTGTTCTTTGGTGGGTATTTTGTAATAGAACATATTTAGCTCTTTAATAATTATATGTTGAGGGATGTATGTTATCCCTAACCTTTATAATTGATCTACACATAAGATGCAGGTTTGGGGTGAAAGAAGATGCAAAATTATAATGAGAAATTATCTCTCTTTGTCCATTCTCTCCTCCTGCACAGTGTCACCTAAATGAAGTATTTTATACTAAGATGTCTAACTTTTGTATACTCTATATAATCTTAGTATTATTATTAGCTTGAATCATTATTAATTGCAGTTTATGTAGGTTAAGGATGATCACAAATGACAATTTCACATGGTTCAACATAATACTTAGTAATAAAAGTTAAATTGTATAAGATGTACCATAAAGAAATGATAAATACCAATGTTTTAATTATCACAGTGAACCAGAAAGCAAATAAGGGACACTTTGCTGTTCATATTGATGCATTATTATTATTGGATTTTATATCCATAACATAAAATGGCAATATATTTACATATATAAATAACTTATTAGTAATTAGTTAATACCCCTAAACTAAATGTTTATATAACCAAATATTTCCTGCCAGAGTTGAGTATCTCTGACACTGGAAAATTCCCTTACTCTCCAGTAAGGGAATGTGATAATAAGACCCTGCTTTCCTTACTGGGTGTTGAGAGTGGATAATGGAGTCACAAAAGGAAATAAATCTAAGAAATATTATATAACTCAGTGGACTACTATATTATACTTTACAGTTTGTTTAAAGACATTAGATAAATAAGTGATTTTTTTTATTTTTCAAAAAAGTTTGAGGCTGGAAGAAAAAGCAACCGCCTCAAAACTGCTCGATGTTTCCACACACACCCAGGCAGACTCAGGGGACACAGGGGCACTTCTCTAAGAGCCGAGTGAGCTTGTAGGGCAGTTTTTAGCCTGGTTTTGTGTGCAGGAGAAATTGTCAAGAAGAGTGTATCTGAACAATGTGAGTTCACTAGGGGGAAGACCTGGCAGATTTCAAAGCAGAGAGGGGCAGGCATGGTGAGGAGAGACATTTTCCCAACCTATGCACGACTGAGAAGTACCCCCTCCATCAGCTGTGGAAATTGAAGTGAGTAAAGTTCTGTCATTCTGGCAGGAGACTTCAAATATGTATCAGGTTTGTGTTGGCGAAACCTGCACTGGATTCATAGAGCAAAATACCTGGACTCTCTTGATACAGCTGCACCGGAGAGTTGGTCTAGAACAACCAGAGTTTGGCATCTATTCTTCCAAACAGATTACAGGAAAGCAACCTCCGTGATGAGGTGAAATACGCTCAAAATGGGGTGGTGGGGGGGGTGGTGGTGGTGGTGGTGGTGGTTAAAGGTACTTGCTGTCGAGGCTTGAAGGAGTTATTGCTGCAGAGATGCTGGACCGGGGAATGTTTCCCCTTGGACAATCTATAATAATAATCTATAATAATAAAAGCGCAATATGCTCATTAGACCGGACAGCCAAATGACCTTCTGGAGCAAGCCAGCGCTGTGAGGGCCTAGGCAAGACACCGTGGCTGCAAGGGCCAAGCCCCCTTGCACGAATTTTGTGCATGGGGCCTCTAGTTGTAATTATAATTAGTCTTTATCACTGTGTATGTCCCAGATTTTGCTAAAAGTTGTTTCACTGTTTTATGATCTTTAATCCTCACAACAATTCAATCATCATCATGATTTTGGTGCTTTGAAGTCCCTTCTATAAACGAGTAACTGCATTTCAGAGCAGTGAGTAGATTTCTTAAGACCACACAGCATGGTAAGCACCAGGATGTGGTTTCAAACCTGGACAGTCTGACTCCAGAGGCAGGACCCTCAACCCTGGTGTCAGACTTCTCCTTTCTGATTTCCCGTACCAGTTCCATCCACATATTCTAACTGTAGCATACCATCTAAAATTGTTCTTTTCTTAGTGTTTCCTTCCTTTTCTATGAACACTAATGGCTCATGATTATCACCAAGGCAAGCAAAGGAGGCTGGGAGAAGTCTACCACAACCACTGCACCAAGTCATTTGCTGAGATTTGTGGTGAAGAGTAGCGTTCACTTAGGGCACTGTGTCCCTGTGATCCCCAGCGTTGCCCACCAGCACAGTGTGGCACATGGTGGGAGAAGATACAACAGACAGAAAAGATTGGAGGGTAAGTGGACATCTTGGGAATGTTCTTGAAACAAGCTGTCCCTCACCCCCACCAATGCCTGAAACTGACAAGTAACTTTACATGGCTTGAAAGTTTCCTAATAAAAAAAAAAAAAAAAAAAAAGACAGGTACAATGTCAAACTACCAAAAATACAATCATGTATGTATCATCAATTTACTTCTTCAGTTTAAATTACTTGATAGTGTGTGGACTAAACTGACATATAATGCATATTTAGTGACTAAAAACAAATTTTTTCAGTTCTTAATAGTCATCAGGACAAACTATACATAGCAGAATATCAAATTTGTTATTAAATTTCACACCTTGTAATGCATACTCCTTCCTCCAGCAGCTCAACAAGAGATTTTTATAGTTTCCTTCTGCATGTGAAGCTTATCCAGTATAACAAAAGCAACTCTCTTAAACTTGACAATCCACAAAAGGGCATTCCAAGACTGAGATCCTGTGTGTGAGAATGTCTCAGCGTGTGTGAAAGAAGAATGAATTTCTTGGCTGCACTAGGTGTTCTCAGGAACTATCACTTTTCTTGGCTGTTAAGTGCTTCTAACTGATTCGTGTCACCAGTGTAAGTCATCCAAAGCTGTAACAACGATCTTAGCACATGGCATGCCTGGGAGATATTTTTAACCTGACACCCCCCACTACCCCTACCCCTGGAACAATCCTATAACAGGTGCCTGTTCCTTCAACATTTTCAACAGCCTCCTGATACCAGTAAGGTTACAGCTTTTCATTTTAGCTTTTGTGTAATTTTCATTTGGAAGGATTTGATTCCTAATCTGCCAGGCCCTCAGGAATGTTACTCAGGTTGTCTTTTAGATTTTTTTTCTCCAGTGACTCACTCAGGTCCTCTGGAGCCTGTGTTGTGCTTCTTTATGCATTGTGTAACTTTTAGATTATAGGGTACTATTTTATAGGAACAGCTCCCTGTGTCAACTCATGTCTATATTTACTCTCCTATTAATTCATTTTTTTCTAACACTATACTCTTAATTGGTGGTGGAGAGATTGCCTAAATTCAAGGGTTAGATATTAACTACATGAGTATTATCTAGGTAAACTAGTTAAACTTCCCCTCAGTTTCTATCCAATATTAAATGCAGCTGTGTTGGTAAACTTCCTTTGGGTTATCATCTAAGGATATTATAAAGCTAAAATAGTTATTAAGCCAACTTAGATATTGTATATTGATATTGGCAAGATCCAGACTCTTCTTTTTTTCTTTTTCTTCTTTATTAAATTTTTGATCCTTAGAGAGGAGGGATGGGAGAGAGGGAGAGGGAGAGAAAGAAAGATAAGAAACATTCTCTTATTTATGCATTCACTGGTTGCTCCTTGCATGTGCCTCAACCAGGGATTGAACCCACAACCTTGATGTATTAAGACGATGCTCTAACCAACTGGGCTACTGGTCAGGGCTCCTTTCTTTTTAATAGCTGTAAAAAATCAATTTTGACTATATATATATATATATATATATATATATATATATATATATATATATTGTGATTAAATTCAACTATTTTTTTAACATACAAAAAAGATTCGTGAGCAAAGCCTATGTTTCAGTCGCCTGTCTGGGAGAATCAGAATTCAATAGTAAGCCCAAGAGAGGAAAACACTTACCTTCACGCAGTTCAGTAACAGAAATTTTCTTTTCTAGAAGTAAAGGGACTGTGTTAAATGTTTGTAATATGCCTGACCATAGGCAAATATTGATAAATAATATAAATAATATAATTAATATAATATAATGATTGATTTATAATCAATCAGACTTATAAAGATTATAGAAGCTATCAAGAAATAACATTACTTACCTAAGAGTATCACCATATGGCAGGTTTATAGCCATCCATATTGAGAGTAAGTTTATTTTTGTTAAGAATTAATTTTAATTATAGATAAGATGCTTGTCTATTTGTAAAGTTGCAGTAAAACAGAGGAATGTAATGACTGCTGGATAATATTTTGAAATAATATTTAATAGGTTTGCATTCTCAGTAATTACTTTTAAAGCACAAATCCTCTTCTATTATAATTAGGTAAGAAAATTTTAGGTTTCTCAGAAAGTGCTGACTACCTAAACCTTGCACCAAATTTATGGCAGAGCACATACATGACTATGGGTTTACCTGGGTGCAGTACTGCCTGCTGAATGTATTTGGTAAGATGGCTGAGTTATGTTCACTGGTTCATGTAGTACCAAGGAAACTATATCCAGATATAAAAATAAAAATTACTAATGAGACTTACTAGATAGTTGGTAGCTGTATTACAAGGCTAACCCTCTTGTGGCTGAGGATGATTGTGTGTGTGTGTGTGTGTTGTGTGAGTGTGTGTGTATGTGGCGGGGTAGGGGGGATGGAGGGGGGAGGGGTGGTACAGTCTGGAACTTACACCTGATATTTTTCACAAACTTCTGATGAAACTACTATTTGGGTGTGTGCTCTTTTTCTGCTTTGCATCTTTTACTGTAAAATAAAGTGATTTGTGGAGCACATTATATCACGAATAAAACCTTTTTAATAATTTCAAACCAAGGTCCAGTGGCTAAAGTCAGTGGATATGTAGCTGGCAAGAAGCCCCCTCCACCCCAACTAACCAGAGCCATTTTACTGATCTAGGAAAATAAGATGCTACAACGCAAGTAGAAATTAGCAGATGGTATCTACAATAAGAAGACAATAGGCTATGAGAATTAAAACCCAGCTAATCAAAAACTCTCCACAAACACTAATCACAATAAAGAAAAATTTTTGACAAACTCTCTGAACCAGAATTAATTATCCTTAATTAAGCAATTGCAGGCATGATAAAATTCCCTATTTAGAAGTGTTGAGAAACTAGGGAAGTAAATGAAAACAACAAAATAAATAAAATATCAGGAAAAACAAAATGAAAATTAAACAAACCAATAAATTAATTGAAGAAAGATTGATTTAATAATAGAATAACAAAGTGGAGTAAAATTAAAATATGTATATTATTTTGGACAAAAATACAAAATTACTAAAGGGAAATTAGATTTCACCAAAAATAATAATAATGGCACAAAAATAATAAAGAAAACAAAAATTTTTAAAGATTTAAAATGGATCAGAAAACAAATTCTATCTCTAGAAGATAGGACAAGAATTCATTATATTTTAATGAAACTTTGACAAGGAAAAAACAATGCTACATAAAATTTTTTAATACTCTAATCCAAAAATTATTTCTGGAAATAAAAGAAGACCTGAATTTTTAAAGGGTCACTATGTACCTGGAAAAATTGATCTAAAGCTTTCAAAATCAAGACATACTATGAAAAAATGTTAATAATAAATGTAAATACTCAAGGCCTTAGGCAAAAAAAAACAAGTCAGCTACAGTGGAATGAAAATCTATTTGGCATTGGACTTAAATATACAAATCAGAGAAACTTCAGCATTTTCAATAAAATAAAGGAAAGAAAGTGTGAAGAGAGATTTCATATCCAGCCAAGCTGAAATCCAAAATTCAAGGCTAGAAAAGTTTTCAATATGCAAAAAAAATCAGAGAACATTCATTTATGGAAAATACCACATAACTCACTCAGAGATTGGTTTATCCCATCAAGAATTAAAATGGATAATTTCCAAAAGGATTGATGGAGAGAACTGAATATATAAAATTGTAGATCTCATACTTAGACAAACATGGATTCATGTGTGAAAAGACAATATGTATAACAACACAGAAATATTACAGAGTAAAAACTGTGACGAGTAGGGTAAACAGAAAAATTAATGTAAATTTATTCATTGTCACAGTTTTAGTAAGTGGGAGTCAAATAAATCACATGGAACTGAAACACAATATTAGATGCCATGGTAAGGGAAAAGGGACTGAAGGCCTTGTAACTGCATTGGTATATATACAGAACCTCTGGAACAAAAGACAGACATCCCTTAGGACTCAATAGAAAGCAGAATAACTAAGTAAACTCAAGGCTTCATTATTTAAAAACAATCACATGAACAAAAATACCTTGTTAGAGTAAGAACAATCAAATTAATTATAGAAATAAATGTGGATGGGCTTCATCCAAGCATTAAAATATCAAATTTCCAATCAGCCTGCAAAACACAACCTCTAAAATGCTGTATAAAAGAGATAACCCTAAAATGAAGGCAATCAGAAAGGGAAAAAGAATAAGGGGATACAAAGAAAACTGGAAATAGTAAGGAAGTAGGGGTTTTAATTCTCATATCAGGAAAAATTCAGACTGACACGTATTAAATGCTACAAGATTCAGGAGCCATCTTGTTATTGGAGAAATATATGGATTGCCTTTCTCCTCTAATGGGAGTGGATTCTTGGGGTACCGCTAAAATAATTTCTGGAGGTCCCCATGGGAGGATGCGATGTGGTATAAAGCTTTGTTTGCATGGAATTATATCCCTTGGTTTGCAATGTCCCGTTTCCCTTAAAATCCAGTCCTGGAAGATGTATAGTTGGGGATTCAGTAGAGCTAGAAGCAAAGCCAGCATCCAGAGCTTCCGTTCCATGTTGGAGCTGGGTCCAGCATAGCATTAGGCTAGTTGCAGTCTATTAGATCATTGTGTGTGAGGTCCACATGGCTGCCATGTGGATGAATGCAGGAACCTGAGAGCCCTATAAGTCAGGAGTCGAGGGTGAGCAAGCAAGAGCAAACCAAGGGAGCCAACTCCTTGTTTAGAAGATTACATGTCTTAAATCTTCCTGTGCTTGCAGTGGCCAGGCCTACTCTGGCCAATGACCTGTTTCCAGAATATACCTTCCCTGCGTCACCCCAGACTTTACTGGGCATGCACCTAAACTGTAGTTTCCCAGGAGTGTTAAACTGCGGCTTCTTGGCAAAGCTGCACAAATGGCATGCCTAGGAAAACTCAGCTTTCTTGCACCTTCTTGACAGGAAGTAGCTTTGCAACTTGGAAAGTTGGGTTCTTACCCACCCATAGAGACCTACAGATAGGAGCCCTATCTCCTTGATGATTACATTTCAAAGGGTCTGTGATAAAGACATTCCTGGGATGTAGAAGAGGAAGAATTTATAATTATGATTTTTCTAAAGTTAAGTACTAAGGAAAGGGAGGTCAGGCTGAGGGGAACATTAAGGCAGGCTTAGTTACCACTTAGATATATATCGAATTGATTTGCATAAAGAAAGCAAAGGATCATCCAGGAACCTTTTAATCTCAGTGCTCTGACTGTTCACTCTCAGTGGGGTGTATTCTAAGCATGAAAACAATTGCAAAGTAATATTGAATTTTTCTTAGTTGCTTTGTTGTTAGTACTGTTATGGAAATAGTGATTTTGATACAAATTTGGGTTCACTGTAAGATTGAGAAAGTGGTAACTAACTGCAAAATGTGTGTAGTAGGTGGCAGTTGAATCCTGGGGAGAGATGAGGCAGTAATCAAGGATATCATTGGGAAAATTGGGGAAGTTTTGACAATATATCAATGTTAAATTCCTTGTACTTGATGACTGTATTTTGGTTATGTGAAAGGAAGTCCTTGTTTTTTAAAACATCTTGAAATATTTATTTGTGAAATGACATGGTCTGAAGAATATATTCTTCAATTTTAAGAATTGTGAATGAGAGAGAGAGAACATAAATTTGCCAATGCTAATAATGCTAATAATCTGGTAAATCTAGGTAAAATGGTAGCCATTTTACTATTCTTTTAACTCCTTTGTAACATTGAAATTTTTCAAAACCATAAGTAGAGAAAATAAGTTAGCACATTATAGACAAAACTGCTGAAATAATCATTTTCTAAAGTAAAATGACAAAAACAGCTTATTTAGATACTGTTCTTCCAGGTTTAGTAAAACAGATACATAACCAAAAAATAGAACTCAAGTCTTTGAGTTGTAAAATAGGCTCTTAAAACTCATAGGGGAGACATTGGTCTTAAAGAAAAAGGCTCTCTCTTGCTGGAGAGAATGTTTTGATTTTGGGAAACTCCTTGTTGAGTTTTCACTATATTTTATTCCTAAATGCTATGATTTTGATACATACATGCTGTGCCCTAAAGCACAAGTGTCATATTTTGAGTTGCCCAACTTTATTGATGCTTGGAGCACCAATGCTAATGTAGATATACACTTATCTATAAACAATATGCATATTTCATAGTATTATATTATTTACATTGACATTTTCATACCAAAAATACAATTATAAAGAAAATAATAGAAAAATAGGAGTAGAAGTTCACATGGAGTTCATTTTCAGTGTCCTGTTTTGGAGACTAAATGCTAGCTTTGGGAATACTATGCAACAATGAGGAACTTTGGTTCACAGCTCCAAGTGAGGAAAATTTAAATGGCTGGCTAAGTATAGAGAACTGGGAGAAGCAGCCATAGATTTAATTACTGATGGAAGTTTCTGAAGTTACTCACTCCGGACAGAACTTTGGCGGGGCAGATTAGACAAAGAAACACCAAGTTCTTTTGGTGGAATACAAGAGTGCTCAGTCTCCTGCCTGTCTTCAGCTGGTGTAACCAACAGGCAACAAGGGGTAATTCCCAGAAGCCGCAAGTCCCATCCTGAGCCAGAAAGTAGAATAACTATGAAGAAGTGAGCAATATGGCGGCAGTGGCTTAGGGGATCCATGTGGATGAATGAAACACAGTGTCCAGGGTCCAAGGATTGCAGCCAACAGTGCAATAAATGTGAACAGGGACTCAGAGGAGTTTACTAGTAAGTTTTCATTTTCAATGGAAAGAATTTCACTATCAAAAAACAATTCACCAAGTTTTCCTGGAGTCAAAGAAGTAATTTTTCTGTTAGCAGGCAAAACAAAATTAGAAGTTAATATTAAATTTTTATAATATAGTTACATTGTGGATGATTAAAATTGTTGTGAAAAATCCCCATCTGCTACCCAAAGAAAATTAATATTTTCTTTACTCCTACAACCAGAAAAAATCATCAGTGATTTCATGAGAACATTCCTCCACTTGTTGGAATAATAAAAACAAATGTCTTACATATATACATCAAAAACATAGTATTTGATAAATATTTACAGAGTGCCTACTTGTTCATGACTCTGTTCTAAGTGTTGGAGATCCTGTGGTAACAAGATAAGAAAAATAATTCCTGCACTGTGTTCTAGCAGATTTGTTAAGCAAACTTCAAGAGTACTGCTTCGATTCCATTGTTAAATATGTTTTGACAAATGAAGGGCAGCACATATTTAAACTTCTTAGTCTCAGGCAATTTCTTATTAATATTGGGACTATATTGCTTCTCTAAGCAGAATAATATGGTACATCGTCCGCATTCTCTTCATCCATCTTAAGAAAAAAAATTCCGGGATATTCAGGAATTGCTCTTGTCAGAGGATACTGCAGATAGGTGGAGGTGGGAAGGATACCAGCATGAAGTTGGTAATCCAAGCTTTGGCCAGTTTAATGCCATGTTCAATTAAATACCATGTTTAAGTACATGATTACTCTGGTTACCATAGACATGGAATGCCTTGGTTTGTTGACGTTTTATTTAAACATTTTGAATTTATTTTAAATGTACTAAGTTTGACCTACATTCTGATTTTCCAAATGGTTGAATTTATGTTAAAAATCACGGATAAAAAATTAGATTTAAATAATTCTTAAAGTGACTAATTATCAAAAAAATTAAATAACAAGGCTCTTATATAATTCTACAGTAAAGCTTCTGATTTATACAAGATGAACTTGAAGAATCAAATTAAAAGAAAATATATTTAAGTAAAGATTATATTGAATAACCAAGGAAAATCACCAACTTATCTATATATATAAAATCCTAATATGCAAATAGACCGAACAGCGGAACAACCAAACAACCAGTCGCTGGGACATGCACTGACCACCAGGGGGCATATGCAGAACATGGTGGACATCAGCAGTAGGTGGCAGAGAGCGGAACATGGTGGTGTTGGCTGTGGCAGGATGGTGGAGCAGGCGAGGGGGGGGCGCCAGACCGAGGTGGGGCAACGGTCACTGTCATCGGGGTGAGCCAGTGGTGCTTACTGAAAATTCTTTGCTCCTGTGCACCGCTGTCCCGCCCGACGCTCACACCTGCTGCAGGTGCTGGCCCCACTTGCACCCATTGCTAGCACCTGGCGCCAGCCCCAATAGCTCAGCATCATCAGTGGGTGTGAGCAGTAGCTACTGGCCCCAAATGCCCCTGAGGGCTTCTCCACCTCCCCCTGCTCCTGAGGGGCAATTGGGGCAGCAACCGCAGCTTGCACCCACTGATGGCGCTGGCACTGCTTGTACCCACTGCTGGCGCCAGCCGCAATCACTCTGCGCTGTTAGCGGGTGAGAGTAGGGCTGGCGCCATCAGTGTGTGGGAGTGGCGGCGGGAGCGAGGCTGCTGGCAGAGAGGAGACCTGGGGCCACAGTGGGAGGGGCCAGGTGGGGGTGCAGGAGATGGGCTGAGACCCACCCCTGTGCCCACTGCAGCCTTGCGGTCCACAGTTCCTTCCAAGGTGCACAAATTCATGCACTAGCCCCCTAGTATTATATAAATAGACATCTTGAATAGTTCACATAAGGCTTCTTTAAGACAACAATAATATGAAAAGAAGAAAAGGGCTAAATGCAAATAGATCATCTATGTGTTCTCATGGAGGAATTATGTTCAACAGTGGAATATATCAAGTTCTAAATGTCTGTCAGTTTCAGGCAGAAATTACATACTAGCTATAAGCAACCCTTTGGAGACCTGTCAAATTAATTCAAAGTAATTTTAATATTATGTTGATTCAAGTTCCTTTCAAATTTGTGTATCCTGTTCTTTGCTGCTCCTAATTTATTTTATGGATTTGTAATGTGAGTTATTAACTATTTTTCTTGGCAAACAATTTCCTTTTGCTCACATTCCATTGTTTTATCATAATTTTAAGTTCTTGGTTTATTGATTTATTGCTTTATATTTTTATTAAGTTCTATTTTAAAGAGACTTAAGGGAGTTTTCTTCTGCTTCTTGAAGTTAACTTTCAGACTTTGTTACTTATCAGGCATTTGCTATGTTCCCTTGAAAAATTGGTACCCATGTGTGCATATGTATGGAGGCATGTATTTATCATAAGGTTATATGGCTGATTACCACCTTTTCTTTATATTTCAATCATGCTTAATTTGGGCAGCTCGTAAACCTCCTAATTTGTTCTGACATAGTTTGAGTGAATTCTACTTAATAGCTTTCCAATCTTAACTTTATTTTGTTTCTTTTTATTAACTAATTCAATTATTTATTAAAGAGAATGGATTTGAGTACATTCTTACTCTGCTTTGCGTGTCAGTCACTGTGCTAACTCTGGAGAATCAGCGATGACACAGAAGAAAAAAACAAGTTAAATAGATCATATATTAGATAGTGAACAGACCAAAGGGAAAAGTAAAGAAAGAAAATGAGATTTAATTTTATTTGATTTTTGAAATGATAAATTTCCTATGAAACATCAGAAAACATCTAACATTTGCCTCAAATTAGGTCTTATTTTGAAAATTATTACTTTGGCACAAGATTTGCAATGTAGAAATAGATTTCCCTTTACAGGTATATGCAGCAAAAAAATTTTACTTCAAAATGGAAGAATACGTGGTCCCACTGAAACTTCCTCACACAGTTTTATCTTATCTTAATTAAATATACAAATATAACATAAATTTATTGAATATTTTATCAGTTATACAATGGAAAAAATGAAGCAAAAGATTAATTTTTAGTAATTTTTTAGCTTATTTTGCTACAAAAGGGAAGATTTTTAAAAAAAAATCCCTCAGCCATCTGAGTCAATATTCTAAATAGATTAAAGTTGAACTTTCAGTGAATTTGGTACATTTATTTGCATGTCGGGTTTTCAAAGGATGAGGTGGCTTTTTTTTTTTTTTTTAACAAAGATAAGCTGTTCTTCAACTTCTGTTACTATTATCAATGTGTCCCATCATAGAGCCAATGCGTTTTTTTTCAAGGTACATTGCCACTGTACTCTAAATTCTTCTTAAAGATTATTTCTGGTCCAGCCTCTCTGCACACAGTATGAATTCCTACTATGTGAAAGGAACTCTATTGAGTGTTTATTTAGCAAACGGACATACATAGAGAGCATCTCTCAGTGCTCTGCTGGATGTTTAAATACAATGTTGGGAATGGAAACTTAGTTCCTGCCTCATAGAATGTACAGAGTACTTTGGTACATAGACACTCAGACATAATGCCTAACAAATTAAGGGTTATGAAAATTGAAAGGTGTCCTGATTCAGTCAATAATGCCAAACAGAAGTAAGATAAATCCTTGAACTCAACAATCACATCCATTGTTGGAAATATTTCTAAAGAAGACTTGTTTATAGAAATGCTGGTGCCATTTAGAGAGACAGAAAGTACAAGAAGATGACAGGGGAATGTTGTTTGGAAATTTACCTAGTACCCTCTCATGTATGCTAAGCAAGCTATTCTAGAGATCATGGAACAGACTAGAGTAAGATGCTAACAATACATGCTTCATTTAATTCATTTCTTAGAGCAAAGCAAGGGGAAGAAGATGGGGTGAGTTAACAACCTTACCATAGGGTGTAAGAAAATGGAAAGATTATGTTACCTGAATTCCATGTTATGTAATATTCTTAGGTCCTGTCTCTCTCGGTGCACCAATTATTCCTCAATGATGGTGAGATGATAAGGAACATAATTAAGGTTAAAAAAGGGATTTTGTAGGCAAATTGCAGCTGGAGCCCATCTGTTTTTCACCATGCACATTTACCAACGTTACTGCTCAGTGAGCCTAATGAATAGCTCTAAGTGTCATCTGAGTTTCTTGGCAGAACATGAGGCATGAGAGAGACTATGCCAGATTAAAAATACTGTGAAGGCAGGATATAGAAAAACATAGTTTCCTGGGTCACTGGGATGTGGGAAAGCAGCATACAGAAGGTGGAGTTGGCTTTTTTGTAATACACAGACAGGATCTTATTATATTACTAGAGGCCTGGTGCACAAAAATTTGTGCACTCTGGGGGGAGAGGAGGTCCCTCAGCCCATCCTGTGCCCTCTCGCAGTCTGGGACCCCTCGGGAGATAACGACCTGCTCCTTAGGCCTGCTCCCAGGTGGCAGAGGGCAGGCCCAATGCCTAGGTGCAGCCCCTGGTCGGGCTCAGAGCAGGGCCGATTGGGGAGTTGGGGCACAGCCCCCTGTCATGCACAGAGCAGGGTGGATCGGGAGGTTGTGATGCCACCCCTAGTCACGCTCAGGGTACAGCTGATTGGGGGGTTGGGGCACCGCCCCCTGTCACACTCAAGGCAAGGTCGATAAGGAAGTTGTGGCGCCACCCCCTGTCACGCACAGAGCAGGGCCGATTAGGGGGTTGGGGTGTTGCCCCCTGTCATGCACAGAGCAGGGCCCATCGGGGGGTTGGGGAACTCCCCCCTGTCATGCACAGAGCAGGGCCCATCAGGGGGTTGAGGAGCTCCCCCCTGTCACTCACAGAGTAGGGCTGATAGGGGAGTTGGGGCACCACCCCCTGTCACACACAGAGCAGGGCGGATCAGGGGGTTGGGGCGCCGCCACTGTCACACTCAGGGCAGGGCCGATGGAGAGGTTATGGCTCTTCCCCGTCACACACAGAGCAGGGCCCGTGGGGGGGTGGGGGGGTTTGGGGCTCCGCACCCTGTCACACACAGAGCAGGGCCGATCAGGGGGTTAGGGCGCTGCACCCTGTCACACACAGAGCCGCAGGGCGATCAGGGGGTTGGAGAGCTCCCCCCTATCAGGCACAGAGCAGGGCTGATCAGGGGGTTGGGGCACCTTCCCCTGTCATGAACAGAGCAGGGCGGATAGGGAGGTTGTGACCCCACCCCCTGTCATACACAGAGCCACAGGGCAATCAGGGGGTTTGGGCGCTGCCCCCTGTCATCTTGATCCCGGTGCCGGGAGGCCTCGCTGCTCTGCTGATCCCGGTGCTGGGAGACATATTACCCTTTTACTATATAGAATAGAGGCCTGGTGCATGGGTGGGGGCTGGCTGGTTTGCCCTGAAGGGTGTCCTGGATCAGGGTGGGGGTCCCCACTGGGGTACCTGGCCAGTCTGGGTGAGGGGCTCAGGGCTGTTTTCAGGCTGGCGGGTGACTGAAGCTCCCAACTGCTCCTTTTTTTCTTTTTTTTCTTTTTTTATTCTGGGCCAGCTTTAGCTCTGAGGCCTCGGCTGCTGAAAGCAGGTTTCTGGCCTTTGTTTACCTTCTGTATTTGATACAGTGTTGCGGCCTGGCTGGCTGAAGCCCGGCTGACTAAAGCAGGTTTCTGGGGTTTTGTTTAGCTTCTATATTTGCAACATAGTTGCTTAGAGTTGCAGCTGAGAGGCTGGCAAGTCAGGTGGGGAACGTTGGAGTCCGCCGTCACTGGAGCAAGCAAGCCTCCCTGTTCGCTTCAGTGCATGGCTGCTGGCCGCCATCTTGACTGGCAGTTAATTTGCATATCTCCCTGATTAGCCAATGGGAAGGGTAGCAGATGTACGGCTAATTACCATGTTTCTCTTTTATTAGATAGGATCTTATGGAGAGAGAAATGATGGGGGATGATGCATTTTAATTTTTTTATATCTAGTAAGAAACAGTTAAGGAAATAACAGTCTGATTATTTGTGTTTTCTTTGACATAGAATGCCAAGAGTTTTGTTTACCTGCCTGTAAAATGTATTGATTAGTGGTGAGGGTCCTGCTCAGGATAGTGATTATGAATTTAGGTATTAACATTCATTCTGTGATTGTGTGAGAATCACAATTGTATAAAATTTTATTGTATAAAACTGGGTGTGAGAACCGATTAAATCACTGGCTTTTCTAGAATGGAAATATTGCCAGAAAACATGAATGAATACAGATGAATCAAATTTAAATTATCCTCAACAGAGTGATGAGATTACAGCTATGGACACTAAGTTAGAGACTAAAATTAATAGGGTAAAAAGATTTGTAAAAATTGAATGGGTTAATTGGCTCATGGTCTTAAACATTTCAAATCCAAAATAGTTCAGAGGATGAAAAATTTTCAGAAAGTAACTAAAAATAGGTTCTGAATTGAGTGCAGTCGAAAGTCATTAGAGATTAGGATAATATAAAAGTGATAAATCAGCGTGCTGGTGAGTCATGCAGGTAGAATCCATGCAGGATATGGCATGCTTTGTGATAGGGATTGATTTTTGGAAGTGAAAATAACCTTGAATTCTTTGGAATAACTTATTAGGTCACGATGTACTATACTTCTAAAAGTCACTTCTTTTTATTATTGGAGGATTGCACGGGTGAAATTCCTCCATTGCTGGTGGGAGTGGGGTTCTTACGATATCTTGAGAAAAATAATTTTCTAAGACTTGCACGGTAGAATGAGATGTGGTAAGAAGATTTATTCCCATGAAATTATATCTCTTGGGTTGCAAAGTTCCATTTCCCTTAAACCAGACCTGGAAAGTATACAGCCGGGGCTTTAGTAGAGCTAAAAGCAAAACCACTGTCCAAAGTTTCTGTTCCATGGCCAAAGCATCAGGCTAGTTGTCATCCATTAGTCCATTGTGTGTGAGTCCCAGATGGTCATGAGCCATGTGGGTGAGTGCAGGGGAGCCCGCCCCCTACAACAAGAGAACCAGGAGGGCAGAGGGCTAAGAGGGAGAACTCCCTTTGTTCAGGAGTTTCTGTATCTCAGATTCTGTGACCTTGCAGTGGCCACGCCTACTCTGGCCAATGCCCTGCTCCCGAAGATATGACTGCCAGCCTAGCACCTTCCCATGTCACCCAGACCTTACTGGGCATGCATCTATTGTCCAGTCCCTTCCCACAGAGATCTGCTGGTAACAGACCTAGAGAGTGTGAAACTGCAGCTTCCTGGCAAAGCTATACGAATGGCATGCCTATTTTATCTGGCCTTCCATTACTCCTTTCCTGTTAATTAATAAACAGGTTATTGACTATTGATATATATATATATATATATATATATATATATATATATATACCCAAATATTGGTATATATTAGTATACCAAATATTGTGTTTTTCCTTTTTTTTTTCATAAATGATACTGGTCTGTAATCAGTCAATACTTTATTTGTATTTCTTTTCTTTTTTGAAATGTCTAGTGTCAGTTTTATATTGGCTTCATAAAGTGAAATGGTTTCCCTCCTCTTTCTATTCAGTTTGCGTAAATTGGTCTTATTTCTTTTTTTAAATGCTTTACAGAATTCACAATTGCAATTATATGTGCCTGTAGTTTCATTTGTAGGAAATTTAAAAAAAAAAATCAAATTCAATTAAAAAAAAAGAGTAAGGCTATTCTGATTTTTT
Source organism: Myotis yumanensis (assembly GCF_028538775.1). Lineage (NCBI taxonomy): Eukaryota > Metazoa > Chordata > Mammalia > Chiroptera > Vespertilionidae > Myotis > Myotis yumanensis. The sequence continues at coordinate 14,103,474 of NW_027223755.1, forward strand.
GTTCATGTTCTGTCTGCTTTGATAAGCTGTTTGTCCATTTCATCCAGCTTGTTCATCAAGTTCAGTATCATAATGTTATTTATAATTATTATTTCCATGTCTATAGTGCCTATGGTAATAACCTCCTCTTTCATTTCTAATATTTATAATTTATTCTATCTCTCTTGATTAGTCTAGCTAGGATTTTTATAGACTTTATTGGTCTTTTCAAACTTTTTTTTTTAAATTTCTGTATTTTTTTCTAACTTACTGGTCTTTGCTCTTATTTTTCTTTCTTCTACTTAATTTGGATTTATTTTGCTCTCCTTTTCTATGTTCTTAAGATGGAAGCTTAGATAACTTATTTAAGACTTTCAGTTCTAATTTAAGTATTTAAAGTGATCAATACCCTAAAAAGTATGGTTTTAGCTGAATTCAACATCTTTCTGAAAGGTTAACATGGTTGGCTAGCATGGTGGTGCATGTGGGCAGGTTAAATAGCCAGCTCAGAGGGTGATGAAGAACATTTTAAATTATTTAAATAAAGGGGTTGGGGGAAGGGATACCCAAAGAGAAGGGCTACACAGCACCAAGCCAAGGGGACATTGGATCGATGATGGCAGCACCCAGAAGCTGAAGTTTCACCCTTATATGCAGTCACTGGGGGAAACTGTTGTTGTTAGTGGGTCTGGGGGCCGAGCTAGTGGGCTTGGAATGTGGAGGGAATGTAGATGTGCGAGCAGGTGTCTTTAGGACCGTTTCCATTCCTTACATGGTCTGACTCCTGGTGTCCAGCAAATCTTTCCTGGTCTTTTGTTCTCCGGTGGCCGGAAGCTTACAAATGGCTATTAAGGATTGTATTGCCCTACAGTCCTAACACTTTCTGTATGTTACATTTGAATTGTCATTGAGTTTGTAACATTTCCTAATCCCTTGTTTTATGCCTTCACCAATGATGCATTATTTAGAAATGCATTTTAAAATTTCCAATTATTTGAGGTTTTTCTAAATATCTTCAATGTTTTTGTTCAGAGAACATACTATTTTAACCCTAATATTTTTTTAAATTCTTATTTTATGGCACATTGTGTGGTCCATCTTTGTGAACATACCATAGAAATATGAAAAGTGACTGTATTCTACAATTGGGAGGTGCAGTGTTTCATAAACATTTCTCTCACATTCCTTTCTCAGCATTCAGTAGGAATACACCACCAACAGGGATAACTCTAGGTAATGGTTTTCTTTATTAAAGTGGATATCAAGATTTTGTTCAGAAGGTGTGGGCGAAGTATTAGAGAACATTTTTGCATGGCACAAGTATTATCGTAAATTTTACTGCTGAAACCAAATGATTACTTACATTAAAACTCTGTTTTAATAGGTGTAAATTATTCTTTTTCATTAGAAAAATCGTATAATTAAGAGCAATTAAAGTGCTGAAAATATCAATCAAACCTATGAGGGTCAAAGGAAAAATGTCCAATGCACGTTAATCCTCTTGGTTGCTCTTGTCCTCTCTGTGTCTCTCCTGAACCATCACAGGCTCATGGAGAGGGTGAGAACACACACAGAACCGAAAGGAAACCAGTCTGCCTTCCTCTGAGATTAAGACATTTGTGACATGTCTGCAAAGTTTTCTTCATTTTACTAGCAAATTTGAACTTTATCTACTTTTGCCACACCCTGTATTGGTTGAATGAGTGAACTCCGGGTAGTTGATTGAAGGACACAATTTTTCATCATCATGAAGTTGTGTGTATACTGAAGCTTTTTGGAAATATTTTTTCCTGTTAAGTAAAGGCAAAAAATAATCAGCCCATTTTAAATTTACACTTTACCAAATAATATAATTCAAAGCATACACTGAATTTAGATGATGAAAATAATTTAGTCATTCTAATCTTAGTCTCTATAAAATAAAGTTTTCACTCGGAGTTGGGCTCTGCATGTATATGAAGGAAAAGATGATCAGATACCATAAATTAAAATCACATTCCAGCAGAACATTCTATTTTGGAATCACATCATATTTCTTTCTGAAATGGTTTTTAGAGTTGTCATTGAATATGTATGCTACACAACCGGAATAGCCTCTTTATGATTTAGCGGAACAAAAGTTCGCTATGGATCAACTTGTTGTTTATTTAATGTTTTATTGTGATCTTAGTTTATTATAACACTCTATAAAATGTATTTATTTTCTAACTGTTGTAAATAAAAGGTAGTGTGTGCTTGCATCTCACATACAGATAAGTTACAATTGGAATCTCACTCAAAGACATTCTGTGCATATAAGTAGGAAATTATTAAAACTTATTGGAAACTTCAGCTTTAACTGTTAACATAATCAGAAATCTATATATATAAAAGGCTAAGCAACCAGCTGACTGGCTGACCAACTGGTAGCTATGATGTGCATTGACCACCAGGGGGCAGATGCTCAACACAGGAGCTGCTGAGTGACAGCAACTTTGCAGAGTGCCCTCTTGCACTCCGGGACCCTGTATGGGATGTCGGACTGCCGGTTTCGGCCCAGTCCCCACAGGCCAGGCTGAGGGACCCCACCTTCCGGAGGGACTCTGCTCACTCCACAGACATCCTTTGAGCCCCTGTGCCACCCCAGGTGCAGCTGGCCACAGGAGACACCTTGGGAGGTTGGCTCCAGGGCATGTCTGGCCCGTCTAGCTCAGTCCCGTCCCACCAGCCACCTTCTAATTAATTTCCTTTCAATGTGCACGAATCTGTGCACCAGGCCTCTAGTTTCTAAACAAAAATGCCTAGGCACAATTTATTTGCACTTATTTTAGATCATAGCTAACAAAAATTCACTTACAAAGCCAGTAACTATTTTTGCATGATTATTAAGTTTTAAGAGAAAAGAGAGACACATTTCAAGCTTACCAGTAAGATATTGCTTTAAAATCTGAATAAAAATATTATATCCGGATGACAAATTAAGTGTGTATGGTTATGTATATTTGTATGTAAACTCATGGGTTAAGAATCAAATAAGTAGTGGAACAAAACCTAGAGCCTGCCCCTCTTGTTATTTTCTAGAATTTAGTTTTGCCATTCATGTGCCATTGTCTTGGTTACTAGTATTCATGCAAGCCATGGTTACCCTCATATCTTCAGTCATCAGCAGAATTCCTTGGGTGCAGCCTCTCCTTAGAAGTTGATTCATTTTATTTAAGGGTCTGCTCAAATTCACTTTTGCAGAATGAGCTTCCCTGACAATTCTTTCTAAAATATCAACCCCCCGCCCCAGCAGGTTTGGCTCAGTGGATAGAGCATCGGCCTGCGAACTGAAGTGTCCTGGGTTCCATTCTGGTCAAGGGCACATGCCAAGGTTGTGGGCTTGATCCCCGGTAGGGGGTGTGCAGGCGGCAGCCTATCAATGATTCTCTCTCATCATTCAAGTTTCTATTCCTCTCTCCTTCTCCCTGAAATCAATAAAAAATAAATAAAATAAAATATTACCCCACCTATTACCACACCTGGTTTTTCATACCAGCACTTGTAGCCACCTTGCACATTACATATGGATTTGCTTATTTATCATTGTCTTCCCAAACTGGAAAGTATGCAGTAGGAGAGCCAGGTTTTTTCTTGGTTCTGTTGTATTCTGGTACCCTCAGAACCTGGTTAGGTACTCAGAAAATACAGGGTAGGGCACAAGTAGGTTTAAAGTTATTCAGATGGAAAACAGTACAATCCTATATAATAAAAGCCTAATATGCAAATTGTCCGAATGGTGGAACGGCCAGTTGCTATGATGTGCACTGACCACCGGGGGGAAGATGCTCAATGCAGGAGCTGCCCCCTAGTGGTCAGTGCACTCCCACGGGGGGAGCACTGCTCAGCCAGAAGCTGGGCTCGCAGCTGGCAGGTGGAGTGGTAAGGAGCGAGGGTTTCCGGACTGTGAGAGCCCTGAAAGGTCCCGGACTGCAAAAGGGTACAGGCCGGACTGAGAGACCAATCCTCCCCCCGCCCCCTCCACCCTGTGCACTGGGCCTCTAGTAATTAATAATACAAGAATAAACTTGTTTCACATACTCACAACTGTAAACCTACTTTTGCCACACCCTGTATTGGTTGAATGAATGAACTCAGAGTAGTTGATCGATGGACACAATTATTTTTTCACCCAGAGGGAAAGATTCATTCTACCAGAGGACCATGTATAATTTAACTTTCCAAACCAGCAGCACATTCTCCAGTTCCTGCCATCACTGCCCAGTAGGATTCACACTTGCAACCTCTTCTGAGCTACCCTGGGATCTTCCTTCCTGCTGCCTGACGTGACCAGTCTTCTTTTCCTTGATAAGGTTTTCCTGTTTAATAACCACTTGTACTGCATGTCCACTGAGGTTTCACTGTGTCGCTCAGTAAAATCTCCCCACCAGCTCAGACTCCTTTCTATTCCTGCCTGACAGTTCTGCCAGCTGTTAGAAGGGCCTCATGGCCTCACCCTATTTGGCCTTAGAAGCAATCCTCTGCTGCTGTCTACTCTTGATTTACAGCTTATTCTGCCGCTGTGTCAGATTTTTAGTGTATTTTGAGATCCTGTGTTTATGCCTTCTCCACTTAAGTAAATAAATATAATGTTTGCCTTCCTTCAGTTTAGTGATCCAGAGTTTCAAAGTATTTGTATATTACTTTAAGAAAACAGGCATAGCTTGTTTTTGTCAGCAACTGCTAACAGTAAAAACTACATCTATATATTTTTTTCTATTTGGTTAAAAAGAATACATTTCATTAAATGACAATTCCCCTTGCATTTATGTTTTGGGAAAGAACACCTAGTCTCTGACCCCAAGAGAAAACAGTTTGTCTTCTTCCTGTAGCCTCATGGAAAACCTTTTCTCAGAGGTATTAGGTCCACCTTAAATTCACTGAAACATCTCAAAGATTATCTCACCAAATATCGCATGCAAGTATCCAAGTTATAGTTCCTATATCTCCTGAGATAGTCAGTCATATTCTATGCCTAATTTAATTTAACTTACATTGCTTATACTCTGTCATGTATGGAAACATCCTATATAATAAAAGCCTAATATGCTAAGTGTCCAGTCAACCAGTCAGCCATTTAACCAATCAAAGCGTAATATGCTAATGATATGCTAAGGCTGCTCAACCACTCGCTATGACGTGCACTGACCACCAGGGAGCAGACAGTTGACCAGTTGACCAGTCACTATGATGTGCACTGACCACCAGGGGGTAGACACTCTGACCGGTAGGTTAGCTTGCTGCTGGGGTCTGACTGATCAGGACTGAGCAAGATGGGCTGGACACGCCTTGGAGCCCTCCTGCGGTTCTTTCCCTACTGGCCAACCTCCAGCATCCCTTCCCGATCCCAGTAGTGCACCGGTGGGGCCCCTTGGCCTGGCCTGCGCCCTCTCACAATCTGGGACCCCTCGGGGGATGTTGGAGAGCTGGTTTTGGCCCAATCCCATAGGCCAAGCCAAGGGATGAATTCGTGCACCAGTCTACTAGTCTTTAATAATAAGAGACAATAATGAAATAACAATCACTAAACATATACTATTTAGTCAAATTGCAGCCTTTATGTATTCAGCACCTCATAAATGTTATTCTATTTACTTTCACTAAAATATGTGGGCAATAGTAACTGATAAGTAGGGATAAAGGAATTAAGTAATTCAAAGGGCAAGCAGTTCTTAAGTGCTTAATTGAATCTAATTGCTCTCCTTCACTATGCTAATGAACCCCCCTGTTCTGCTCCTGAAGTTCACTCAATCAACACAAATCTGAATGCCTCACCCTTGCTGAGCTCATATGCTAATGAGCTGCCCCAAGAATCAGAAGGGTTGATCTATGTAAATTGGCAACCCAGTTGTGGATGAGAATTAGCATGAGCCTTGGGTTTCAATCCACTTCTTCATTGGAAAGAGAAAAGATGGTGGAACACCTGCCCAAGTGTACTTTGCTCCTTTTGAGAGATTTAGGGAGAACAAAGCAAGTCTAAGTGTCTTGCCTTTCTTATAAGCTTTGGTTCCACTCATCTGTACTGGTTCTAAATGGATGCCTTCTGTCATCCAGCTTCAACAGAAAGTGAAAAGCTATGAGGAAATCTAAAGAACATGAAAACTCCAAATTGAACTAGTAAGAAGAGAGAAAGTATTCATTTAGAATATTTTCTACCTGAGAGCAGACTTTTAGCAAACTCTTGCTTTTCTTTTTCATCTTGACAAAATAGCAGTTGCATCACAGCAAAAAAGTTTAGCTCAACTGTTGTCGCTGGGGAGTCCTCTGCTTCACCACTTGTTGTGGGTAGAAGTGGGCTTCTTGCGGTGCCACAGGCACAAGAACTTCTTGAGGGCCCGATGGGAGGATGGAAAGCTTTATTTTTGTGGAATTCAACCCCTGAGTTTTCAAGATCCGAGCTCCCTCCGTCCTGCCATGGGAAAAGTCCCATTTTGTCTTCAGCAGAGGTAGGGTTAAAAGCATTGCCCAGAGTTTCCACTCCATATTTGCACAGTCCAGTCCAGCATGTGGTCAGGTTAGCTTGTGTTCCCAGCTGCAGTCCAATGCATGTATGGTCCAGGTGGCCATGGGCCATGTGACTTCTAGGGCCACATTGCAATGCGTGGGGGGGGGGGGGGGGGAGGGGGGGGAGAACAGGTGAGTACAAGGAAGCAGGGGGAAAGCAAAAGGCACAAAAATATTCCTTTGTCTGGAGACTATGTATTCCCAATGTTTGTGGGCTTGCCTGGGAGTTCACCCTTCTAGCCAATGATCTTTGTTCCAGGTTACACTGACAGGCAAGCACCTTCCCTATGTCACCCCAACCTCACTGTGCATTCGCCCATCTCCCTTCTCCCAGTGATCTGCAGGGAATGGACTCGTGGTTTCCCTGGGAGTGTGAAACTTCAGCTTCCTGGTGAAGCTGCCCAGATAACCATGCTTATAATGTCTGTCCTCACCTATGCTCTCTTCCTATTTTGATATTTGCTAGCCAGTTACGATGGAAACAAACCAGTTCTTTGTGTGATATCTCCAGGTAATTTTTTTCAATTGTTTCCTTCTTTGGATACCACAAATTTGGGAAGCAGTCAGTAATTTGTATCATTTACAAAAATAATCATCTAAAGGAAGAGTTTAAATACTCTAAAGGTCCAAAAAATAAGGGGTGACTACCTTATGGATATATTAGAGCAGCATTTTGGCTAAAATGAAAGAAATTCATATTCTAGTTTCTTTAACAAGCCTACATTTTGTAAGTTGGAAGAGTTTGAATAATTTACTTTCTTACAGCCCAAATATTCATAAATATATATCATTAATAAAACTGTCTTATTAAATTAACCTTTTGATTATTTATTCCATCTTTAGAATGTTTTACATAAATAAGTTTAAATGTGAGAATTACATAGCCTAATTTGATTTGTAATTTGAGTTTGCTGATAAATTCAGCAGTTTTTACTTATTGCTGTGTGTTTATTTTCATGTTAGATCCTGAAAAACAAAACAAAATGATAGTAAGAAAAGTTACCTAAACTGAAAATGCTTGAATTATAGTGAGAGAGGTGAAACTCAATAGGTAAAATACAATGTTCTGGGTGTATATAAGATGGGTTTTAAGTTTTACATCAAGTATATTCAAGTAATTTAGGACCTTATAAAAATCCATCATAGAATACATTTTTTTGGGGGGGGGGTATCACATTTTTGTGGCTAGAAGAATTATGTTGAGAGGGAGGTTTGATATGGGGGCCATTCTTCAATTGCTAACTGTGGCAAGCACAGACTCTTCCAACTTGTGTTACTATCCAGAGATTCAGTCTTGAAGAGAGTGTGGTTGTGAAGAATGTAGAGCATGAGTGTTCTTCCATAGCTGCATGCCATTAACTGAAACTTCACAACAATTACTGCTAATATATAGAGAAAGAGGATTTAGAACCCCCAGTTTCACTCGAATTTGATAGAGCGAGACCCCCATGTCACTCCACCTGCACTACTTGGTGTGTGTTGTGTGGGAAAGCTCATTGTAGCCATGTCTCTGCTCCTCATCACAGTGAATAATGAGATGAAAGTGAAGACAGAGACTACATAAAGGGAAAAAATAACATGAAGTTACTGAAAACAATGTGAAAAATGACAGAAGATCAATTCTAGGGAGAATTAAAGAGGTGTAGGGTCTATAGGTACCTTAGAGTGGGATTAAAATTGTATACAATTTGGCTTTGGTGGATTATGCATGTTGTGCGGTTTCTGTGGCACATGCACAACAGTTGGACATGGTCACAGACAATACACTGAGTTCTGCTTGTGTTGATAGGGACACCTGGTCCTCACATTCAGAGCACAGGACTCGAAATTCTTTATAGCATTTCTACAGAGCCTTAAATCAGCTTCAGTTCTACCAGGGGGTAATAAGAACGTTTAAAGACCAATATTCATACAATAAATTGTGGCACTTCCATTCAAAGAAATACTATTGCAACTGTTGATAATGATATGGTAGAGCATGTTTATTTAAAAACTAGAGGCCCAGCGTGCACGAGATTGTGCGCGGTTAGGGTACCTAGGCCTAGCCTGGCCTCCGTCGCATGGCCTCTGCCGCCTTGCGGTGCTATGTGAAGCTCCCCACCCCGGGATGCTCCACAATGCTCACAGCCCCTCGACTGCTCCACAAGGCTCCCCCCACACACCCCGCTCCCCGCCCTTTGACTGCTCCGCAAAGCTTTCTGCTGCCCTGTGAAGCTCGCCACTGGATGCTATACGAAACTCCTCCCGCCCTGCCACTACTCCATGAGGCTCCCCGCACCCCGCAACTGCTTTGTGAAACTTGTTGCTGCCCAGGTAACTGCTCTGCTAAGCTCACGCCCACCCCGCAAAGCAACCCACCACCACCGCTCAACAGTCCCCAGCCCTGCCCCACTGCCAGCCCCCCTCATGGTGAGCGGCTCAGGGGCCGGGGTAGGTGGGGGGGGGGGGGGGGACCGAGAGGTGCTCCATGCACTTCATGGTGACCGGTCACCCATTCGGTCGTGACGACACCTAGCTCTTTATATATATTAGGATGATAGTACTTAGAAAAGGAGCATAAATTATGATGTCAAAAAAGGAAGACAATGTGAAATGTGTGTTGTTTTGTTTCATTGGCATACCATGTGTGCACATACAACATGAAAGACCATGCCCCAAAAGGAAAGCAGTACTGATCTCTGTATGGGAGGTCACAGGTTCTTTTCACTTTATTTATGTTCATATGTGTTTTGTAATGTTTTTACAATGAGCATCTATTACGTGAAGAGAAAGAGTAATGTAAACAACAGCAGTGTGAAGAGAATCAGTTCTGCTGTGTCTGTCAGTTTTTTTTTTTTGTTTTTGTTTTTTTTTTTGTTTTTTACATGCAATTTACTTTTGCTGTATCTTAGAACTCTCTGTCCAGCACATGGTATAAATAATAGCTCCATAATAAATTAATATTAAAGTTATATGCCAGCCCTTTTGTATATATATACATACATATATGTTTCATATATTAATATGCAATATTTGGGTTTATGACTATTTCACATGTTCCAGTATCCAAAAGTGTGAAATCATTTCTAAAATCCATCTAATATTTGTATGAATAAAAACCACATTCTCATAAAGTTGAGAAAAATACAAATTGTTAGCCTTTAAAAACTTAACGTACCATAAAGCTCTTTGAGTGTTTACTTTTTTTCAATTTATGCTATAACTTCTAAGTTAGTGGTTCAGTGTTAGCAATTGGCTACATATAAGACATCTCATAAGTAAGCACTAGAGGTTGAATAATGAATTCATCTTCATCAATATGTCCTTAAAATGCATGGGAACATTGAATAGGTAACCGGTGATAACCAGTAACCTACATAGTATATGGAAAGGTCATCCAACTTCTAAGTCATTTATAGCTGCTTTGAATAGATAATAGAAATCAATTCCACAGGTATTTGTAATCTGTTCTCATAACACACAATATCAAGTTATCCTGCTATACTTTTCATTATAGGTGATCTATTTGTGGGGAGAAAAGCAATAGACTGGTTCTCACTCCACCTCCTCAGTTTAATAGGAGCCAAGTGCAAGAGGACACAAGAGCAGCCAGAGTTAGTGAAAGACACCCCCAGAAGCCAATTACCCATGAGCCCTTGTGTTGCTCTTATCTACCTAGCCCAGGAGGATGGGAAACTAATATTGATTGTATAACACAATGAGTTTACGTGACCTTGGGAAACTGTGTAGGGTTGTGGCTTTAACTTAAAACTAGTCCTGGATTGAGTCCTGGCTCTGTTATATCCTGGTTGCATGCCTTTGGGCCCACTGCTTCACCTTTGTAGTGCCATATTTTCCTCATCTGTAAAATGGGATAACTGCTCTTTCTGTGAATAAGTGTGAAAATTATAAAGCATTTTTCAATGGACCTGACTCATAGTCAGTGCAAAAGAATATCCATTATCATCATCATGTTTAATTTTTATTAGGCAAGTTACTTTGGTTACTTTGGACTCAGTTGACCTCATAAGTCAAAAGGATTATAACTGTTCTCATCTGAGGGGACCGGGCTGCATTAGATGACCTCCCAAGGTCATGTCCTGTCATTCATTATGGTGATTAAGTTGATTAATATTTGTAAAGTGCTTAGAATATTGTGTTATGTGTAGTAGGTCTATAGAAATATTTGCTAAATTAAAAAAACAACAACCTGTGAAATGTATAATGACAGAAGGCCTAACATCTAAAGTCATCTTCTTACATAGTCTGCCTCAATGTCTTGAATTCTATCATTATTTTATTTTTATTTTTTATTTTTTTAAATTAAATCTTTATTGTTCAGATTATTACATTTGTTCCTCTTTTTTCCCCCCATAACTCCCCTCCTTCCAGCTCCCACCCCACCCTCCACCCTCACTCCCCACCCACTGTGTTCATCCATAGGTGCATGATTTTTGTCCAGTCACTTCCCGCATCTCCCACACCCCTTTTTCCCCCAAGAATAGTCAGTCTATTCCCTTTCTATGTCCCTGATTCTATTATAATCACCAGTTCATTCTGTACATCAGGTTATTTATTCACTTGATTCTTAGATTCATTTGTTGATAGATGCATGTTTGTTGTTCATAATTTGTATCTTTACCTTTTTCTTCTTCTTCCTCTTCTTAAAGGATACCTTTCAGCATTTCATATAATACTGGTTTGGCGGTGATGAACTCCTTTAGCTTTTCCTTATCTGTGAAGCTCTTTATCTGACCTTCAATTCTGAATGATAGCTTTGCTGGATAAAGTAATCTTGGTTGTAGGTTGTTGGTATTCAGCACTTTGAATATTTCTTGCCATTCCCTTCTGGCCTGCAAAGTTTCTGTTGAGAAATCAGCTGACAGTCGTATGGGTATTCCCTTGTAGGTAATTGAGCCTCTTTCTCTTGCTGCTTTTAAGATTTTCTCTTTGTCTTTTGCTCTTGGCATTTTAATGATGATGTGTCTTGGTGTGGTCCTCTTTGGATTCCTTTTGTTTGGGGTTCTCTGCGCTTCTTGGACCTGTAAGTCCATTTCTTTCACCAGGTGGGGGAAGTTTTCTGCCATTATTTCTTGAAATAGGTTTTCAATATCTTGCTGTCTCTCATCTTCTGGCACTCCAATGACTCTGATATTAGACCGCTTAAAGCTGTCCCAGAGGCTCCTTACACTATCTTCACACTTTCGGATTCTTTTTTCATTTTGCTTTTCCAATTGGGTGTTTTTTGTCGAATCTTTGGTTTGATTATTGTACTCCTCTGGTCTGCTATTGGGTATAATATTCTTTATTTCAGTCCGTGTATGCTTACTTTCTAATTTCTTTATCGTAGCATCGAGGGTCTCATTAGTTTTCGTGAGGCTCTGCACAAATTTATGGCAAGCCCTCAAAATTGCGATTCTTAGCTCCATATCCTCCATTTCTGTCATGTTTTTTTGTCTCCGCATCTTTTATGCTTTCTTGGTGCACCCCCTTGTGGTCTCTGTGCGCAGTCTTGTTCTAGCCAAGCCTTAATTGTTGTAGTTAACACTAGAGGGGTTTGACCACCAGGCCGGCTGGCTGTGGAAATCAGCTGTGTGGAAAACGTCTGCCTTCTGGGGAGGTGCTAATCCAGCCTTTGCCTGAGGCAATCGGCAAATGGCTGTGCGCAGGTTTTGGGCGGGGCGGGATCAACAGGGCGGGCGGAGGGAGCAGTTATGGCCACGCTCAGTCCCGTTCCCAGAGGCTCTGCTTCTCAGAACCCCGTCAGCCACTGCAAACCTCGGAGAGAAAGCTGCCCTCAGGTCCCAACTGATGCCGGATAGTCCCGCTTCTCCCGTTTGAGTCTGGGTCCCTAGAGACTCGCCCGGATCTGGAGCCCAGAGTCTGAGACTCACTCCCGGCAGAAAACGACAACCGCGCCCTCAGCCACCAGCCCGCTTTGCGCGCGCACCTCGGTACCTTTGTATTTTCCACACTGCGCCGCCTCTGAGCCTCGATTTGCTGTTCTCTTTCCTTCTAGTTGTAGAGTCTCTCTTCAGCCAGCCTTCCTGTGGTTCTGGGTGATGTCCGTTCAGTCTTTTAGTTGTATTTTTGAAATGGTTGTTTGCGGCAGCGGTCTCCGGTGTTTACCTACGCCGCCATCTTGGTCTCTCTGTCTGTCAGTTTTTTAACTTCTGATCTGAGGTTTCCAAGAGAGAAAAGCTACAGTCACTTTCTCTTTAACAGCCAAGTAGCAAAGTGGCATTAGTGTCAGCAGCCAAATTAAGGTGTGAAAATAGCAGCCTTCCCCCTTCCCTTTTCCCTCTTTAATTATGCTGCTCAAGTTTGGTGCTGCTCACATCCTCTATACTCTCCCCGCCCTCACATGGAATCACATAAACCAGTCCATGATACTAAGCATCATTCAGTAGCTACCAAAGGAGAAACAGTTTCTCATCGTTGCCTCTGGAATGCTGACATCCAGGAAGAACGATCATGCAGGGTAGTGGCCTATATATGGCTCTAGGTGTGCCATGCAGGTCCGGAATATTAAGGAGAAAGCAAGCACTTTAAATGCTATGAAAGATTTTGGGAAAATTTTAAGAGCTAACTTGTCTATAGAAATATTTAGTTTATCGTGGGAGAACAAGTGAAATTAAGAAAACAATCTAAAGTGGAATTAAAAATTAAGAATCCTGCCCTGACGGGTTTGGCTCAGTGGATAGAGCATTGGCCTGTGGACTGAAGGGTCCCGGGTTTGATTCCGGTCAGGAGCATGTACCTTGGTTGTGGGCACATCCTCAGTGGGGGGCGTGCAGGAGGCAGCTGATCGATGTTTCTAACTCTCTATCCTTTTCCCTTCCTCTCTGTGAAAAATCAATAAAATATATTTTTTTAAAAATTAAGAATCCCTCTGGGTAAACACTAATGTAGATATAGGGATATTGCATTTAGTTTTCTTCTTTGTTTTAATTAAACTCATCCAGGCTTTATCCCCAATGGACCCAGCATTTTAAAAAATTGAGGGTAAAATATCAAGTTTAGAAGTTATCACTTTTTGATTAGACACTAAATAAATTTTCTGTATTTTCTGACACTGTGTGATATTTTCTTTTGAAAAATAGTAAGTTATTTTTTAAGACATATGAAAGCGGTTTCACTGATAAATTAGGAATCTGTTTTGAAAAGATGAATGATGTAATTTTTTCTAAGTTGTGCTTATATAAATCTTTGATTTCATTGATTTATGTTCATGGAGACATTTCTGGGAATAAAATTCCTCAACTAAGTACTGGTAGCATTTGAAGTATCTTGAGGATCCTAAATGAGATTTTAGTAAAGACTGTGGGGGAAGTTCCCACATTTGGGGAAGAAATGGAAAGATGATTATTACAGCAATGTTCTGGTTATCTGGCTCTTTCTGTCTATCATAGTATTGTTGAATATGAATTGAAGAGGGACATCCTTTTACATTAAAGTGTTACACAATTCTTTCTCTCATGTGACGTTTATGTTTTCTTAATTCAGTATTTTCTAATTTATTTCATTAACATATTAGTTAATTAAAACATGCAGATAGTGGATTATCCACACCCCCCTACATAATTGTGGCTATCATTTATAGTATCTCATTTAATCTTTATGTCCATTTAGAGTTTTATAAAGAGAAACTGGTGAAATTAATTTATTTGCAATTTTGCACAGCTAGTTAATGGACGAATTAAAACTACAGTTCACATTAGTCTGATCTTGAGCCACCTCTACTGTATGTGGACTGTTGAAATGTAAAAATTTTTGATCTATGTAATATTCTTGGAATACAAAACATTTTGAAGATAGCAATGAACTTTGAATGAAAAATGGAAAGATTGGGAATTTGAAATCATTAGTGGAAATTTAGAAAAGCCTCTTCCACATTCTAATTATTTATGTTTCTCGTTTTTTTAATACCCTGTAAGGACTGTTCTCTGTTCTCCAGGTGATAATGAACAGAAACTCTCTTAACCCTCAACAAAAGAAAAATCCCATTCGTATGTGTATGTATTGTATCTATTCATCTATCTATTCATTTATGTATACAGACACACACTCTCACATGCATGTATGCGTATACTGATACCCACACATCTATACTAATAAAAGGGTAGGTAATATGCAAATTGGTCAGGACACCCTCACAGTAACAACCGAACAGCAGGCTGCATGGGGCGACAAGGCCGGCAGGGGGGTTAGTGAGGGACGACCAAATGACTGAACAGCAGGCTGCGTGGGTGACCAGGCCAGCAGGGAGGGGCAGTGAGGGGCAACCAGGCTGGCAGAGGGGGGCAGTTAGGGGCGACCAAACAACTGAACAGCAGGCTGCGTGGGGCAACCATGCTGGCAGGGGGGCCGTGAGGGGCGACCAGGCCAGCAGGGAGGGCAGTTGGGGGTGACCAGGCCAGTAGGGGGGGCATTTGGAGCAACCAGGCCGGCAGGGGGGCCAGTTAGGGGTGATCAGGCTGGCAGAGGGGGGCAGTTGGGGGTGGCCAGACTAGCAGGGGGGGGCAGTAAGAGGCAACCAGGTCGGCGGACCCTTTAATACAGTTCCTCATGTTGTGGTGACCCCCAATTTCATTGTTACAAATTGAACATCATTAAAGCATAGTGATTAATCACAAAAACAATATGTAATTATATATGTGTTTTCCAATGGTCTTAGGCGACCCCAAAAGGGTCGCGACCCACAGGTTGAGAACCGCTACTTTAGACGGATCCTCAGAAGTCATATAGTGTTACTTCTGCACTGTAGTTATAAGAGCACTCAGATTTAAGGGGCGAGTGATGCCATCTGGGTGGTGAAGTGCTTGCAAGTAAAATTAGAGCTTTTGCCACTTGTTCTGATTGAGCTTTAAGTAAGGCAATAAAAGCAGCTGTTTCCACAGACAACCTAAGATTGACTTTATGTTCAACTGGATCAGTCTGGTATAAAATCAAGTTCTCCCTGGGTACACATCTAGAAGTGTATATATTTTAAAGGTATGTAGTTGAAAGTTGCATCTTTATGCTCCTAACAGTATATGTTATACTTCTTTAAGGAACATACCTGGTGGACTGTAAGAATTTTATTTCTGCAAATGTGAGTTAATTTTTTTTTTTTTGAGACAACATTGAACTGATTTCAGACTGGTTTCATTATGCTCTGCTTGGCGCCCGACACACTGCCTTGCACACCTGGGCGCTTAATAATGTGATTCAATTATGAATTCCTATTAGAAACCCTTTATGTGATTCAAAATATTTCACTATATGATTTTGGTGCAGCATTTGAGTAAAGTCTTTTTATTTTCTTTTATTCACTTAATAAATATTTATTGGGGATTCCCAAAGTCAGAGTTTTAAATTATGAGCTTTGGTAGCTGCACAGCAGGAATCTAAAAAATACCTAATCATTTAAAAATTATATAAGGTCCTGGATAGGTGATATAATGTGAAACTGTTTATTCAACTTAAGTATACACAAGGCTGTGCATACAGGCCCTACCCTTGTCCTTCGAGAGAAAGGACTGGTTGTTTATGTCACTTTGGAATGTACAGTGGTCACTTCTGCAGGCACTGCTGCACAGATGGCCAGACGTCTCCTGTGAATGTCCTCCCTACTCAGGGAGTCAGTCTATGGAGATTCTCTGGTCACTTTTATGATTCATATGTACATTGTAATCTGAAATACATGTTTAGAATACAAAATGATTGCAATCCCTGGGACAACTTTAATTTTTCTTTCATTTACCTATTTAAAATGGATTTGGGCAGCAAAGTGGAACTAAGAAGACTATGAGAGAAGCTTTTTGTAGTTAAATAACCACTTCCCATGCTCTTTTAAATACAGACTTCTCCAGGATCACACAGAGACCAGTTCCGCTGAGGTCCTTGGCAGTGGCAGGACTGCTGTCCATGATTCTCCATTCGGTGGTTACTTTTCTAAACACGTAGAGCATGAACCTGAAAGCGATAAGGTTACCTTTCTTGAACTATAGAATGACCATTTCCATTTTCACAGTATCACTCAGAGGCTCACTCTCTCTCCACTCCCCTTAGTGTGATACTGGATTCTTCGTACAATGTCAACCTCTCCTCTTCCTCCAAAGGTCGCTAAGTTGTCAGCATCTGGACACATAGACAGTCTCCTCTTGGTGAACAGTGTCCTACTGCCCTGGCCTCAGGACAGGGGCTATGGGAAGGGCTATTTGGCCATGAGATGCCAGGTGTACTGGCCATTTATTTTACCTAAGCTGATATGCTAAGAAAGGCGTTCACTCCTTCCACCAGCCTATTCTCTTTTTTCTCCAACTACAAAACTGTATTTTTTGCTTGTTTTCTTCATAATTTATTGTCCTAGAAGAACATTATTGTGGATACTGAGAGTGTAGGTACTGCTTTGATGCAGATCTGTGTCTTCCTTTGAATTGTACATTGCTTTTTAAATGACCTATATGTTTTTTAGTGGTGGAACATTTATACCACTGGAAATTAAGTGACATTATTAGTATTCCTTTTCCTGGGTTGAAATGATTTCTCCCATTAATTTAAATATACTTTCTTTTTATTGCCACTCACTTGAATTGCTCTTCGGGTACAAGCAAAGTTCAAATCTGTTTGATTTTGTAATGATCCACTTCAACCTGAATTTATAGGATTAGAACCTGGACTTTATAGTTTAATTAATTTGTAAAAAGTGAAACTTGAGCTGTTGTTCCTGTGTGTTGAATTCTCTACTGATGTAGTAAGCAACCTGCATAACCTGACAAGATATCCGGCCTTTGATGGGAACATATAGTCTTTGGAGAAATTAACCAGACTAAAGGGTTGGTATTAGAATAATGATAAACTTGGGGGGAAATGGGTGTACTGACATTTAAGACATGAAAAAGAGGCTATAGTAATATTTATCTCTTGCACTTGATAAATTATCATAATATGAAAAATTATCTGTAGCACAGGGATTTGCTCATTCCTTTCATCTTTTTCTGGGTCCACCTGTCCCTATGCTGTTTTTAATCCTTCCAATCGACAAGCTAATGGTTTCTAATTGGTTTCAGCCTTTCAGACTATCTTGAAGCATACCTATGTCACTGACCTCCATACAGAATTCTTTACACTTATTACAGAATATTTTGAAATAATTTGCAATAAATATAACAGAGATCTAAATTACTTTTTAATGGTTTAGAATTGAAAAGGAAACTGTATTGACTCATTGACTATGTATAACTCCCAGAGATGGTTGGTTGTTGTGAGGGGAGCAGTGTTGGGGACAGTGGAGGGATTGAACAAAAAGAGAGAGAGAGACCTCATGGACATGGACACCAGTGTGGTGATTGTGAAATAAGATATTTTAGGGGTGAAATAGGCAGGTTTAGGAATTTTTAAAATTAAGGTGGTCCATGGAAGAAACACAGGGCTACAGAGTTGCAAAAGGTTACATTTCCATAAGGCAGGGAAGTTGGGAGAGGCAGAAGTTACATTTCCATAAGATAAGGGAACTGGGAGTAGCAAAAGGTACACATTTACAGAATAAAGGGAAGGAGAAGGAAAGCCCAGAGGGAATTGGAGAACAATGAGGGAGGAGGGCCTCACGTGTCCCATGTGAGGTTTTGACCTTTGATCTCAGGAGTTACTACAGTAACCAAATCAAAGGGGAATAGCGACCAATCAGAGGGGATAGCAAGGCACAAAAAAACTGCAGCCTTTATAAACCTTGGAAAAAGGAACTCCTTGGGACTCTTTCTCCCTCCCCGGAGTCTGTGCTTGTTCTTCAATAAATTTCCACCTTTGCTATACCATCTTCTGTCTGTGGTTTCATTCATGACTTCAACGGACAAAGAGCCTGGGGAAGCCATCCTGCCCAGGGGGAACGCCGAGTGTTCCAGTCCAAAATTCTCATATCAACTGTGAGGCAGGGGGTAGGCGGGGAGGTGGAAGAGGGCATAGATGTGATAAATGGTGGTGGAAAAAATAAAATAAAATAAAATAAAATAAAATAAAATAAAATAAAATAAAATAAAATAATAATAATTCACTCTTAAGAGGTAATGCCAGCCCTAGCTGGTTTGGCTCAGTGGATAGATAGTTGGCCTGTGGACTGAAGGGTCCTGGGTTTGATTCTGGTCAAGGGCACATTTTGGGTTGTGGGCTTGATCCCCACTCGGGGGCCTGCAGGAGGCAGCTGATCAATGATTCTCATCATTGATATTTCTATCTCTCCCTCTCCCTTCCTCTCTGAAATCAATAAAAAAATATATTTTTTAAAAAAGAGGTAATGTCAGACAAAACAAGTCATCCCAAAATAAAAAATTAAATCTAACCCAAAATAAAAAATTAAATCTAAAATCCTACTGTTGTGGCAATGGCCCAGGAGAAGGAAAGCCAGCACCCAGAGGAATCAGGAAAGTAAACCTTATTACATAGCGCTGCTAGTTCAGGGAACTCTGATCCAAAGCCTGAACTGCCAGTGTGGGAGGTTTTGATATATATCTTCTTGTGGCAGGCGCCTGGGGGTGGGCTTTGCAGCTCCGCCCAAGTCAGTTAGAATGGGGCAGTAAGATTACTGTTTAACTAGATACTGAACTAGGCTATAAGCCCCCAAAGTTGCCCTCCTATTTTTCTTTTCACTACCCTTCTCCCCAAAGAGTAATTAATGTGCCAGAGTGTAAACTGATATTTTTTCCCCACACAATCTGTTTTCTTTAAACTGTTTAATGTTGTTTTATAAATAGTCATAACTGCTAGGAAATATGCTAAGCAATTTTGTGCATGTATACATTATGTATAAATAATTTATTAAGTTAATTTTCCCACTGCCAACTTTTAGACAACAGTAACAGTTTTAAACTGTTCTAAAAGGTATTGAACAATCCAATAACCTGGGAAGTTTCCTGCAGCTTTTATTTTACCCTTAGCTTCCATGTATGAGAAAGTAACTTGTTTATGCTTAAGGAATATCAGAGAACAACAGTGTTCTCTTGTCCCTTAGTTAACTCAAAATCAGCGACTTCTGTGAAAGGTGCAAGTAAGTAAATTGCAGCAATTAGGGTTGCCATGAGGTGTGAAGTTGAAGGAAATGTTCAAATTTGGTCTAAAAGAGTGAATAACAAGTCAAGCAACATTTTAGGATGTTATGGTTCATCGTTTTATCTCTACTCCAAAATTAGAATAAAATCTACAAAGCAATGGCAGAAAATTATGTCCAATAGCTTTGTTTTTAATATGGTAAAACATCTTTTTAACATTATAAAGGTTTCTAAGAAATATTAATTAGGTAAAATAAGGCCACCATATAAGGACTGAATGACTTTATTCTTTCTACTTGTTTTTTTCTTTTTTTTGCTTTAACATCACAAACCAAAACATGATACCACATAGCAAAATGAGATTTAGAAAGAAGTAGCATGTGTTTTAGAGGGGCATCATAGCATCTTTGAATTAATGTCCTTCTTTATCCTGAATTGGGTGTTGTCTTCATTGGTGTGGATTTATACTTGAAATAACAATAAATATTAGTGTTATACTAATATTAAATAAACAACATTACATATTAGTATTTATATAAGATATAAGATCTGCATTTTAAATGGGTTTGCATACATTAACTTTGTTATATTCAGAATGTGAGCACTGAACTTAATAATAAAATACATATTTTAACTTGACCCATAATAGCGTAGTGATTTTCTTTTTGGTTCCTTTAGGCTAACTTGTGTCAGGTATGGTTCTGAGCACATTAACTCCTCAAACCCACTGAGCACTGTGAGAAACAGACCATGGCGATCACCTCATTAGAAATGAAACCGATCCAGTCCCAGAAAGATAAGTATCACATGATCTCACTCATTTGTGGAATATAATGAACAACATAAACTGTTGAACAAAAATAGATCCAAAGACAGAGAAGCATCGAATAGACCTTCAAACCTCAAAGGGAGAGTAGGGGAAGGTGGGAGAGGAGGTAAGAGATCAACCAAAAAGCTTGTATGCATGTCCATAAGCATAACCAATGGACAATGAGGATGAGGGCTTGTGCTGGGGGTGGGCGTGGGCAGGGAGAGGTTAATGGGGGAAAAAGGAGACTTATATAATATTTTCAACAATAAATAATTAAAATAAAAAGAAATGAAACAGAGGCAGAGAAAGACATTTATTTGCTTGCTTAAAGCCACACAAATCAGTGGCACAACTGTGATCTGAACCCAGGCTACCCCTCTCCAGGGTCTCTGCTCTTCACACTGAACAGGGCCACGTCTCAGATTGTAGAATAGTTATAGCTACAACTTTGTAGTTCCTATTGGAAGTCAGAAAATGTGATTTCTCTGCAATATCTCACTTAATCCTCACAGAAAACCTGCAAGATAAGGAAAGTAGTTTACCCTCCTTAAAGATGAGAAAATGCTGTTTCGGAATGCTGAATAACTTTCCCACTTGCCCACTGGTAATAAGTGTAGATGAGGATGTGGAGAAATTAGATCCTTTGTACACTGTTGGTGGAAATGTATTGGTGTAGCTGCTTATGGACAACATATGGAGGTTCCTCAGATAACCAAAAATGGAACTTCCATATGAGCCAGGGAGCAATCCCACTCTTATATATGCATCTGAAGGAGTCTCTATCTTGAAGAAATATCTGCATCCCATGTTCATTGTAGCTGTGGAAACTAAAAAAATACTAATACTTTTTCTCCCAACTTTTAAATTATTCTAGGCTGGACTGTTAATCAAATTAACAGAGACAGATTAACAGGAGAAAATCAGTTTTAATACATACACATGGGGAATTCACATAGACATGAAAATTCCAAAGACAGGGAAGCAGCATTGGGTATATCAGACGTTTTTAGATAAAGGAGAAAATGGGGGAAATGGAGTATTAGATTTCAGAAGTAAGATTGGGCTGTTTAGTTTAGTGAGAGGGAAACATACATGGCAGGGCCACTCTTGCTAGGGGACTCAGAAACAGTGGGACCCTCTACTTACCAGACTTAATTCAAATTAGGCTGAAGTGACATCCTAAGATCTCCTTCTAGAAGCAGGTATCTCTGTCTAAATCTCCTGGGCAGGAAAGAGGGGAAGGGTCAAAGGTTCCCTCTGAGTCCTGTTTCTTAACAAATAACTTAAAATTAATAATACCCCCCAAAAAAGGCAGCTTCAGGATGGCAAAACTTTGATTTCCTTCACAGCATTATGTCCATTGACAGGAGAATTTGATGAAATGTAAGTCAGCCTCAAAAAGAAGGAAATTCTACCTTTTGTGACAACATGAATGGATCTGGAAGATATTACACTACATAAAATAAGTTAGTCACAGAATGACAAGCACTGCACGGTTCTCCTTACATGAGCAATCTAAATTACTCAAACTTATACAAGCAGAAAATAGAACGGCGGTTACCAGGGAATCTGAGCTGGGTGAAATGGGGAGTTGTTCAATGAGTATAAAGTTACCATTATTGAAGGTGAATACTTTCTAGGGATCTGTACAACAGAGTGCCTATAGATAACAATATGGTCATATGCACTTATACTTTTGTTAAGAGGGTAGATCTCATGTTCAATGTTCTTAACACACAGAGAGACAAAAATAAACAGCACAAAATAAAACCCAAAGGGACACAAGTAAACTTTCAGAGCCAATGGATATGTTTATTGCCTTAATTGTGGTGATGGCATCATGGATATATACATATATCCAAACTCATAAAGTTGTATACATTGATTATGTGATTTTTTCATATATAAATTATACCTCAATAAAGCAGTAAAATGGAAAAACTGTAAACTGCTTTTAAATAAATTTTCAGTTCCAAAATATCCTATATAATAAAAACCTGAATGGCAGAACGACTGGTGGAACAACCAGTTGCTATGATGTGCACTGACCACCAGGGGGGCAGACACTCATTGCAGGAGCTGCCCCCAGCCCACAGGCCCCAGGCCGACCAAGGCAGGTGCCAGCAGGGGACCCCACAGAGGAAGGCGACTGGTGGCAGCGAGGGATGGGGCCGGTTAATAGGTGGCACCAGGCTGGCCAAGGTGGGTACCAGCAGGGGCCCCCTGATCATCCTGCCAGTTGCCCCACAGATTGGCCCTGATTGCCGGCCAAATGCCCAGGTTGCAGGCTCGATCTCCAATAGGGACCCTACCTGTGCATGAATTTTGTGCACCAGGCCTCCAGTTAAAATATAAACAAATGTTTAAGTTTATCCAAGCTGGTGGTCAGGGAAAGACACAGCAGACTGACTCTTGTTTACCTTTTGAAACATCTGCCATCCATGTCTACGAATACTGACAGATGAGAGATACATAAAAGGAGAAACAGGTCAACATACTGCAGTGCAAACTTACAACCTAGCCAAGCCGATAGCTCAGTGTTTGAGCATTGAGCCCGGAACCAAGAGGCCACTGGTTTGATTCCTGGTCAGAGCACATGCCTGGATTGAGGGCTCGATCCCCTGTGGGAGGAGGGGGTGTGGGAGGCGGCCGACTGATGATAATGTTTCTCTCTCTATCCTTCTCCCTCTTCTCTCTCTAAAAAATCAATAAAAAAAATATTTTTTAAGAAAACCACCACCATACGCATTTTGCAATGAGCAATACAGATTGCTTAAATATCCCACACTAAACATAAAGGGTGTAAGCTAAAGGAAAGAGTTTTGGTAAGTTGTTCAGGACAGCAAAACAGGATTTTAATTGATGGATTGCTCAGTTTCATTTCCCAAGACCATCCCCATGTGTTTGTTTGTTTCCAATCAAAGTTGAATGTGTGTCAGAGAAGAAATTGTCATGCTTATTCATATCTGCTCTGAAGATCCAAAGCAAAGAAAAGTGAGGAAAACAGTTTTAGCAAAAGGCCAGTGAAAACATTGTCAGGAGGGGACTTTCACTAAGATACGCATAAGGACTTACGTGTAGAGAAACATTGCTTCATAATTTTAGTGAAATGACAAACAACATATTTTTTCTTAAAACAAAAACAAGAGAGATCTGATTCAGGTGTAAGAGTTCAAAAAATCATATAGAACAACAGAAGGAGAGAAAAATTGAGCACTGACTTAAAATAGAAAGAGATAGTAAATCCTTCACAAAGTGAAAGCACTCTAGAAACAACATAAGGGCATAATCATGACAGATGACACAGTCAGCGATATGATAACAAGGGAAATGAAATTCTATTTCTTGTAGAAAGAACAAGAATATGAGGCAATTGTGCAGAGCTCGGTGACTATGGGCCAAAAGAAAAGGGGTCCAAATGGGGATACTGCACTCCAAGCATTAGAAAATGTCATCATGTATTCAAACCTATGATGGAGAAAAACCTTCCTGAAATAGGGCAGACTTGAATGTGAAGATCAGAAGTCTTATCATATGGCAGGAGGTGTGGGTGGTTGAGTGAGGGACGGGAAGGTATGTTCTGAAACAGACCTTCAATAAGAAGCCATATCGCCCGGCCAGCGTGGCTCAGTGGATGAGCATCTATCTATGAGGCAGGAGGTTCCTGGTTGATTCCCGGTCAGAGCACATGCCCAGGTTGCAGGCTCGATCTCCAATAGGGGGAGTGCAGGAGGCCGCCAATCAATGATTCTCTCTCATCATTGATGTTTCTGTCTCTCTCTCCCTCTCCCTTCCTCTCTGAAATCAATAAAAATATCTTAAAAATAAAAAGAAGCCATATCATGGCTAGACTGTAAGGAATCTAAACTTTTAAGGAAATATTGGTATGGCCTCAGATTTTTCCAAAATAGCTTTTAATACTAAAAGATTAGAGATATGTGTACAAGTTTATGAAGAAAGTATGTCCAAAGAGGTTTATATTCTTAACTATAAAGTCAAAAGATATATCCTGAACTTTTTAAGATTTTAGAGGACACTTAATAAAGAATATTTTTAAAATTTATCTTCATTGTTGAAAGTATTATAGGTGTCCCCACATGTCCCCCCATTGACCCCCTCCACCCCAACCCTACACCCTCTGCCCTTCCCACTCCAGCTTCACTGCCCTGTTGTCTGTATCCATTGGCTATGCATGTATGCATATAACTTCTTTGGTTAATATTTTCCCACCTCCCATCTCCTTCCCTCTGAGATTTGTCAGTCTGTCCCATGCTTCCATGTCTATGGATCTATTTTGTTTGTCAGTTTATTTTATTCATTAGATTCTACATATAAATGATATAATGTGATACTTGTTTTTCTCTGACTGGCTTATTTTACTTGGCTTAATACTTTCCAGGTCCCTCCAGGCTGTCTCAAAGGGTAACAGATCTTTCTTTCTTTTTTTCTTTTTTCTTTCTTTTTTTTTTTTACCACTGCATAGTATTCCATTGTGTGAATGTACCACAGCTTTTTTATCCACTCATCTACTGTTGGGCACTCGGGCTATTTCCAGATATTAGCTATTATAAATAACACTGCTATGAACATGAGGGTGCATATATTGTTTCTAATTAATTTAAGTTATAAATAAATTATAAAATGACTAATGAAAAACATTACATTTTTATATGGAGAACTACAGTTAAATAATTATAAGAAATATTTTTATATAGTAAAATATTAAGACTGCAAATAATGACAATAAACTAATGACAAAGTTTTGAAGTAAAAAAAAAAAAATCAAAAGAAATATAATTGCAAACAGGGAGCTGGTCACTAAACAGTGCCTAAATTAAAGTCAGAAGAGATTCCCATCTCTTGATGTTTTTCATAATTGATTTTTCCCTTGACTCTAAAGCAGTGGTTCTCAACCTTCTGGCCCTTTAAATACAATTCCTTATGTTGTGACCCAAACATAAAATTATTTCGTTGCTACTTCACAACTGTAATGTTGCTACTGTTATGAATCCTAATGTAAATATCTGATATACAGGATGGTCTTAGGCGACCCCTGTGAAAGGAACTTTCAACTGCCAAAGGGGTCACGACCCACAGGTTGAGAACCGCTGCTCTAAAGGGATCTCCTCATAGCTAACATTACATTTTATTAAGACTAAGAAACTATTAATTATGAGCTGCATCATTATTTTATGTAATATGAATAAATAAATAAAGATTGTGAATAAACTATGACACATGAATAAGATGTCCTTGATGGTATGAGGCATTCTGATTTCAAAGAGGTTAGACTGGGGAAACTCAGATACCTTTAATTGTTGCAACACAATGTGTCTTTGGGTTAAGAAGCATTTATTGAAGTTCAAACATTCCTTAATTTACCATAATATCTACATATTATATTACATTAGAGGCCTGGTGCATGAAATTCGTGCACAGGGGGGCAGGGTGTGTCCCTCAGCTCAGCCTGCACCCTCTCCAATTTGGGACCCCAGTGGGATTGGGCCTAAACGGGCAGTCAGACATCCCTCTCACAATCCAGGACTGCTGGCTCCCAACCACTTGCCTGCCTGCCTGATCACCCCCTACCCTCTCCCTTGCCAGCCTGATTGACACCTAACTGCTACCCTGCTGGCCTAATTGCCTCTAACTGCCCTCCCCTGCTGGCCCGGTCACCCCTAACTGCCCTTCCTTGCCAGACTGGTCACCCTTAACTGCCCTCCCTTGCCAGCCTGGTCACCCCTAAATGCCCTACCCAGCTGGCCTGGTCACCCCCAACTGCCCTCCCCTGCTCCCCTGGTCACCCCGAACTGCTCTCCCTTGCCAGCCTGGTCACCCCCAACTGCCCTCTCCTGCTGGCCTGATTGCCCACAACTGCCCTCCCCTGCCAGTCATCTTGTGGTGGCCATCTTTGACCACATGGGAGCAGCCATCTTGTGTGTTGGAGTGATGTTCAATTTGCATATTACTCTTTTATTAGATAGGATTTATGTAATCTTTAAGTTTAGGGTCTTTATTTTAAAACTAGAGGCCAATGCACAAATTTTGTGCAAGAGTAGGCCTTCCTTCTCCCAGCTGCTAGCACTGGCTTCCCCCTGGCACCCAGTACCCGGGCTTCCCTTGTAGCCCTGGCTTCATCCAGAAGGTTTCTGGAAGGATGTCTGGTCTAATTAGCATATTACACTTTTATTATTATAGATGATATATACTTTTATTTTAATGTAATAAATATTACATTTATTCATATATTTAAATATGTTTAAATATACCTTTATATTTCTCTTTCACTGTGTCTTTCTCTCCTTTGTGTATTCATTCTTCTATCTATCTATCCCCACATATATCTCTATCGATAGAAGTATTTAATTGGCTTCATCACATAGTAACTAAGATTTATTATGTGATTATATTTAGTGTGTGTGTGTGTGTGTGTGTGTGTGTGTATCCTTTTCTCTTTGGTCCTATTCTTGAAATTTTTGTATAGACATCTATCAAATTTGCAAACTATCATTATTCTTAGAGAAATTGCTTTCTATCTAGGAATAACAATGCAAAAAATTTCTTGCTATTTTTCTAAGAAGAAATTGTTGCATTATCTACCAATTGCAGAGAGTTACTCTGATTTCAATAGGTGTGATCCTGCATATTTGGTTTGGTTTCCAGGCAATTTCTTTACCTCTTTTTGCCTCATAGCATTTTTGAGAAGTCAAAGATATAGATATATGTGTTATATAACACACATAAATACACACACATACACATACACAAATATATAAATAAACATTTCTTCTACTGTACTATATTTGGGAAATTGCTTCAGAATAATTTACAGAAAACTGCAAAGAAGTAGCTGAGTATATAGTGTTTTCAGGCAGCTGAAATCCTGGTGGGCATTTTTATTGGTTTTTCTTCTTGACAATAGATTGAGTTGCTCAGTCACATGGTAGATATGAGGGTTTCTGGTCCAGGCTAATCAATCCATTTATTGCTTAAAGAAATACTTGTCATGTGATTGTTTTCATTGATAGGTGACTTATACTGATTCTATAAGTAATAATAAAATTTTGATCACAAGTAAATAAACCAATGATCAAGTAATCCTTAGTCTACATAATTAAATTAATAATTGAACCAAACTAAGAGTAGCTTGGAGGAGCATAGCACTCTAACTCTGCCAATTATTAAAAGTGTGTTACTGGAGAATGTATTTAACTTCTCAAAACTGTATTCTTTTCATTTATGAAGAATAGTTTTTGTGATGAATAAATGATGAAGTGTATGAAGGCATTAGCAACATCATATGTCTGATCTATAAATATTTAATAAGCACTATGTATTATATATCATATATTATGCATATACCAACTTCTGTCTAAATGAATCAACAGCAATATACATTCTCCATTAAAGTAGCGCTATGAACAGAAAGAAAGGAAGGACAATAAGACTACTCTGGGAGAGGACCTTTGTGAGATGCCAGGGACTGCAATAGAGTCCTCACCTTGAAAATAATGATGTTGCAGAAGGAGTGGAGACTGCCCCCAGCCGGGGACTGGACCCAAGGTATCACTGTGTTGGGGACACAGTTCAACCAGCCCTGTAGAATTTGTAGCACCCAAGCTGCTAACTTAGAACCACCCCTGAACTGTGGGACTCATACAATCTGGAGAATATAACTATGAAACAATCAGAGTAGAAATAGCATCCTCAAAGTTATCTTCAAATATAAATACAAAACCTCTCCCTTCATATTTGTATGTACACAGAAAACTAACAATATGTAACACAGACAACAAGCAAACACAGCTTAATTCAGAAAGGAATGAAGAAATTGAATGTATCAGGGAAGACTTGAAATAGTTATATTTATAATCCACAAATAGAAAATGGGGAAAAAATAGTACCTAAAATGGAATAGAATCTATGAAACAAAACCAGAATAATCTGTTAGGATATCTAGGCAATAATAATGGCAGGAAAAACAAAACAAACAAATAATGACAATTCTGACACTCCATTTTTATTCACTAATCTTCTGATATATAATAAAAACAATGTTCTTTGCACCTGTTGATTATGGCATTGATTTACTTATAAGTGAAGTTCATGGCAGGTGGTCTTCACTTACATGCCTTAGAAATTTGGGAAATTTATTTAATCTCTACCACTTCAATCACCTAATTTCAATATTGTTAAAAATAGTAACTCAGTGGGGAGTGTTGAAGATTAATCAGCTAGTGCAGTTTATTTCATAGTTAACCCACAATATTAACTTTGATTACTGATTGAAAATGTTTAGCCTTGAAATGAGCCCTCTAATTTAGTCCTTTTGTATTTATTATTTTGATGAACAATGAACTCATTATGGGTAGTTGCATTTTTCTTTGTTTGTGTTTATACCCATCACCAAGACAATTTTTCCCTCATGAAGGAAAATAAAATGATTAAATACCAAGTTAAAATCCCTGAGTGACACCCTCTTCTGGTAAGCTAGTATATCTTCCACTGGTTTTAGAAAATATTCTTGATTACACAAGGTAGAAGTTTGCTCAAAGAATTGTGCAGCTGTTCTTTATATCTGTTGTGTTTTATTCACTCCTAACTGTATTACACTCCTACCTGCTAGCAAAGAGATGGGTGAATAACTAAACTGTTGCTAAATCATGTTGATTTAATTGACAAGTGAAAGAAAAATCATAAAGGAATCCTATATAATAAAAGAGAAATATGCAAATTAGCCATCCCTCTGCTATGCTCAAGCCACGCCCACCAGCCACGCCCACCAGCCAATCTGAGTGACATGCAAATTAACCCAACAAAGATGGTGGGCCTGTGGGCAGTGCGCATGTGCACAGGCGCCTGAGCTGCTGGGGGCAGGTGTCCTGCACCACCCTGCCCCAGCCAATCCTGGCCAGTGGGCAGCACGCACAGGGGCGGAGCGGCTGGGGTTGGGCGGGGCAGAATGCCTGGCTTCTGCCCAGCCCTGGTCGCTCCAGACCAGTGCTCAGCATGTGGAGGCAAAGAGAGGCTGGGGCGGGGTGGGATGCCTGGCTTCCGCCCCGCCCCGTCACTCCTGGCAGGTGAGCAGCGCGCGCTGTCTCACCCCACCCAGGCCGCTCTGAGCCTGTGGGCCATGCACGGAGAGCCTCTGGGCAGGGGAGGTGGGCCAGCAGAGGGCAGCCTGTACTCCCCACATGGTGGTGGTGACAGCGTGAGTGTATCAAGCAGAGCCTGCGGGCCGAACTGAAGTAGCGCCTGCAGGCCATCAGCGCCAAGGAGTGGCTGCCCAAGTCCTGCCTCCTGGCCCAGAAGGTGCGGGATCACAGGGACAGCCACTATGGTGGGCCAGATTGATGTCCTCCTGGCCACACCACGGGGGGTTGCGGATCTGCGAAGCCACAGGCCTCCGGTGCACACATCCTCTCTTCCCCGCATTGCGTGTGAACATCCCCCAGCATGCTGTCACCCTCGTGCGCCTGCAACAGTCGCAGACCAAGGGGCACACAAGTTCCCCCCACTTCCATCAACCCCAGCATGCCTAAGTCCCCCACAGGATGTGCACACATCCCCTCCGACACGCTCACGTCCTTTGGAGAGTGTCTGGGTGTTCTGGGTGCTGAGGGTGGGCGCCTGTGAGATGACAGTGAGAGGGCGGGGTGGTGACGCCCTGTTCCTGTGGAGGCCAGTGCAGCGACGAGATCACCTCTGTGGGGCTAATGCAGGTGCTGAGGCAGGAGCAGGTGCAGACAGACACACCTGGTGGGTGTGGGCAGCCCTCCCTGAGGTGCCTTCGGTCAGCATTCAAGATCAAGAACCCAGAGGCTGAGAGGAATTCCGTCCTCTCAGTGAAACAGTGGGATAGTCAGGGCGACTGCAGAGGAGGAATGTGCACTTTGGATGCTAGCACCCATGAGCGAAGGCTACCCTGACTGAGCCTCGCTTGCTTGGGGCCTTGCGCACTCCTGCCGGGCATCAGGTGACAGGACGTGCTTTTCCAAATTAATGAGAGAACACATTGATTCTCCCGCTGCCCATGAAGGTGGAAAATGAATTGGGGAGACATGCGGGGAGTGAGCGAGGTTCCCTGTCTGGGGGTTCCAAATCCACTGTTGGTTCCTTTCACTGCTGACTAGAGATATATAGGGTGTCCCCCAAAATGTTTACACACTTTGAATACCTACTAATTCCAATGGTTTTAAGCATGAGAAGAAAGAAACAACAATGGTGCTGTCATCTGTTAAAAGTGTGGGCACAAACAGGCAGTCGGACATTCCCCGAGGAGTCCCTGATTGGAGAGGGTGCAGGCCAGATTGAGGGGTCCCTCCCCCCCCCCCCACCCCAGTGCACAAATTTTGTGCACTGGGCTACTAGTATTGTATAAAAATTTCCCAGAATCTGAAATATTCTAATTTCTTTTATTCTTTCAGTCTACATTAGGAATTTTACATATTTCTTGGGCATAAAAAATGATTAGGACATAGCCCTTGGAAGCCCTACTTACCAGACCATCATTGTGAAATCTAAAATGTCCAACATATATATATAGTATTTTTCATTGTTATTTGATTCAGTTGTTCTTTGTACACAGCTTTACAAAATTGAAGCAAATGTATTTGTGGAATGATGTATCTACTTCAAATATTATTTTTATTATTTCATATAAAATAAGTTGCAGCATCTATACACGGTTTGAGATCTAAACTATTTGCAATAAATATATACTGTATGTTTTATTTTTTCACACCTATTTTGAATATTCAAGGCAAAAATATAAACAGGAAAATTTTTAATTATTTCTCAACAGCAGATTTATGTATTTGACTGCCAATGGGCTGGTTTGGATATATTTTGAATTATTAATTACCATTTACAAGAGAGAAACTATAAGTTATATAGATAGATGATAGATAGATAGATATTATATTATTAGAAAATGTTTATATACTAGTATATATCCTATATAATAAAAGGCTAATATGCAAATTGTCCCCTCAACCAGGAGTTTGACCAGGAGTTCGACCAGGGGTGGGGCCAGCTAGCCAAACGCCCGTGGCCCCTCCCCGAAGCCGTCCGTGTCCCCTCCCCCCAGCTGGCCCTGCCCCTGATGATCCCCCCCAACCCCAATCAGGGGCAGGTCCAGCCAGCCAACCTCCTGCATCTCCTCCCCCCGGCTGGCCCGGCCCGATTGGACCCTACCTGTGGACGAATTCATGCACCAGCCCTCTAGTATATATAAATATATATATAATCCTTACATTCTGCTTAAATATGTGTACTAGTTTGGTAGGGCTGCTTTACCAAAGTAACATACACTTGGTGGCTTGAAGCAATAGAAATTGGAGGCTAGATGTCTAAAATCAAGTGTCAGGCGGGCCATGTTTCATCTGAGGGTTCCAGGGGAAGAGCCTTTCTCATCTCTCCAGCTTTTGGTGTTTTCTACATTCTTTGGCATTCCCTGGCTTTAGCTGCATCACTTTCCTAAAATGCTTATCTTCTCCCTGAATACTTTTATATCATTTTCTTTCTGTGCCTGTTTTTTGTTGTTGTTGTTGTTTTGCCCCATTTTTTCCTTTTTATAAGGACACCATTCATATTGAATTAAGGTCTATACTAATAGCCTCTTTATAACTTGATTACCTTTGTAAAGACCAGTGGTTCTCAACCTTGGCTGCACATTAGAATCACCTGGGAATCTTTTTAAAATCCTGATTTCTGGGACTCATCCTCAGGAAATTCTGTTTCTTTGTTATGGGGTGGGGCCACAACATTAGCAACAAAGAAACAGAATTTCTGGAGGATGAGGCCCAGAAATCAGGATTTTAGAAAGATTCCCAGGTGATTCTAATGTGCAGCCAAGGTTAAGAACCACTGGTAAAGATGCTGTTTCCAAATAACTACATCCTGAGGTACTGGGGCTTTGGATTTCAACATATCTTTGTGGGGTGACATATTTCAACCCGTAACAGTGTGTTTATTTTAAAAAGTTACCTTTGAGCTGCTGTACAGTGTACTTCCTTGTATAAATGAAGTTCGTAACCAAGATCAATATGTTTCATCTTCTAACCAAATTTAATGTTTAAAGAAATTTTCAGATGTGCTAAAATCTTGAAAACATTCACATTTCTTTTAAAATAGGTTATGGTTTTATTTTTGTTAGTTTCCTCTTTGAAATATGAACTTGACACAAAACTTGTTTTCAGATTAGATTTTTGATGATTGGTTCAGCAGAATAAATTCTGCATACTTTGTAGGAAAGGAACATATTTATGCTTAAATTTTCATCACAAATGGAAGGGAGTTGATTCCTTAGGGGGACTTTGACATTATGTTAATGTGTCCCAACTATAGCATTGTGAGAATAGGATGCTTAAAAGACAACATCTGTTGTCTGGAGGTCTTATTCCCAAGGGAGAAGTCATGCCAGCAGGGGACGATATCCATTAAAGTGGAAGGTCTTTTCTCCAAAATGGCCATCCTCACAAAAACCCATAACCTCACTGTAATCATGAGAAGACCTCAGACAAATACCTACTGAGAAACATTCCACAAAATACCTGACCAGAAATCTTCAAAGCCATTAAGTGACTCCTCAAAGTCAATAAAACCAGGAAAATGAGAAACTGTCACAGCCAAGAGGAAGCTGAGGAGACATGCAACTAATGCAATGTAGTACACTGGATGGGGACCTGGAAGGAAAGAGGACGTGAGGGAAAAACCAGGGACCTCTGAGTCAATTTGTTAATAACAACACATCAATAGTGGAGTATTAGTTGTGATAAATGTACCGTGCTAATGTAAGCAGCTATCAATAGGGGGAACTGTGTGGTATACAGGAACTCTATACTATCTATTCAACTTTTTCACAAATGTAAAGGGATTCTAAGATAAAAAGTTCATTTTAATAAAAAATGGAAGATGACACTGACACCTGGCAACATTCGGCTTCTCATGCTGATGAAAGGGTTACTAAATTGAATACAGAAATAAATCCGATCCTATCAAAGAAAAATATGGTTGCTACTACACAGTGAGAGTAAGGAGGCATACATTGGGAATGTAAGATTTCCTCTGCGACACCTTATATTTCTCCCATGACTTGGATGACAATCAGTGGAAAATTATCCTATATAGTAAAAGCCTAATATGCAAATCGACCAAATGGCGGAACAACTGGTTGGTGGGAATCAAGGCTGGCAAGTGGGTGGTGCCAGGCCAGCAAAGGCGGGTGGGCAGAGGGAGGGGACAGTAAGAGGGGGGGTGGTGGCGACCCGTGGTGGCAGAGGGGTGATCAAGGGTGGGGTCAGCTGCTCACTGGCCAGTGCCATCCCCCCATTGGCCCACTGGTTGCTTCCCGCAGAGTGAGGCCAGACTTCGGCTTAGGCCCCCTCCCTAAGCTGTCAATTGGACATCCCTGAGGGCTCCTGGTCTGTGAGAGGGCGCAGGCCCAGCTGAGGGACTCCCTCGAGTGCACAAATATCCGTACACTGGGCCTCTAGTAGTTACATAAAAGAGCCAAGGCTGGACTGCTAATGGCTCAAAACCTTTATACATGATGATAATATGGCTCACCCCACCAAAGAACCACAACCAGCCAAGTTGCTTGCAGACAGTGAAGAAATAAGGTATGGACAATGAAAGGACAAAGTAGTAGAAGCTATATCCATGTGACCATTGTGGAAATTAAGATTGTAATAGTTATGCTATAGTTCCTTATTCTGATTTGAATATATTAGTACAGGGTTATCACATTTTTCCTCCTTCTCCTATACATCTGTCATCTCACATAGAAGTGTGAATAGTCGGTCATCTTATATCTTAGTATTTGGGCTACATCATATTAAAGGTGTATAACTCATCTAAAAGTGGAGTGAACCTCACATACAGGTGGACAGTGTAGCAGTGTATTCCCTTCTGGGAGCAGTGAGACTGTTTTCCTGTATGAGAAAAAGCAGAACCATTGCAGGTGAAAGCATGATTTTATTTACTTGAAAATTGTGTGCTTAAAAGGAATATGCACAGATGCCAAGACAAGAGGTTGACTGGTAGCATTGAGCTGTGCCAACTGAGCTTTGTTTCCCAGAACTATCTTTATTGTATGTACTGGATTAGAGAAAGCTGTGCAGGATTTGAAGGCAAAACTGGAGCAGCAGTCCTTATGGTGTGAAGATTACTGTGCGACACAGAGGGGCTGTTACTCACACACATCCTCTGATCTACTGGCTCATTAGTCCAACCAGGTGCTCTGCCTTCAGGTTCTCCACAGCCGGAGCCAGGCACCTGTGTGTAGGCTGCCAGCTTTTTCTGCAGATCAAGGTTGGAGGCACTGCCAGACTGACACGGGTTCTCTTTTGTTCTTGAGGGGTTTGGTGTGTCCTCAGGGATTTGAGTTTGTCTTTGCTGTTCCCTGTTGCACACCCAGCTGTTTTCTTGGCCCCAGGCTCACCACCACAGTGTGTAAGGATTAATCATCACAATCAATGCCCTATTGCATGTCACTGACAGTTCTGCTTCTCTGATCACACTCTAAGTAATATAAACACACACACACACACACACACACACACACACACACAGTAAAGCTATGAGGGGGCAGAAATTCAGGCCGTGTCTAAGAATAGAGTCAATGGATGGACTAGAATGGGAAGCCAGGGAACAAGCATGAGGGACACTAATCAGAAAGGTAATCTGGAGAAGGAGGCTGATACTCCCTCGCCTGCATCCCAGCACTGCTTGGAGACGCTGAGGTTAGCAGGTGTATTGGCTTAAGAAGTAAAGCAGCTACCACTGGTTGCAGAGTCAAGGAGGTGACTCAGGAAGATAGTACCACCTTGAGGAGATGGAGAGCACCAAGGAACAGAGATGAAGATGCCAACTCACCCCAATAGGCAGTAGTGCCTTTCCCAGTCTACTCAAACACAAGAAAGAAGATTCTGGGATCAATAGCATTTGTACTCAAAGACAAAGGAACATATTATCAAACTAAAAGTAAAAAAAGCAAACCTCACTAATAACTTGAAGAAAAGCTGGAACCTGAAACAGCCATAAGCTTTTAGCAACGGAATGATTAATTAACCCAGGACTGCTCAGGAACAATCCCAAAGCATCTAGAGATTGAAAGTAAATGTGTGTAGAGACATTGGTCATGATCTAATTTCTCCAAAAATATCGTTTTTATAAAATAGAAAAAAATTGTCAAAACTTAAAACATTACTGTCAACAAATTAAGAATGAAAAAAAATATAATACACAGGATGAAAAGCAGAGTGAAAAGGCTTAGCTTAGCAAAGGGAATATGAATTGGATTCATAATGAAATTTTCACTAATATGCTGAATGTGGGATGACAAAGAAACATAATAAATATTGAAAAAAAATTAATTTGAAACTAGATTCCTCCGCCCCACCATTTTATAATTTGTGGCAAAAGACAAATGAAAACATTTTTTTGATATTCAGAGGTTCACAAATTCTTACTAACTAGAGGATCTCTAGGAAAGAATGATTTAAAAATAGTTTTAAGAAAATTTTCATCTGAAGAAATACTAGTACTGAAGGAGTAATACTAATAGTAATACAATTATACTTAAGTATATGTCTAACTAATCATTGTCATATTTTTAAAAAATCTAAGAAATCCAGGTAATCTCAAAATGGGAAGTGGTAGGGGAGAAAAGTGAAAATATCCTAAAATTATTTTCTTATTCAGAGGTAAGATTCAGATACCAGGAACAAGCCTCCTCCAACTTTTATTTGCATTTTAATTCCAGACTATGCTTAAGATATATGTTTAAATGTGAGATGAAGAGAAACAAAGAACATTTGTTCCAAAAAATCAAAAACATAATAAGGAAAAAGTAAACTAGAAAGCACAACTAGAGAACATGAACTAAGATAATGGAAATACAATCAGGCAAATCAATATAATGATAAGAATGAATTGGAAAAAATCTCTGTAGTTCAAACAACCTGTGCAATAGTCTATTTACAGGCATAGCATTTAAAGGAGAAACATTAGAAAGTTTGAAAATACTGGAAGGGAACTAACTCTGGGTTAAAGAAGTATAGGGTAGATTGGGCCCTGATCATGGAAAAAGACATTTCACCTGTGGGGTTTGCCCTGGGATGGGGGCATTCTGGTCTCAGAGAAATCAGCTGTGCCTGCACCGGGGAGGAGGTGCTGCTGCTGTAACTTCCTTTCCCTCCAAGTGGCCAGGCATCCGCCATGGAGTGGAGGTAGGCCGAATGTCTTTGGGGAGGGCTGTGGAGACAAGGTGGCCCTTGCTTAGGGGATTGAGATGACACTGCATGATTTGGTGGCTGGCACCCTCAAAACAAAAGCAAGATTGGGTGGCTGGTCAGACTATGAGCCTCTCTCCCTGAGGATGCCTCTCTAGAAATTTGCTTCAGCAAGTGTTCTTAAACTTGGCCAGTTTGCAGCAGCATCCTGAATGCAAGGGCATGTGAGAGTAAAGAATTAAGAGATTTCACTTGTAAACAGAAGTCATTAGTGAAGTAGATCTTGAAAGGGAGAAATTAAAATGCAAAAAAAGTTGGAGGAGGCTTGTTCCTGGTGGAAATAGGGGATGAGGTTAACTACATGCCCCCATGCGCTCACACACACCTACACCTGTGATAAACTGAAAATATGCTCACCACATCCTCCCACAGTGCAGAGAGCGCCAGAAACAAACATGACTACATTTATGAAATTGGAAAAGACACTTCAGGCATGAGGGATTTCCTCTTAAGGCACATTCTAATAGTGTCTCCTTTAGAATCACAGACTTCAGATATAGACTGCAGGGTGGGAATCCTGGCTCTAACATTGACTAAATTTTAATATTTGCATGCAAAATTCCCATAAGGATGCTATCTAATCCATGGGGTCATTGTGAGAATTAGATCAGTCAACCTAAGTAATTTGCCTAGCCTTACGTTTGGCTCCGTTAATGTCCAATAAGTGTTATAATAATTAGTCTTTTTCCCCTATTTGATTATTTGCCAGAATAGGAAAGAACAAAGAAACACACATATAACCAAAATATGGCATAATTTTAATAGGAACTTCTGTTCAACAAATGATAGATATGTATATGTAAAAGGGCAGGTAGGGAGACAAGTAGATCTATATATAGATATTCATACCAGGTACAGATGGCATATGTTGTCTCATGAGAAGTTTTTCACCAGAACACATTTATTTATAATTCCATTTCTTACTAGACAAGAAAATGTATAGATTCGTTTTTGTATATGCTCTAATATGCCAGTCTGAATAATAATAAAAGTAATAATAATAAGCTTTCAAAACAAACTACATCTCAAAAATTTTACATTTTACATTTTACTTTACATTTATAAAGTCTAGCTTAGAAAGCAATGCCTTAAATAGTTTGCTTATAAACGTTCTATGGAGTCAGATTTAATTTTCTTACTAGAAGTAAATATAATATGCCTATTTTTCTATCAGAGATAATTTTTCTACCAGATGCATTTCGTGGGATGACAAATACCAAATGCTTCCCTCTCCCTCTCTCTATCTCTCCTTCCTTTTACCTCTCTTCCTCTTGCTTCTTTCTTTAAAAATATATAGAATTTTAAAAGAATATTTTACATTTTTTTCTAGTAAAAAAGGGGCAAAGCGAATGTCTTCTGATATTCTGAAGTAGATAGCAAATCCTTCTTCTGTTTTTAAACTTTACTTGAAGTTTAAACACAGAGAAATGAGAAAAATCTTAACAGCTCAGTGAATTACCACAAAGCGAACTCACCTGTAACCAAGAGCCGGTCATAACATTGAACCTTTTTGCACTAGGAGGAGCCTCTTATGTCTCCCCCAGTCATTAACCCTTCACTCCTTCGAAAGAAAACAGCTATCATTAATTCTTCACATAAATATCACTAATTCCTACCTGTTTATGACTTGAAGTAAATTAAAACATAAAACTGGAATTGTTTTGTGTCTCGCTTCTTTGCCACAAGATTTTGAGATTATTTAAATTGTTTCATATAGCTATTGTTTGCTCTTCAAATCCTTATTAGTAGGCAATTCATTACCACGCTGATTAACCTTTTAATTGTTCCCAGCGTTTGGCTGTTAAAAATAATTAAGGTCTGAACATTCTGGTAAGAATCAGATGTACTCATGCATGCATTTCTGTTGAAAATACTAGGATACTGAAGAGTGGAATTGCTGAGTCACAACGTGTTTATGGTATGGACTGTCCCTCAGTCACCCAATGTGTTTGTACCAATGGTCCTGGCACCGGACATGTAGAATCGTTTTCTCCTTCTACAGCCTGGACAGCTCAAGGTATAGGAAACAACTTTTTACCTTTCACCATATCAGGGGGTATATAATGATAACTCCTGTAGAATTTACTGATAGCATTTGGGTTAAATCCTTATCGGATATTGAGTTCATAATTTTTTGGTTCACTTCCCTGTTCAAGTTCCTTGCATTTATTTCTATTGGGTTGTCTGTGTTTTAAGAAATTATCCAGCAGTGTTTTGATTATTCTGGTCATAAGTTGTTTTTCAGTGAGTGTCCTGCTTGCCTTTTCAATCTGTTTAAAATATTTTTTTTTTTGATGAAGAGAGAATTTCCTATTAGAGGTAGATTAATTTGTCACTATTTTTCTCTGTATTGTTAATGTTCCTTGTGTTAAATCATTTATTTACCAAGCTCATAACTTATTCCCCTATAACACTTAAAATTATGTACGTACACATAGTTCTTTTCCAATTCTTCTATCAGAATTTTGTATCAAGTGTTTGCTAGAAAAAAGAGCTATTTGTAATTTCTGTTTTCCTATTTCTTGAAGAGATGTCTAAGATTGACATGATTAATTTCTGAAATGAACAGTTGAATTCATTAACAAAGTCAACTGGACCATGAATTTGTTTGTGGGAAGGTATTTAATTATATATTCTATAAATTATTAGTTTTTCAAATTTTATTAATTTAATGTCCATAGGATTTGCAGTGAAGTCTCCCTTAATTCCTGAAATTGATCTTGCCAAAAAATTATGAAGTTTATTTGTCCTTTTCAAAAACCAGTATTTCTTCGGTTGAGCTCCTTAAATTTATTTTCTTCTGTTACTTTTATTAGTATCATCTTTCTTTTTATTTCATGTGGATGCAATGTGTTATTTTCAATCACAGAAGGATGTATAGCTAATTTTTTAGCTTGTTTGCTTATTCAGTGAATGCATTTAAGACTGTAAAATGTTCTTTAAGTATGGCTTTGCATCCTACAAGTGTTAATAATTACATTTCACTTATCATTTAGTAAAGCATGTTACCAGTTTTCATTGTGATTTCTTCCTGGAACAATGAATTATTTTGACCTCTATATTTCTTAATTTATAATCTATAAATTTTTCCAACTATTGGATTGTTATATATATAATTTAGCTATATATCACTAGCTAAATTGGTGGTGGTATGTATGAGAACATAGTTAATATGATTTTAATCTTTTAAACTTGGTGACATTTAATTGAATATATGACCAAATTTTGAACTTTTCTATTTACTTATTTCTTATTGCACTGACTAGAAATTCCAGTACATGAGTTTAAATTGCTCCTCTTGTGAAGATCAATTGACTATATTTGCATGGGCCTCTTTCTAAGCATTATATTTTGTTTCATTGACCTATTTATCTGTTATTTTTGCCAGTATCATTCTGTCTTGATACAGATTTATAGGATGTCTTGAATTTGGATAGTGTGAGTCCCCTGCATTTGTTTGCTTCTTTAGTATTATGTTGGTATTCTGGATCTTTTGCCTCTTTATATAAATTTAGGATCAGTTTATTGATATCTACAAAACAAATTGTAGGGATGTCAGTTAGGAAACACTGAAACAATAGATCAAGTTGCATGGATCAGCATCTTAACAACATTGTTTTCCTATCAATGAACATAGAATATATTTCTATTTACTTAGATCTTCTTTGATTTCTATTATCAGAGTTTTGGAGTTTTCCTCATATAGACGCTGTATGTATTTTATTACATTTGCACATAAATATTTAGGGGGGGGTGCTAATACAAATGATAATTTGTGTTTTTAGTTTCAAATTCCAAAAGTTCATTTCTGACATTTAAAAAAGCGACTGACTTTTATATATCAATCTTGCATACTATAGCTAGTATACTAGTGTATTGCAGCTGTTAAACTAGGCTTGCCCATCAGAAATAAATTCCACTGGGTCGTGGTATATAATTCTTTTTAAACATTCCTGGATTCAATTTGCTAATATTTTGTTGAGAATTTTTGCATCTATGTTCATGAGAAAAGTTGGACTGGAAAATTAGCAAGAAACAGTATTTCCCCAAAAATATTTTAAGAAGCATTGCCTACCTTATAGAACTACTAAAATTATTGTTAGAATGTATTAAAACCTGTTAATGCAATAGTTTACTATATTTTACAAGCTAGCTATTCAATAAGTATTCATTGTGACTCATATTCTCATATTGTATGTAGTAACAGCCTTGAGTGTCCCATTTCTGAAAATAGAGAAAAAACTAGCTACCCGCTATTCAAGTAAGAATTCCCAAAGTGTATTAGAGACAGGTTTATATAATCTCTAAATTTTCTTCCAATTCAATTGCTTTATGTACCAAAAGATCAGGTCTAGGCAGTTGTGTCATTGCTTTTTCTTTCATTTGTTCTCAAGTGACAGAATTTGCCTTTCTATTACTGAGATTCCTATACATGGTAACTGCATATTTAAGCTTCAATAATAGCACACAGTTATGTTTTTTTGTTTTGTTTTCCAGTAAGGACATTCATGGTTTGACAACATTTCAATTAGTTCTCCATATAGTGATCCAATTGTTTTCACTTTTCTAATGAGAAAAGCCACAGGTGAAATTGTTAGGTGATCTTGATTTGTATATAGATGGCTGGGAGCAAGAATAGGTGGGTCAAAGAACCAATCACTTCACTCTTTCCTCTTCATAACTCTCAAACTATGGAAATTTCTGACCTCTAATAAGAAAATGTACATTTAATCAGTGTTTGTTGGGAATAATTTTAAATAGGTTTCACCTTTGGATTATTGTTTTCCAGAGGCTTATGTCTTCCAATTACATTCTTCTCATTTTATTCTGAATTACTATTGTTGCTTCACGCTTCAATGTTTTTGTTTTTTTCTTACTGTTTTAAAAATGAATCCAACTCTTGCCCCCTGTACCAGGAACAATAATGAAATACATAATCAGTGTAATGCTTTATATTGTCCCAAAGGGACTTTTATCCTGATTAAAAATTAAAGGTAACAATAATAGTTTTAATGTTTTCTTTGAGTAAAAATATTTTTCTATATTGGATCTCAGTCATAATGATTAAGTGTGGCTAGTGTCTGTTATAAATGAACTGCTTTAGAATAATTGAAATAGCAGTGAGGTTTAGAAGACTAAGTTTGAGCTATGTGTTCTGACGAAGGTCAAATTTCACATGTAACGAAGTTTTTTGATGTGGACTTAAACTGTATATCTGTGAAGTAACCAGAAGTATTTATGGGCATCCTGTGTGTGCACAGCACAGTGGAAGGCATGCTGAAGGGCATAAGTTATAAAAGGCATCATCTAGCCCTAACTGGTCTGGCTTAGTGGATAGAGCATTGGCCTGCAGACTGAAGGGTCCTGGGTTTGATTCTGGTCAAGGGCACATGCCCAGGTTGCAGGCTCTCATAATTTTGGCTTTATAAGTCAAGTGCAATAAAGTGGCCAAATCTCCTGAACTATGGTGTTGGCACTCTCTCTAAAAAGAGCTGTTATCTGCTCTAAAATAACAAATTGTATTTCAATTTCATAACTTGATATCCTCTTAATTTTGCATGACCTTAGTTATTTTCTGGATTTCGCCTAACTCTAAATTTCTATGATAAAATATAATGCTACATAGCTATGTCTAAATGTTAAAACTAGATGAAATAGTCAATATACCTTTATGTGTGTTGTATCATATTAATTTAATTAATAAGGAATTCAGTGATGCACCTTTACCTTGGGTCCAATTCATGAGTTCTGCACAAGATACAATGTTGTTGAAGGAAGTGTAGCAACTGTGTACATGATTGTTTGTCACCTTGTTGAATATTAAACAGCTGCATTGATGTTGCCAATGTTTCGAATGGCTGCAAATCACATGCTTTTCTAAAACTGCAGACCTATGTTTCCATTTTGCAACTCTGATAAACAAGCCAGGAATTTAAAATGAGTATCAAGTTATGAGTCTAGGTTGTAAATATTCCAATACTCAGGCTAATGAAAGTGTATAAGTTCATGGGAAAGGCATCAACTTTTGTCTTTGGAAATCATTATATGGCCCTTTTGCTGCAGATTTGCCTACTGCCGAGCTTTCTGGTAATGTTTAACATATTTTACATTTCCTCTCTTTAGTCACTTGATGAAGCCAAGAAAGTCTCTATGTAGAGTCCTGAGAGGCTAAAACAATCCAAATTTGGATGCAACTTTTACTACAGATATGGAAAGGGGAAAATGCACAGATGAATAATTAGAGAAGTGAGAATTTACTCTATCTGCATGTTAATATAATGCTTGACAGGCCAGAAATTTATCTAGTTTTGAAAAAGAATCAATAATTATTTTTGAATTCTCATCTACTCCTCAGCTTTGTATCTTCTTTGATTTTTCTCTCCAAAATAATTTTAAAATTTTAATATTTAATCTAAAGTTTTGGAAATGACCACACTGGAAATCCAGTCACTTGTGGGCAGGGTATTAGAATGAATCTTTTATTTCTCCAAAGCACAGTTTATGCAATTTGCGCTAGTAGAAATGTAGTTGCTCTGAAAACTATCATTTGTATTGTGTTGATATTTTAGAAGTACAGCTTTTTAAAAGTAGTCTTTTTAGCTCTAAGAGCATTATTTATCAGGGGCATGACTCCAATTCAATTAACAGAATTGTGGGTTTTGCTTGTGTAGGAGCCATAATAATATTACTTTTAACATTCACAGCCTTAGTATTACTTTGTAATATTTTGGCTTATAACGAAGTTAGAGGGAAATAATCAAGGGCCTGATGACCTTGCGTCAGCTCTTATTTCCACTATTTAGCACCTGAATGACCTTTGGGAAGCCCATGGCTTTCTCCAAGAGAATGTTGACCTGCTTATCA
The DNA here is from genome assembly GCF_028538775.1 of Myotis yumanensis. Classification (NCBI taxonomy): domain Eukaryota; kingdom Metazoa; phylum Chordata; class Mammalia; order Chiroptera; family Vespertilionidae; genus Myotis; species Myotis yumanensis. The sequence continues at coordinate 14,146,949 of NW_027223755.1, forward strand.
AATGAGATTAAAATGACTTTTAACTCTCTTTTTATCTACAAAACTAGGTCACAGTATGTGATCATGCATGCACAACTCTGCTCAAACCTCTTGGCCATATTACAAACTTAAGACAATTCCAATTCCAATGACTACATATGAAGTTTACAAGACACGTGAAAAGAGAATTATGATCTAAGCCATAGTAGTTGCTCTAAAATGTGCCTTTTAGAACTTATTGGTCACATAAAAGAATCTTGATAATTTTGGCAGGTCAAACAATTGTCTGTAGCATTGTGTAACCCTGGAAGCCATATCTATTCCTCAGGATGATAAACATGGAGAATTACTCATGGGACCTTTTCATGTGATAAGCCTGCCAGAAACTCACATGATTTATGCTTTTGTTGATTGGACTGGAATCAATCGGCTACCCAGTTTAAACAGCAAATGAGGCCGAGAAGTTTAGTCTAGCTCTATGTACAGGAAGGATAGACAGTTTTGTTTGATGAGACATCAGTGAGACTCATAGTCTGGTAACAAATACCATTTCATCCTTCTTTCTACTCATAGGGGCTATACCTCATTCCTATATCCAACCACAGATCAAAGGTTTTGAAGGATGCAAGTCCGTTTCATTGGCCCCAGATATGGAACTTCCAAGTCTAGTTACCTATAAACTAAAGATTTAAACTATGAGCCCTCCCCCACCTTTATTCTTATAAACCCAACACAGACTATTAAAGCAGGGATAGTGTAATTGAACTAAATTTTTTTTATTTCTTGTAGTTCCTGGCCTGTTGGGGTCCAGCCCCAGCAGGTCCAGGGGTTCCCCAAGGTGTGGACGGAGTCGGCGAAGAATGTTTTACATGGAGACAGCGTTCAGAACTCTTTAGCTCTCTTTAGGCTCTGTGGATCTTCCTGTGCCTGGCGGAGGCCACAGAGAAAGATCCTGAGGCAAGCTGAGCCTTTATTTTTATAGTCAGAGGTAAACAAGGTAGTGGTTATCAAAGTTACACTGTTCTTGTGAGTTTCACTTGTTTACACTCTTCTTGTGAATTTCACTTGTTTTTGTTCTTGTTCTTGCTGCACTTCCCTCAGCCCATTAGCTTCCCAGATAAGATCTAGGGAGGTCATAACCTCAAGCCTAATTATGCTTAAGAGGACTGTGCCCTCTAAGCTGGGACTTGTTTGTGACTTTGCCAACAGGCCAGTCCGAGGTTTAACCCTATAGCGGCTCCCCACACTGGCCCAATAGTTTTTCTCTCCACATACAGGCAGCTATCATGAGGTTATTAAAAATAATGGCATTAAGTGAAAGAGCATGTTCATATATATGTCACAGCCTGAATATTAATAAGACTGTCACACAAAGCTGCTTGTAACTTATTTCATTCTTTTGCAGTATAGAGGCAATCCGTTTTTCCAACACTTCAAAGCCCTAAATTACTATCCTGTTTACTTTCATTTCTTCATATAAATAGACTCGTTCTCTTCCAAGTTTATCTTTTCTTGTAACCCTTGCTAAAAGCAGAGAGTAAAAGCCAGAACGCATTATTACCCCAAAACTCTGCAGCATTTTCACCTCTGTTTAAGCTCAGTGGCAGGTGCTTATTTTGCTAAATATTTTTGTGCTGCTGCATAACATCATTTCTACCCACCAATATCTTTTAAATTATTCCCCAGGTGTAATTGGGAAAAGCCTCTTAAGCAGGCACCAGGAGATTTGCTAGAAATTTCAACATGAACATTTCCCTGTAAAACAGGCTTTACCTAAATTGTCTGCACACCTGACTTATTCCCGTGTCAGTGCTTACAGGAAGCATACAGAGGAGGTCACAGCTTAATGAAAGGTGGCTTGTCCTTCAATCCCTGAAGTCTGAGAATCATTTAATGGCAAAGTCCCCTGGACAGCTGGGAGAGAAGTCAAACCTCTCTGCTTGCAGGCCTGCATGTCAGAATGTGTTGGCATCCCCTTAGTTCCAGATCAGTCCCTTCAAGGATCAATTGGACGGAGATTTCCTGGAGGTACCCTGCCTCAGGCATTAGCATCCCATTCTAATTATTTTTATTATCCAGGTCACCATCATCAACAGAATCTGCTGAAGGGTAGTGTTACTTTTGGGCTTAGGTAATGTAGACATTCTGGCTGTTTTAGTGATAACACTATTCAACTCCTGCTATTATTCCTCTAACCCTGCATTCTTAAACATGGTACCTAAAAATAAATACCTTGTGTATTTATAAAATGAATTTGCACCTGAATGACATTTTGGCATTTCTAGTCTAATTGTGACTCATAAAAAGTTAGTCAATGCATATCATTAGGACTTCGTGAAGGTTATTTCATATTTTTTTGCCTAGCTTTAATCTGGTGACCAACCCCCAACCCTACTTACTTTAGGGCTTTCTTCCATTCAATGAAGGTAGTCATTTGCATAAAGAGTGCATTGGGCTCTGAATCAATCTATCTATCATCTATCATCTATATACCTACCTTCCTATAATTTTTAAATAGCTTTATTGCACAATCAATTATGAAGGCCATGAAGTCCTATAATTTGCTCTCTGTAAGCTGGAGAACCAAGAAAGCCAGTGGTTTAATTCAGTCCAAGCCTGAAGGCCTGGAAACTAGAGGAACAAATGTTATAAGTCTTGGTCTGAGTCCAAAGGCCCAAGAACTAGGAGTGCTGATGTCCCAGGGCAGAGGTTGTATGTCCCAGATCAATAGAGAGAGCAAATTCACCCATCCTTAGCCTTTTTGTTCTATTTCATCCCTCAACAGATTGGAAAGGGCAATTTTCTTTATCCAGTCTAGCAATTCAAATGTTAATCTCTTCCAAAAACACTTAAATCAACATACCCAGAGATCATGTTTTACCAGGTGTGTGGCCATCCTTAGCCCACTGAGGCTGGCACATTAAAAATAACCATCAAAACTACTTAGATACATAGGAGAATCAAAGCATGAACCACTCTCCATAAACTCTGTTTACCTTTGCACAAATTCCACTTTAGTTACCTCCTCTAGCATAGTCATATAATGTAAGAATGACTATCACTTCATTTATTCATACCTATACTAGAGGTTCGTGCACTGGGCAGGGGGTGTCCCTCAGTCCAGCCTGCACCCTCCCCAATCTGATATCCCTCTCACAATCTGGGACTGCTGGCTCCTAACCACTCTGAGTGCCAGCCTGATAGCCTCCTAACCACTCCCCTGCTAGCCTGATCGTCCCAACTGCCCTCCCCTGTGGGGCTGAGGGGACGGGGGGACTGAGGCTTGATGAGGCGGGGCTGAGGGGACTGGGTGCCGCCATCTTGTGGCTGTGGGCACCGCCATCTTGTGAGGGTGTGACAGTCAATTAGCATAGTCCCTCTTTATTAGATAGGATTATGCCTACATTTCTAACTGTTGTTAATCAAGACATGTTCTTCTTGAGTGAAAAATGGCCATCTGTATTTCACTGATGGAATGCATTTTAGTCTCAAAGTATAAAATATGAATGAACACATTTAACACAGCTTGTTTTCAACAAACAAAGATAGAGATATAAGTATAGCTATATGCATATCTCAATGTTCTTTAGTATTTAAAGAGAAATTTATTTTTCTAAAATTTTTAGTCAACATGAGATTAGAATGCATGCAGTGTAAAAGTCCTCCTCAAAACACTAGTTGTTGTTCAAATGTAAATAGGTCATATTTTTCTTCTGTGAAAACCCATTACCAATATATATTTTAAAATCCTGCAATAATAATAACTTAATACCATAATAAAATAAGGAAATGAGGTAAAACCAAGATTGATAATTTTGTTCATATATTATTTATGGCAGTTGCTATTATAGCAAAAACAAAGTAGTCCTAAAACTTACACCATAAATAAAACAACCTATAAAACACAATAAGACGATTTGTATAATCAGAATTTGGAAATTATCAATTATATTATTCTATATAAAGATAAAAAATATTATATGGCTGTTAAATGCTTACAAATGACTTTGACAAGCAAACTAAAATGAATTATGATTCAAAAATATTTATGTTTGCTAATTTTCAAAAATAAAACATTAAAGATACATATAAAATATTAGCATTTTATTCCAGGGATGGTAAAATTACATTATGTCTTAACTTTTTCCTCTATATATTTCACATATCTACAATAAACATGTACTTTGTATTCAAAACCAACAAGCCTTACTAAAATAATATATTTGTATGTATAAACAGGGGATTAAAAAGCAGTTTTCTTTTTCCCCCCTCTAATAGGGTTGTTGTTGTTTTCCACAGCTTGCCTATGCAAGAGAAAGCTATAGCTTATACACTATTTTCCTCTGTCATTGGACAGGCAAGAAAATTCATGTGAAATAACTTAGCATCCCTGTTTTCTCAAATGAGCTGAGGCTCCCTGCAGGTGTCCACATTGAGGGGCCTCACAGTGTGAAGGATGAGAGAAGTGCATCTGTCCCATTGAGAGTACAAGGTCCCCCTGGAGCAGTGCTTTCTCAGCAGCCCCAGGCCTGCCGGTTTGGGGGCACCAATTGATTGCTTTGAACTGTATTATTTTTTATCCCATTTCTGCCAATATCTCTGAGATTCCTGGCTCTTTGGGTCATCCCTCATATAAAACCTTAAATACATTATGGAGTGAAATCTTTGAAGAATATATGGTCAAAAGCAAAACCAATGAAATTTAATACCAAAAATTATATTGACACTCTTATTTATGAAATTAAATGCATTTTAAGTAAATTCCTGCAAGATAAATGTCCCAATTGTCATAACAGTCTTAAAAAGTAAGCTAAAATATGTATCTAATCTCAGTAATAATATAACTTCCCTGTCTACACATTTAAATCATTTTGAGTATTAGTTATATCTCTGTCCTCTTTCCATGTAAAACTCTAAAATAATTTTTTTTCTTAATGTACAATTAGAAGAGAAAACTTTATAATCCAAACAGGAATAAAATCCATTGTTTTAATATCTCCACTCAGAAATAGTTTTTTTTTTTTTTAAATATATTTTATTGATTTTTTACAGAGAGGAAGGGAGAGAGATAGAGAGTTAGAAACATCGATGAGAGAGAAACATCGATCAGCTGCCTCTTGCACATCTCCCACTGGGGGTGTGCCCGCAACCCAGGTACATGCCCTTGACCGGAATCGAACCTGGGACCTTTCAGTCTGCAGGCCGACGCTCTATCCACTGAGCCAAACCGGTTTCAGCTAGTTTTTAAGTTAAAGAAAAAAAAGATATAAATTACTTCTTGAAATTGTAATTTACAACAATAATGACATGAAGAAAGTGAACATAAATGGAATGAGGGTGGTTTTTATTTTTTATTTTTACTTATTTCTTTATTTTGGGAGAGTGGGAATCCGAGTGGGAAGAAAACCACACCAATGGAAAGAAATAGCTGCTTTCCACAAAGCAGGAGGCTCAGAAACAGCAAACTGACATTGTGCTGTGTATTTTTATTTCAGGCATTCAAAACATAATGCAGAAAGTCCTCCTCACATATTTTATTGTTTCCCGTGGAGGGTTAGGATCTTATTTATCATTTAATGCTTCAAGTAAAACTAATTGAATTCACAGTCTGAATTAAAAAGCATGAAAAAAAAGCTTGATACTTCTTAGCCTTTGAATCAACTGTACTTTCATTTTCTCAAGAAAGTGTTAAAGAATGATAAAAATAAATGAATTGTTCCTACTATTAGATCCCTGAAGACACTAGATTTGCAATCAATCAATGATTTTCTATGTACCAGAACATCTTACTTCTGCCATTAAGATACGATTTTAAGGTGGGGGTGAAAGTAAATTGGATTATTAAGTTATATGGTTGAAATTAATCAAGATTTTCATTATCTGTGGCATTGTACTGATTTTTCTATGCCTCATTTATCTTTCTGCCCTATTTTTAACTAAACTTACATCTACACATGCACACACAGTATTGGTTGAGTTGGAAAAGCAACATTGAATTAGTTACTTTTGAAAATTATAATGCATTGGTATTGTTTTGTTCTCAGCATATTCAGGTTTATATTGTGTTCTGGACCATAACAATCAAAGTAAACATTGTAATGACAGAAAAATTTAAAGGGTTTAAAGTCAAAGTGTACCACATTTAAATCTTTAAATACAGTAATTACTTTAAATCTGCATGACATAAGCTGATTATGCAAAACATGAAATAGAGGATTTTTTAATGTTAATGACAATAATATGGACAAAGCAGTGTGCATTAAGAGAAAGGAGCAAGCAGATTAGCCTCGCTGACATTTTATCTGTTACATTATTAATATTTTCAATAAGATCAACTTAATTTAGAAATATTTTGAAAGACAGAGCTTTAGATGTAAGTGCTAGCACAATGGGTCAGCAGAGGTATAATCCTCATGAAGACACAGTGTTGTAGAGCTTCCCCATGACAGCTGTCAGCACTGTGAAAGCTTTAAGATCTCTCCACATATGTGACAGCCTGGCTTGTCTAAGCAGTTCTAAGTTGTGCATAGAACATAGAAATGTATCTTCATCAGCATAATGAGTTTTCTCTTGAAATGACATGTTTGTAAAGGATGAATAAGAGACACTGGCTTTTAAAATTGACCAGCATATAGGATAATATGATACATGTTTAGCATTTGTTACCTTTATTACCCAATTAGAATCCCGGTGCACGAATTCATGCACCAGTAGGGTCCCTCCGCCTGGCCTGTGGGATTGGGCCAAAACCGGCTCTCCAACATCCCCCAAGGGTCCTGGATTGCGAGAGGATGAAGGCCAGGCCAAGGGACCCCACCAGTGCACAATTGGGGCCAGGGAGGGACGTGGGAGGTTGGCCAGCCTGGGAGGGACCGAGGGAGGGTTCCAGGGTGAGTCCGACCCTTCTCACTCAGTCCTGATCAGCTGGATCCCAGCAGCAAGCTAACCTACCGGTTGGAGCATCTTCCCCCTAGTGGTTAGTGCACGTCATAGCGACTGGTTGACTGTCTGCCCTCTTGTGTTCAGTGCATGTCATAGCGACTGGTCGACTGGTCAACTGTCTGCCCCCTGGTGGTCAGTGCACATCATAACGAGCGGTTGAGCGGCCTTAGCATATCATTAGCATATTACTCTTTGATTGCTGTTGCAAACATTGGTGAAGGCAAATCTTTTTTTCTAAATTTAGATTCATAAGTGATAATATTTGGCTTGCAGTTTTAATTCCTAATGCCTGGATCACTGACATAATCCATGTTTTTATTGTTTTTAGACATTTTGCTATGAAATGATAAAGTACACAATATCAGATTGAACCATAAATTATTGCCCTTTTGTCAGTCTAAACACTTGATGATCAGCAATTATTTACTGTTTAAACTAATACAGCTGAAAATAAGAGTTTTATAATGGCCACTTTCAGTCTCGCCTACATGGCCTCACATCGCTTGCAGAGTTGATTATAATTCTTCTTGTCACAGTTTCTTCACTGAGCTTCCAGGACCCTATTCACAAGATTTCCACCACTTCTCACATTAATCCTCTTCAGTCTCTCAGGAATATTCTTCCATCTCTAAGCATTTACCTTTGACCTGTTCCACCGTAGCCTTCTCTTTACACGTATTTTCTTGCGGATCTTATGTAGCACCAAGACTTTTAGCTTTTACTTCAGCCAGAGCTCTGTGAGAACTCCAGACTAATATATGCAAGTGCCTATTTGCTTTCTCTTTCTGTTTCTAATTCACCTGTCAAATTTACTGTTTCAAAACTGATATTCTGACCAACTTGACTCCAAACCTGCTCCAATTGCAGTGTTTCTCATCTCAGTGGTTGGCAACTCCAGACTGAAAATCTACTGGCAGTCAATTTTTCCCTTTCTCATTCTTCACATTCTATTAGGCAACAAATCGTATTGTCCCCAATTTCAACGCAGTAAAAATGCCAGCTGGTTCTCACCACCTCCATTGCCATCACTGGAAATGTCTCCTTGTCCTCTCTAACCCTGGTCCCCAAATAGCCTCTGAGTGCCCTCCCCGTTCCTCCCCTTGCTCACCACAATGTGTCCTCATCATAGAAGCCTGAGTAATTCTTTCTGAATGCAAATTGAGCCATGTCACTCTTCTACTTGAAGCACTCCAATAGTTCCTCATTATCTCAAAAAATAAAAGACAATGAGCTTACAATGGTATGCCTATAGAACGCTACATAATTCTCTCCCCCTGGACCCTCTCATACCATTTTCACCTTGTTCTCACTTTTTACTAACCTTTCTTCGTCTCAACTCTGCAGAAGCCACACTGGCTCCTTTATGTCCCTTGAAAAATACAAAAGGCATATCTCTGCCTTAAGAGTTGGCACGAATTGTTTGCTCTGCCTGGAAAGTATGTCCTCCAGGTTATAATGTTGGGATGATGTTTTCACCTACTTGAAGTTTTTGTCCAAATGCCAACTTCCTGATGAGGCCACCATGCAAATTCATCAGAATCCCTTTGACACTCCCCATGTCTATTTCTCATGCCTTTCTAATAAACACTTCTCTCACTAAGATATGGAAAAACTTGATCTTTCACAATTCAAATATGTTCATTTAACATATTCATTCAGATCGAGCATTCATTCATTCATTCTCTACTTTCTGCTGTCAGTGGCAAAGATTTCCCTTTTGCTTAACTGCTAACTTTCCCCCAGGAAACCAGAATGAATAATAAGTATTTTCATTCCTGGGGTCTCTTTGAACTTTTGAGGGGAAAAACCTGAGAAGTGGGAGAAAATGGGAAAGAAAAATTGGGGATTTCATTGATAATGGCATGTGAAGAGAGATGAAGATTGACTGCACTCTGGGGAGACTTCTGTTGCATTTGGTGTTTCCTTTGTTGCCTGAAATGCCAGGAGCAAAGCCTGTGTTTCCCTGGTGGATGTCAGACTAGACACAGAGTTGCAGCCTTTCTTGGACACAGAGACAGTGGCTGAAATCAGCAAAGTTTATATGTTTCTTCTACTTTAACAGGAAAGTGCATGTTTGTGAATACACAGCATCTCTGATAGTATAGCCTTTCACTATGTTTTGTTTTATTACCAGTAGGTTGAAGAAGTGCCAAGTATTGCATTTGATAAAATTGTTTTAAGAATGATTTGGAGGCCTAGGAGAACATTAACTTCTAGAGATTTCCCTTTGCCTCTGTCATGCACTTCTCAGGAAAACTAGCAGCTGTTGCCTCAGACCCCAATTTCAGAAACGGAGATTTCAGTTTGGGAGGAAAGTTCATCTTTATTTCTGGGGTGTAGTTTTTAGGCAACTCCCCCCCCCCCCCCCCCCCCCCCTGCAAGATGCAGGCTGTTTAGCAAAGCCCCAAGTTGGTTGTCTGTGAATTTCAACTTCTTTATTCCTAATCCTATAAGACTCTCAATCATGCTGCCCACACTCACAGGGACTCAGCTACTCAGTTTAGAATGGAAAAACAAATCTTTTGAATTTCTATCTGCTGCCGGATCTGGGCCTAGTCATGCCTTACAGCCTTGAAAGGTCCTAGTGATATTTGTACTTTGCCTCTGGTTCTTAGCAGGAGGGTTGTTCTGAATTTTCTAATTCACTCTACTGGGGAGAAATGTTCCACATTTTCTATAATTTTAAATAATTTTCCATTTCCTAAGAAGAATACATTTTTTTCTTAGAGCATTTGAATAAAGAGTAGGCCAGTCAAGATTGCCCACATCAAATCAGCAAAGAAAACAGAATGACTGGTGATTACTTTATTCATTATACTTGCACAGCAAGCATTCGATAATAACAACAAAAATTAGGGCAATATTAAACTATGAAAAAATAACCACCATTCCAAATAGTTTCATAAGAAAAATATAACCATCAGGTGAAGATATTCATTCATTCACTGTTCATTTGCTCAGCAAATTGTTATTGGGAGACTCACCTGTGTTGCATTAGGCACAGAACGGGGCACAGGAGGTTTTGCACAAAAAAAGACCTATATGGATCCTTCCTTCTTAGATGGCCTAACGTCAAGCATATGGTGAAATGTATATTTCATTTTCATGAGTAGCAAAGGGTTATGCATCTTCAATTTTTAAGTTGAAATAGGCCTTAGATATAATTTAGTCAAATTTTCTCTGATTACTGGAAAGGAAAAAGTTCCATTCAATTTCCCAAGGTCTCCTGGGTTGTTAGTGGATGAACACAGAACAAAACTCTTCCTTTCAACTCCCCAGGGGTTCTTTTTGTTATATCACAATGGCCCCTTAAATCAAAAGAGTAGTTTGGACCATCCTTACAAACACATTTTAGACATTGGAAATAATGCTGTGTCTCTGAATTTGTAGATATGATGATTGAAATGCCATTTTTGTAGATGTAACTTCAAAAACTAACAAGTAAAAATATATTTAGATTAAGTTGGCCCACTATTGTTAATCTAGTGTACTTACAGACTATTAGGCTTGAAAATAGTTATATCAAACATGAATGAGCACTTCAAACATATTCTATAGTAAATATTACTTATAAATCTAGCAGCTTTTCTCAAAAATCATTTTCTGGACCACTCAGTTCTGCTAAGACTTTCCTATTATTCTCATTATTTTAGTCATAAAAATAAAATGGTAGTTTTATATTTATTTCTATGATGAACTAACAATTTATGATATTTAAGGAAAATAAAAGAATTACCATAAACATAGCTTGCAACTGAAATGTCATCATATATGTGTGTAACATTAGTTATAAATCTATGACTTTATTTTCAATATTTGTTTGATAAATTATTAAGCTCTATTAGTACTTTCCCTTGTTTTTGTTTTCCTAATAAAGTAAAAATGTTTTTAATTTTATTATAAATTATTGTTACTGTATTTAAATGAAATAAAATAGAAGTAATATGTGCATAATATTAAGGGACATTTTTCTTCCAATAGTTGCAAAAGTTTGATATGCCAGACTGTACTTTGAGTCAGTTTGACAATCTTTGCAGTAAGAACATCCCAGTATTTTTATAGAAATTAACAATAACTCACATAATCAGAAAGGAAAAAAATGATGTCTTACAATGACTAGAGGAGATATATTAAATTCTTGGAACAATTATAACTGTCACTACTCAACAGTGGAATTATTCCATTGGTACATATTTAAGTAAAAAGTTGTAATGATGTGTTCATTCTATTTCATAAATAAGGTTCACAATTTGCAAAAATACAGAGAAAATAATGGCCCATCCTCATTTCTAACAAGAGAATGTAGAAGTTGCAATGTTTTGCTTGCATTCATATTCCAAGCAGCATATTTAAAAAGATAATAGTCTGGCATTAAGTGGAAGAATTGAAAAAAGTCTAAATTTAACTATCTTTTGTTCCATGGCAATAGCTGCTAAGGACATTGTAAATAGTGAGAAGGGTAAGTTTTCTTTTTATTGCAATCCCTAGTGAAATCAGGGGAAGAACATGCAGTTCTTATTATAATAAATAAAATGAAAGCAAGGTCTATGCTTCTCAGAACTCAATTTTGAAAGAGTCAAATGAAATAAATAGAAACAAGGATTTCAGCTCAAAATGTGAAGTTTATGTAAGTAGCGATAACAAATTATTGACACTTTTACTTTGTATACATCAATAAATCATCCATTCTTTGCTCATATCCTTATGACCTTCACTTATTTTGGGGAAAATGTGTCTTTTCTAATGATTTTATTATTGGAACAATAACGTTTTACTGTGTCACTGTGCTTGATGAACAGAAATTTGAACTATGCATTATTGAGAATGCTCCTTTTGTAAATCTCTCACAGGCCACTTGAGAATCTGTTTCTGTTTGTTCTCTTTTGGCATACCCAGAAACCTGTGAGCAATTCCTAGAGAAACTTTTTTTTTCTATATTCACATCAAAGTGGCAACTTTTTAATGATCTCTGAGCTAGAGAAAGCCAGCGCTCCTTCTGCCTTTATGAAACTATGAAAAGAAAGCGGGAGATATTTTCTTCCTTTTCTTAATTGCCCTCCCAAGTTCCCAAAGTACGCAAAAGAAATTATATCCCCCAAAATGAGAATTGTGAAAGGTTGTTTCTATGGAATAGAGATTTTTCACTTTCTAAAATACATCGATAAAAGTGTTATATCACATATAGCTTCAGGTAACAAGGAAGAGTGCAATGACAATTTTTAAAAATACATTAATTTAGGTGGATGTAAGTGTGGTAGAGTAGAAAAAGCATGAGCATTTTGCTGAAAGAGTGATTCTTAGCATTGGGGTATTGGTCTTTTACATTGGAAAATTGTGAACTCAAGTAAGTTACTTTGTATATAGGGTCTGCTGATTTCCTTTGGTGATTTTCTGACAAAGTCACATCATTTTGACTGATTTTCTTCATTATTAAATTTTTGTCTCTAAAAAGAGTGTGTGGATATGTGAGTTTTGGCAAAGCTAAACACAACCTGGAGAAGGGATAACATATTTTCCATTACAAATGTATACAGGGCTCTAAATTATTTTCTATCTATGAGGAGATAGATGAGAGCAGAAGAAAAAGAATGGACATTGGAATTTTGAATTTGAATTTTAGACATAGCATTTAAAATATAGATAATCTAGGACTTTACTTAGATTTTCTAAAATTCATCACTTTCACCTGTAGTAAATATGATACATCATATGAAATACCTAGTGCGGTGCCTGGTGCCCACATAAATGATTCTCAGTAGAAGGTAGCAACTATTATAAATGGCAAAACATATTGTTAATAAGCATATCAGTTACCTCTTGCCCCAATAATGATGCATAATGAACCACAGAACATAAGGGTTTAAAGCAGCAACCATGAGTGTAAGGTTCTGCCTATCTAGGTCTTGCTCATCTATAATAATAAAAGTGTAATATGCTAATTAGACCGGACAGTCGAACGACCTTCTGGATGTCATTCCAGACATCCTTCCGCATGATGCTGTGGCGGCAGGGGCTGAGGCAGAGGTGGTTAGGGGCGATCAGGCAGTCAGGCGAGCAGTTAAGTGAGATCAGGCAGGCAGGCAGAGTGGTGAGGGGCGATCAGGCAGGCAGGTAGAATGGTTAGGGGCGATCAGGCAGGCAGGCGAGCATTTAGGGCAATCAGGAAGGCAGGCGAGTGGTTAGGGGTGATCAGGCAGGGAGATGAGTGGTTAGGGGCAATCAGGTAGGCAGGCAGGTGAGTAGTTAAGAGTCAGCGGTCCCAGATTGCAAGAGGAATGTCCAACTGCCAGTTTAGGCCTGATCCCTGTGGTAGTCGGACATCCCCTGAGGGGTCCTGGATTGTGAGAGGGTGCAGGCCGGGCTGAGGGATCCTGGCCCGAATTTTGTGCACCAGGCCTCTAGTCCTATCCTATACAATAAAAGCCTAAAATGCTAAGTGCCCAGTCATCTGGTAGGCTGTCCAACCAATCAAAGTGTAATACTCTAATGCAGCGGTTCTCAACCTGTGGGTCACGACCCCTTTGGGGGTCGAATGACCCTTTCACAGGGGTTGCCTAAGACCATCGGAAAACACATTTATAATTACATATTGTTTTTGTGACTAATCACTATGCTTTAATTATGTTCAATTTGTAACAATGAAAATACATCCTGCATATCAGATATTTACAGTACGATTCATAACAGTAGCAAAATTACAGTTATGAAGTAGCAACGAAAATAATTTTATGGTTGGGGGTCACCACAACATGAGGAACTGTATTAAAGGGTCGTGGCATTAGGAAGGTTGAGAACCACTGCTCTAATGGTATGCTAAGGCTGCTAAACCGCTCGCTATGACATGCACTGACCACCAGGGGGAAGATGCTCCGACTGGTAGGTTAGCTTGCTACTGGGGTCCAGCCCATCGGGACTGAATGAGATGTGCTGGAAACACCCTGGAGCCCTTCCGTGGTCCCTCCCCAGCTGGCTAACCTCCTGCATCCCTCCCTGGCCCCGATCGTTCACTGGTGGGGTCCCTCGGCTTGGCCTGAACTCTCTCACAACCTGGAACCCTTTGGGGGATGTCGGAGAACTGGTTTGGCCCGATCCCGCAGGCCAGGCCGTGGGACCCCACTGGTACACAAATTCGTGCACCAGTCCTCTAGTTGTTTATGACTGGCTGGTGGGTCAGTTGGAAACAACCAATTAGAACAGCCTCATCTGGGAAAATGTAATGTTTGCTCCACATTATCTGAGAAGTGCAATAACATAATGTATTCCTGTACTGTCAAGTCTGTTTAGTTTGTAAACCCTCCTTGCCCCTGATGTTTCCGCCCTGCTCATCGGCCATAAACCCAACTTGTCCATATTCAGAATTGAGCCAGTTACATACTGAAGTGTTCTTCCCCTATTGTAATAGTTTATGAGTAAAATGTATTTTTAACCTCTTTGATATTTCACAAGTAAAATATTTTTTTCTTTAATCATTCGTGAAACTATTCAGTGGGGTTCTGTAACGGTAGGCAGACAGCATTATTTATCCCATATAAAAGAGTGGAACTTGATGTAAAAGTTGGACTTTAGTTAACAATTGTGTATCAATACTAACTCATCAGTTTTAATAAACATATCATATTATGTAACATGTTAATGACAATGAAATATGTGGGATGGGTAAGGACAAATTTTCCATCTCAAGATTGTTAATTTTCTTGGCAAAGACCCTTTTCTCAAATAAGGTAACATTTACAGGATTTTGGGGGCCATTATTGGCCTATATAGATTAACTTAAAAAAAGTTGCTTTAAGTAATGACTATATGATGGACCCCAAAGTAGGTAATAAAGAAACAAAGAAGAAGGTTGAAACATGAAGTAAACTGTTACTAATATAATTGATGTATGGAGGGAGCTGAAAATCAGGCTCAAAATTATATAAATTATTTTATGTTGAAATTATATAAATATTAATGTGTATAGTTGCATCTAAAACACATCTCACAAATATGTTAGCAGTGATTATTTCTTGGTGTTGTTAGGGTGATTTTTATTTTATATTTAGTTTATATTTATCATAAACAACATTACATTTTTAAAAAGCTAGCATTATTTTATCTCATATAAGGACTCTTTTTGACTCCACATGGAATCAAATCATATTGACTTAAAATATATGAGATAAAACATGGCATTGTGAATCAAGTCCCCATTTAACTGAGGTCTATGTCTAAAGTTAGAACAACACAAGCTTCTAAAAATAAGAGTTTGCCATTCTAGGATAAGACACCATGTAGTCCTGACTACCTGTGGATTGGAACATCAATAGTCATTAGAGGGAGCAAGTGTTACCTCTGTCAAGAGCTTGGCAATTTATTTTTCCTCACTTAAATCCTCCCTGGATTGCTGGTAGGTGTCATTGTTAAGCTCTCTCTTGATAGTGGGGGTCTCTGACTTGAGGCTTATGTGGTAGTTACAAAGCACTGAAAACTGCAGATGAAAAGGATATTAATGCAAAACACTAACAAGCATCACAACTATAAATGGTCCTAGTATGGAGATGTTTGCTGGCATCAGAAGCTGGGAATAGGCATTTGGAATATAAAACTCTCAAAAACATTGTTTTGGAAGCATTTTAGGAAAGTTGGTAAAAAGGCGTTGCCTTGAAATATTGTTAGTCTAATTTTTTTTTTTATCAAGAAAATAATTATTCAATGACCCAAACAAAGCAAGCAACCAGATAAGAATGGTAATTTGGGGCCATATTGATCCAAGGGAATGAAATTGAATGACAAAAGTCTATGTCGGGTAAAAGACATAATTACACTGATTTCCATAGAGACATAGCAAGATGGATTTTAGTGAGGATCATTATTGACATGCTATGTTTGGAAAAAAAGACAATTGCATTAGTACGTAACTTCGTCATCATTAATATATTGATGAATTTAATCTGTTTGTTTTTGAAAGATGGTATATATATGCTTACTGTCTGCCATTTAGTTTTCATATAACTACAAAAATATTTGCACTGCTGAGTTCTGTGAGCATTGTGTGGCCATGATGTAAACAGTCACCATGAGGTAACTATCAACACTCACATTATTTATCAGTGTATTATTGCCCTTAAAGGTTCTTACTTGTATTACAAAATGTTAGCAGAATCTCAAAGTAACAGTTTTCCAATTATTTTTAAATAAAATGAAGAGCATGTTCTGATTATGTTCAAGGATCATGTCTCTGAATTTATCAACATTTTAAATCCAAATGTCATACTTAATAGTGATGTAAGATAAGCTTTTTATAATGAACTAGAGGCCCGGTGCATGAATTCATGCACCAGTAGGGTCCCTCGGCCTGGCCTGCGGGATTGAAACCAGCTCTCTGACATCCCCCGAGGGGTCCCAGATTACGACAGGGCACAGGCCAGGCTGAGGGACCCCACCGGTGCACAATCAGGACCAGAGAGGGACGTGGGAGGTTGGCCAGCCAAGGAGGGACAACGGGAGGGATCCAGGGCATGTCTGGCCCGTCTAGCTCAGTCCAATCTCGATCGGCCGGACCCCAGCAGCAAGCTAACGTACCAGTCAGAGCGTCTGCCCCCTGGTGGTCAATGCACATTATAGCGACTGGTAGACTGGTTGACTGTCTGCCCCCTGCTGGTCAGTACAGGTCATAGTGAGCGGTTGAGCGGCCTTAGCATATCATTAGCATATTATGCTTTGATTGGTTGAATGGTTGATTGGTTGACTGGACACTTAGCATATTAGGCTTTAATTATATAGGATAGAATACAGGAAATTTTGAAAGCAGATTATGGTCAGTAGTTTAATAAAATGCAGGAATTTGGGAATATAATTTTGTATAAAATTGTAAAAAAAATCTCTTTTTAATAAAGTTAAGTAACTTATTCTCAAGTAATCCCACCCAGATATATTTTACTAAAGTGATATGGCTGCATGAGATCACTGTTACTTATTGCTAAGTGAGTTAAAAAAATACTAACATATGAAAGAGTTCAAGGACAAAAAGGTATGTGTTTTTTTTTGTGTGTTTTTTTTGCCAAAGGCAGTACATCTTAAACTTTAATGTGTATAGGGATAGCTGGGAGATCATGTTGCTGATTCAGTAAATCTGGGTGGAGCCTCAATAGTCCACAGTCCCAGCAGGTTCCCATGTATGACTGCTGCTGCTAATTCAGAGACCACTTTTTTTAGTAGCAAGGCCCCAGGGTGGATCAAAGTCTTTGCTGAACAGTTATCATCAGACATAAAACCCATGGCAGGGAAAGCTTATGATTATAGAAAGCCAGTTAGAGAGTGGCTTGTAGTCAGTGTGTAGATCTTGTAGATTAAGCATGTCAATCTTGTGGCCCACAGGCCTCATGCGGCCCACAATGAACACTCATTAATGATGACTCCTTTATTTCAGCCCTTTGTATTCAGCATGTCTTTATTGAAATAAACTTATGTTTCTATGAAAACTGAAACTTTTGTTTTTTTTGCAGCCCACATAAACTTAAACCTTGTTTATTTGGCCTGTGTTAGCCTTTGAGTTTGACATGCTTGTTGTAGAAGAAGTTCACAAAAGTGATCCACTTAATGGTCAAATTGGATTTTTTTTACTGTTGTTAGCTCTAATTTTTAAATATTTTTTTCACCAAAATCTCTTTAAAACTGTGTCACCAGTAGAAATAAACACAGTACAACATTTTTAAGGGAATGAAAGCTTTCTGGTACTTATGAAGAGCATGTGTTTAGGTGAAGAAATACGAGATTTCCTTTGTATGCCTGCCAGGTTTAAGCTTAGTGACATAAATTTAACTTTTTTTTTCTTCTTGAAATTTGGGGGGGAAAAGCCAGATTTTAAGTAAATTTTTTAAAAAGTCAAATTCATCTTTGTAAATTGTACTAGTGCAAATAAATATAAGCATCTTCAGCTTTAAAAATGTCATGGAAAACACATTCACTACAATCGATTTTAAAATGTCTCTGAAAGTACACATATAAAAGATAATATAATGGTAACATTTGGGACCCTAGTAGGCTAATATTTTGATATATACATGTGTGAGATAGTGGATTGTTTGAAGTAAAAGAGAAAAAAAGAAAACATTCAGAAAGAGACAGTATATTAGAGTTGTGAAAAGTGTGAACTAGCTTTGTGTCCTTGGGCAAATCATTTAACCTCTGTCCTCCATTTCCTCATCTACAGAACAGGGCTAATTATATCTGCTCAAAGGGTTGCTCTGAATACTAACTAATACATGTAAAAAACTAAGAGCAATGCCTGACGTAAATTCTCAGTAAATGTTAGTTATTATCTGAAGTTTTGCTAAAGTTAAAATTTCCTTTGTGAAGGATCGATATTCCCAAATAATATATGAAAGCTGTCTTCAAGAGCAATGGGTAGAATTTGGGTTTTATAACAATAGCACCCTGTTAACGATTTGTAGTGGTTTGAACTATGGGCTGTGATCAGTACGATTTGGCTATGTTCATATCATCCTTGTCTGAATAATTCTGAACACTTATTTGAATACAGGGCAATATAGAACTTTATTAGCAGAATCTGTTTTGATATAAGGACAAAAAATCATTCTAGGTTTGGGTCATTGCATCTTTAAAACCATGAAAAGCTGTTTAATAATGCAGACATGCTAAAGTGAGATTGTGGAAAATACTGCTCCCAGCATAACTGCAGACTTGATGGCACTACACACACAGCACGAGAAGATGATTTTGGAAGTCAACTGAATATGAAATAACTACACGTGAATTATCAGAGACATTTTATTGGGAACTATAATTCTAAAATTTGTTGCTTAGATATAAAATTCTTAACCATGACATTTTTTGTTAATTTTTCCACTTATATTCATTAAAAGGAAAAAAATTCGGCATCTAAGGAGGTCCTTTAAATTATGAGGTTCTATTTTTAATATTAGGATAGAAAATAGGTTGTACTTTTTACATTTAGGGATTTTAGTAATGGGATAAGGTGCAAATAGCTAATTGAAGTAGCAAAAATATAAAATACATTATTCATACTGACTTTCAATAAAACCACCTTAATTGTTTGAATTGTGAAGACAGGAAGTTTTATATTGATTATGGATGCAACTTTTCATGTAGGGAAAATAGGACTGTTGCAGTAGAGTTTTCTGAGCTGGTGTGAAAATAAAATAGTGGTAACGTGTCTTTAAATTGGTATAAAAAAGACACACAAAAGATTTTATTGAATTTCAAGAAAGGCACATTGGAAGGCTATATATATTCTAATATGTGGTACAGTTTTTATCATTTTTTCAATTATGCATGCAATTATTTTTAGCATGAAAAATGCAGTACTTTTCATATTATATTCAACATTTTCAGAGAATTAAAATATTAGATCTCAATTTTAGAAAATTAAGAGCATCCAGCGAAACAAAAAGAAAAATTCAAAACTGCCTGTAAAATGTGTTTTGATAGATGGAGATAATAGTTGTCAATATATTTATGTATTTTCCACCAATATATTTTGCTGCTTTAATTAATATGTTACATATAAAATATATGTGTATTTATATGTATATTTGTGGTTATATACACATAATTATATGTCATATATATAATTTGGATCATAGTACACATATAGCCTGCTTATATTAATATTGTACACATCTTTTTAAATGTCTACATTATTTAATGTAAGATCATTCATAACTAGACATATAGGTTGGTTCTAATATTTTTTCTATGTAAAATAGAAGTGTATATTCTTAAACATTTATATCTGCATATTTCTAATTTCATTAAAATATTTGCTATGAGGAAAATTTAGGAAGCAAGTAGCATGAAATTTTGCTCGTCTTCTAAAACAGTACCACATTGCATTCTGAAGTTTGCAGCAAATTCTGCTGAGTGACAATCAAAGATCTGCTCTCAGCCATCTTTCATTATTAAACAAGTATATGAAGATTTAAAAAATGTAACAATGATCCAATGGCCATTCGGGAAAATCCAGGTGAATCACACCTTGGCCAGTCCAGACATGAGCAGCTGAAATGGCTCAGACTCTCTCTGTGAGAAAAATAATATCCATTTTAGGCCATTTTTAGTGGAGTCCTCTTTTTCTTGCCTTTTGCCTTTTATTTTTTATGCAATTTCAATTACTTGTAACTCTTACAAAGAGGCCTAGTAGGGGCATATGCTTTTCATTATTTGATATAAAAACAAAAAACCTTGTTTAAAGTATAATGAATCACATCAGCTTTCCTGTTTGGGAAAAAAATAAAAACAAACAAACAAAAAACTTGGTTCAGAAAGTAAGCAGAACCTCTCAGTGTAAAAGTAAATGTTCTCTGATATCTTCCAAACCATTTAAAAGTATTTTTGATATAAGTGTTAGGTCGGAGGGAGCCCGGGATCGGATACATGCGGACATGGGATGAGACAATGGACTTCCTCTGGAATTTCTCACAGATCTGGAATCTCTCACAGGTCAACGTGCCAGACACAGATACCTGCTTCTCCTTGAAGTTCACAGAGATCCCCACACAGATACTGACCCATTCCTGAATGTGCCGCCCACCCCCCTGCGGCCGAGACTCCCTCAGTTGAATGTGTGATGATCCCTGCTGCGGGCACTTCCTCAGTTCAGGCCCCCGCCCTCACCAAACACCTGAATAAAGAGATGTCCCTCCCTCCCTGAAGGCGCGAAATTCACTGGCCCCACCTTTTGGGCCGGTGGGTCTCCCCCGAGAACGCAAATAAACTTCTCCTTTTTCTTTCTGATTCTCTCGATTCTCTTTGTTTTCCTCGCCACCGCTTTCCTGGGCCACCTAACAATAAGAAGTTTCAGAAGTGTTTTGGTTAGATTAGATAGATAACTACTAAAGCTGGTTGCTTTTTAGATAACCTTTCTCATTTGGGATTTTAAATTCCAGGCACCTATTGAGTGAGAGATGAGGAATGATGAACATAAAAATAGCAATAAAAGGAGGAAGAGAGGGGAGAGGACTGAACTGAAAGGACCATGTTATCAGTGTTCCTGAAAATGTTATTAAAAAATAGTGTCTAGCAGTTTTATCATTTCATATCACATGCTAATCTTTAACTACTCCTGTAAATTATTTTAGAGCCATTTCTCTTTTCATTTCAGGAAAATCCTCCCTTATCTTGCCCCATTAGCATGTGTAAGCAGAATAAATCCTGGACTCCAACAATTTACAAATGTACTGAGACCCAAAGTTTACAAATTTAAAAGAAGAAAAATTTGCTGCTCTTAATGCTATTAGAATTACATTATAAATAATTTCTTGTCCTATATTCTTGCTATCATAAGATACTGATATCATTCAATGGGGGAAATTTGAAGAACCCAGTAACTGAGAGACAAGGCAGATGAATTAAAATGAAAACAAACAATTTAGAATTGTGTGTGCATCAGCACTTTTCCATATTTGAGTAGAAAACATCGATTCTGTAAAATATTCCAGAATGTATAAATTCTTTCTCTGAGCAATAGTGCCTTCCATATATCTTAGTTTTATTAGTAACACTAATTCATAGAATTTTCCTTATGCAAATTCCTACATTTTCCTACTGAGATGTAGCCCAATTTTCATAAGGATTTAAAATATCACTACAGTCTCAAATTTTTCTCTGGTGTTATATGTGCATCTTTCACAAAATGCAACAAAATGTAACTGAGTTTTAATCTCTCTTAGTTTAGATCCTTCTGAAATTCCAAGTTCTGCTATCCTAACTTCAAAATCCAATATAAGCCCTGAAATTACTGCTTTCCCCTGCTGTGTCCTTCAGTTTTCTATTTCTGAGTTTACTTGTCTTTGCCCCCAAATCTTAGCTTAATGAAAGCAACAATTATGTCAATCAGATTCACACTGTGTTTCCTGTGTCACCTAAAAAGAAGTCATTCAATGAATATCTTGTGAATCTATTTATGTGTTAATTAATTTAGAAATTGACAATACTCTGTGAGACTTCTAAGAGTCATATAAATGTTTTGATAGCGAGTGATAGTTCTCTCCTAAATCATACTCTAATTTCAATCCCTAGAGTTAAATGTCATAAAAATTACTTATTACACTTTTGGAGCTATTTCATGCAGATTCACTTATTGATATATTAAAATGATACATATCTACTTATTTTGTGTAAGTGAAGAAACACAATACTCATCTAACAATATATAAAGCACTTCGGTTTTTGAAGGGCTTTATAAATGTTCCATTATATAAATGAATTATAATATATTTAAATAAGATCTTAACAATATATATGTAAGTAGTTTTCAGCTGTTGCTACTGTGTGATTTTGAAATGAACACTTATATATGCATTTTTGTTTAAGAAAAATTACTATAAAGGTAAAATAGGAAATTAATTTTAAATTTTGGTATTTAAATCTAAGTATTACTTAGTCTAGCCTCATTCTAGAAAGATTGTAACATTTTACTTTTTCATTACAGTGTCTGCAAGTGTTGGTTTCCCAATATTCTTTCTAACATGTTCTTTATTTTATTTGGTACCTAGAGGCCTGGTGCATGAAAATTTGTGCACTCAGGGGAATCAGGGGTCCCTCAGTCTGGCCTGTGCCCTCTCACAGTCTGGGACCCCTCAGGGGATATTCACCTGCCAGCTTAGGCCCACTACCCTGGGGGATCAGGCCTAAGCTGGCAGTCAGACATCCTTCTGGCAGCCTGGGAGCCCTTGGGGGATGTCCACCTGCCAGCTTAGGCCCACTCCCTGGGGAATCAGGCCTAAACTGGCAGTCAGACCTCTGGCAGCCCGGGAACCCTTGGGGGATGTCTGACTGATGGCTTAGGCCCGCCCCCCATGGGGAGTGGCCTAAGCTGCAGTAGCACATCCTTAGCACTGCTGAAGAGGTGGGAGAGGCTCCTGCCACCACTGCTGAGCTCACAGCCGTCAGCCCAGCTTGTGGCTAAGCAGAGCTCCCACTGTGGGAGTGCACTGACCACAAGGGGACAGCTCCTGTATTGAGCATTTGCCCCCTGGTGGTCAGTTTGAGTCATAGAGACAGATTGTTCCCAGTTGTTCTGCTGTTAGGGTCAATTTGCATATTATCCTTTTATTATATAGGATCTTTGTATTTTACTAACCACATGTAAAAACAAAATCTGATCCTTACTTCCAAAAACCTGCCCCTCCTACTCCTGTTAAAGGTGGCCCAGTGGTGTCAGGTTCTCCCCAGTTTTTATCAGGTAAGTGCACCAGGTCATTGTAGGAAGGAACCAGATGAGTTCAATCCATGTCCATATTATCACTAGAGTTGATTTTATTAATTAGGAAAAAAGAAAACCTATCCCATGGTTATGATTAGGAACATATATCTGTTTTTTAAAGTACTGGCTTAAATGATAAAATACAAAAATATATGTTCATATACTTCCTCTTTTTACAACAAATATAGGATAAAAAAATCAAAATATGGAGTTTTGTTGTTGGTGATGAATGTGGGACGCACAAAACAGTGAATATGTACTTTCTGTATTTTCATGTGAAAAATATAATTGACAGAATAAGTAATTTTCATGAGATGGGCTGGTTGGAAAATCTTTGGTTTTGTGTCAATATAAAGTTTTTTATTTTTGTATCTGTTATGTGTTTTTTTTATTTTCTCCACAAGCACATATGTTTATAAATGATTGGTAATATTGATAAAATCAAACATTGGAAATGATTGATTAAAAAATATCAATGGGATGTTAAAACATTGTGGCAAGTCTGTCACCTACTACCAATTAGTAATAATTTTGCCTATCAGGAAAGATTTGGCAGCTTATGGAAAATATCAGATGTCACTAAAATTTCATTGTCAAGCAAAAGCTTGACTATAGTGGAGAAAGATTTTTATTGCCAAAGGGTTAAAACACTTCTGAGTTCTGCATGTATGTTGGGCTTTGCTTTCTTGATACAAACAATATTCACCGATTACATGACATGACTTTCTCTATAGGCAGGAATTGGCCCCTGCTATACTTTCTAAAATATCTGACCTCAGAGAGAGGAAAATGTCATTAATTTAAAAATCAGCATGCTGCTAACTTCTCCAGATTTGGGGGCAGAGAAGGGAAGCCAACTACTTTAAGCATTTGACAGAATTTTAAATAATACTTTTGTGTTTAACTATTTCTTGTTTTGTTTCTAAGAGACAGAGACAAAAGAGAAAATACTATTAGAGCAATTTGACAAGAATGAATTTATTCATGACATAAATGAGGAAAATAGTTTAAGGCTCAGCAGGCACCATTAGGTATTTAACTGGGGAGAAAAAAACAGCCAACCAACCAACCAAACAAAACCCTAAATGGTACTTTGCTCAAACTGCCACTCTTTGAAAGGTTAAAGTCAGGAAATGATGTGAACTTTCCGATACTTGAGGATGAGCTGCTGCAGGCTGGAGTCAACAGTGATAAATCCCTGTAAATTTCTAGGCAGATGGAAGATTTCCTATATTGGGAATTTCCACAAGGTGTGTTCTTAAGGTCATTTTTTGTTTAATGTTATGTTTTATGTTTTAGTGCTCCATTTCATTCTGCCTTTTGGTTATATGAACTATGTTTTATTCACTTACCTTCTGTTTGCATGTTTTAGTTCTGGTAAAAGAAAAAGCCAACCTCTGTTTGTAGTTATTATACTGTTTACCTTTATGCCTTGTGGAAATAAATGGAGGTCAACCAAATGAGAAAAGAAAAGGCTATTTATTCTGAGTTTGCTACAGCAAGGGAGTCAGCCATTGCCATTCACATTGGCAGTGACTCAAAGGCAGGTGGAGGAGTGGAGAGTTTTCTAGTGGGAAACAGAGGAGGTCATGGCTGCCCTGATGGAGGCTGTTGGCCTGGACAAGCTGGAGGAGGGCTCACTAGCAGTGGGACATCTTTTGTGCTTGGTTAGGGGAGAACATTTGATTTTTTCTGGTTGGTCCTAAATTGGAAGCAGGGACCAAAAGTAGGGATGCTGTCAGTGATTAATTACATCCTGGCCATTTTTGGCTGATCGATACAGAAGTTATCACTTAGCTTCCTAGATTGTTACTAGGGATACCACTCTGTCTTTCTGCAAGTCTGACCAATGGCAGGCTGGCTTTCTTGGTTCTTTCTTGTGGATGAGGGGCTGGTTTCCTTGGCAGGTTCCTGCAGATGTGGGTGAAAATTCCCTCTTTATATATGCTCTGGCCATTTTCTAGTTGTATACTCAGTCTCTCAACTCTCATGCTGTCTCCAAACCCACGAGATCCTTTGATCTATGATCCTTGGTGCCACTGACTTCCTTACTCACCCTGCTTGAGGTGTGGTGCCTTCCTCACCTCAGGCCTTTGCAGTTTCTGTTTTTCTTTATGAAACACTAGAGGCCCAGTGCACGAATTCATGCACCAGTGGGATCCCTCAGCCTGGCCTGTGGGATTGGGTTGAAACCGGCTCTCTGATATCCCCTAAGGGGTCCCGGATTGCGAGAGGGCACAGGCCAGGCCAAGGGACCCCACTGGTGCACGATCAGGGCCAGGGAGGGACACAGCAGGTTGGCCAGCTGGGGAGGGACTGCAGGAGGGCTACAGGGCATGTCCAGCCCATCTTGCTCAGTCCTGATCTGCTGAACCCCAGCAGCAAGCTAACCTGCCAGTTGGAGCATCTTTCCCACGTCATAGAAAGTGGCCAAGGGGTCTTAGCATATTATTAGCATATTATGCTTCGATTGGTTGAATGGACGACCAGACCACCAGACACTTAGCATATTAGGCTTTTATTATATAGGATTCCATGGCAAAAATGTACAGGACTCTTTCACACTCATTGTTCTGGTCTCTGCTCAAATGTTACTTTTTCAGTAAGTCTTTATCTGATCAGCCTATGCAAACCATACCCAATGAATCAGTCTGCTCAATTTTCTTGTGTCTCTTTCTTAGAGATTGTCAGTACTGAGCTTCAAGTGTTTATTTATTTATTTTTGTATAGAGTCTGTCTCCCTCATTAGATTTTAAACTACATGGCATCATGGATTTTGACTGTATTGGTCACTGCTACAGTTTTTATAAGAGTAAAATATACAAAGTAATTGGACATATATCATTAGTTGAATGAATAAAACCTATATTCCTTGATTTAACAAATCTAGAAAATAATATTTTATCTATCATATGAACCATGAAGAAAACTTAGTGCATTTCTTACTTTCTCTTTCCTGATTCTCAAAATTCTTATTTTATTGCTTTTAGTTTTTCTAGATGCATAGCACCTACCTCACAATTACAAACATACCTTGCAGATACTGGGGTTCAGGTCTAGATTACCACAATAATGTGAATATCTCAATTTAGTGAGCCCTAATCTTTCTTCTGGTTGAAGGGTCTTGCTTTCAATTTGTAGAAACTACAACACCTGCAACTCAATAAAACAGCGCACAGTAAAATGAGATATGCTTGCATGCTACATTTAATTATAACATAAGAGAAATTCAATAAAATACTGTCAATTTAAAACATTTCAGGGACTTATAAAAGTATTGCCGACACCCTTACTTAATTTACCCTTCCCACCAAATCATACTTTGCTTCCAGTGTGATAACCATGGTTGTCTTCTGTTGTATATGATTTTAATAATTGTGTATTCATTTGTAATGGTATTACAGTGATCATAGTAAATGAATACTAGTTCTATAATGAGAAAACCAAAATGTCAGGAATTCAATATAGTAAAGATTTAGCTTTTATTAAGTCAGAGTCTGATTTAAATTGATTGGTTCTCCAGAAGCTGCCTTTTAGATAATATAGCAGTAATTCAGTTTCCTTTGATTATAGGCAATGACAACTTCAATATCGTGTGACGCCCTCAGAGTACCTAAACTAGGAGAAGAGCGACTGTGAATGAGCATGAAGTATGCCTAGGCCCCTAAGGGGTGTACGTTAGTATGTTTAGATTTTATGTAAGAAGCAATTAAGTGAACACAAAACTAATATAAAGGGCAATTGGGAAATATATTTTACTATGTGATCAAATAAAAAATCAGTTAAGTAAGAATTAGTTTTTGAGAAAAAATATTATTGAAAAAGTTTTTTACCAACATTGATCAATAAAAAGATAGAAAACACAGAACAGAAAGGAGAAATGTGGATAGCATAGCAGGTCTTATATTGAAGAAAAGTAAGGAGATATAATTAGCAAATGAATACCAATACATTCAACAACTTAGATAAAACTTGAAAAATGCTAGAAACTGACAAAAGAAGAAATAGAATATCTGAATTACTGTATATATGAAATAGAAACTGAATTTTGCATTAAAATTCAGTTTTTTAAATTTATTGTCTTTCAGTTTATAGAAATGTTTATTAACCTGATATTCTACAGCCTTCTTAAAAGCCTGCATTCATTCTTCCATATTTTTTGTATAAATTTCCTGAGATATTGCATGTACATATGCATGGTTGTTTGTTGATGTTTTTTTAAGTGAGTTTATTTCTTTTTTTACAGTACTGTGTGGCTTTTATTTCATTGTCATAGCAGATGACTTTGAACTCTTGGCATAGTATCTGATTGGTCATGATGCTTTATTTTATAGTTGCTGCTGAATTTTATTAGCTAATTTATTAAAGGATATTTTGCAATCAAGCTGTAGTATTATTTTCTTTTACTATATTTGTCTCTTTTGGGTATCAGGATAATTCCAGCCTCAGAGGAATAAAATGTGTTCTTTCTGAAATTTCTTAAGAAGTGACTTTACTATATTTTCTTTCCCTATGGTTAGTTCACTTAATTCATGCAGGTCACTCACAAAGCTCTAATTAGAAATAGCTTCCCTAACCAACCAATATAAAAAGAGTTCCCCATACCAATGTCTGTTTTCATATTTGACATATCATATTTATATTTATTACTTTACTGATTGTCTAAAATTAATGAGAACAGGTGTGTGTGTGTGTGCGCGCGCTGTATTTGCCTAGAAAATTCTCTGGCACATACTAATTGTTTAATAAATATATGTCGAATGAATCAATGGAAAATTAATCACTTTCACATTTGGCAATCTATCCTAAAGAAATGATCTGAAATATAGCCAGTGTTTTTTTTTTTTGAAAAACTATTCATTGCATTATTATTTCCCATAGCAAATTATTGGTAGGACCTAACGTTCTAGAACATGGATTATTTTAGCATACACACATAAACAGATACTATGCATGAAGGTGTGTCTTAATATCATGAAATATGTATCATATTTGTTACCTATGTTGTACCCAAGATGTGATTCAAACCACAAAGTACATAAAGTACATTGGTATAAAGTACATAAAAATATTACTAAAATCATGGAAAATTAGTTGAAAACCTTTTTCTTTAAACTTTTCTAAGATTATGTTTTTGTAATAATTAATTAAAAACATTAATTAAAATGGTGTGAGGGTAAATAAATGAGTTTCTTTGTTTCGTTTTTTAGAAAAATCAAATTGATACATATATAATTCTATCAATGTTTTATTTTATAAGCCTTTTGGGAATTATTTTAGGAATAAAGTCTGTTTTTTTATGCTTAATTCCACACCTTACACACTTATTCCTTTAGTTATGAAATTGAATTTTAAACCATGATGGAGCAACTTAATTCTATCACCCCAGTTATGTCAAAATTTGCTGTGGGGATTAAATAGAAATCTTAGGTTCTTTGACTCTCCACCTCTCCATGTTTTTTTCAGTAAAAATCTGTTTAACAAGAAATATATCTGAAGCATTATATACCAAACTAGAGGCCCAATGCATGAAAATTCGTGCAAGAGTAGACCTTCCTTCCCCCCCGCTGTCAGCACCGGCTCCCCTCCGGCATCCAGACTTCCCTCCTCTGGCCACCCAAAAGTACCTGAGACCCAGGGTGGCTTCCCTCTGGCCCCAGCTTTGTCAGGAAGGTCGTCCGGAATGACGTCTGGAAGACTTCCAGTCTAATTAGCTTATTACCCTTTTATTATTATAGATTATGATTATAGATGCTATTCACAGAGAGTCACAAATTGCATTCTGATAATTTTGTATGCATCTGAAGTTAGAAAATCAGTTTCCTCTATTTAAAATATCACTTCCCAAATTTACGTCATCATTGTATAACATATAAATTTATGCCTGTTACTCAAATGCTATTTCAAAAGGATATTTTCCTGATGAGTCACACAGAAAAGTCAGTGTGCTGCAGTGGTTTGAAATGTGAGCTCTGGAGTTTGAAATCTAACCCTATACTGCTAGGCCCAGTTATGTCGCCTCCTTGTGCCCCAGTGGCTTCATTTTTAAAGTAGAGGATTACAATAGTAACTATCACAGTTTTATGACATTTAAAATGGCAAATTATGTGTGTT
Source organism: Myotis yumanensis (assembly GCF_028538775.1). NCBI lineage: Eukaryota > Metazoa > Chordata > Mammalia > Chiroptera > Vespertilionidae > Myotis > Myotis yumanensis. Next base: position 14,176,209 of record NW_027223755.1, read on the forward strand.
AATATCTTAGAGACACATCTATCATAGTATTGTATTCACTTCGTTATTATTATTATTCATGTTTAACCCAGTCCATTTGCCTAATTGCTTAGAATTTCGTGTTGTACCCACTCTCTTCAAGAAAGCTAATAGATTAAAGATGACAGAACTTATTGGTTATTGGGGTGAGGGGTGTTTCAGGAACCATGCTGGTCCTTGGATATGCACTGCCTCCTGTCCTCCAAATTATGATCAGCTGGTTAGCTGCCTAGGCATTTTATTCCTGTATTAGGCTGATTTCTGCAATTGGTGGCAGCGTGTCACTTTATGTTTCTCGACCCATAACCTCTGTGTGATAGTAGCCTAGGCCTGTGGTTGGCAAACTGCGGCTCGCAAGCCACATGCGGCTCTTTGGCCCCTTGAGTGTGGCTCTTCCATAAAATACCATGTGCGGGTGCTCACGTACAGTGCGATTGAAACTTCGTGGCCCATATGCAGAAGTCGGTATTTTGTGGAAGAGCCGGTATTTTGTGGAAGAGCCACACTGAAGGGGCCAAAGAGCCTCATGTGGCTCGTGAGCCGCGGTTTGCCAAGCCACAGTTTGCCGACCACTGGCCTAGGCTGACCTCCCTGAAGCCTCTGTTACCATGTCACCACCCGGTTCCCATCACCTGTTATGGAATGAATGTTTGTGTCCAACCTCCCCCAGCTCAAATGTTAAAATCCTAACCCCCAGTGTGATATTATTAGGAGACAGGGCATTTGGGAAGTGATCAGGTCATGACATGAGGATGGAGATTAATGTCCTTATAAAAGAGACCCCAGAGATCCCTCAATCCTTGTGTCACATGAGGACACAGGAAGAAGGTGGTCATTTCTGAACCAGAAGTGGGCCCTCACCAAACCCAAATCTGCAGGTGCGTTGATCTAAGACTTTCCACCCTCCAGAATTGTGAGAAATATATATTTGTTGTTCAGGTCAACCTGTCTACAGTAGTTTGTCTTAGCAGCCTGAGCAGACTAAGACATTAGTTATATTCCTGTCTGGGAAGGGAATAACAGTTATTTTGGACTTTATATTTCCTTCTCACAATTCAGTAACCCCAAACCCACAATCTTTGGCCCCAGAGCAGCCAGATTGGGCCACATACCTCCATGGGTGTCTCATTATATTCTGGTGCAGAGGCAAGATTCTCCCTTACCTTTCACTCTTTGATATCTCTACTGTTCTTCAAAGTTTAATGGTGGACATATGAGAGGATGTGAGGAGAGAGATGCTGTCATAAATAATAAAAAGTACACATAAGAATGTTTATAAAGTCTGAATCCAGAGAAAGACAAGTATCACATAATTTCACTCATATGTGGGATCTAATGAACAAAAGAAACTGATGAACAAAATAGATTAAGAGACATTGAAGCATGGAATGGACTGATGAATTTCAGAGGGAAGGGGGCAGAGAGAGATTAACCACAGGGGGGATATATATATATCCGTGTGGACACAGGACCCAGGCCTGGGGGTGGGTGCAGGGTGGAGGGGGTCAATGGGAGAAAAATGGGGACATCTGTAACACTTTCAACAATAAAGATAAATTTAACAAATAACACAAAAAACACCAAAACAAAAAAACAAACCAGAAAAATGTAACCATAAGCATGTACTGGAAACATGGACTGTATGCAGACATTCGAATCACAGGGAAAACCATGCCTCTCTTCTCCTTTATCTTCGTTAACTAAAGCGGATATGTACCAAACCTTTCCACTCTTGTTGAGTGCACTCATCTAGTCTGGATCTATGCGGACTGTCCCTCTGTTAATTCCTCTATTTGATTGAAATATTGATTAAAATATCCATGTGTAAATTAGACTATGGTAAATAGAATTTCAATTTAAATGTTAACTGTCAATGTACCAATCAAGAGTTTCTGTGCTCAATGACAGTCCCATCTGTCCTTACTGGACAAAGAAGTTCTTAACATCCCCTCATACAGCAAAGCTGGCATGGATTGCTGAGTATTAGAGTGCTTTTCTCATTAGGTGGTGATTTCCTTGACAGTAAGGGTTTTCATCTTAAGTCTTGTTTACCGTTTCTCACATAGGCACTGACACATTGCACATATTCTAAAAAGCTTGCATGTTTGTTTAGTAAATTGATGATAGCTAATTCTTATTCTCGAATTTAATAGGAACCCTCTTCCCTGCCAAGTAATTTCTGGATGAGTGAACTGTGTTAATTCTTTCAATTGTCACTGTGTTAACAAAAACAAAACAAAAACAGATAACAACTTGCAGGTGATGATGCTATTTGAAGTAGAATTCTGGCATCAGTAATATCCCAGGGCTCGTCTGGAGATAAGCATGGAAACCTGCCCTTCCTGCTTTTTGAAGAGCCTCTGGAGATTTAGTCCCAGGAACATAAAATATCAAGCACTGTAGACCCTTTACCTCTTGCAAAAGCAGTTCTCACTGCAAATGACACTGACGTACAACTTCTGTTTGCTGTGAGATTTATTTCTTCATGCTTGGCAATTATGAATAACCTTTGAAGGAAAAAAATAAACAACACAGCTGCGTAAGTCATGTGAACCATTTCAGAAATTTCCCCTAAGTTCAAAGAACAAGTAAACATCACTGACACCCACGGATTTAAAATTCTCTGCCCCCCCCCCACCAAAAAAAAAAAAAGATAAAAGTTGTCTCCTGTTTTTGCATCACAAATTGTTTTCATAAGGTGTTTCTTCAGAGGAAGAGGAGAATTTATGGCCTTGAATTGCCTTAACTTTTTAGAGCCTTGAGAATTCACTGAGCCTCAAGCATCCTTTCATTTCCTGCAGCAGTAGTTGTTGAAATTTTTTTAAAAAAAATTGATCAAATCACTTTGAAAAAAAAAGCAAACTATCCGCCTGGTGAGACTAAGGCTAATGGTGATGATACTTCAGGCCCTTGGGGAATTGAAAAGTGCAATTCAGAAAGAGAATACAATGCCAAAAAGATTGCTAGAGAGACTCTGGGTATTAGACAGAAGGACAGTAAATATCCCATTGTTATTGAAATTACATCCATTATTTTCATAATTCAGAATAGGTGCATATAAAACAGATTCTTTTTTTACAAGCTCAACATAAAGTGGAAAAGACACATTTACCAGATAAGGTAAAGAATAAAAATCGATATGTCAGAAACACAAATATTTTTAGAAAATTGACAAAGGCTCCTAATAGAAGTGTTTCCATCAAATATAAAATAGAGCGAGAAATGCATTCCACTGACTCTCCCATTTTGTTCTTTATCAGGCTTATCCTCAGGCTTCCTCCAGTACAAAACAGTGTGTCTTACTCAGGAGCTCCCGTATAGCCCATAGTTAAGAATACAAAGAGTAAATAAGAAGCTGTACTGCTGCAAAGGAAGAGATCTCCATCATTTCAGCTCCAAACAGAGAGGATATAAGATGCTTAAATCCAGATGGAAGATATTTAGGTGACTGGAATTGTAAATTTCAAGCCATTAGACCTTAAGCCAGGTTACTTATAAACTTTGAGCTTGGTAGTAGGTTAGATTAGAACAACACTCACAAATATACTGTGATTTAGGAAATGCAATGAGAGAAAAATGATCTATCAACAAAAGTCTATTTGCCATATATGCAAGCAAATTTGTATGAGAACCATGCATTTTGCATATTTATCTAAGCAACTTATTCTATATTAATTGCTATTTTTTTCCTTCAAACACCTAAAATATGTCACCAAAGATTGACAAAAAATGCAAGTTCACAAGTAACTTAGTAAATAGTAAAGACCATTTACTGTAGTAGTTTGATCTGAGCATTTTACCCTACCCTCAATCATAATCCTATGTAATAAAAGCCCTGAAGGCATAGCGACCAGACACTCAACCCAGGAGGAGGGGGAGGGGGGGCGCAGTGAGGCCTGGAGGCACATGCTATGGCCCAGGGATCCCAGGAACTGCAATCCCAGAGCTTGCTTTCCAATAAAAAATAAAAAAAAAAATTGAAAATTAAAATAAATAAATTGGAAAACAAAACAACAACAAAAAAACGGCTGATGCTGCCACCCTGGGAAGAACGGCTCCAGGAAGGAAAGGCCTCCCCAGGCCCGCCTGGCCTGGCCTGCCTGACATGCTGCTGGCTTGCAGGGACTCACTACTGGGGTTCAGCTGCTTCCAGCTACTGGCTTCCTGCCCGCCCCTTCCTAGACTACCTGTGCTTGGGGGCGTGGCTTTGGCCTCCCTGGCCAATAGCACCACTTCATCAGCTCTGGCTTCCAGCTTCTGGCTTCCTGCCCGCCTCTTCGCATACTACATGCGCTTGGGGGTGTGGCTTTGCCGCCCCCCCCCCCCCCCCCCACCAGCCAGAAAGTGGCAGGGCACAGCCACCAGCACTGGTTGGGCTGGGCATTGATTTGGCTGTGTGACTGACATCTATGTGCAGTTACACTGCATGTTTACATTTGTAGGGAAGCAGGGCAGCCCGATTCTACCTCCCGCTTCACCTTCGGCTAAGAAAGGCCTGCTGATCTCCATGTTTCTCTTCCCATCTGGAATTAAAATCTCTTGGGGATGAATGATTCCAGCAATGGCCCCAACACACACTCGGTGTCATTGTCACAGCCATTCCCAGTCATTACAGCCCGTTCCTCAGTCCATAGCGCCCTGCTCCAACCACTGCCACTCCTCACCTGTCACCCCCTGAGGTCCATCTTATGTTATCCTATTTGAAATGTGAGCAAGATCTCAAATGCCCCCCTGTCAATAGCTCCCTTGCCCTACCTTTCTTCCTCTAAAAACCTTACATTTTAAAAATATATATTTGATTGATTTCAGAGAGGGAAATAGAGATGGAAACATCAATGATGATAGAGAATCATTGATTGGCTGCCTCCTGCACATTCCAAACTGGGGATTGAAACCTTCCCTGGCTAGCAGGCCCTGGGTGGCCTGCGCAGCACTGAGGGAAGGAGAGGGGGGAGGCAGGGAACTGTGGGGTGGCAGAGCTCCAAGGGCAGCGTCGACATCTGGCATCTGTTCCTTCTGCACCCGGCCTGGCTGTCACCTCCTCTCCCGACCCCGTGGGGGCCTTCGGGCCCTGAGCAGCCTGGCCCTGATGGGCCCTGACCGCCTGTCAGGCCTAGAGACCTCACCCATGCATGAATTTTGTGCACCAGGCTTCTAGTATAATATGATACTGAATACATTATTTAAGGGTAAACTTGTAGTATATATTGGCAATATGAGTTTATGCATATATCTATAACATTTGCTGTGTATACACATTTGTGTGCATGTGTGTGTACAATGTGCATCTGTAACAGAGAGATGTGTATTAATATATCCATATCTTAATGTCTTGTAGTGTAACATGTTATAATTAGGGATTTGAAATAGATAAGCAAATTATTAAAAAATATCTACTACTACTTACTATAATATTTTTGAAATGATTTCTTTGATCAATGAATTAGTTTTTTTAAAAAATTCTTTATTGTTTAAAGTATTACATATACTTTTTTCCCCATTACCTCTCCTCTGCCACTCCCCTCCCCACCCAGAAAATGCCCTCACTCCTCTAGTGTCTTTGTCAATTGGTTATGCTTATATGTATGCATTCAAGACTTTTGATTGATCTCTTACCCCTTTCTCTCCCCTGCCTTCCCTCTGAGGTTTGAGAGTCTGTTACTGATCCCTATGTATTTTCTATATATTATATATGTAAATAACATAACATTGAATATGAGAAAATTTAAAGTGTATCAGACAAGACTTATTCACCACTTCTTTTCATGTATATTCATTAACTAATGTGATACTAGTGTAATGATAAAGAACATGAGTTATGCTGCCAGACTCCTGAGTTTAAATACGGGCTTTGAAACATACCACCTGATGGGGTGATTTACCAAATCTTTCTGTTCAGTGTCCTTATCTGTAAAATGGGATTTCTGACACTGTCTATCACATTGTGTTGTGACAATTAAAAAGTTGATATATAAGTACTAAAATGATTGACTCAGAGTTAAGTGTTTTATTAACAATGACAGTGACAATGATAATAATTATAATTATATTTACTTTAAAGATTATTATTAATGATCTTGAGTTTAGGACTTACACAGATAATTTATTGTGTCATTTTAAGTATTTATAGGATCAACGTGGAAGAACTAACATTATTGAAAGTTTTCTAAGGTAAACACATATGGAATTGCATGGAGAAATATATTTCTTTTCCAAAAATGCCATATGAATTAATATACTATTTATTTGCTTTTCTCACTCAAGATTTTATCATGAAGTTATTTCCAAGTTACTAAACTCTAGAGTAAACATGCAGCATTTATTTACCCAGTTCCTTTTTGTTATTTGAATAAGATTATTGACTACCCTGACACTAATTACCATCTCTGATAATTTCCAAATAGATAGATAGATAAAATGATTTGGAAGCACCTTAAAGCCAAGGTGTTAAAAATTGAACTCATCCTCTTCTTCCACTTACAATTTGCTCCTCCAATTATTTTTTCAGAACTGGAACTCAGCCAATATTTTTGTGTTCTCTTCTCTCTCATGGTCCATGTCTCTCATTAGGTCCTCCTGATTCCATCCCCTAAAAAGCTCTCAATTCTCCCCTTCCCTCCATCTCTACTGATGTTCCTATAACTTAAAGGGTGACTGTTTCTTAGCTAGTCAGCTAAAATTAACTGGTTATTTTCCCCATGCTTATCAGCTTGAAAACTATTTAGAAATGTCTGTTTTCTTTAATATAATAAAAATATTAACATATTGAACAGTTATGGATCCACTGTGAACATTTTAATTGCTTTACATTCTTATTAATTCTCAGGGGGAAAATGAGAAAATAATATTGGTATACTAGTTCGTAATTGAGGAAACACAGACACAGAAAGTTAAATAGTCCTAGACTAGGTCATTAAAAGATGCTAAGCAAAATCAAAATTGCCCAATAAAACTTAGAATATCCTTATTTATCTCAGTGACCATGACTCACTCCTTTATGTTGCTCAGGAATCGGGCTAGTGCCCTTGCCTCCGGCAAGTCCCTTTTCACCCCCTAAAATTCGGCTAGGTCTCAAAATAATGGACTTCTGAAATGACAGTAAATCACCCAGTTTTTCAGTTTTTATGACTATTCTTTGTGTATCTACTTCTCTCCCTAACATGACCTGCTCTGGGAGGGAGGGGACTGGCCAGGTTAGCTGCTCTCTGCTAATTATAATGTCTGACACTTAGTGGGGGACCAATAATTTCTATTAAGATAGTGAGTCACTGAAGGTAACTCACGACCTTTTTGTGGTGATTTGCCAAATTTCTGCCATTCTTTTCTAGAACCATAACACCTAAATCATAGAAAACTAAGCTGTTACCAATAGAGTAACTGCATGCAGACTTGTTGGGTCTGGATGGATGGAGAACTCAAATAGTAGTTTAACATAAAATGATTCCATATGCCTTTTTACAGAATTCAGAAGGGATCCACTCTTACTTCAGGTTGGAGATTAATTCATGGGCATAATCTGTTGCTTTTATTATTTTCAGGCCAGATTTATATATTTGAAACTAGATATCTTTTCTTTGCAATTTTTCCCTTTTACCTATTACAGATTATTTATTCGTTAAATAAACTTTAAAGATACTCTTTGCCAAATGCTATTTCCAGTGAAATTGGAATACATGTTATTGCTACAAGTTTTTAGACATTTAGTTCAACAGCTTGATACAAGACATGAATTATTTTTATTATACATATTTGATATCCTATATAATAAAAGGCTAATATGCAAATTGACCAAACAGCGGAACAATCGGTCACTATGATACGCACTGACCACCAGGGGGCTCAGTGCAGGAGCTGCCCCCTGGTGGTCAGTGTGCCAGAAGCTGGGCTCATGTCTGGCAAGTGCAGAGGTGGCAGTGGGAGCCTCTCTTGCCATCACTGCAGTGGTAAGGATGTCTGACTGCAGAGAGCAGGCCTAAGCCCTCAATCGGATATCTCCCAAGGGTTCCTGGACTGCGAGAGGGTGCAGGCTGGGCTGAGAGACACCACCCCCCCCCCCCCAATGCACTAATTTAGTGCACTGGGTCTCTAATCCTATCTAATAAAGACAGAATATGCTAATTGACCATCACACCATCACAAAAGATGGAGGCACCCAGTCCCCTCAGCCCCACCAGAGTCCCACAGTCCTTTCAGCCCAGCCGGGGGGGAGGGGCAGGTGCACGGTGTGGCTGGACCCACCCTAAACCCCCCAGCCACCCAGGGCCGGCCTAAGGCTCAGGCAAGCCTCGATGTCAGCTGCCCAGACGATGTCCGAGGCGCAAGCAAGCCTCGGATGTTGGCTGCCCAGCCACCCAGGGCCAGCCCTAGGTGCATGCAAGCCTCGGATGGCGGCTGCCTAGCTTCCCAGGGCTGCCGAGACTCAGGTAACCAGGGCCGGCCGAGGCTTGCGGGGCCGGTAGTGGCAGCAGCAGCAGAGGTGTGATGGGGAGCTTCGCCTTCCCCTGGTTGCCTCCCGCCCCTGAGGGCTCCCAGACTGTGAGCAGGCTGGGCTGAGGGACCGCCCCCCCACCTCCAGTGCATGAATTTTTATGCACTGGGCCTCTACTATCAAAATAATCTGTTATTCTAGCATAACCAAAAAACTACAACTCAAAAATTATCATGCTAATATTCACAAGGCATAAGCATTTGTTGTTTTATAACATTTGTACCAAGGCAATACAGTCTATTTTTCCTTAATACTTCAGTCAAAAAGCAACAATTTTAGAAAACATGTCCCAGGATACAATAGAATGGCTAACTTTTTACATTTGATGATGACCTTTAAGTCCCCAGGTTTAATAGTCTTATGACTATCAAATGAAGAGAAAATGTATTTGTCCAAAACAAGACTCATTAATATCACCAGCCACATCTGACAAACAGGCTGTATTTGCTGGGAATTGGCTTTTCAGATCTGGATGACAGTGTTTCTATTTCGTGTTTAATTACTTAACCTCCAAAATGCAACAAAATGAGTAAAATAAATCTTGGGGGGAAAAATCCCCCAATGTATTTTTAAAGAGCAGCTTGGCTCTTTAGCCCTGTGATTGGCATTGTGTGTGTGTGTGTGTGTGTGTGTGTGTGTGTGTGTTACCCATTTTTGAGATTTTTGCCTTTTTCAAGTGGATGGCTGGGCAATCGAAGATTAAGTCAGGCACCTGAATTACTAAAAATGAAAGCCAACTATCAGGATGTACACTACACAAGGTATTTACAAAGTCCATATAGCCCGACTGGTGTGGTTCAGTGGTTGAGCATCGACCAATGAACCAGGAGGTCACTGTTAAATTCCTGTTCAGGCATGCCTGGGTTGTGGGCTTGATCCCCAGTTGGAGGCATGCAAGGGGCAGCCGATCAGTGATTTTCTCTCATTATTGATGTTCCTCTCCCTCTCTCCCTCTCCCTTCCTCTCTGAAATCAATTAAAAAATGTAGTTTAAAAAATGTCCATGTAAATAAATTACACATAAATAAATGATCTTATAAAGAAACAGATAAAATCAGCAATTAGGAAAATTGTGACTTTAAAGTAAAACAATAAAATGGGGTGTGTGAAATAAATTGTCTTCAAGTCAGAAAAACTTAATATCTCTGATGGTGCTTCTAAGGGAAGCTAATGAGAATCTGTTGATTCAAATTGAAACATACACCAAGGTGAAAGGACAGAAGTTTTTAGATGCTGTACTATAAAATTATGTGATTGTGATCTGAAAACTTGAGACTAAACTTTGGAATAATAATATTTTAGTGCTGCATATGTTAATCTAATTTAGGTGTTTTGTGCATGTGTGTGTCTGTGTCTGTATTTGTATGACAAATAGAATTATCTAAACATTTCAGTTTTCTTTGGTTTCCAAATACCAGATACTTTTTTGATAAAAACACACCAGAATTATTTTTAATGCTCTCAAATGTTGCATATTAATTTATGACATACAAATGTGAGATATTTCTTATGCCAACTATAAGTTATCCAAATGTTGTATTATGTTACTAACATTATTTTGTATAACAAATATTTACTGCTAATACACTTCTGCAAAGAAAGTAGGTAATAAAAACATTAAATGAAGTAAACTTAAAGTCAGATACTACCTCATATTGACATTGTATAATTGTTCTTGTGAATTCATATTTTATTTAAACTTGCCAGTCAATTGATGTTATTGTTACACTAGGAGTCATTGGAAAAAACTGGTGTGCATATGTTTATTTGTGGTTATAAACTAGAGATTTCACATTTGATTATTATAATGACAGACTGGTCTAATGAAAATTGTTAACCTTTTAATGTTCATTCAACCTTCAGTTCTCAATCTGTCACAAATTCTTATCATGGATATCCACACTGTAGCTGGATCATCTTGTCAGATTTTTCATCAGACAATTAGAAGGCATATTCAATATGTGGAATTTGTTTTTTTGACTCACTGTCCATAAACATTTTTCCCACCCTATCTTAGCTATGTTCTCCATAGTCAGGCTCAAAACTTTTTCTTCATTCCAAAGTACTACATTCTAAAATATTTAAACATCTTAATTTATGGTTATATTGAGCAACATTCCCAGCCTGCTTTTTCTGCTAACTATATATTATTTAGTCATCCAACCAATTTCTCTATTTGCCCTCTCCATTCCCCACTTGCATTTCTATCCAACTTAGATTTTATGGTCCATTGTTTCAATAATTTTATTGCCATTTCCAGAAAGAATCTTGGTCACTTCCTTTTGACAAAACTGTAATTCTGGAATAAGCCATTTTGTCTTAATCTCTATAGCAACAGATAAGAATTGGAGATGAGAATCATATATAGGTTGACTGGAATCACAATTCATAGTCACCAACATCAACAAAACCCTCATAATTGTACATGTTTTGCATTAACCTTTTCTAATTTTACTGCATATCATGTTAGAACTAGTACAAAATGGAAGTGTAGTTCAAGATCTTTTTCATTAAAAACTCCAAAAAAAATTATTGAAGACATTAAATGTATAGTTTTTTTTTCTTTAAAAATATCTTATGAATGTTGTAAAAGTGAAACATGAAGAACAAAAAATTACAGATGTACAAAATACATAATTTTATAGCCCTACAGTAGCTCGATAGTTGAGCATAGATGAGATAGTTGAGCTACTACAAATAATGTTTAGAGGAATATATGTACTTGCAGAACTTTAAAACTAGATGTTTTCCTTTTAATAGCAATAATGCGGGTAAAATTATATGTTCTTTTTTTTTTTTTCTTTTCTTTTTTTCCCCCCCCGCCCTTGACAATACCCCGGCTTCCCCTACCCCCCAGTGTCTTATGTCCATTGGTTATGCTCATATGCATGCATACAAGCCCTTCAGTTGATCTCTTAACCCACTCCCTCCTGCCCCCCAACCCTCCCCGGCCTTCTCGCTGCAGTTTGACAATCTGTGTGAGGCAGCTCTGCCTCTGTATCTATTATTGTTCAAAAGTTTATAATGGTCTCTATTATCCATGAATGAGTGAGATCATGTGGTATTTTTCCTTCATTGACTGGCTTATTTCACTTAGCATAATGCTCTCCAGCTTCATCCATGCCGTTGCAAATGGAAAGAGTACCTTCTTTCTTACAGCAGCATAGTATTCCATCGTGTAGATGTACCACAGTTTTCTAATCCATTCATCTACTGATGGGCATTTAGGCTGTTTCCAGATCTTAGCTATGGTGAATTGTGCTGCTATGAACATATAGGTGCATATATCCTTTCTGATTGGTGTTTCTGGTTTCTTGGGATAAATTCCTAGAAGTGGGATCACAGGGTCAAATGGGAGTTCCATTTCCAGTTTTTTGAGGAAACTCCATACTGTCTTCCATAGTGGCTGCACCAGACTACATTCCCACCAGCAGTGCACAAGTGTTCCTTTTTCTCCACATCCTCTCCAGCACTTGTTGTTTGTTGATTTGTTGATGATAGCCATTCTGACAGGTGTGAGATGGTACCTCATTGTTGTTTTGATTTGCATTTCTCGGATGATTAGTGACTTTGAGCATGTTTTCATATGTCTCTTGGCTTTCTGAATGTCCTCTTTTGAAAGGTGTCTATTTAGATCCTTTGCCCATTTTTTGATTGGATTGTTTATCTTCTTTTTCTTAAGTTGTAAGAGTTCCCTATAAATTTTGGAGATTAGGCCCTTATCAGATATGACGTTGGCAAATATGTTTTCCCACGCAGTGGGTTTTCTTGTTGTTTTGTTGATGGTTTCTTTTGTTGTGCAGAAGCTTTTTATTTTGATGTAGTCCCATTTGTTCATTTTCTCTTTAGTTTCAACTGCTCTAGGAGCTGTATCAGTGAAGAAATTGCTTCGGCATATGTATGAGATTTTGTTGCCCTTGGATTCTTCTAGAATTTTTATGGTTTCCTGTCGTACATTTAAGTCCTTTATCCATTTTGAGTTTATTTTTGTGTATGGTGTAAGTTGGTGGTCTAGTTTCATTTTCTTGCATATATCTGTCCAATTTTCCCAACACCATTTGTTGAAGAGACTATCTTGGCTCCATTGTATGTTCTTGCCTCCTTTGTCAAATATTAATTGAGCATATTGGTTCGGGCCGATTTCTGGGGTCTCTATTCTATTCCATTGATCTATATGTCTGTTCTTGTGCCAATACCAGGCAGTTTTGAGAACAGTGGCTTTGTAATACAGCTTGATATCTGGTATTGAGATCCCACCTACTTTGTTCTTTCTCAGGATTGCTGCAGCTATTCAGGGTCTTTTTTTATTCCAGATGAATTTTTGGAGAGTTCGTTCTAGATCTGTGAAGTATGCCGTTGGTATTTTAATGGGAAGTGCATTGAATTTATAGATTGCTTTGGGTAGTATGGACATTTTAATGATGTTGATTCTACCAATCCATGAACATGGTATGTTCTTCCATCTGTTTATGTCTTCCTCTATCTCTTTTTTCAATGTCCTGTAGTTTTCTGAGTAGAGGTCTTTTACCTCTTTAGTTAAGTTTATTCCTAGGTAGCTTAATTTTTTTGGTGCGATGGTAAATGGGATTGTTTTTCTAATCTCTCTTTCTGCAAGTTCACTATTGGTATATAGAAATGCCTCAGATTTCTTGGCATTAATTTTGTATCCTGCTACTTTGCCAAATTCATGTATTAAGTCTAGCAGTTTTTTGACGGAGTCTCTAGGGTTTTGTATGTATAATATCATGTCGTCTGCAAATAAGGACAGTTTTACTTCCTCTTTTCCAATTTGGATGCCTTTTATTTCTTCTTCTTGTCTAATTGCAATGGCTAATACTTCCAGGACTATGTTGAACAGGAGTGGTGAGAGTGGGCATCCTTGTCTTGTTCCTGTTCTTAGGGGAAATGGTGTTAGTTTTTGTCCATTGAGTAGGATGTTGGCTGTGGGCCTGTCATATATGGCTTTTATTATGTTGAGGTATGATCCTTCTACTCCCACCATGCTGAGAGTTTTTATCAAAAATGGGTGTTGGATTTTGTCGAATGCTTTTTCTGCATCTATTGATATGACCATGTGGTTTTTTTCTTTCAATTTGTTTATGTGATGTATCACGTTTATTGATTTGCGTATGTTGTACCATCCTTGCATCCCTGGGATAAATCCTACTTGGTCATGGTGTATGATCTTTCTGATGTACTGCTGGATCCGATTTGCTAAGATTTTGTTGAGGATTTTGGCATCTATGTTCATGAGGGATATTGGCCTGTAATTCTCTTTCATTGTGTTGTCTTTACCTGGTTTTGGTATTAGGGTGATGCTGGCTTCATAGAATGAGCTTGGAAGTGTTGCTTCCTCTTGAATTTTTTGTAGTAGTCTGAGGAGGGTAGGTTTTAGTTCTTCCTTGAATGTTTGGTAAAACTCCCCTGTGAAGCCGTCTGGCCCTGGGCTTTTGTTTGCTGGAAGCTTTCTGATGACTGCTTCAATTTCTTCCATAGTTATTGGCCTATTGAGATTTTTAGATTCTTCCTGATTGAGTTTTGGAATGTTGTATTTTTCTAGGAATTTGTCCATTTCCTCCAGGTTGTCTAGTTTGTTGGAGTAGAGCTGTCCATAGTATTTTTTAACAATCATTTGTATTTCTGTGGGGTCTGTTGTTATTTTGCCTCTATCATTTCTGATTTTGTTTATTTGGGTCCTCTCTCTTTGCTTCTTGGTGAGCCTGGCTAGAGGTTTGTCAATCTTGTTTATCCTTTCAAAGAACCAGCTCTTAGTTTCATTGATTTTTCTGTATTATCTTTTTGGTCTCTATGTCATTTATTTCTGCTCTAATCTTTATTATCTCCTTCCTTCTGCTCACTCTGGGGTTTTCTTGTTGCTCTCTTTCTAATTCTTTGAGTTGTAGAGTTAGATGATTTACTACCATTTTTTCTTGCTTTTTGAGATAGGCCTGTAGAGCTATAAACTTCCCTCTCAGGACTGCTTTCATTGCGTCCCATAGGTTTTGGATTGTTGTGTTTTCATTGTCATTAGTTTCCAGGATGCTTTTAATTTCTTCTTTGATCTCATTGGTAACCCAATCAATATTTAATAACATGCTATTCAGCTTCCAAGTGTTTGAGTATTTTGGGTTGTTTTTTCTGTAGTTCATTTCTAATATTATGCCATCGTGATCTGAGAAGATGCTTGGTATGATTTCAATCTTCTTGAATTTGGGTAGACTTTGTTTGTGACCCAATATGTGGTCTATTTTTGAATGTGTCTTATGAGCCCTTGAGTAGAATGTATATTCCGTGGCTTTGGGGTGAAGTGTTCTGAAGATGTCAATTAAGTCCATCTGATCAAGTGAGTCATTTAGGGTTGCTGTTTCTTTGCTGATTGTTTGTCTAGAGGATTTATCCAGTGATGTCAGTGGTGTATTAAAGTCCCCTACTATGATTGTATTGTTGTCAATCTCTCCTTTGATATCTTCCAGGAGTTTTTTTATGTATTTGGATGCTCCTGCATTGGGTGCATAAATTTTTACCAGGGTTATATCTTCTTGTTGTATTGATCCCTTTAGTATTATGAAGTGGCCTTCCTTATCTCTGGTTATGGCCTTCACTTTGAGGTCTATTTTGTCTGATATAAGTATTGCTACCCCAGCTTTCTT
Organism: Myotis yumanensis; assembly: GCF_028538775.1. Taxonomy (NCBI): domain Eukaryota; kingdom Metazoa; phylum Chordata; class Mammalia; order Chiroptera; family Vespertilionidae; genus Myotis; species Myotis yumanensis. The sequence goes on from NW_027223755.1 coordinate 14,191,364, forward strand.
TTCCTTTCCATTTGCCTGGAAGATATTTTTCCATCCCTTCACTTTCAGTCTGTGTGAGTCCCTTTTAATGAGGTGGGTCTCTTGTAGACAGCAAATGTATGGGTCATGATTTTTTATCCATTCAGCCACTCGATGTCTTTTGGTTGGAGCATTTAGTCCGTTTACGTTTAAAGTTATTATTGAAAGGTACTTGTTTGTAGCCATTTATTTTTTTGTGTGTGGCTGTTTTCTTTCTGAGCTTTTTATTTCTTCTTTTTACACCAGTCCCTTTAGCATTCCTTGCATTGCTGGTTTGGTGGTGCTAAACTCCCTTAGACTTTTTTTGTCTGTGAAGCTTCTTATTTCCCCTTCAAATTTGAATGATAGCCTTGCTGGATAGAGTATTCTTGGATTCAGTCCTTTGCTTTGCATCACTTTGTAGATTTCCGTCCATTCTTTTCTGGCCTGATGTGTTTCTGTTGAGAAATCATTTGATAGTCTAATGGGAGATCCCTTGTATGTAACTTTCCGTCTCTCTCTTGCAGCCTTTAAGATTCACTCTTTGTCCTGAACACTTGCCATGGTAATTATGATGTGTCTTGGTGTGGGTCTTTTCGGGTTCACCTTGTTTGGGACTCTCTGTGCTTGTGTGACTTTTTTCTTCCCCACCTCAGGGAAGTTTTCTGATATTATTTCTTCGAATAGGTTTTCTAATCCTTGTTCCTCTTTCTGTTGTTCTGGCACCCCTATTATTCGTATGTTGTTTCGCTTCATGTTGTCCCAAAGCTCCCTTAGGCTCTCCTCCTGTCTTTTAATTTTTTTTCTCCAATTGCAGTACAGTTTGGAAGTGTTTTGCTTCCTTGTCTTCTAATTCACTAATTCGGTCCTCCGCTTCTCCTAGTCTACTATTGATGATTTCAATGGTGTTTTTTATTGTAGCTATATCGCTCTTCATTTCTTCTTGGGTCTTGCATAAGTTATTGATTTTTTCATCTGTTTCTTCTTGCTTCTTGCATAAGTAGTTGATTTTTTCCTCCATCCGGTTTATGCATGCTAGGACCCTTATTCTGAATTCTATTTCTGTCATGTTGCATGCCTCGGTCTCACTTAGCTGCTTTTCTGGTGAGTCCTCCTTTTCTTTCCTTTGGGGGTTTCTTTGCCTACCCATGTTTGATCTCGCTGACATATGTAGATGTTGAGATGTTCAGTGGCTGCTCCCTGGGTGGCAGGGGCTCCTTGGGTTGTGGTTGCTGCTCAGACGGTTGCGGTAGCAGCTGCTTTCCAGTTGGCAGCAGCTCCTCTGGTGGGTGTTGTTCACAGCTGTGTTGGCTCTTCTGGCTGGTGGGGGGAGGCTTCACGTACAGCTGCTGTTCCACAGACAGAGGTTGTGGTGATCAGGAGGCTGTGGTGATCAGGAGGCTGCGGTGATCAGGGGGCTGCTGTTGCTTGGATCTGCTGCGTTGATTTAAAGGCACAAAATACAACAGAGCAAGGCACAAAGTACCAGGCACTGAACACAACTATATTCACAATATTAATAACCCCAAATAAAGGTGACCACCCGAATTAAGAGAATTAGGGGATAAGGGAGAAAGAAGAGAAGAAGATAAAAGAGAGAACAGAAAAGAAAAATAAGAAAAAAACAAACAAAAAAGGAGTGCAAAAATAGAATTGGGAAAAAAGAGGGGGAAAAAAGAGAGCGAAAAAAGAGAATGAAGTAGAAGCGGGGAAGAGACTATTTGTATGAGGAGCAAACTCCAATAGAACTGCCACTAATCTCAACAAATTCCAGCAACAGATCCCTGGAGATGAATGCAAACTACAAACCACCAATAATATCAAGAGGGGTAAGGGAAAACAGAAGCACAAAAATAACCGGGGTGGGGTGGGGGAGGGAAAGGAAAAACCAGCAGAAAAAAAAAAGAAAAAGAAAAAGAACCTCACAACCAGTCCTAAAAAAAGAAGAAAAAACACAAAACAAAACAAACAAACAAATAAAAAAAAAAACAAAGCCCAGTATATTCAACAATCAAGAAAACAATAGAAAGATAAGAGAAAGAAAATGTTTGGAAAGTGAAGAAGGATAAAGAATAGGTGTATAAGGATTTAGAGCAGTAGATTGGAAATAGGATATATAAGTAGGGTGGAATTAGACAGGGGGTAAAAAGAAGGAATTGGGAAAATCTGAAGCAGGAATAGGGTAAGAGAAACAGGACACCAAAAGGGGAAAAGTAAGGAAGAGGGTTTTAGCAAAGAGGTGAAATTGAGATAGGGAAAATTAATGCTAAAGGAACGATGAAAATAGAATGGAGAACACTAATCCCTAAAGAAAATAAAGATAAAATAAAATGGCACTTTAAAAAATGGTAAAATGGTAGCAGTAATAATACTGGTTAAAAATAAAAATGTGGTAATTGAAAGGGTAAAATCAGGTGATGGAAAAAGAAGAAAAAGAAAAAAAAATTGGTTTCTTAGTAAAAAGGCGAAAAAATAAAAAAAAATTTAAAAAAAGAAAAAGAAAAAATTTGCAGTAGTGATGGTCTTTCGGTTCTTCTACTCTTCAGCCTGGTTCACCTTAGTCCTGCCAGGTATTTAGGAGAGTGTTGAATTTCCCTGCATTACACTGTTCCTCCGTGTTGTAAATCACAGTCCTGATTTTAAAGCAGGCCGTATTTGTGATCCAGTCTGCCTTAGTTTGTATTCCCCTAAGAGTCAGTTTGTGGCTCAGCCTCTGGGTGGCAGTGTTTTTGGGTTGGCCTCTGAGGCTATACAGCTTCTCTATCCTTTTTTAATCCTTACCCTGCTCTGTGTTGTTGGTGGGACTGAAAGTCCCTCTATAGGCCAGACCCTGGTAACTCCCAGGGACTAATCAGCTTGTTTTAATCCTTTATCTCATACAGGGTGGAATCTGGGTGTGGCTGTGCTCCTTGCCTGGGGGGCTGGGGGGAGGAATTCCACCCTCTGGAAGGAGTGGCTGCTCCATTCCTGGGCCCAGGGATGTCTCAGCACTCAATTCGCTGCCACTTCCTCCGGCTCCCCCTCTTTCCTCAGCCTCTCCCCAGATTCCCCTCGTCTGCACCTTCGCCCTCTCTTCAGCACAGGTGAGTGTCTGTATCCAAACTGTCCTATGAGCAGGGTTCAGTGAAAACAAAGAAACAGACAAACGCCCGCCGGCCACGGAAACGCTCCTCTCTTACCGGTCTGGGAAACGCTCCTCTCTTACCAGCACTGCATGATCTGGGAAACGCTCCTCTCTTATGGGCACTGCATGGTCCGGTCAGTTCCTCAGGATGCCCCCTTTAGTCTCAGTTCTCCAAAATCACAAAATCCAAATCTCAAATCTCCTGGCGCCCGCAAACCCGCGGAACTCCTTACCCCGGTCAGGGTCTGTGTCTGTCCCAAGAGACACGGCTGTCTGCCATGCGGTCTCCCTCCGACCCCCTGGGCTCAGGTCTGGCAAACTTTCCTGCCCAGATCCCTGGTTTTTAACCTTTCCAGGGGAGGTCTGCCCTTCCCGGCTGCAAACCGTCTCACCAGCTGAGTAAATTTGCCAATTCGGGGTGGGTGTTATTAGTTTCAGCTGCTTACTCCGTTTGCTCCGGGACAAGACCTGGGACGCGTCTGCCTATATCGCCGCCATCTTGCTCCTCCAGCCTATATGTTCTTAATAATGAGGTGTTTCCAAACAACTTGCAATTCTGCTCAATAATGTGCCTCAATGAATCACAGAGCTAAGCAATCCAGTGCTTTAAAGTTGCTATGGACCAGGAGGTCACGGTTCCATTCCCTGTGAGGGCATGTGCTTGGGTTGCGGGCTTGATCCCCAGTGGGAGGCATGTAGGAAGCAGCTGATCAGTGATTCTCTCTCATCATTGATGTTTCTCACTCTCCCTCTCTCTTTCTTTCTGAAGTCAATAAAAATATATTTAAAGAAATACATAATTTTATATACTACCATCAATAAAAACACATTAGTAATGCTATATCTTGATTGATTAAATATTTGTAGTGTTTCTAAACATATATATTAGATCATTAAAATTTATACATTTAATAACTTCATTTTTGATGAATAAATAAAAAAGTAATGCTAATCACTTTTTTGAAAATGCACGATACAAATATTGTTTGGTAATTTTTAATTTTTCAAAGGATTTTTCTGCTGATGCAACTGTTATTAGAGGTCTTATAGAATTTTGTTTATTGTGACAATATTTAGATAAATCAATATTTAGATTTCATTTCTGCAAAGAGGTTCACATATTAAGCACTCTTTCATTACCTCTTTTGAGGGCACTTCTGTTTAAGGCCATAACCTTAAACACAAAATAGTCTTGGAATGTTTTTTTAATTTATTTTGGTTGCAAGAATTAAATGGCATATTATATTTAAAGCTGTGGAATTACCTTCGAAAGATGTCAAAATACTGGTAGCTACTGCAAATAATGTTTAGAGGAATATATGTACTTGCAGAACTTTAAAACTAGATGTTTTCCTTTTGATAGCAATAATGCGGGTAAAATTATATGTTCTTAATGAGGTGTTTTCAAACAACTTGCAATTCTGCTCAATAATGTGCCTCAATGAATCACAGAGCTAAGCAATCCAGTGCTTTAAAGTTGCTCAATATGTCTAAGTACAATCCAATCTTGATAATGACTGCTCTTTTTTATTTTTCATTTTAATATATTTTTATTGATTTCAGAGAGGAAGGGAGAGGGAGGGAGAGATAGAAACATCAATGGTGAGACAGAATCATTGATCAGCTGCTTCCTACACACTCTCTACTGGGGATTGAGCCTGCAACCCAGCCATGTGCCCTGACCAGGAATCGAACCGTGTCCTCCTGGTTCACAGGTCAATGCTCAACCACTGAGCCATGCAGGCCGGGCTGCTCTTTTTTTTAAATAACAGCTTTACAAAGCTATGTATGGTTCATATACTATACAATTCACCCAAAGTATATAATTCAATGTTTTTTAGTATATTCACAGTTATGTACAACCATCACTACAGTTGATATTAGAACATTTTTATCACTTCATAAAGAAACCCTGTATTTTCAGTTATCACCTTAGATCCCTTAGCCTCCTAGCCCTAAGCAAAACACTTTCTATTGCCATAGGTTTTTCTGTTGTGTACTTTTTATAAACATGGAACATGTAATATGTGGTATTTGTGACTCTCTACTTTTATGAAGCATAAGGTTTTCAAGGTTTAATTATGTTGTAGAACATATCAGTAACCCATTCCTTTTTATGGCCAAGTAATATTAAATATCACATTCTGTTTTATCATCAAACGATAGATATAGAGTTATTTCTACCGTTTGACTATTATGAAAAAATATCCTATAACAAAGCATATGGATACTGGGACAAGTTTTGTATGAATATAAGTTTTCATTTCTTTTGGAAATATAGCTGAGTGGAATTGCTATGTCCTGTGACAACTTTATGTTTAAGCACCATTTTACATTTCCACCAGCATTGTATGAGGCTTTGATTTTTTCACATCCTAGCAAAAACAATGCTTGTTGTTATCTCAGTTTTTATAATTATAATTACATAATATAATTTTATAATTATAGCCATCATATAAAACCTCCCTACACATGTACACAAAGTGGACATGAAGTGGTATGTTATCTGTGGCTTCTATCTGTATTACCCTGATAAATAATAATGTGGAAGATCTTGTTATTTCTATTTAATCAAATGCTTTGCTCATGTTTAAAATTGGTATGTTTGCATTTTTTTATTATTGAGTTGCAAAGATTCTTTATATATTTTAGATACAAATTCCTTATAAGATTATTATTTGTAAATATTTTATTTCATTCTGTGGGTTGCCTTTTCATATTGTTGATAGTTTTCTATATAGTTGCATATAAATTTTAGGATCAGTTCTCAATTTCAACAAGGAAACAAGTTGAGACTCTATAGGAATTGTATTGAATTTGTAGATTAATTTGTGGTATATTGTCATTTTTAAAAAATATATATTTTTATTTATTTCAGAGAGGAAGAGAGAGGGAGAGAGAAAAACATCAATGATGTGAGAGAATCATTGATCGGCTGCCTCCTGTATGCCCCCTACTGGGGATGGAGCCCACAACTTGGGCATGTACCCAAGACCAGAATTGAACTGAGACTCTTCAGTCCACAGGCAGATACTCTATCCACTGAGCCAAACCAGCAAGGGCTGTATTGCCATTTTTACATTAAGTCTTCTAATCCATGAATATGATATATTTTTCCTATTAATTTTTATTTTTCCAACAGTGTTTTATAGTTTCCAGGCTGTAAGTTGTATACTTTTTGTCAATTTATTTCCTAAATATTTTATTCATTTTATACTATTTTACATGAAATTGTAATTTCATTTTTGTGTTGATAATTGCAAGTGCATAAAGATATAATGGATTATTTTATATTACTCCTGCATCGAACTTATTTGTTAGTACTAATAGCTTTTAGTGGATTCTGCAGAATTTTTTTATATATAAGACCATGTCATCTGTGAATAGAATAGTTATATTTTTTCCTTTCCAACACACATCTTTTATTTCATTTTCTTGCCTAATTACCCTAGATAGAGCTTCTAATGCAATATTGAATACAAGTGGCAAGAATGAATATCCTTGTTTTATTCCTGATCTTAGAGTGAAAGCATCCTGGCTTTCACTACTGAGTATGCTCTTCCCTCGGATTTTTAATAGATGTCTTTATAATGAAGATCTTTTAACAAAACCTTCTTCTGTAATTTTATATAACATTAGGGACATGACATTGCCCAGTTTCAAAGGTCAACTTTTTATTTTCTATTTTTCTGAGCCTATTATTGAGTAAATAAGTCAGATAAAGACTGCTAAGCAAAACTGGTTATTTTGTCTGGACAGAGACAAAGACAAAAACAAATACAAAAAACTCAGTCCTATGCTACTTTATTGTGACGCTTATCAGATTCTGCATAGCAGTGGAAGAGAGGAGTTCATGTAGTTTTCCAGCCATGAATTAAATAGCAAATTGATCTCTTCTGAATATTATTTCTTTTAGGTGTTTTTTGTTTATTTGTTTTTAGTCGGGAACCTCAGGTGAAGAGAAAACACATAGTAGGACTTACCATAGTAGCCAAAAAACAAAACAAAACATACCCCCAAAACAAACAAAAAAACAAGAACAACAAATTTAAAAAACTCCCACCAACCATCAAATAGCAAATATTTACAATATTTTTGTGTGCTTAAGAAGTTAGAATTTCTTTAATTGTGCTTCATAATTTGTTTGCTTTCAGACAGTGAGAGAGACTGTAGTGAATATATGCCAGTTTCTCACTAATTGGAATATTAATCTAACTAGAATGCAGTTTGACTTTTATGGTCAGCTTTTCCAGAGAGCAAAATGCATATGAAAATAAAATCATCATAAGAATGGGCAACTATTATATGGTTAATGGTCTGGCAAGTAAAAGTGCTGTTTAGAGGAAAGGAGAAAATATTTTGCACAATAATACTTCAGAGTCAATGACAAGTAAACCAACTAAAGAGATGCCAAAATACAAAAGTAATTCCTCTGGGCAATATATCACACATAGCAGACTATGACACAAAAATCAATAAGAGATAAATGGATGTAAATTCTCTATGGGATTCAGAATATGATGTCAAATTTTATATACAGATCATTACACACAAAGAATCATCAGCATTCTCATATGTCTTTCCAAATGTCATAATAAAATTATGATTGGATATATGTTATTCAGATTCTTAAAATATTTTGAAAGACATTGTTTACCTTTAATACATATACCAAAGGTAGTAATTTGTGACAAAGTGGACAATGAGGAGGTCATATATAAAATGAATATAATGGGTAGCTGATTTTTTGAAGAGTGGAATACTCAAATGCTTAGAAAACTATTCTCCATTTAACAATTTCAGATGATAAAATGAGGCTAGAATATAATTTTCTGGGAATTACTAGTAAGTAGAAAGTGAGGTGAGGTCTTATTACCAATAAACCATACAGGTTATGACAATTCAATAATCGAAAATTTCTGTTAAAATAAATTAGAGAATTTGAAAGGGGAAAAATTCAAGAGATAATATTTATAATCTAACGTGTCAGTGTCTTCTCTTGGAAATTGATCACAACGTCTAGAATGATGTATGCTCAGAATATCAACTATATTTATTTTAAGTAATGTCCAAGTATAATATGTATCTTAAATAATATAGCAAACAGGACAAAAGTCTAATGTATTAAAAGGAGCTATAAAACAGAGACAGTTAAATAGGAGAATTAATCAGCATCATAAGTCTGAGTGAGAAAACATGACCATAAGATCCATAAATAAGCTGCTTTCCCCCAGGAAAACTAAACTTTAATTACCGAACTAGAGGTTGTATCTTTATTTAAATTCATTGCCAACCTCAGGGATCTGTTTGGAGAATGCTTTTTTGTTTTATTTTGTTTTTTTGTATGCATGCATTTTTGTGGCATCTTTACTCTGTTTCTGAACTATAGACCAAGGCTGTGTGTGCATGTGGTGTGTGTGTGTGTGTTGATCTACACTTCTTGAGGAAAAGAGTGGTACTGATTCAGAAGAAAAAGTGCTATAAGGAGAGCCAAATTATTGCAGTTAGGACACAGAAGAGTCATAACTAAAAATTTCAAAAGAGCTTTATTAGATAATATAAAGAGACTTGGAGTTAAAAGAATCATAGAATAATTATCAAAGCTCCATTACAGACATAGAACATGTATTCACTACACTAATATCCAAATTATTCCAAATTAATTTTATTAACCAATAAAATTGGTTAGTAAAATATATAGGTTTCAAGTGTACCATTCTATGATACATCATCTGCATACTGCATTGTGTGCCCACCACCCAAAATCAAACCTCCTTATGTCACCATATATTTGACCTCCCTTACCCTCTAGCAACCCCCCAACACCCCTTCCCTCTGGTACCCATCATTCTGTTGTATGTGTCTATGAATTTTTGTTTGTTGTTTTTTTTTTTTGTTTGGTCATTTGTTGTTTTCAGTTTGATATTCCACATGTGAGTGAAATCACATAGTTCTTTACTTTTTCTAACTTGTTTCTTTTAGCATGATATTCTCAAGATTCAAGTTATTGCATTGATGACTCCCTTTTATTATCCAAATGAAAAATAAAAACACTATAGGGTGAAGATAAAATGAGTTTGCTTCTGTAAAGTTGGAGGATTCACAGGATGTAGTTAAATACACAATAAGTGTTTGCTTTTATAATTACTTTTTGATATGATACTGAGATTTCAAAAATGTTTAGAGCATTGATTCCTTGAGTTGTCTATAATGTTCTCTAATTTAATAACTGTAATAATTGGAAAGTGAATCGAATACAAATTCCTAACTCCAAGTTCCTTTAGAAAGTATGCAACATTACTTTAATCCAGGCAAACTTTAATTTTTTTTCACATCTGAAAATCTGTTGATATAAAACACAAGCTACATTCCACATTCCATAAGTAATGTACATTCTTAACTATATAAGTGCTAGTTATTTATATCTGCCATAATCTGTAATCTTCTTTTTTAATGTTAAGAACAGTATATGGGTTTGCTGAGCTTAAAAAGTATATTGACTAAAAATAAAATTATGTTGCATCATGATTTTCCTCTTGAGGAGTATGGGCACATCACACACAATATTGTCATATTGTCAGCAAAACTATTATTTAAAAAAAAAGAAATTCCTCGTCCCCATAAAAATTAAAGGCTTTCAAAAGCAATAGACAAATGTAGATTTTTAACATTTTTTTCTTAAAGAACAAAAGTGTGAGTCTTATATTTAAATTTTTAAGGGATATTTTGGCTTAGCAAATAAAATAATTAAAATTTATTCAGCAGCCCCAGCTGGTTTGGCTCAGTGGATAGAGCTTCGACCTGCTGACTGAAGGGTCCCGGGTTCCATTCTGGTCAACAGCATATGCCTGATTTCAGGCTCTATCCCCAGTAGGGGGCATGCAGGAGTCAGCCAATGGGAGATTCTCTCTCATCATTGATGTTTCTATCTCTCTCTCTTTCTCACTCCCTTCTTCCCTGAAATCAATAAAAACATATTTTAGAAAAAATAAAATTTATTGAGCACCTCTGTGTGTTTCCATCTTATAACTACCCTCTGAGATAAAAAATATCAACTTGAGTGCATGTTTCATCAACTCTAAGAGTATTTTATGTACCTTAACTAAACAACTTAGTTTTCATGATGTATCATTGTGAATAATGGCTTGGCAATGTATTAAAGGCTTTTGCCTTAATGTCCTTTTACAATGCTGCTCTGAAGGAATATCAGTTCTGGTTTAACACATTTGTTTAGGCCTTTGCCGTGTTTGCAAATTGTTCTCAGTCTGGTTCATGGTCATGGACCAGGGCTGGACTCTGCATTCTGCCAAGTGATTTTGCTATTTCTCCTTTGCCAGAGTTCTATTCACCCACAATTTTCACTTTAAAACGTCACTAACTTTTCTCCAATCATAGAAAACAAGAGCTCTTTCCACTTGATATGTGGCTCTGCCACTCAGACCGCGTATCATGTGCTGTTTCCTAGGCTCTGCTAGGCTGTCCTGTGGGTGTGCAGGGCTGTTCTAAATTTGAGGTTGGAATACAGGTCAGAGTGAAGTGTCATCTTCTGAACCCATGACGGTGGCCTCCAGTCTTTCTGTGTATTTTCTATATGTTTTGGATCAAATCCCTTCTTCTGCTTTTAATACTAAGTCTCCTTCAAACTCCAATTTTGTTTATCTTTATTAATAGCATTAAATATGCCACTGTTCCTTATCAATTGTATGGAATTAGTTTGATTGAATCTTAGTCATAGCATATTCTTGAAAAAACAAGCAAACACAGAACAAAGAAGAAAAATAACTTTCCTAAATAGTGTTTATGACCAGGTAAATTCACTGATTCTCTTTATTTGATACATGTTCAGTGAATCCATTTGTATTGTGTTTAAAAAACCAGTATTCTCATCTAGAGCTATTTATTCCTTTTGTGTTACTTCTATATGTTTCCATTATCCTTGTATATGGGTATATATTGTGTCTTGCATTTCCAGTTCACTGTTAACAATTTTCTAGATGACTGTGAACTTTAGATAGATTTGAAGTTGCATCACCCTTTTCACACAATTGGCTACCACATGATGATTTCCATGGCCTTCTGCTGACACAAGGTATTTCTTGCTGGTAGTCTTTTTTCCCCCTTAGCCACATACCAGACTTTGCATACATCATCTGTTTAAGTCTATCAAATAGAATGTAAAATGTAGCATCTCAATAACTTATCCAGCCTTCATAAAGTGGCACCATCCATCATATGTAATAGCATCCTTTCAAGCACTCAAACACAGCCTACTTAAACAATAAACGCATGGATCAGAACAGGATAATGACCTGACAATATTCTCTATGAAGAGCACACACGGAAATGTTTAGCACCATGGTTTACTTATACCTTTTACTGAAGTAAATAATGAAAAGTACCAAATTAAATTTAGTTTTTTCACTTACACTCATTCTTGGATGTTAAACATTGTACCAGACTTTGGTCATATATGTTGTCTTTAATGTTGAGCATGGCACAGTTCTCGGCATCATAAACTGTCCTTATTTCTCACCCCCCATGCCCTCCTCCACCTCTCCCAACATCCCCCCGCCCCCCGACTTTCTCCAGCAATTACCATACTATTGCCTGTGTCTATGAATTCTCTCTCTCTCTCTCTCTCTCTCTCTCTCTCTCTCCCTCTCCCTCTCCCTCTCCCTCTCCCTCTCCCTCTTCTTTTTTGCTTAATTCCTCTACATACCACCCCACCGTCACATCCACCAGCTGTCAGCCTGCTTGTTGGTTCATTTTGTTAATTACATTCCACATATGAGTGAAATCGTATGGTACTTGTCTTTGACTTATTTCACTTAACATAACGCTTTCCAGGTCCATCATCTATGCTTTCTCAAAGGGTAAGATTTCCTTTTTTTAAATCACAGAGTAGTATTCTATTGTGTAAATGTACCGCAAAAACTAAACAAAACACAAACAAAAAACAAGGAAACAAAATAACAAAACAAAAACTGTCTTCAGCTACCCAAAGTCTTTCTAAGGTATTTTTAACATATACCCATACTTACTTTATTTTTATATATTTATTTATTTTAGAGAGCGGAGCGGGGGGGGGGGGGGGGGGGGGAGAGACAGACAGCTAGAAAGAGAGAGACACAAAGAGACAGACATTGAATTGTTGTTCAGCTTTTCATGCATTCATCGGTTGATTCCCATATGTGAATCAGGGATCAAACCCACTGCTACCTTGTTGTAGTAGGACAATGCACTAACCAACTGAGCTGTTTACTTTATTAATTACTTAATTAGGGATTAGAGCTTGGCTGTCTGTTGACTTAGAGAAAAAATTTATTTTGTCCTTAATATAATTATAGTATTAGGGACTGGAATGACTCACAAGAGCTAGAAAGTTACATATAAAGTTAACTGGTAAGTGACTCTTCAATACAAAAAGAGATTATGAAAATCAAATAGCAAATTAATGTTTCAAATATGTTCCAAAAGAAAATGAAGAGACATGTTATTACATGAAACAATAAGGGAATTAATAAAAAACAACATAAGTATAACTTTTAAAAAAGCAAATAGATCTGAAAAGCATAAAATAAATCATATAGATAAAAACATATTTGTTACAGTTAAAATATTAATAGGTGAAATAAATTCTGGTCTGGAAAATATCTAAGAAAATGTCAAAATTGTTCTGAGAGTACGTAAAGAACACTGCTCAGGTATAGAAAAAATTAAAATAAGTAAAAGTATTAAGGTAAATGGACGATACATTGAACAGCTTGATAAACATCTAATAGGATTCTTAGAATGGGACATGAAGAAAACAGTGAAGCAGCAACATTTGAAGAGATAATTACTGAGATTTATTCAGGTGTGAAGAAAAATCTCTACTGAGATTTATTCAGGTGTGAGGAAAAAAATGAGTTCTGAATACAAAGAAGCAAATTTTAAATCCACATTTAGGCACATAAGACTACACAACATAGTATAAAGATATTGGTTTCTGTGAAGGAGCTAGTTAGGTAGGATAGATGGATGGTAGAGCAGAGAGTTAACTGACCTTGAAGACATCATCAGATTGAATCTTCTGCCAACCATAAGGGAGATTACTGGTTGGATGCTTTAAAGAGCAACACAAACACACTGTATTATATTGAGCAAATCAAATAACCATATACAGGTGGGGCAAATGTAGGTTTAAGGCAAAAGTGAATATGCAAAAGTTTATTCTTGTATTATTATTTATTAATTATTGTATTATTTTCCATACAAACAACTGTAAACCTACTTTTGCCCCACTCTGTGCATTAATTATAACTAATATTGTTTCATGCATTGAGTCCCTGATTAATAATGTCCTTCAAAATAATAAAAACAATTATAAAGTGCTCCTATTTGAATTTCACATAAATATCATGAGGGGAAACATTTTAGTGTCTTTGTAATGTTTATAAATAACATAAGTATTTCCAAAAATCAAGAGTTAATATTAATGGTAATAATTTTCAGAGTTGACTGTAATAGCATTCAAAATGTGCAGGGAAATATAACAAAAACATTTTTAAACACTCTTACTACAAACTTTACTTCTCTAGAAAATCAAAAAAGTTGTGTGGATCGTCTGACATGAAGCTCTGGGGAGCTTAATGTTATTTATATGAAACTTGGCTGGTTTTTCTGTCTGTATTGTGCCTGAACAAAAGCCAAGTGCTTTAGAATTTTATATCATAAAATAAAACTTTCACAAGACTTGGTAGTCACAGGTGTGTACTCTTCTCTCTTTTTGCCCAAGTTCCCTGTGTTGATATATTTTTAACTGCACTGTTCTCTTGATCCATTTCAGCAAATAAGATATTTTTTGAGAAGGAAATTCCTAAATTAATTTCCCTATACTTATGATTTGTGTTTTCTTTTTCATATGTGTGTATATCAATAAAATGTTTATATCAAATTATTATCCAATTAAATACTTCACAAAATTAAAGAACCACAAAGGACTAAGGAACCAAGATACTGTAGTGGTGAGAATCACAGGAAGTTTGAATGATTTGAAGCCTTTTTTTTTTTTCTGGAGTTTTGCAAATTCTAAGATAGCATGAATTGGGACAAGGTCAATGCAGAGGTAGAGACATGAGCCAAGTGTTTGCTTTATGTCTTCCAAAAACTCACTAATATTTCTTCTTGAAGGTGGATTCATTTAATATTTGAATTTTCTAGTGAATTTGTGATTTTGACATCATTCTTGATATTTCATGCTGTTTCCAGATAATCACTATTGTTGGATATAAAAAAAAGAAGTTTTATTTTCCATTAGATTCAACTGCATTTTATGCTTGGAAATTTTGTTTTGGGGATTTATATTTTACTCCTTAAAATGTTTTCTCATATTGTTTTCAATTTTTAAAAATATTTTTATTTTATACACTTACCAATTACTATGCTTACTTTCTTTGCGGGTTATTATGTTAATAAAATTCAACACCACGTTTTAGACACTAATATTATTTTTCTTAACGACCTGGATACTTTCCACCAAAGAAAAAAGGCTTTCTCTTATGATTCAAAGCCTGTCTAATAAATGCCATAATGGAAAGACAAACAATCGCCTAAATCTTTTTTGGGTATTTAAAAAATAATTCTTCTGTATAACTGTCATATCACTATTGAAAATATGATATCTGATTCCTTCAAAATTCTCAAATCTTTTTATATATCTTCTTTTATCATATTTGTAATAGATTCTACATGAGTTATTGATATTTTTTACCATGAGAAGGGGCATGGAAATTATCAAATATTTTATGTAGTAATAAGTCATCATCTAAGATTAAATACTCTGTGTGTGTGTATATGAGCGTGTGTAGGCACCATTTATTTCTGTATTTCATTATAGACAGCTTTTTTGAAATTGACAGGTTGAAAAATTTTTTTCTGCATGCAATACACAAATTTTTCCTCTTATATGGTAATTTGCAGCATTATTTCTGTTTAAGGGGAGAATGTAGAATAAACACAGGTTTATCTTTGAGTTCTACAAGATTGTAGTAGTAGTATATCTCATGAAAAATGATAAGCAGACATATTTTGCTTCTGTCTCTGGGTGTATAAAGGATTCAGAATTATATTCTTCTAAGAAACATTCTAAAATTGTATAAAACATTGAAAACTTGGTTTTCGACATTAGACTAGAGGCAGCATAGGGCCATGATCCTTAAGACAAGGGAAGCTAACGCAGTGAGCTCCGAAATATCACAGAGGCTTTGGCCATGGGGATATCTACATAATGCCTGGGAGGAGAATCCCAAATAAAAAAAAAATAAAAAATAAAAACAATCTTGAGTGGAGCAGACAGCTCAAAGTTAAGAGAGAAGGAGATACTGAGAAGTGTTCCAAAACCCTTGCATAGCTTTTGCCTTGAGCCTTTGGCATGCATCAGGTGAAATTCCTCAAGGGAAGGCTAAGAAAATTCTGAAAAAGAATTATGAAGTGAAAGTCTTTGTGGATTTCTATTTCCTAACAAAATATTATGATCTTGTTCCAACTCAATGAGTTGTTATATACAAAGTACATTGGACAACATCTGCACATAGTAGGGGTTCAAAATGAAACATGAAAATTGAACTGGAACGCCCTGAATTCCTGGGTTCTTGTCTCAATGGTTTCAAAGAATGAAGCCAGAAAGGTGATAGGTGAAAAGTACAGAAATTTTATTGCAAGCAGAAACTTTATTGCAAGCAGACACTACCTCCAAAACCTAATTCTAAATTCTAAGCCTAAGACTCCATCCCTCCTGCACAGACAGAGGGGCCACTGAGAAGGGTGACCACTGCTTCTTTGTCTTGAGGCATTAAATAGGCTGCAGTTCTTTGTCTGAACCTGACCCTTCTTATTGGTCATTGTGCTACATAGAGTTTGTTTTCAAAGCTCAAAGCCCACGTGGTTCCCCCACTTTCTATCCCCCTTATCTTGTTGGTTAGAGTCACTGTTGATTTATCTTAATAGCTCTCCCAGTTGTGTTGGCAGAGAAAGCCTTATCTCATAGCCCTCCCAGCTACTCAGGTCAGGGCTACTTTTGGCCTAACTTATGGTCACTTTAATGGCTTAGGCTCGAGATGCTTTTGGTTTATGGCTGTCTTTAATTGCATGGACCAGATATATTTCTATTTGTCTATGCAATTTCTTTATTCTCTGTACAAGTAAGATAGACATCCTGGTGCCTTCAAGTCTCCATTATGTATTCCTTTCCTATAGACCCCTTTCATTCCTAAGAATTTCTAAACCTGCATAATTGAACTAGCTAGCTAACCCTTTCAAAAACATGTTAGTCCCTTGAGTAACTTTATTCCCTGACATGTCACCTCCTATGTCACTTATTCAGACCACAGTGAACCCCTCACGATTACCTGAATATAATTCCAAGGACATCCCTTCTCACCACCCCTTGCCTTTGCATCTGTGATTCCCTCTGATTCAAGGGCATTGATTCCCCCTTGAGGTTTTAATAGCTTCATAGGTTTTAATAGCTTTAACATCTACTGCCTGATTTGGAGTAGTCACTACCTCCCCTGGCAGCCTACGTCCTTTATTTGAACAATGCGAAAACAGCGGTTTTATGGGTCTTATTATCTGTATATTTTCAATGCCATGAAAGCATTGCCCATGTTTAGGACTGAGTAATTTCTGAAATCATGGAATGGCAATAACACAGAAATTTATTTATGTAACTGTGTAAATCCTTGTTGGCCTTTGGAAGTATTTCCAGTGGGCTGATCTATTTTACCCTTTAAATATTGACATCCCTACATCTGGCATTGTAAACAATTCAACTGGAGAGAGAAACACAATGCTGAAGAAGGAAATAAATGATTTTAAGATGTAATTTTGAGCGTTTCTGGTAGACTAAGGTGACAAGTGGCAGGCATTTAAAAATCCTTTGCAACAACATTTTGCTAAAAATTTAAATATCTTATAAATGACTTCAAATTCTGTTCTTCCAAAGACACTTCCCAGACTGTGCCTTAGAAATTGTGAGTGGATAATACTCAACCCAGGTGACACATAAGGAACTGGGTAGCCTCAAGAGTGACAGGAGGACTGGAGATGAAGAAGTGGCTCAGGTGTGTTGAACTGTAAACACTCCAGTAGTCTTTAGGAGCACTTTAACCCCCCTCCTAGAGAACTGCTAACACACTTCAGGCTAACCCTGTGTCCTATTTTTAGCTTATTGAGAATGTAACTTCCAGATGTGTTCTTGGTTATGCCAACATTTTGCAGGGAACATATTTATAGGCAGTTCAAAGTGGAGAAACGTGATTAACAATGTAAATCTCAAATTTACATTTCTATCATAATATGCACCTTGTATTAAAAAAGAAATCATATATCACTAAAAGTGTTACCTCAAAAATATCAGTCCTTTGTTTTAACCCACATTCCCAGGGCCCAGTGTACTTCCCAGAATTAATCACTTTCACTCCTTTATTTTGACCCCTACATTTTGAGCCATGTGCTTATAATTTTTTCTTATGGAAAACATTTTCAATCCCATTGTCAAGCTATTAATAAAAATGCCAAAGGCTGTTGAAACTGTTGTTTCTACTTTAGATTGACATTGTGCTATGTAAGTTCTCTGTCATTTGGAAATCCACAAAGGTGCATCACAGCCTAAAAGATTTTTTAATTTGACCGATGAGTAGATATTTTAGACAAAATCAAAAAGCCTTTTGTACAGTTAAATTTCATTGCCATTGATTGATTGTTCAGTGATTGATGATCTACTTATTCTAGGCAGATAAAGATAAAGTTCCCATTGACTACACATTTTTTCTACTTCGTTCTATGGAAGCAATGATTGTCAATCTGTCAATCACTTGGCATTTAACAATACAACTATTTCATATATTTTCTGTATCATATATACTTATATGTTTTCAGGTATTGTGCTGTCTCTTAGGCCTATGCTATCCCTATTTTGTTCTTTTCAAAATTACATTTGCTATTGTTGATATTTCTATTTTCGTAATCCATAAAAATCCACATGAGAATTTCATTATCTGTTAACATATTGTATTACTCAATTTATTTCACTCTGTTTTTTCTTTGTTAAAGAAGGGGGGAGTTGTTTCCATGTTAAGAACTGTAAAACTCCCTTTTTAGCTTGTAAGACAGAATGAATATATTATCTTTAGAAAACTCTTTTTTTCTGAAGCAGAATCTAATATTGGTTTAGAACTTGGACGAGAAGAGAAAATATCCCTAAATTCTGGTCTTAATTCTGCCCCTCCTTAGCTGTTTATTAGTATTTCAAAGCCTCAGTAACTGCATTATGAAATAAAGAAAAAAAATAATATATGAACCAAAGTAATTTTTGAACATAATAGGTCATAATGCAGTCAGAATAATAAGGGCTTGTAAATGTCACTACTTTTAATCACCATTTCTGAG
Source organism: Myotis yumanensis (assembly GCF_028538775.1). Taxonomy (NCBI): domain Eukaryota; kingdom Metazoa; phylum Chordata; class Mammalia; order Chiroptera; family Vespertilionidae; genus Myotis; species Myotis yumanensis. Next base: position 14,209,914 of record NW_027223755.1, read on the forward strand.
AAGTTAGTTCATGTGTCTTTTTATTCAAAATTAAATTCAGTAGAGAAATATCTATATTAGATCATCACTTGAACTTTTAAGTAAAAATATAAAACTTTCTATTTTGTTTTCTACTGTATTTTCAAAATATTTCAGGATCATGATAGAAAATAAAAAAATAACATCTCAGATTAAAAATACATTAAACTATACCAAAGTCTTTATTTCATTTACCCATCAAGATAAATTAAGAGATACAGAGATGGATTTTGCCACAGTTGAAAGGATATTTTATATATAGACAAAGAAAAATACATTAAATAGGCAATATCAAATAATGAAAACAATACTGTGTATGACTAGCTTGTTAAATAATGTAAAGTGAAAAATGTATATGAATACAATTTGTGAAAATAATTTTAAGACAGTAGATTCAGGATTCATAAAGCATCCTGACCTAAGTGACCATTATGACCAAATGACCAGTCGACCAGTTACTATCATGCGTACTGACCACCAGGGGGAAGACGCTCAATGCAGGTGCTGCTCCCAGGTGGTCAGTGTGCTCCCACAGCCAACCTCCCATCCCTCTCCCCCCCTCCCCCGGCTGGCCGGCTCCAATCGGCCTCTCCCGCCTCGCCCCTTCCCCCGCCAGCCCTCCCTGGTTGGCCCCTTCCCCTAGACTTCTCCCCCTAGACAGCCAACCTCCCGTAGTCCTTCACCACTTCCCCCCCACCCCCCCGCTGCCAGCTGATCCTGATTGGGCTGGCCAGCCAACCTCCCACGTCTCCCCCCCTCCCCCCCCCCCCCCGCCCACCGGCAGTCTCTGCCCCCAGCCAACCAGCCCTGATCAGCCCCTCCTCCCTGACCAGCCAACTCCTGTGGTCCCTACCCCTATCCCAGCCACTGGCCTGATCACCCTGATAGGGACTGGGCAAGATGGCCCTGATCAGCCCCAATCGCTGGCCAGTCCGAGGGACCCCACCCATGCATGAACTCGTGCACAGGGCCTCTAGTTTAAAATAATTAAACCATGATAGGATTAGATAGTCTATAGCAGCGGTTCTCAACCTGTGGGTCGCTACCCCTTTGGGGGTCGAATGACCCTTTCACAGGGGTCACTTAAGACCATCAGAAAACACATATATAATTACATATTGTTTTTGTGATTAATCACTATGCTTTAATTATGTTCAATTTGTAACAATGAAAATACATCCTGCATATCAGATATTTACATCACGTTTCATAACAGTAGCAAAATTACAGTTATGAAATAGCAACAAAAATCATTTTATGGTTGGGGGTCACCACAACATGAGGAACTGTATTAAAGGGTCGCGACATTGGAAAGGTTGAGAACCACTGGTCTATAGGCTATGTGTAAAAAAATCCACAAAGCTCAGCTCTCATTGCTCAGTGATTAAGCGTCGACCTATGAACCAGGAGGTCACCATTGGATTCCCAGTCAGGGCACATGCTCAGGTTGTGGGCTTAATCCCCAGGCATGCAGAGGTAGCCAATCAATGATGCTCTCTCGTCACTGATGTTTCCATCGCTCTCTCCCTCTCCCTTTCTCTCTGAAATCAATAAAAATATATAACGAAATAAAAAATAAAAAAATTCCCCAAATGGAAACACTCAAAGAACTTATCAAGTCCTTTGTTATTTGAATTAGATGTTGAAAAATATAACTATATGTGATCTGTGGTCACCATTGTGATTCATGAGGTGGCATACTAAAATAGATTGAAAATTTCAGTCTTATTAGAAAAATTTTACATTATAAAACATTTACTTTCATTTGAGAGATACAGCTCCTCTGTGTAAGAATGAGGTGGCATATCTGAATTTCTTATATTTGGAGACGGGTGTAATATACAAAAATTCTGGGATTGTTCCATATTGTAACTGGTTAAAAATAGGCCTCTTGAGAATGGAAGATATACCTTATAAACCGGCAAGCTCATAATCCCTGTAAGTATTCATGCAGAGCTTAATTTTCTATTTACTTTTGATATTGTGGAAATAAGTCTTGAACATTTCTAAACTCTCATTTAGTGATATAATTTTGTGATTTTATGCCTGTTCCAATGACTTTTCACTAGAGAGTATAGGCTTAATTTGGATTTAAAACGCAATAAAGCATGGTATTACAAACAGTTAAACAGTTAATATAAGCAGGGATCAGTTAATATGATTTTGGAATTAAGTAACAAAAAAGCCAGCACAAAGTGTTATAAAAAGCTAGGATAATTCTGGCTTATATAAATTAAATTTTATATAAAATAGATGGCAGGAAGATTGAAAAGTGGCCCAGGAGCCTTTTAACTCAACTTTTCTATGCACAGTGTTGGTTTCTTGTTATGGTTGGTTTCCTTGTGGCAGTGGGATTAATGCAGTAATTTTAAGGGCAACATGTTTCCTCATTAAAGTTCTGCCAGATTGTAATTATATTCCCTGAAGTTCTCCCAGAAAAAAAATAAACTTCTTTCCAGAAGATGTAAACTTGCTTCTCTTCACATATCACGGGCCCAAGTGGACACCTGTCTTTTTTATTAATATTGTAACTAGGGTTATGGGACTATTCGGATGCATTTCTCACACATCAGTCCTGGAAATTGTTATGTGATCATATTACCTTAAGACATGCAGCCCATGAAAAAAGAATGGAGGTCTGAATAAACCAAACTTATGTTTGGAGCAAAGAAGCGGGAGGGAAAGAGTTGATTTTTGGAAAGCAACAAAAAATTTGTATAGTATACAACAAAAAAGCTAGTTCTTTGAAATAATACATCTGACATAAACAAAACATGTGCTCTTCTCCTGAGATGATATTGCTGTTATATTTCATTGCTAAATTAAGTGGCAACTTACTGGTGACGGAATCTATAAATTGCTACAAAATCTTTTGACACATTGTATACATCACATTAAACTACACACAGTGTCATGCTTCAGTGATGAAGAAATGGAGGAGTTTGAATCTTATACACTTTATATACTGGTAAGTTGAAAAATTAAAATATTTCTAGCAGAGAAAACACTTGAAGCCAGGCTGTTAGGTCTTTCTGGAAAGCTAGGGAATGAAAGCAAAACAAAATAAAAACAACAAATAGAAAAACTAAAGGTGGGAAAAAGACACCTTTTAAACAAAACACTCCTTTTTAACATTGAAAAATGGACACAGGGCCCTAACCGGTTTGGCTCAGTGGATACAGCATTGGCCTGCAGACTGAAAGGTCCCAGTTTCGATTCCAGTCAAGGGCATGTTCCTTGGTTGTGGGCACATCCCCAGTAGGAGGTGTACAGGAGGCAGCTGATCGATATTTCTCTCTCATCAATGTTTCTAACTCTCTATCCCTCTCCCTTCCTCTCTGTAAAAAGAATAAAAATTAAAAAAATTAAAAAAATATATATAAATGGACACAGGGATATAAAGGAAGTTGGAGGTAAGCTCAGAAACCAGATGATAGAAGAACAAAGAAAAGAGAAGGAAGTTGAAGATCCTGAAGGACGAGGTTTGAGCAAAGGGTGTAGTGTGAGCAGTAAGTGTTCTTCATTTCAAACCCAAGACTCAAATATAGGGGAAATGAAGGTGGAAAATAATATGTAAGTGTTTTGCATACTGTTACCACTAGAAATCAGCAACGAAAACAATGGTACGGGGACAAAGTGGGCTATAGAAGAAAAGAATAAACATGCTAATTATATAGTCAAAAATGTTACCACTGACACAATGGTATTAAAGATTAAATGATAAAATAGGGGGAAAGGCTGCCAAGTAGGTATAAGCTCAAAGCTAACCATTAGAACAAAACTATGAACATCTTTAAATTCCAAAAAAGTTTGTAAAGAACAAGGAACACACATCACCTAGTGAAAGAGCCACAACAAGCATAATAAAAATAGAACAAAAAGACAGAGCAAACATCAAACTGATTGATTTGATCAACAAATGCAAATAATATTAACCCAGGGTTTAAAATACAGGGGTGGGCAAAAGTAGGTTTACAGTCATGAGTATGCAAAACACGGAGTTTGTTCTTTTATTATTATTTATTAATTATTATAGCATTTGTATTACAACTGTAATACTTATTACCCCTGTATTTTTACAATTTCACTTAACAAAGAAAGACCTAACTATCTGCTTCAAATGAGGTATACACATTTAACACACGATCATTCAAATGCGTAAAAATAAAGCATAGTCAACATCATGTCAGAAAAATCAAAACAAGAGTAGGACTTGTCCTCTTAACGTTAGACAAAGTAAAACGCAAGCCAAAAAGCATTGAAAGAGCCAAGGAAATATATGTTTACAATTCTCAATGAAGCCAAAAATGGGAATATACAAACACCAAGTTACACAGATACTTTAAAAATCAGTAACTGCAGTAGATTCAAGGAATCCACGCATCTACAATACACTAATAAAAATATTTTCAAAACACAAGATATGAAGTCAGCACAAAGCACATAAGATTAATAAAATATAACTATTGAAGCCCTAACTACATTTTCATAAGGTAGGTAGAAGATGCCTATGCCAAATGATACACCCCGGTAATGCCAAATGTGCCCTCTTCTGATGGATGCTGTGAACATTCACAAAGTTGCTCATGGCTGAGATTATTAAAAGACCATCAGTAAATTCCATACAAGCAAAATATTTTTAAATGTCTCCAATAACAATGCAATAAATTAGACATCTAATAAAATTCATAAAATGAAAAGGTCATTTTAACGGGAAATTAAAAGTTTTCTATTAAACAGCTCATGCTTGAAATAGGATATACAAAGTAAAATTACAAAAATAATTTTAAAATGTTAATGGAAAACATATTGCTATTTATGGAGTATATTTGAAGCAGTGAAGACATATTTTAAACCTGAAACAAATTTTAAAAATTAAGACAATAAATAATTAAAAATGAAATCATATCCAATCTCAACAATAATGACAAAAATAGCAAATTAAAAAGTCATAATTATGGAACCAGAAATTAATGAATTAGAAATGGACTTCATTTATTTTCAGTATTTTAAATAGAGAATACAGGGAAGTAGAGAAAAAGTTTGTTTTTTCTAATTTAATATATTATAATATCTTACTAGCTTTTTTTACTTTTTAATTCATATAGTATTTTTGATAAACCACATTCTTATATAAGGATACATACTAAAATATTATATTAGAATATTGGATTTGAAAATGCATACTCCGTATTATTTTATTAAGTAAAATGCTCTAATAACCTGTTCTAGCTGTAATATAAGGAGCCTTCCCAAAAGTATCAATTATATCAAATCAATTTCTAAACTCTTTAAAACTTTTTATTTGTGTTAAATAAATGCATATATGCTCATTAACCACTTTTAGTTTAAGAAATTAAAAATACATTCATAGCAGCCAACTCTGATCATTTTGAGATGCACAAAGCTACTCAATTCATTAGCCATTCAGTGAACTGGAAATAATTTCTTAGTAACTTGAAAAAAATGATAATAAAACATTTCTGTTCTTCAAACGCAAACATAAGACTCACTTCTTTAACTATCATCCCGGCCCATGAACAAGAAGTTATGAAACTAGTGCTAAACCTATCCGGGTCAGTTAGTGCCTGCTTCATCTCAATGTCTAAGCCTCTGGAGTCAGCTAATGACAGCCTCACACTGCAATGTCACTCCAATGACTACGAATGTCAGCCAATCAGCGAGATTTACGCCCAGTCACTTGCTTCCACAGCTGAAAGTCAGCTGGTTTATAAGCACCCTAACTTCCTGAAGCCCACCAACTATTGAACTAAGTGCTTCCCCAAATCCTATAAACATAGTTCTTGCTTTTATCCAAAAGACTGTATTTTGCAAACATACTGCTCTCCTATATTTAACAGGCAATAAATTCAGTTATTTAATTTTTTTTATTGACATTATTAGGTAACTGTTGAATAACTTCTAATTAATCAATAATTTTTATCAAAAAAAAATGAATTGGGCTGACTCTGGTTTCCAAATTGGTGGCATTCACTGGGAGTGTTCTGCCTTCTGTACCGTCTGCCCTGTGTGGACACAGGAGATTACTGAGTGTACCTTACCCAGATTGGCTGAACAGCATTTTAAAAAAGAAGAATGAAATCTGTCATTAAATGTATTGTAAAGCATTGACAAAAATGATAAACTACTGCCTTCAGATATGATTGTTTTGGGTGATGGTTTTGACATGCCATAGATTGGCATATCTCTTATGTTAAATATTATCTCTCTTCCCAGGAAAGTCCTGGAAGAAAATGACAAACTCCTGCCAAACTGCTATAAGACATAGATGCTAAGTTGTTTTTGACAGGAAAATGCAAGTTCCTCACATACTGACAAGGATTTTAAATGTCTATATTGAAATGTTTTTATAAGCTGAAAGAGAATGGATGGAAAAAGATATTCCATGCAAATGGTAGCCAAAAGAGGGCAGGGGTGTCTGCAAATATATTAGACAAAATAGACTTTGAGTCAAAAACTATCACAAGAGACAAAAAATCATTATATGATTATAAAAGTGTCAGGACACTGGTTATATGTATATCTACCCAAAATCAGAGTATCCAAGTATGTAAAGCAAGCATTGACAAGTCTGAAAGAATACGTAGACAGCAATACAATAATAGTAGGAGACTTCAATCTTCAATACCTTATTTGAATGGATAATACATCCAGACAGAAGGTCAATAAAGAAACAGCAAGCTAGAACAACAGTACAGATCATATAGACCTACTAGACTAATAGAGCATTCCATTCAATAGCAGTAGAGTATATACATTTTTCTCAAGTGCACTCAGGACAATTCTCCAGGATCAATTACATGTTAGGGCACAAAACAAATCTTAACAAATTTAAAAAGCTTGATATATTTTCTGATCACAATAAAATAAAAATAAAAATCAATAAAAGAAGGAGAACTGGAAAACATGTAAATATGTGGAAATTAACATACCCTTAAACAGCCGATGGGTCAAAGAAAAAATCAAAGGGAAATTAGAAAATAATGATATGTTTATTTTCCAAGCCCTTTCTTCCCTTTAACCAAAATCTGGATTACCAGATGCAACAAAATTATTTTCTAATGTAAAGGTTATCAGCATCCATAGATAATCTCAATGAGTTATTAAAGGTAAATTGAAAGATAACCATATAAATATCAAAGACCTTCATTAGACCAACCTGGTGGAAAGTGCTGTTCTCATCTGAAGTCTTTTAATTCTTATACCTTCTATGACATGTGCATTGCTATTTTATCATTTTACTGCTAAGCAAACTCACAGAGGTTAATATATTTTCCCAACATATATAGCTACAGGGGCAAAGCTCTCATCTGTGCCACAGTATCCCAGCCCATCAGCCTGCGAAACTTAGGAGATATATATATAGAGAGAGAGGAAAATTTTCTGGTGCCCCAGAACATCCCTTAGCCTCCCATGAAATGGTAATGACTAAACAGTAACCACTGCTTTGGAGCATGTTGTTAAAATATACTCTTGTTTTCCCAGGGAAATAAAATGAAGAGTTTAGACATGAAAAAAGTAATCTGTTTGCTTGTTAAAATATAGAACTATTTAACAACTATATTTTACAAGGTAACTGAATATTTGTATCCTTAAGTCTTTGAAAAATCTGTTTTATTTATATGAAAGGGTTTTCAACTATGATAATATTCAATTGTAACCATATAAAAATAGGCCATCTTATTTATTAGTTCCATTGCTGATTAAATTTCCACATAAACAACTTTTATAAAATAGCTCCCACATAATGAAAAATAGGAATTGTTACAGAAATTTACCAATATGATTAAAGACTTACTTGAGGGTAGAAGAGATGCAGGATAGAAAAATAAATATTCACTATTGATAAAGTGAAATATGAAATAATGACATAAAAAGTTATTTGTATCTGCTTTTAATAACTTTTGATTTAATTCTTATTTGTTTTTTATAATTTACTAGAGGCCTGGTGCACATCTGTGCACTTGTGTGTGTGTGTGTGTGTGTGTGTGTGTGTGTGGGATGGAGTTCCTCAGCCCAACCTGTGCCCTTTTGCAGTCCGGGACCCCTCGGGGGATGTCCTTAAGCTGTTGTGCTCACCAGCCTTGAGCCTGTCTTCTGGCTGAGCAGCGTTCCCGCTGTGGGAGCAACTGACCACCAGGGGGCAGTTCCTGCTCCTGCATTGAGCGTCTGCCCCCCTAGTGGTCAGTGTGCATCTTAGCAACCGGTTGTTCCACCATTTGGTCGATTTGCATATTACCCTTTTGTTATATAGGTTATTTAAATTAAATTCTTATTAATTTCATTATCAATTTATTACATTAGGTAAGACAATAATACAGATGTTTCATGCTGTAATAAGTAGAAGTGTGCTAAGATTTAGTGATATATAAGCTATAAAAGAACAATAAATAAGTACAGGTATTTGAGTGATGCATATAATTAGAAAACAGAGATTGAACTGAAAAGTTTGTGACATAGTGGATGATAAAAACACTCACTGAAACAGGTGTCAGTGAATGTGGAGAAGAGTGAGGGTCATTCCAATTCAGCATGTAGGTTATTCTGATGAATAAGAACCATCCTAGGTTGCTAATTTTTTCTTACAATGTATTGACACACCACTTAAAACTCCAGGGTCTACACCAACCATGATTAAAATTTATTTGGGTGTGGTTTTTATTTTGGCTTTTCTCAGTGAAGCCAAAACTCAATTCATATTTTTTAAATGTGGAATTATCTAACAAAGATGTAAGCCTATATATTTAACTACACTTTTGTTTGACCATCTGATAAATCATTTTATACCTAAAAATTTCAGGATTATTAAGCCAGTTCTTTCACTTCATTCCCCGTAAGCCCTCTGGACCCATTTCAACAAAAATACTCATTTTTAGTATTTGATGCACATGTCCTTGGATTCACATGTCTACTTTAATATTAAAGGTTGTATATTGGATATATACAAGTCTACTAAAACGGTATTGTTATACAGATCTCATTCCAAGTCTTACATTTTTTCATTAAATGGTATGTTTTTAAAATATGATCACGATTATGTACTTATAGACTTTAATTTCTTCCGGTGCATAGTATACCATAATGATGATCCAAAGGGTTTTACTTATTTATTTCCCTAGTGTTAGTCAATGTGTTAAATCCAACTGACTGCTAGCACAGCCCCACCGTGACTCTGATTGAGCATTCCTCTAAAATGATACAGATTCAGAAATGAAATGACTGTATCATAATATCTAAATATAGTATGGAAATATTTGATCCATGCCAAATGGTCCTTGATATTTGGTCCTGTCAAAGAATATCTATGCTTAAGAAAATGTCCCTGGGTTCAGACATCCCATAATATAATTAATACTTTCCCACATTTATTATAAATTTTCTTCTTTACTTAGTGTCTATCTCTCTGTTTGCCTTTGTCTTTTTCTAAAATATATATTTTTAATTGATTTCAGAGAGGAAAGGAGAGGGAGAGAGAGAGAGACAGAAACATCAATGATGAGAGAGTGAATGGTTGGAGTGTGACTCAGGGGTGTAGCTATGAAATAAGGATTTGTAATTAGTTTACATAGAACCAAATGGTCTTACTCTTATCCTTTTTTTTTTGATTGCTTTAAAATACAACTAATATTTAGCTATGTAGCATATTGCTTGCCATAGATTCATGAAGTAATAAAGAAATGTTCATGTGGGAAATAGTTGGTGTTTAATTTGTTGAGTGCCAATCAAAATGTAGCTGGTTTTTTGGTTGATGCTGCTCTTTAAAATTTAAAAATTATATTGGTATAGTCAACACTGACCTTTAAATCAGTTTGGAGATTGATGTAACAGTAGGCTCCCTTGTGATTAATATAATTCAGCATAATTTTTTCACACATATTTTCAAAAATTATATTCAACTCACCTAATTTGTTATTTCATTTTGTCCATATATTGGGTTTCATCCTTGTCTACTAAACATTGTGAAGGACATAGAAGACAATATTACTTTCCAGTCTTCTGTAGATTTCCTGCTGTAGCTGGCTCACTCTTTCCTCTGAGGCGATTTCTTGCATTCAAATTTAGTGTATTATAATTTTATGTTCCTTTGTTTTAGCAATTTGCTGCTCCTCCTGCTGTTTGAGGATCATTATATGCATGTGTACAGAGTCAGCCACTCCACTACTTAGATTTTTAAAAATGTCCTTCTCAAGTGCATTTGTTATTCAAATACCACTTTGCCCTGGTGGCTGCTATCTCCCGTTCTTTTCTGGCAGCTGGAGCAGTGCTGTTAGGTTCTATGCTCCGGACCTCGGTTGGATTTCTCCTGGGCTCTGCTGCCTCTCTGATTTCCCTTATGGGCTACATCCTGCTTGGCTGCTGTAGAGTTCTGCCGTCTGCTTGTTTGTTTTCAGGCTCATTGGAATTTATTCACAAATGCGGCTTGTTGTTCTTTTCAATGGGAACCCATACCTTTTTTTTTCCCTTTTGTATTTCTAGTGTCCCTGTATCTGCAAACAATCATTTCATAATTTCTTGTTTTCCTCCCCATAATATTGTATGTTTATTCATTCAGATGTTAAAAAAAACATAGAAATGGCTTTTCATCTGTTTATCAAATAATTCTCCCCCCTCTCAACCAGAAGGACTCACAGATCAGCTTTCTAGCCCAGGCTAATGGCTATCCTCAAAGCTGTTGCTATTGCCTGGCCAGTGTGGCTCAGTGGTTGAGTGTCGTCCTGTGAATCAGGAGGTCACAGTTCATAGCACGGTTCATAGCCGGTCAGGGCACATGCCTAGGTCATAGGCTCTATCCGAAGTGTGGGGCGTGCAGGAGTAGCTGATCAGTGGTTCTCTTGCTCCCTCTCCCTACCTCTCTGAAATCAATAAAAAAAAAATATTTTTAAAAAAGCTGTGGCCATTTCTTCCATCATTAAGTATACAATGAGCACTTCCTCTATTGCCTCAATAACTCCTCTGTTCTGGAAAACTCATTTCATAACTAAGAACTTTTCAGGCCATTCTTTATTGTAACTTCTCTGTTATTTGTTGAAAGTTAGTGCAAAAAATCAGATTTGTGTAAAATATCTTTTACATGTGCTTTTTCCATATTCTAACTTTTTGAGTTTTTTAAATTTAACTTTAATATATATTTGAATACATATTTTACTTAGTCTTATGGGATTTTTTTAATAGAAAATTTCAAATACTGTTATACGACTGAATCAGAGCCTTCAGATCTTTCAAATTTTGGTTTTATATTATTGTCTATTTTATATGTCTCCTTCAGAACAAATTTTATTATGTAGACAATACTATATTATACTGAAAATCACTTTAGGAATAAAGGATAAAAGCAAATATGAGGAAAAATATTATCATACAAATGATAATTTTTTAAAATATATTTTATTGATTTTTTACAGAGAGGAAGAAAGAGGGATAGAGAGTTAAAAACATTAATGAGAGACAAACATTGGTCAGCTGCCTCTTGCACACCTCCCACTGGGGATGTGCCCACAACCAAGGTACATGCCCTTGACCGGAATCGAACCTGGGACCTTTCAGTCCTCAGGTTGACGCTCTATCCATTGAGCCAAACCAGTTAGGCCACATGATAATTATTAAAAAGACACCTGGCCAGTGTGGCTCAGTGGTTGAGCATTGACCTGTGAACCAGAAGGTCACAATTCAATTCTCGGTGAGGACATATGTTTGGGTTGCAGGCTTGAACCCCCAGCGTGGGGTGTACAGGAGGCAGCTGATCAATGATTCTCTCTTATCATTGATATTTCTCTCTCTCTCTCCCTCTCCTTAACTCTCAGAAATCAATAAAAATATATTTAAAGAAAAAATAAAAAGAATATTTTTTTCTGTAAATGGCTATCATTTTAGTTTTTTCATACAATATATTTTAAAATATACTTTTTATAATGTTTTATTTAGTATTATTTTTATCAGTAACATTTTGTATATAGTTAAAAATCAAGTAATGCTTTAAGTTTATTATTAAAAAGAGTTCTTATGCCTCATTTCCCCAAATACTAGAGGGTGTGGTTTTATATATATAGGTATATTTATAATATATATGTGACTATTAATAGATTTCATTATATGTATATGTGCATATAATTATCTTTCCTAAATAGTATGTTTATACCAATATTTATATGTTTTCAAATTTACATAATTGTTGACTAAAGAACATTAATATTTAGAACTTATTCATACATCTCCATTACATATGCATTTTGAAATTCTAGCTAATTCATATGTCTCCTTAACACATTGTAAAATAACTAATTAAAATGCAAGACAATAAGGAATTACACAGATATCCAAATTTATGATTTGAATTATTATTCTTTACCTTCTATATTAGTTTGTATATATCATCATTTTTTATTACTGTGGATTAAGAGTAAGACATTCATCCATATTGTTCTGCCATAAACTATATGACATATTATTTGTTGTGGTTAATTTTCATATTATTATTTTATATTATGAAAACTTTTATATGTTAAATGAAAGTGAGCATGTGTGTGTGTGTGTGTGTGTGTGTGTGTATGTGTGTGTCTATGCAAAATGTTTTCTGGGAAGAATATTTCTAGTTTTTAGGAAAAAAATTCAGTAGTCCATGTGTAACATTTTTTAAAGAAACCTTATGTATATACATAAGATACAAAAGATAAATCTTTGAATCAGAATTGCATGAATAAATATAATATTTAGTAATTGGATTAAATCTAGAACATAAAGTATTCTCAGATATACAGATACAGGGAATATATACATTTACAGTTATACCATTACTAAAAGAATTATTAAAGAATGTATTTTATTAAGAAGAATATGGAAACAGGTGGAATAAATAAAAATAAGCCAAAAATTAATTGGTACATGAAAAAATAGTAAATAATTGGCTTGGAAAGCATATCATTTTTTGGTGATTTTAAAAGAAAATAGGCACTGTAGATTCTATAAACAGACAAATATTTAGGGATGTGGACCTTTGGTTTGTAGTGCTAGTTAAACTAAACTAAAATATATAAACATGAAAAACAGTGATTCTGAAACATTTTAAACTTCTAGAAAGTATACTAAAGTGTAAATTTTATATAGACTCTATAGGAATAAAACATGTTTTATAGCTCCTAAAACAGCAAAGATGATGCTTCAGGGAAGAATAGTATAAGAAGAAAGAAGTACCTTTGGGAACCTATATAGTGAAAAGAAAAAGAAGGAGCATGGGGAATTTGGGTTGTTGCAAGAAACTGGGTTATAAAAAAGGAAGGATTCTTTCAGCCCACCTTCCACCCAAACAGAAACAAATTTCCCCATACTTCACCACTCTGACAGCTTACTCTAAAGAAAAATCCTGTAAAGCAGCTTAAAGTACCTCCCTCGAAGCACCTTACTAATGACAAAGGGAAAGGCAATAATTTACAATGGGCAAGATTGTCAGACACTTCTTTAACCAAGTGATTAAAGTTAGTCACCACTAATGGGGAACATCAATGCAATGTGTCCCCTGGTCTGAGGCACTGGGAAGGATGCAGAATCTATTCTGTGATGGTCCTGCAAAAAAAAAAAAATACATTACCTGAATTGAATTATGAAGATAGATCCAAAAAACCTAATTGAAAAGATAGTCTATATAAGATAATGGTATCCTGTCTGCAACTTGCTGCCAAATGATTAAAAATATAGTGTGAGAGGAGAGAGAGATTTTAATGTTTAAAAGCTGTAGCAAATATAGTACAACAGTGGCATTAGGGGAAACAAGTAAAATGTACATAGAGAAAAATTTGAAATTTGGTACTATTGTTGTATCTTTCCTATAACATCAAAATAAATATTTTTAATTATAAAAGAAAACTGTAAAATAATGAAAATAGGCCAATCATTATAATTTTAAGAACTAATATAATAAAATACTTAACCAAGTAATTTTAGGTAGACATTAAAATGACAAGAAATTAAATAACTAAAGAATTAAAATTAAAAAAACAGAAAGAGTGAATAATTCTACAAGAATACAAGGTAACATGAACTTATAAATTTTAACATGTACTCAAAAATTAAATTGGCAATAGTACAAGATTGATTTTATGAAACATAATGTTATGTGTAGAATTTAACATATATATGTATGTATATCTTCCTATACCAGACAATTAAAAAGTGAACCTGTTTTATTTTTGAATGAAGGGAACATTTAAAAATGTTCATTAATAATTCACAAAAAGCATCAATATAATTTAAAATGTAAATATACAACTGATTACATTTCTGACCAAAATTGTATTAATTTATAAATTGACAATAAAATCTAGGCAAGTCCAAGTATGTGTAGAGATTTAAGCATGCAATCTTAACCATATTATTTTATGAATTTGCTCTGTTAGCACTACGAATTTATAAAAAATAGTGTTGTAGATCTCTGTAATTTATCACCATAGTGTACATATTTTGAGTTGATCATAAATTTACTGACTTAATAAACAACAGATATAATTAGTACTTAAATATCTATCAGTAACATCTGATTTCTGGCCCAACATGACAAGTCATCACTCCTATCCACACAACAGGAAAAAGCTAAAAGACTGAAAACCAACAACTCTTACCTCATCAGGGAATTGAGGTCACAGGGAACACCCCCACTGTGAAAACTGAAGAAACACGCAGATGTGGAGAACCATAACTTACTGGGAACTGAAGCCATCACTGGAGGCAGTATTGGGAATGAATACTTAAAGGCTACTTGTCTAGTTGCTGTAGAATGAACATGGTCAAGCTGGAGAGATTAGGAACTTCTGGAGGAACAGTCTTATGGAGATTCCTACACTTTCATGAGTTTAACCCCCAAATTCCTGTCAGTTGCTAACTCTAAAGATTGAAGAGCCCGGCCAGTGTGGCTCAGTGGTTGAGAGTGGACCCATGAAACAGGAAGTCACATGAAACAGGAGTTCCATTCCAGGTCAGGGAACATGCCTGGGTTTTAGACTCCATCCCCAGTAGGTGGCATGCAAGAAGCAGCTAATTAATGATTTTCTCTCATAATTGATGTTTCTGTCTCTCTCCCCTTCTCCCTTACTCTCTGAAATCAATAAAATTGTATTAAAAAATAAAGATTGGAGAAATGCCCCATCATGCTTCCAGCAGGGGAGAAAAAAGTAATCATTTAAAAACTAGAGACCCCGTGCACAAAATTTGTGCACTGGAGGGGGTTGTCCCTCAGCGCAGCCTGCACCCGCTCCAATCTGGGACCCCTCAGGGGATGTCCCACAGGGATCGGGCCTAAACCGGCAGTCGGACATCCCTCTCACAATCCGGAAGGAAGGTGGATGTCCAGAAGATGGCCGGTTGACTTGGTCTAATTAGCATATTACCCTTTTATTAGTATAGATAGATTATATAGGATAGGATTGCTTAAATGGAGGGAGAGAGAGAGCCTTTTTCAGCAGGAGGAGATGCTCTTGGCAGACAAAAACACCTAATCCCTATATCTGGACTGATAGCCAGCCATATGCACTATACTGCCAAACTAGTCATTAAGAAATTGAACCACTTTCTTATACCTTACACCAAAGAGCTGTTGCCCTTAAAACCCCTCCTCAACCCCCACCTTAGGTTCTGCCTTCCCAGTTCACCCAGATTAGGTTCTGATTGGTCAGTTTCTATGCCAGTCAGTGTCTCTGGGCCTATCTCTGGGCCTGATCAAAGAGGCAGGGCTGATTAGCAGCCCCCATAGAGGCCCGGAGAGAAACAGAGGCCGGGCTGCTAGTGAAGCATGGAGAGAAAGAGAGAGGCAACAGCTGATTAACAGCTGCCACAGAGGCTGCGGATCAGACCCTGCCTCTCTCTCTGCAGGCCTCTCTCCGGTCCTGATCCGCAGCCCCCTCGGCAGTCAGTGCTGGGTCACTGTGCCAGCACTGGCTGCAGTCAGTGCTGGGTCGCCATGGCAACCCAGCACTGACGTCTGGTGTTTGGTGAGCCTTCAGCCCTTATGGAACCTGGCTCTTTATATATATAGATATGCACACTGTTCTGCTGTCCTTGTCAAGGGCGTGACCTCAATGGAAACTATTACACTAATACTAAGATGGGTTTTACAGAACCTAACTAATGTGGAAGAAGTCAAACACACAGTTTCAGCAACCCGGAGCCTTCTTGCTGAGTTAAAACAAACAAAGAAACAAACAAACAAATAAATGAAAAACCTGTTACATCTCCCAAAGTTTAGTGTGGTCTCTAATAGAGAACTAATAGAATTTAACATTAAAGGAATTTTATCTTTTTTAAGGAGAGTAGCCTTACTATCTGTCTCCAAGTTTATTCAACACAGACAAGCTTTTGTGATGGTCACAGTGACTTCAATATTTTAGGCTTTTGGATAAAAATGCAATCAAATAGGAGTTCAGTTGTTCCTCACCTAGAAATGACATTGTGCCTGGACCTTTTTTGATAAAAACTCAAAAGAATGTTTCAAGATTATATCGCTTCATTTTATATTTCCTGGGAAAAATAAGAATGTGTCTTCTTTAGCCCATTGTTCATGAATTTCTCTACATCTGTTTGCCAAAATTTTATACAAAATGAAATAGAATTTACTTATTTCTCTCTATTTTCTTTTACTACTCCTTGACTCCCAAAGGAACACAGTAAGAAATACACGAGAGCCCTGACTGGTTTAGCTGAGTGGATAGAGCATCGGCCTGCGGACTCAAGGGTCCTGGGTTCGATTCCAGTCAAGGGCATGTACCTTGGTTGCGGGCACATTCCCAGTTAGGGGGTGTGTAGGAGGCAGCTGATCGATGTTTCTCTCTCATCGATGTTTCTAACTCTCTATCCCTTTTCCTTTCTCTCTGTAAAAAATCAATAAAATGTATTTTAAAAAAAAAGAAATACACGCGAAAATGTGTCAAATCATCAGCTTTCCATTGTCTTATTACTAAACTGAAGTCTAAATAGAAAGAGAGCACATTATATTACTAGGTAATTTCACATGACAAAGAAAGAGATCTGATACTGGTAATGGTACATTGATTGACCTTTAAATATAGTTCTCAGACTATGTTTCTATTTGTAAGATTGGTACTGACAAAAACACATCCCCAAACACTCTAGCCACTAAAGAGTCTGCAGTCACTATGTAATAAATATAATTTTAAGACATGGTAAAGATATCATTCAACTTGGTGAAAGATGCAATTCATGAGTTACAGTTCAATTATCTATATCTTTAATCTTCAGTGAATGGGCAGCTTACCTCTAGTCCCCAGAGGCAAAGATAAAAGCATCACATCAAAATACTACTCTGACATCAGAGCACGTTATTAAGACTTATTTTGGATAAACTTTATCTCTTATCTACATTGATTAAAATACTTTCAGATCATTACACTTGTGATTGAGTGAAATATAGCAAGAAATCTATATTTTTAAACTCAGTATGGTATTTATTTTTGAAGGGGACTATTTAGAATAAAGCTATTAGATACAGGTTGTCATTCTTTATTAACCTGGATAACAATGCATTCATTCAGAAGGAAATTCATTTTTTAAGGCTATGCCTCATAAAACTGTAAAAGATATCTAAGTATGATGAAAGATTAGGCTATTTTCTCATGAGAGTCTATCAAAATGTAGTTTCAGATTAAATTGAAGATAATCAAAGCTGTAGATTGTGTGTTAACCGTCAATCAGTGAAGCACTGAAGGAACTCAGGTGTATTTCAAAAAGAACTATGAACCCAACAAGCTACAAAGTACCCTAGTTAGTTATATGCTCTCTGAACACTCCCAAGGCATGTAATGTCTAGGAGTTATAAATGTATAAAGGAGGGCCTGTTATATGTTTAATTAAAATAAGTCTTTCTGATTTTACTGAAACTCATAAAATGGCAGTATCATTCACTTTTCATTTTTAATTTTTTAAAATTTTTTATTGAATTTATTGGGGTGATATCTATACTAATAAAAGAGGAATATGCTAATTAGACCAGATAGACCAGACGTATTCTGGACATCATTCTGGACTTCCTTCCTGGCAAAGCCGGGGCCCTGGCAAAGCAGCCCGGAGTCCCGGGTGCCTGTGTCTGGCCCAGGCAGTGCCACCCTGGGTCCTGAGTGCCTGCCTGGGTGAAGCTGGCCCAGGTCCCAGGTGCCTGCAGCTGGCCAGAGGGAGGGAAGCCTAGGTCCCGGGTGCGGGGGCCGAGGAGGTTAGGGGTGATCAAGCAGGCAGAGGCAGTTCGGGGCAATCAGGCAGGCAGGCAGAGTGGTTAGGGACCATCAGGCAGGTGAGTGGTTAGGAGCCAACGGTCCCAAATTGTGAGAGGGTGCAGGCTGGGCTGAGGGATCCCCCCCTCCATGCACGAATTTGTGCATGGAGAGTGGATAAAGCAGTCAGACATCCTTAGCACTGCCACGAAGGCAGGAAAGGCTCCCACTACCACTGCTGCACTTGCCAGCCGTGAGCCTGGCTTCTGGCTGAGCGGCATTCTCCTTGTGGGAGCACAGTGACCACCAAGGGGCAGCTCTTGTGTTGAGTGGGATCGAGCCGAAACTAGCTCTCCGACATCCCCTGAGGGGTCCCAGATTGAGAGAGGGTGCAGGCCAAGCCAAGGGATCCCACTGGTGCACAATCGGGGCTGGGGAGGGACTTCGGAGGTTGGCCAGTCAGGGAGGGACTGTGGCAGGGCTCCAGGGCATGTCCAGCCCATCTCACTCAGTCTCGATTGGCTGGACCCCAGCAGCAAGCTAACCTACTGGTCGGAGCGTCTGTCCCTGCTGGTCAGTGCACATCATAGTGAGCAGTTAAGCGGCCTTAGCATATCATTAGCATATTATGCTTTGATTGGTTGAAAGGACGACTGGACAGCCAGACACTTAGCATATTAGGCTTTTATTATATAGGATACCATTTTTATATTGTATTGTGTATTCACCACCCCAGGTCAAGTCTCGTTCTATCACCATTTATACCCCCTTTATCCTCTTCTACCTCCCTCTATCCCCCTTTCCCTCTGACAATAACCATACTGTTAACTGTCTATGAGGAGTTGTTTTATTTGTTTCTTTTTTATTGTGAATCTCTCACAAAAAATTAATCTCTTATTTCTGTCTTTGATACTCTTTATTTCATTTGCAGATATTTGGTTGTGTCCAAAATTTTCAGAGATATTTGTAACATCTCAAAAGGTCCTTGATATTTGATCCTGCCCAAAATGTCCATGGAGACATTTGCTCCATGCAAAAATGTCTTTGATCATGCTAGGCTACCTGGGCAAGAAGGGATATTATTAGCAATAAAGTCACAACACAACTTTTGGATCAATAAAGCATGATAATATTTTAATGTAATATGACTGTAATAAACATTATGGGCTATTGGAATCCTGGGATGTTTTCTAAACATGGACATTTTTTATAGGATCAAATATCAAGGACCATTTGGCATGGACCACATATGCTAATGGACAGTGTTGATAATACCAAAATTCAAGGACCTATCTTTTAGTGTGAACCTAATGTCTCAATGACAGTTTGGACATATCCCGCAAGGATTAATTTTGATCTAGCATTTTGTCTTTCGGTGAGCATTTCCATTCTTTGTCTAGATGACTTTTTTTGTTACCTTCAGTCAGAGGATGGTAAATGATATTTCAGTGCAATGCACTGAGGGAATGTACTATTAATTTGGAAAGTCTTGATGTAAAAACAGTAGTTCAGTGTTTACATTAAATTATTTAGTCAAAACAAATAATATTTGAGTTAATACAGAATGCCCTTTAAGATAAATAGCCCACTGTGACTATTATCTAAGCCAACCACTGGTTTGCGAACCACTGGTGGTCCATGAGGTCCGAAAGGTTGGCGACTGCTGATCTATAGGACAAAAGAGGCATCTATAATAATAAAAGCATAATATGCTAATTAGACCAGACAGCCAAATGATTTTCTGGATGTCATTCCAGATGTCCTTCCAGACGACCTTCTGGACAAAGCTGTGGCGGTGGGGGCTTAGGCAGAGGCAGCTGCTGCAACAGGCAGGGGCTGAGGCAGAGGCGGTTAGGGGTGATTAGGCAGGCAGGCAAGCAGTTAGGGGCAATCAGGCAGATATGCAGAGTGGTTAGGGGCAATCAGGCAGTTAGGGGTGATCAGGCAGGCAGGCAAGTAGTTAGGGGTGATCAGGCAGGCAGGTGAGTAGTTAGGGGCGATGAGGCAGGCAAGCAGAGTGGTTAGAGGTGATCAGGCAGGCAGGCAGGTGAGCGTTTAGGAGCCACTGGTCCTGGATTGTGAGAGGGATGTCCTGGATTGCGAGAGGGTGCAGGCTGGGCTGAGGGACCGCCCCCCCCCCCCCCGCCCCCTATGCACTGGGCCTCTAGTCTATATAATAAAAGCCTAAGCACCGATTACGGTGGAACAACCAGAACAAGTGATCACTATGATGTGCACTGACCATCAGGGGACAGACACTCAACGCAGGAGCTGCCCCCTGGTGGTCAGTGCACTCCCACAGGGGGAGCGCTGCTCTGCCAGAAGCTAGGCTCATGGCTGGCGAGTGCAGCGGTGGTGGCAGGAGCTTCTCCCACCTCCACAGCAGTGCTAAGGAGCAGTGAGCCAAGCGGTAAGGAGCAGAAAGCAGGTAGGCGTAAGGAGCAAGGGCTCCTGGACTGAGAGAGGGCTCAGGCCAGGCTGAGAGACCTCCCCCCCATGTGCACAAATTTCATGCACACACAGGGCCTCTAGTATTAATATAATTACAAATATTACTAGAGGCCCGATGCTTGAAATTCGTGATAGAGTAGGCCTTCGCAGCCCCGGCTGCCTCAGCCACCTTCGCAGCCCTGGCTTCGTCTGCAAGGTCGTTTTGCTGTTTGGCTGTTTGGTCGATTTGCATATTATGCTTTTATTATTATAGATATTTAGAATAAAATCTGCATTTTAAATATTATTTCTTAGACCTCAGTTTTGATAATAAAATAGTGATAGTGCAAACAACATGATATTTCTAAAAAGATATACCCAATTTAAGTAAAGAATATAATTATTTTATCCTTCCATTCTATAGTTTCCTTCCTTTCTTCCTTCTTTTTTTTCTCTCTTCTTATTTCTTTCACATCACATTTCACATTGAATGTTTACTGTATGCCAGATACTACTACTACTATTAATAAAAAGACCTCTGCTCTTGGGGGCTTATATTCTGTTTGGCATGGCAAGAAAAATATATATTACATATTTAAATAACATGGTATATTAGAAGATGATATGTGCTAATGAAAAAGGAAAACCAAAGTAGTTTATGTGTGATTGTTAGTATGGAGACAGGCATGGGATCTATTTGTAGTAGTCAGTTAGGTGGGCAGGATGAGCTTCACAGAAAAAGTGAGATTTATGAAAATACAGAAATGAGATCAGTGAGTCATCCAGGAAAATATCTGAGGGATATACATGCCTGGAGTGTGCGCTGAAAGAACCAGTCTATCATTTCACTACAAATGTTTCTCCCTTCCCATGGTAATCATGACATCAGTGGATGGCAACATGCTACAAGGACAAGGAGGTGAACTTTTGAGTCAGAGAGTCTTGGATTTGCACATCTTTGTCCCTACTTACAAGTTGATATATGTAGACAATCAATCAATTCCTGTGCCTCAGTGGAGGTTGTAATCCAATGAATAGATGAACATATGCAAAAATAATAGATTGGAATTATGTTTATAATATTGACATGTAGCAAGACACAGTGACACATGCATTTATCCCACCTCTCCAAAAATGGCCTGGGAAGTTTACTTCAGATAGAACATCTTGTCCTTTACAAATGGGCAAATCACAGTGATACATTAGAGCTATTGGACCCTCAATGTGTGTGGTTTTCATTCTGTTAATTGCCATTTTATCAACACATTCTTTATTTCCTCAACAAACTTGATTAAATGTCTCGATATGAAGGTTTACTTTTGCCTCTCTATAATAGAAGTTTTATTTGAATTTGTATATTGAGTGGTAGCTGTAATTCTAAGTATATTTTCGTTTCTTTATGAGAATATCAGAAATAAATTGATCATTATGGATTTTGTTACCTGCTTAAAGTTTATCTTGCTAATATAATTACAAGAAGTTCATGTTTCATAAAATATGAGGGAGGAAAAACTAATCAGGCGGTACTATTATCGTACTATTATTTTCTTTAGAGAATAATAAAAAACAGTTATACAATTTTTTTCCATTGCCATGATTTTTGGAGATATCAGCTTAAGTAGAAGAAAGAATCTGTTGAAATATAACTTAACAGAGTTTGAAAATCACTCACCCTTAATAGGCAAGAAAAGCCATGCAGTGTCTTCTTTAATTCCTTTAATAACTTATCATTTGAATCCCTCCTGCTGGGAAGTTACAGAGGGTAAATTACAACATTGTTTTCTTTTCCTCTCATACCCTTTCGCTGAAAACTACATCAAAGACAGGTCTGAGCTGCTCAGAATAAATGCCACTTTATTTTTAAAGGAGTTATTTAGAAAGATGGATTATTTGGCAAGACCACAGGATAAATTTTAAGAGGTGAAAGTACCATATTTAACATTGGCTTGGAGTTTTATTTCTGCATTTAACATGGCTTTGGTAGAATAAGCATATTAATTTTGGTCTACTTTAAAAATTCACAAGTAATTGCTTTTCTATGCAAAGCTATGGATTAATAAAAAAAACCCTGAATCTGCCAGAAATATGGATGAAAATGTCTGTAACAGACAAATCTCATTCTCACATCCATTCGTAAACATTATTGATGATGCTCTCCAATTTGCAATATTTAAGACCAGAATCCTCAGTGAATGAGAAAAATTCTCTTTTTTGTTTTAGTCTGCACTTAGCATTGACTAAAAATAAGGAAAATGTTCAATAAGCCAGTACAATTAATAAATGGGAGTATCAATCAACTATTACTTTAAGTTTATATGGTCTAAAACCTCAGCCATGAGAATTTATTTTACATGTTCTGAAGTTCACTCTTCTGGGCATTTGGGTCAGTACCATTCCTGGCCCAAGAATTTGATATAAAATCTCAATATTAATTAATATTTTATATATAAAGTGCATATCTATAGAAATGTCCTCTAAACAGTGCATGATAAAATGCTTAATTTTATGTCAATATTATTTTTCTTAGAATAGAATAAAAATGTAGAAAAACATCAAGAATTACTGTTTCCTCCATTCAGTTGTTAAAGTTCTCTAGAACATTTAAAAATATCTCTTGGCTAGACTCATAGACTCATGCACTCTGCTCTAATTATTCCCTATCCAAGACAAATTAGAGAATTTCATTGAATTTTGTGTAGAGTCCTGCAGCTACTGAATTAGAATTTTTGGCATGCATTCCTTAGGCAGGAGAGAGAATATAAACAGCTCACAGTCAACTTCTTGGGAGCAAAATCTCTGTAAAGACAAAAAATATATTTACAGCTATCAGGAGACAAATGCCTTTTTTGATAAGATATAAGCTTCTGTTTTGCAGTTCATCATTTTGCTCTTCTTATGAACACAATGCTTATTTTATTGTCGGTCAACCAGAATGTGCACTTGAAGCCACCAGCTTAAAAACGGGGCAACCCTTGTTGCCATTTCTACTTCACAATGACAACTTGTTCCTATTATTTGCACAGGCAGCTTGGATCACTCTAGCATGCAACATGATAAGGAGGTTAATAGATTGTGTGACAAGAGTCAACCAAGTTTATGTGGACTTTCATCAGATTATTTGAATAAAGGAGAGGGTGATGTCGCAGCCACCATCCTCCCACAAAGATCAGCAATCAGACAGTATCCACAACGAAAACATCTCTGGGAGATCTTTAGAGTCTGCTTATGAAATTTCACACCCAGCCGGGCATGACTCAGTGGTTGAGTGTCAATCTATGAACCAGGAGGTCATGGTTCTATTCCTAGTCAGGAGACATGCCCCGGTTGCTGCTCCATCCCCAGTGTGGGGCATGCAGGAGGCAGCCAATTCTCTGTCATCATTGATGTTTTTGTCTCTCCCTCTCTGTTCCTCTCTGAAATCAATAAAATATATATTTAAAAAGTTTTCAGCAACATGGTGAAGCCAAAAAAACCTGAGAATAATGACATGAAATGGGAGAGAGGAACAGATTAATTTTTTTTCTGTATCATCCCATTCTCCAAACCAGCTTATCTCAGTGACAAGAGGGAATTCTTCAGCTAGGAATAGTTGCCTTTAGAAGAGAGAGCTACCAGGTTCTCCAGCCTTCTGGGACACAGAGCATGAAGGACCCACTTTGGTTTCACTCCATCCAGAGACAAGCAAAGTTGAGACACATAGAGATGGTTAAGAACAAGGAAGGACATTAGGAGATCCCTTATCAGCCAATGCATCAGAGCAACACTTCTAAGCATCATGTTGAATGGTCAGAATTCCAAATCAGATAACATATGCAAAGACCATCCACAGGGAGTGCAAATAGAAGATTAATTTCTTCAACCTGACTCTCAGCCTTTTCAGTTCTTTAATAAGTCAGAATCATTTGTACACTTACGGCAGACCATATTATTTGGTCATCTAGAAGCCATTTCTCTCCTTTCCTGTGAAAAACTAAAATAAAACAAAACATTTTTTTTTGAATGACAAGGATAAACCCATGACACCTTCCCAGATACTTGCTTTCTCAGCTTGGTTTGCCAACTAGACGTGCCAAGCTAGTACATGTTCACATCTCCTATAAAGCCGAGGGACCCCACCAATGCATGAATCCATGCACTGGGCCTCTAGTTAAAATAATAATGAAGCAACACACCACCACCACCAATTACAATGTAATAACTCTGCCAGAAGACTTGCAAACTAATTCATAGAAAATGATACATATAAGCTTAGCCGTGCAGAATATGTTTTATTTGGAATAAGAACAGGAATAAGAAGAAGAAAAAAAAGAACAAGAAAGGGACCAAAAGGGAGTAAGGGCAGAGGTGTGGAGGAATAGGATAAGGAAGATGGGGAGAGAGAAGGGAGAAAAAGAAAAAAGCAGGATGA
The DNA here is from genome assembly GCF_028538775.1 of Myotis yumanensis. Classification (NCBI taxonomy): domain Eukaryota; kingdom Metazoa; phylum Chordata; class Mammalia; order Chiroptera; family Vespertilionidae; genus Myotis; species Myotis yumanensis. The sequence goes on from NW_027223755.1 coordinate 14,234,994, forward strand.
AGAGGAAAAGAAGAAAGGAAAGGAGAGCATTGTATGAAATGTGAGGAGCGTGGAGACTTAAACAGATTGGAAGTTTGAGAAGTAAAAGACATAATTTGATGTGTTACTAGTTTAGACAGCAGTATACTAGTAATATTAGTTTAGAGAGATTTTTGTCAGTACCATCATGAGTAACTTCATGAAGGGGATATGTTCTGAGAAATGTATCTTTAGGTGATTTCATCATGCAAACTTCATGCAGTGCATGTACACAAACCTAGATGGTATAGCCTGCTGCATCCAAGGCTATATGGAATAGCCCGTTGCTCTAGGCTACAAATCTGTCCAGCACAGGCAATTGTAACACCAAGGTAAGTCTTTCTGTATCTAAGCATATCTAAGAATAGAAAAAGTACAGTAAAATACTCTATAAAAGATAAAATTGGTACTCATAAAGGGTATTCATGAATAGAGCTTGCAGGACTGAAGTTGCTCTGTGTGAGTGAGTGGTAAGTGAATGTGAAGGCCTAAGACATTACTGTACACTACTGTGGACTTCAAAAACTGTCCCACAAGCCCCTCCCCCACCTCCTGACAGGTACAAAATAGAACATCAAAGCTGTCAATGCTGCTTCATGAACAGATATAAGATTGGATTGATCAAAATATCAAGGAGAGAGAAGGAGATTTTTTGAAGAGATATTTATAACCCCATGTTTATTGCAGCATTATTCAAAATAGCCAATATTTGGAAACAGTGTAAATGTGCAAACATAGGTGAATAGGTAAAGAAAATGTGAATATATATATAATGAAATATTAAAAATATAGTGAAATATATAATGATATATGTAATAAAATATTCAGTCTTTAAAAAGAAGGAGATAATGCCTTCATTTATGGATAAAACTTTGAGTATAAACCATTTATTTTACATGGATAACTCTTAAGAAAATTATGCTAAGAGAAATAAACCAGTTACAGAAGGACAAGTACTGTATGATTCCACTAACATGAAGTATCTACAGGCGTCTAACTCAAAGCAGAGTAGAATGGTGGTTGTTAGGGGCAGGTGCTGAGAGGGAAATGGGAAGTTGCCATTCAACAGGCATTAAGTTGCAACTTTGATGAGTAAATTCTAGAGGTTTTTTTCTGCACTCTTGTGCCTATTGTTAACAATACTGAATTTTGCACTTCTAAATGTGTTAGGAGGGTAGATCTCATGTTTAGTGTACTTACCACAATAAAAAAGCTACTTAATGCCATAGTTCTCTTGATAACCTTAAAATTAGCAGTTCATAGTTGATTCAGCTTTTAGCATAGACTCCTAAATTCCATTATAGAATCATTCTGAGTGTCTACACTTATTTTGAAAAAGTACTACATGAAGTCCCCAATGAGAGAAGACTTACGGATGAGATATTTTTATGTAAACTGCATATGTCACGGAAGTGCGTAAATTTCCATTTGTGTAATCAGCATTTGAACAAGCCTGCTTTGTGTTGAAATGGCTTCTGGGAATCAATCTCAAGTCTACTTTAATACAAACCATAAAACTAACAATTAAGAAAAAAGTAGTCTAGGCTTTACAGAAATAGCTACAAGACAAAGGGGCAATGAAACATTTTCAAAAGAATACTTAATAAAGTACTTTCTCACACTGTGATATGACTCAGAGTGATAACAGGATTGTAATGGCAATCAAATGACTCAGAGATGTATGATGCTAGAGCAAGCAGGAGACCCACAAAGGTTCCATTGCCTATAATAATTTTAAGAGTGACTGTGCAGTTTGAGATTGCTTGAATTTCTGAGGTGAAATGCAACTCTTTTATTACATGATTTTCATCTCCATTTGTGAAGTTTTCTACCAAATAAAATTGGATATATTAAACTGATAATAATATTTATTATAATATAAACTAGAGGCCTAGTGCATGGGTTGGAACCCTAGCGGCTGCCAGCTGCCGGCCAGGATCTCCTTTGCCTCGGCTGCTGGCCGCCACTGCTGGCCAGAGCTCCCTTCCTGCGGTTGGCTGGCCGGCCCCCTCCGCTGGTGGAACTCCCAGTCGAACTCCCGGTCGAGGGGACAATTTGCATACTAGGCTTGTATTATATAGGATTCCCAGCTGAAGTTTGTTGGCTCTCCCTCAAGCTTAACAAAATGTGCTTGTGTTATCCCATGCTTTTACTTGGAAAGAGGTGATGATAGATAGATGATAAATCAGCGGTTCTCAACCTGCAGGTCGCGACCCCTGAAAATACATCCTGCATATCAGATATTTACATTACGATTCATAACAGTAGCAAGATTACAGTCATGAAGTAGCAACGAAAATAATTTTATGGTTGGGGGTCACCACAACATGAGGAACTGTATTAAAGGGTCACGGCATTAGGAAGGTTGAGAACTACTAGATAGATAGATAGATAGATAGATAGATAGATAGAAAGAAATAGATAGAAATAGAGATGTTTAATTTCTTTTTTTTTTTTGGTCATAATTCATTTTATTTTATTTTATTTTATTTTATTTTATTTTTTTATTTATTTTATTTTATTTTATTTTTTTATTTTTCGCTTAAAGTATTACAAAGGGTATTACATAAGTGTCCTTTTTTCCCCCCCGCCCTTGACAAACCCCTACCCTCCCTTACCCCCCAGTGTCTTATGTCCATTAGTTATGCTTATATGCATGCATACAAGTCCTTCGGTTGATCTCTTACTCCCCTCCCTCCTGCCCCCCAACTCTCTCTGGCCTTCCCACTGCAGTTTGACAATCAGTTTGAGGCAGCTCTGCCTCTGTATCTATTATTGTTCAAAAGTTTGTAATGGTCTTTATTATCCATGAATGAGTGAGATCATGTGGTATTTTTCCTTCATTGACTGGCTTGTTTCACTTAGCATAATGCTCTCCAGTTCCATCCATGATGTTGCAAATGGTAGGAGTTCCTTCTTTTTAACAGCAGCATAGTATTCCATCGTGTAGATGTACCACAGTTTTCTAATCCATTCATCTACTGATGGGCACTTAGGCTGTTTCCAGATCTTAGCTATGGTGAATTGTGTTGCTATGAACATATGGGTGCATATATCCTTTCTGATTGGTGTTTCTGGTTTCTTGGGATATATTCCTAGAAGTGGGATCACAGGGTCAAATGGGAGTTCCATTTCCAATTTTTTGAGGAACCTCCATACTGCCTTCCATAGTGGCTGCACCAGTCTGCATTCCCACCAGCAGTGCACAAGTGTTCCTTTTTCTCCACATCCTCTCCAGCACTTGTCGTTTGTTGATTTGTTGATGATGGCCACTCTGACAGGTGTGAGATGGTACCTCATTGTTGTTTTGATTTGCATCTCTCGGATGATTAGTGACTTTGAGCATGTTTTCATATGTCTCTTGGCTTTCTGAATGTCCTCTTTTGAAAGGTGTCTATTTAGATCCTTTGCCCATTTTTTGATTGGATTGTTTATCTTCTTTTTGTTAAGTTGTATGAGTTCCCTATAAATTTTGGAGAGTAAGCCCTTATCAGATATGACGTTGGCAAATATGTTTTCCCACGAGGTGGGTTTTCTTGTTGTTTTGTTGATGGTTTCTTTTGCTGTGCAGAAGCTTTTTATTTTGATGTAGTCCCATTTGTTCATTTTCTCTTTAGTTTCAACTGCCCTAGGAGCTGTATCAGTGAAGAAATTGTTTTGGCATATGTCTGAGATTTTGTTGCCTTTGTATTCTTCTAGAATTTTTATGGTTTCCTGTCGTACATTTAAGTCCTTTATCCATTTTGAGTTTATTCTTGTGTATGGTGTAAGTTGGTGGTCTAGTTTCATTTTCTTGCATATGTCTGTCCAATTTTCCCAACACCATTTATTGAAGAGACTATCTTGGCTCCATTGTATGTTCATGCCTCCTTTGTCAAAAATTAATTGAGCATATTGGTTCGGGCTAATTTCTGGACTCTCTATTCTATTCCACTGATCTATATGTCTGTTCTTGTGCCAGTACCAGGCAGTTTTGAGAACAGTGGCTTTGTAATACAGCTTGATATCTGGCATTGAGATCCCACCTACTTTGTTCTTTCTCAGGATCGTTGCAGCTATTCGGGGTCTTTTTTTATTCCAGATGAATTTTTGGAGAGTTCGTTCTAGATCCTTGAAGAAGGCCATTGGTATTTTAATGGGAAGTGCGTTGAATGTATAGATTGCTTTGGGTAGTATGGACATTTTAATGATGTTGATTCTACCAATCCAAGAACATGGTATGTTCTTCCATCTGTTTATGTCTTCCTCTATCTCTTTTTTCAACGTCCTGTAGTTTTCTGAGTAGAGGTCTTTAACCTCTTTAGTTAAGTTTATTCCTAGGTATCTTAATTTTTTTGGTGCGATGGTAAATGGGATTGTTTTTCTGATCTCCCTTTCTGAAAGTTCACTATTGGTGTATAGAAATGCCTCAGATTTCTTGGGGTTAATTTTGTATCCTGCTACATTGCCAAATTCATGTATTAAGTCTAGTAGCTTTTTGATGGAGTCTCTAGGGTTTTGTATGTATAATATCATGTCATCTGCAAATAAGGACAGTTTTACTTCCTCTTTTCCAATTTGGATGCCTTTTATTTCTTCTTCTTGCCTAATTGCAATGGCTAATACTTCCAGTACTATGTTGAACAGGAGTGGTGAGAGTGGGCATCCCTGTCTTGTTCCTGTTCTTAGGGGAAATGGTGTTAGTTTTTGTCCATTGAGTATGATGTTGGCTGTGGGCCTGTCATATATGGCTTTTATTATGTTGAGGTATGATCCTTCTATTCCCACCTTTCTGAGAGTTTTTATCAAAAATGGGTGTTGGATTTTGTCGAATGCTTTTTCTGCATCAATTGATATGACCATGTGGTTTTTTTCTTTCAATTTGTTTATGTGATGTATCACATTTATTGATTTACGGATGTTGTACCATCCTTGCATCTCTGGGATAAATCCTACTTGGTCATGGTGTATGATCCTTCTGATGTACTGCTGGATCCGATTTGCTAAGATTTTGTTGAGGATTTTGGCATCTATGTTCATGAGGGATATTGGCCTGTAATTCTCTTTCATTGTGATGTCTTTACCTGGTTTTGGTATTAGGGTGATGCTGGCTTCATAGAATGAGCTTGGAAGTGTTCCTTCCTCTTGAATTTTTTGTAGTAGTCTGAGGAGGGTAGGTTTTAGTTCTTCCTTGAATGTTTGGTAGAACTCCCCTGTGAAGCCGTCTGGCCCTGGGCTTTTGTTTGCTGGAAGCTTTCTGATGACTGCTTCAATTTCTTCCATAGTTATTGGCCTATTGAGGTTTTTAGATTCTTCCTGATTGAGTTTTGGAATGTTGTATTTTTCTAGGAATTTGTCCATTTCCTCCAGGTTGTCTAGTTTGTTGGAGTAGAGTTGCCCGTAGTATTGTTTAACAATCATTTGTATTTCTGTGGGGTCTGTTGTTATTTCGCCTCTATCATTTCTGATTTGGTTTATTTGGGACCTCTCTCTTTGCTTCTTGGTGAGCCTGGCTAGGGGTTTGTCAATCTTGTTTATCCTTTCAAAGAACCAGCTCTTGGTTTCATTGATTTTCTGTATTGTTTTTTTGGTCTCTATTTCATTGATTTCTGCTCTAATCTTTATTATCTCCTTCCTTCTGCTCACTCTGGGGTTTTCTTGTTGCTCTCTTTCTAATTCTTTGAGTTGTAGAGTTAGATGATTGACTACCATTTTTTCTTGTTTTTTGAGATAGGCCTGTAGAGCTATAAACTTTCCTCTCAGGACTGCTTTCATTGTGTCCCAGAGGTTTTGGATTGTTGTGTTTTCATTGTCATTAGTGTCCAGGATGTTTTTAATTTCTTCTTTGATGTCATCGGTAACCCAATCAATATTTAATAACATGCTATTCAGCTTCCAAGTGTTTGAGTATTTTGGGTTGTTTTTATTGTAGTTTATTTCTAACATTATGCCATCGTGGTCTGCGAAGAAGCTTTTTATGATTTCAATCTTCTTGAATTTGTGGAGACTTTGCTTGTGACCCAATATGTGGTCTATTTTTGAATATGTCCCATGAGCACCTGAGAGGAATGTATATTCCGCAGCTGTGGGGTGAAGTGTTCTGAAGATGTCAATTAAGTCCATCTGATCTAGTGAGTCATTTAGGATTGCTGTTTCTTTGCTGAGTTTTTGTCAAGCAGATTTATCCAGTGATGTCAGTGGTGTTTTAAAGTCCCCTACTATGATTGTATTGTTGTCGATCTCTCCCCTGATATCTTCCAGAAGTTTTCTTATGTATGTGGGTGCTCCTGCATTGGGTGCATATATGTTTACCAGGGTTATATCTTCTTGTTGTATTGATCCCTTTAGTATTATGAAGTGGCCTTCCTTATCTCTGGTTATGGCCTTCACTTTGAGATGTATTTTGTCAGATATAAGTATTGCTACCCCAGCTTTCTTTTCCTTTCCATTTGCGTGAAAGATATTTTTCCATCCCTTCACTTTCAGTCTGTGTGAGTCCCTTCTAATGAGGTGGGTCTCTTGTAGACAGCAGATGTATGGGTCATGTTTTTTTATCCATTCAGCCACTCGATGTCTTTTGGTTGGAGCATTTAGTCCATTTACATTTAAAGTTATTATTGAAAGGTATTTGTTTGTAGCCATTTCTTTTTGTGTGTGTGTGTGTGGCTGTTTTCTTTCTGAGCTTGATATTTCTTCTTTTTACACCAGTCCCTTTAGCATTTCTTGCATGGCTGGCTTGGTGGTGATAAACTCCCTTAGCCCTTTTTTGTCTGTGAAGCTTCTTATTTCCCCTTCAATTTTGAATGATAGCCTTGCTGGATAGAGTATTCTTGGATTCAGTCCTTTGCTTTGCATCACTTTGTAGATTTCCGTCCATTCTTTTCTGGCCTGATGTGTTTCTGTTGAGAAATCATTTGATAATCTAATGGGAGATCCCTTGTATGTTACTTTCCGTCTCTCTCTTGCAGCCTGTAAGATTCTCTCTTTATCCTGAACATTTGCCATGGTAATTATGATGTGTCTTGGTGTGGGTCTTTTCGGGTTCACCTTGTTTGGGACTCTCTGGGCTTGTGTGACTTTTTTCTTCCCCACCTCAGGGAAGTTTTCTGATATTATTTCTTCGAATAGGTTTTCTAATCCATGTTCATCTTTCTGTTGTTCTGGCACCCCTATTATTCGTATGTTGTTTCGTTTCATGTTGTCCCAAAGCTCCCTTAGGCTCTCCTCCTGTCTTTTAATTTTTTTTCTCCATTTGCCGTACAGTTTGAGTGTGTTTTGCTTCCTTGTCTTCTAATTCACTAATTCGGTCCTCCGCTTCTCCCAGTCTACTGTTGATACTTTCAATGGAGTTTTTTATTGAAGCTATGTCACTCTTCATTTCTTCTTGGGACTTACTTAAGTTGTTGATTTTTTCATCTGTTTCTTCTAGCTTCTTGCATAAGTAGTTGAGTTTTTCATCTGTTTCTTCTTGCTTCTTGAACATCTGGTGCATGTACTCTAGGAACCTTATTCTGAATTCTTTTTCCGTCATGTTGCATATCTCTGTCTCACTTAGCTGCTTTTCTGGCGAGTCCTCCTTTTCTTTCCTTTGGGGGTTTCTTTGCCTACCCATGTTTGATCTCGCTGACATATGTAGATGTTGAGATGTTTAGTGGCTGCTCCCTGGGTGGCAGGGGCTCCTTGGGTTGTGGTTGCTGCTCAGACGGTTGCGGTAGCAGCTGCTTTCCAGTTGGCAGCAGCTCCTCTGGTGGGTGTTGTTCACAGCTGTGTTGGCTCTTCTGGCTGGTGGGGGGAGGCTTCACGTACAGCTGCTGTTCCACAGACAGAGGGTGTGGTGATCAGGAGGCTGTGGTGATCAGGAGGCTGCGGTGATCAGGGGGCTGCTGTTGCTTGGATCTGCTGCGTTGATTTAAAGGCACAAAATACAACAGAGCAAGGCACAACGTACCAGGCACTGAACACAAGTATATTCACAATAGAGATGTTTAATTTCAGTAGCTTAAAATCGCCTTATGTTTAAGAGACAGAACAGTTAAAAATTAATAATTTAAATAGAGAATTAACATTATTTCTTAAAAATTAAAAAGGAGGGAGAGTGGGACTGGATGAAAGAGAGTGGAGAGATTAGCCAAAGAATATATATGCCTAACGCATGGACACAGACAACAGTGTAGAGGGAAGGGGGTATTGGGGCCAGAAAAGGGGGGGGGAGCATAGGGGATGGGGACATCTGTAATAGTATCAACAATAAAAATAAAGAAAAGAAAATAAAAGAAATCTAAACCCTTTTCATTACCGAAAAAAATTAAGTTTTAGTTTGTTATATATATCAACAAATACAATGTTGTATATCATTGTATTTCCATGGTTACTTACTATTAATTCAAGTGAAATCTACTCTGAGAAATAACAGGTTTTTTGAGCTGAAAAGCTGCATGCAGAGAGTTAATTTTCTATTGACTAATATTGGTTTACTTTTCTATTTTGTTTTGAGATATTCTTTTTCTGCTCTTTATAATCTTACTAAAAACTCCAAAATAAAAGTTATCAAAGTAAAGATGATTTGTATAGTGAATGAGGTGGAAGAGAGAAACTTTAACATTTTTATAAGAAACTAAAGAGTTCTGCCAAACACAGGTGGAAAAACTGACCAGTGGTCGGCAAACCGCGGCTCGCGAGGCACATGCAGCTCTTTGGCCCCTTGCGTGTGGCTCTTTCACAAAATACCGGCTCTTCCACAAAATACCGACTTCTGTGCATGGGCCACAAAGTTTCAATCGCACTGTACGTGCCTGCCCACATGTGGTATTTTGTGGAAGAGCCACACTCAAGGGGCCAAAGAGCCACATGTGGCTCACGAGCTGCGGTTTGCCAACCACGGATCTAACCTGCCCATTTTTAGATGAGGAAAGAAAAGACACGGTGAATTAGCTGAGGTTGCAGGGCTGATTAGAGTGCCATCTTATATTTCAGAAAACTTTCTGCAATGGCAGAGAATAACATTGATTCTCAACGTTATAAGTTTTTTCTACAGTGAGCATTGGTCATTTATATTTTCATAGACTATAACCCATTTACCATTTTGAACAGTTGAATTTATCTGATTTATGATTTTTGACATGATAAAAAATAATGAGACACAATAGTAATGGGCCTTTTCCCATTCTCTCTAACAAGGACTCCTGGGAGAAAATGGTCATGACCTATGGTAATACTTCTGCCCAGGTCAACATGCTATTGGTTCTCAGTAGCAGAAAGATAATTGAAATTGTCATGCAAGAAGCTTCTCACATGCCTACACTTCTTTTTGAAAACAAAACTGAAATGTATGGATTTTGGAATATAACAGACGAGAGAGGGGCACTATTCTAGTAAATGATGTAACAAAATTTATTTTTTTGTGAGTGACCAATATCTTCCACATAAGTACTCAGAAGGGGCTTTGTGTGTTAAGTCAAACAGAAGTCATCTTAATGTGGGAGCAAATTGACAATTTCAGAGATCTGCCTCTGATGGTCGTAATATATTTTTCTTCAACTTGGTTTTTGCATATTATCTTCTAAATTTTAGTACAATTTGGAGTTAAGAATTCTGATTGATCTGGGTCTGATTTATAGTTCAACACTTTTTATGACTATCATCAGAGTTAATTCTAGGTTTTCCATTTTCATAGCTTTTTGAAACTTACTGTATCATGAGTTACTATATGTAAACCCATTTGATCGATTGAAGTCGTGATTTCTGTTTCTAATTTTTTGAAGTTTACTTCTATGATTATCATGTTAATGGCATACTAATGTAAGACAGCATTTGTTGGCACACTATTATGTGTCACGATGAAACTGGTGCATTAATTTAGATTTGCCTCCAGATAAGTGCAAATCTAATAGCTGGTAGGAGCCCTCCCAAATATCTCTCCAGTCACTTGCTTCCAACTGAACTACGAACATTAAATAAAGTAAAAATAAAAAAGCATGGTGATCACAGTGAGAATCTCCCATGATTATACCTTTCCTAAATTATTTTTTTAAAAGTTCTATCTTCTTATTTTGCCTAATAATTTCTTAATCAAGCTTCTGGGCTGTGTATCATAGGATAATTTTATACTCTGATAAATAACGTTCTTAAAGTTAACCCTTTGCATTCTCTCCACATTTTATTCTTTTAAATGTATTCCTCTTTTTTTTTTAAAATATATATATATATTATTGATTTTTCACAGAGAGGAAGGGAGAGAGATAGAGAGTTAGAAACATCGATGAGAGAGAAACATCGATCAGCCACCTCCTGCACACCTCCCACTGGGGATGTGCCCGCAACCAAGGTACATGCCCTTGACCGGGATCGAACCCGGGACCTTTCAGTCCGTAGGCCGACGCTCTACTCAACGAGCCAAACCGGTTTCGGCAATGTATTCCTCTTTTTCTAATTTTATTTAAAAATATACAATTCTATGATACATCATCTATATATTATATTGTGTGTACTCCACTAAAGTCAAACCATCTGTCACTATATATTGAGCCCCCTTTATCCTTTTCTATCCCCACCTCCTTCCCTCTGTTACCCACTATATTGTTGTCTGTGTCTATGAGTTCCAGTATTATAGGAAACCAAAGGGCCGGTGCATGAAATTTGTGCACTCCGGGCGGGGGGGTGGTGGGGTGGGGGGCGTTATCCCTCAGCCTGGCCTGCACCTTCTTGCAGTCTGGGAGCCTTTGGGGGATGTCCAGCTGATGGCTCAGCTGTCAGTCAGACATCCTTAGTGCTGCCGTGGAGGTGGGAGAGGCTCCTGCCACCACTGCTGTGCTCACCAGCCATGAGCCCGGCTCAGGGCTTCAGGCTGAGTGGCGCTCCCCCTGTGGGAGCACACTGACTACCAGGGGGCAGCTCCCGCATTGAGTGTCTGCCCCCTGGTGGTCAGCGTGCATTATAGCGACCGGTCATTCCACCATTTGGTTGATTTTCATATTAGCCTTTTATAGGATTATGAAATTGCTATTTTTTAAGCTTTGGAATGTGGTGGTATTTTTCTGCAGTGGAATTTTTAAAGCTTTGGAATGTAGCAAAAGTTTGTAATTATATTTTGAAAACCAGAGGTCAAAAATCAAAAGACTTACCTAGTTACAAACATGAAAGATACCTTGGGTGGCTTATAGGAGCTTTCCTTTCAAAACAAATGGAGCTATCCCTCTGCGTCTCAAGTTCATTATCTCTTTTCTCATGCTCTGGCCTGGAATACAGATGCTGGATATGAGAGTCTCAACTAAGAATATTAAATGGGTTCCTGGAAGGCTTTGTTGGGGAGCAGTGTCATGAAAGCTTCATATTTTCAGCAAAAGAGAAATAAGCTCCCATCACATTTAAGTTTCAATCTTATTTACTTCTTAACTCATAATAAACTTTATCAAAGATTCTTGCAAAGTAATAGAAAAAAATAACATACTTGCTAAAAATATGAGGAAATATTCACAACAAATTCACAAAATACAAAAGTAGTGTAAACTAGTTTTCAGATTTTCTAACAAGCAATTAAATATACATAATAGTGATAAGGTATTTTCTTAAATCAATATTAACATTTTTCTATTTTTCAGAATACAAAACAAACTTTTAATAGCAGACATTCAGATTTTATAGTAAAAATGTACACTTCTTTTAACAAGCATATTTCTAGAAAAATACCATATATTTAAGTTGATTTAAATATTTGTAAATGTGAATTGTCCTTAGAGATTGAATTATTCAGTAATCATATAGTAACAAGCCTGTGACTGTGGATAGTTTCATGGCACATAGGAATTACCTATCCTTTAAAATTTCAAAAAAAATGACGCCATATATGCATACTTATTTTTTGGCATTTTTCTCTGTTAGTGACATTACATACAACATTTTAATTATTTGGATAGTAGTGCCTTGCAGTTTGTACATGAAGCACCAGCATATTTTATACAGTTTTATGACAGAGACAAGTCAATTAGTCAAATGAAGTTCTCATAACAGTGTCAATTTTTCACACTGACAGAATTAAGTTTGTGCCAAAATTTCCATTCAGGTCCTTCCTTTCTGGAATTTCAAATCAATACATTAAATATGACTTAGTCTAGCACTTGACAAACAATCACTCAGGCAAGGAGGAATTTACTTAGTATGACTTTACAAAGAAATTGAGGAGGTGGAGTTGGAGGCTTGAAAAATGGGAAGTGAAATGAAAGAAAGAGAGGTGCTAAACTCATTTTACACTATGTTCATATAATTGAGAAATAAAGTAATGTGTGCTCAACAGAATCATTGTCTACCATGCGGATATGTCCAAAAGCTATTCAAAAGCATAATATGACAGAAATAGTGGCCGAAAGCGGTTTGGCTCAGTGGATAGAGCGTCCGCCTGCGGACTGAAGGGTCCCAGGTTCGATTCCAGTCAAGGGCATGTACGTGGGTTGCGGGCACATCCCCAGTAGGAGATGTGCAGGAGGCAGCTGATCAATGTTTCTAACTCTCTATCTCTCTCCCTTCCTCTCTGTAAAAAAATCAATAAAATATATTTTTTAAAAAAAGAAATAGTGACCTTTTATGTATAAAGTCTAGAATATTAAAGTACCTTTCTTTACTATGCAAAAACTAATGTTGATTTTTAAAACTCTAGAACAAGTAATGCTTTTAGTTTTGTTGTTATCCATAACTTTATGTAATTCTTTCCCCTAAAAATCCAGTGACCATTTAGATATATGTATACAGAGTAAAATATAAAATTATATAGAGTAAAAGTATTAAATCTTTTGAAAACATTGAGGGGAAAACACTGTAAAGAGCGAATAACTGTACATTCTGGAGGATAAAAGAACAATCTGAGGTAACTGTGGTGTGACTAAAAGCAGGCAGGTTCTACAAAGAAGCAGAAATTGACAAGAACAGAATGGCAGGAGGTGAATATCCTGTCTTTAGTAGCTTTAAGCCTGAAGGCACACTGCAGTGAGCTCTACAGGCAGCAGCCTAAATTCAGATAGAATATCCACAGTCATGCTGGCTGAAAACAGGGGAGAGAGGTGGAGAAAAACCACAGGTGCTGCAAAGAGGAGGGGCTGTGCCCCAGAAAAGAGAGCGTTGGATCCAGGAAGTCATGATTCTGTGTATGAAATCTGTAAAACTCCAACATTCTCAGGGTAAGCCCTAAACGACTTGTGTAAGGGATGTAGTCAGAGCAGCTCAGCTATGGATACAATGAACGACTGTAATTGGAGTTGTTGACTAAGAGACAGCATTTCCAGATTAAGCCCTATCAATTGATTTGCCTGCTGAAACGAGCAAACAAATGAGAGTATTGACAGTATTTAATGAACTATACAATGCTTTAATGGTCTTTTTAAAGAAATATTATGCCTATCCTTAAATGAAAAAATAAAATGGCATACATGTGATAAGACTGTTAAAAATTTACTTGAAATTTAGTCTTGTGAAGGATGAACAAGTATCTGCTTAGGTCCCCAGATTATCAAAAGTTATTTTTCTATGAATGACTTCATATCTTTAGTAAAAAAAAAAATATTATAGAATACTTTCAGTACAGGTAATTTTATACTACTTGCTATTCCTTATAACACATGAAATTTGAATCCTTGAATGGTGAATTGTACACATAGAGCCTTAATTGATAGGTTAGTTTAATAAAGTAATTTTTTTCTTCAGAGAAGGTATTTCATTGCTCACTGACCCACCTTCTGATTATAGAACTGACAGAGAAACTTTCCAAGCTAAAATATCAAAGTGTTAACTTGTCTAGATCTTTGTTAATTAAGAAAATAAGGACATTAATTCTGTGCATGAATCTGCCTTCAGACTTTGCTCAATTCTCCCTCTACTGGAAAATATTTGATAATCCACTATGTTGCCTTGACTCACAAATAGTACTCTGTGTTGTAGCCCTGGCATCTAGAAAATCATGACTCCTGTCTTGCATGATTTGAAAATAAGAGCAGAGCAAGGTAGTTAGGAGTGTGAGTGTATAGGAAAATCCATCAAAGTTCTGTTATTCCATAGTGATTGCTTTAATACAATCATTATTTTAAAACTAAAGGCCTGGTGCACAAAAATTTGTGCACTCGGCCGGGTCCCTCAGCCCAGCCTGTGCTCTCTCACAGTCTGGGACCCATCGGGGGATGTCCACTTGCTGGCTTAGGCCTGCTCCCTGGGGGGACTGGGCCTAAGCTGGCAGTCAGACATTCCTTTGGCAGCCCGGGAGCCCTCAGGGGATGTCCACTTACCAGCGGGGAGCAGGCCTAAGCTGCAGTCAGACATCCTTAGCACTGCTGAGGAGGCAGGAGAGGCTCCCACCACCACCGCTGTACTGGCAGCCATCAGCCTGGCTTGTGGCTGAGCAGAGCTCCCCCTGTGGGAGCGCACTAACCACCAGGGGGCAGCTCCTGCATTGAGCATCTGCCCCCTGGTGGTCAGTGTGTGTCATAGTGACCAGTCATTCCCAGTCGTTCTGCTGTTAGGGTCAATTTGCATATTACCTTTTTATTATATAGGATAATATGAGATTATTTATACAAATCAAGGCTTGTTTTCATATCTTAAACACATGCTTGGGTTGTAAATGCGTCAGCATGTGTGACAGTATGGGACTGATCTGGGGATGATAACTTCCCTGACAGAAGGAGATTTGCAGAAAGGATTAGCCTCAAACTAGATGTCTTTTCAGACCTGGTTTAAAATTATTGATATTATGTTACATTCAGAGAGTCTAATGAGAGCAATTTAATGTAGTTTTAGTCATTTAGGCTAGTTTAGTAGTTGAGTATTTTCTTGTGATTTTATGTTTCTGATCATATTGCTTGTCAGGTTTGAAAGAAAACAAACATGACTTGGAATTTTCCCAATAGGTTATATGATTATATTACTCCAAATAATTTTTAACATTACATATTTATAATTGTATATTTACTGAACATATTTTGTTGCATAATACATTGTTATGGCACACGCAAATGTGGATTTATTGCTGATATTTGTCAACTTCAAAGGAACTGCTTTTGAAAACTTTATAGAAATAAAGGATATTTTTGCCTCCATATTCTCTTTCAGTTACTGATAACATAGGTATGAGCTGCCTATGGCAAGATTTAGTGTTTCTGATTGAGCAGAATCTTTGGGACTTCTTGTCATGGCATTTTCATTGCAATGTCTAGACAAGAAGTCTCAAAGATGAAGCTTGTCAAGTTAGAGTCTGAGTGTCCCCAGGTAAGTATGCCAAGCAAAAATATACACATAACACCTTTCTTATAATCACTGACTTTAAAAAATTATATATGTTATAATCCAAACAAAGATATGATGTGAGTGAATATTCTATTTGGATTAATTTAAACTCTACATATCAAAGGAAATTCACAGATAAGTCACACATACAGCTGTATTCTGCACTCTCCCCTTCTGCATGAGCAAGGCCATCTACACAGTCTCTTCACAGAGGAGCAGTAAATATGCTTTTGTGGAAATATTTGATAAAATTTCTCTAAGGTGTCAAAATACTGTAAAAGTATCTTTTTTATTTTTGAGGTATTAGTTACAAAGGGTAAAAATGCATAAATTTTAAGGGCGCGATTCAATTTTTACATCTGTATAACAAACACCAAGAAAAAGTTGTAGACTAAAAATCCATAGTTTTTATTTATTCTCACAAATAAGTAGAAACACAGATTCACCTGTTCTTGCATAATTCATTTTATGCTACTGTGATGTAGCAGAACAATGCTGTTTTATTGTTGTGTAATGTTCCATTGTATGAAGATACCACTTTTGTTGTCCATTTTCCTTTTCATATATTTCTAGATTGTTTCCAATTTTTACTATTATGAATAAAGCTGTTGTGAACATTTTTTGGACACATGCACTCACGTCTCTTAAGTATATACTAAAACCGAGATTTCTGAGTGAGAGGGTAGGCTTAAGAATAGTGTTTAATTAAAAGAGGAAAACATTTTCCCCAAATTGCTTTTGCAATCTTACACTTGCACAAGCAATGTGTAAGATTTACATTTTCTCCACATCCTCTGCAAATTTGGTTTGCCATTCTACTTTTAAATCAAATCTTTGCAATTTATATAAAATAAAATATACTTATTTTAACAGACAGTGTTATTAAATTATGCTGAACATATGCAACTCTGCACCAACAAAAACAATCAAATGAATAAATAGCTTTATCACCTCAAAGTGATACATTTATTCCAATATGATCCAGCAGTTTCACTTCTGGGTACATACCCAAGGAATTGGCAGCAGGGACTTAAAGAGAGATTTAATAGGAGAATCATTTACAATAGCTAAAAGGTAAAAGTAACCCAAGTGACCACTGATGAATAAATGGATTAAAGAAATGTTGTATATACTCACAATAAAATAGTATTCAACCTCATGAAGAAATAGAATTCTGATAAATGCTACAAGGTAGATAACCTGTGGGCATTATGCTAAGTGAAATAAGCTAGACCCGACAGCTCAAGTACTGTATGATTCCATTTGGGAATATCTATAATTCTCAAATTGATAGGGACAGAATGTTAGTTGTCAGTGGCTGGGGAAGAAGGAATGGGAATCTGTAGTCTAATGGGCATATAGTTTCAGTTTTGCTTAATGAAAAATGTTCTAGAGATGGATGGCAGTGAATATTGCACAATGAGAATGTACTTAATGTCACTAAGCTGTACACGTAAAATGGTTAAGATGGTAAATTTAATGTTTTGTGTATTTCACCATAGTTAAAAAAAAATAGAAAAAAAGATACCTCTACTCGATGTCACTACTCATTAGAGAAAAGCAAATTAAAACCACAGTGAGATATCACCTCACCTGTCAGAATGGCTATCATCAATAAATAAACAACTGCTGACGAGTATGTGGAGAAAAGGGTCTGTTGGTGGGAATGCAGACTGGTGCAGCCACTGTGGAAAATAGTATGGAGTTTCCTCAAAAAATTAAAAATGGAACTGCATTATGACTAAGCAATTCCACTTCTGGGAATATACCCCAAGAAACCCAAACCATTGAAAAATATGCATTTCTGTGTTCATTGCAGCATTATTTACAATAGCCAAGATCTGAGGAAAACAAAAAAGATTTGGAAGTAGCCCAAGTCTCCATCAGAGTGGATAAAAAGGCTGTGGTACATTTACACAATGGAATACTGGGCCATAAAACAAAGGGAAGTCTTGCCTTTTGTAACAGCATGGAAATTAGCCAGTCAGAGAAATACAATTACCATATGATTTCACTTGTATATGGAATCTAATGAACAAAACAAACAAAATAGAAATCGATACATAGATACAGAAAACAGACTGAAAGCTGTTGGGAGATTGAGTGAAAAGGTGAAGGGGTTAAGCAAAAAGAAAAAAAAGCACTGTATAAACACAGACAGCAGAATGGTGATTGCCAGAGGGAAGGGATGTGGGTAAGGGGAGGTAGAAGAAGGTAAAGGGGGGAAAATGATGATGGAAGGAGAGGACTGTGGGTGGTGAACACACAGTACAATATACAGATGATGTATTGTAGAATTGTACACCTGAAACCCATATAATTTTATTAACCAGTGTCACTCCAATGAATATTAAAATTCAATATTTTCAATAATATTATTTGTAATATCAATGTCCTATCATTTATGGATTATAAAGACCATTATAAACTGATGAACAAAAATAGATACAGAAGCAGAGCAACATCGAACAGACTGTCAAACTACGGCGGGAAGGCCGGGGAGGGTTGGGGGCGGGGGATGTAAGAGATCAACTGAAGGACTTATATGCATGCCTATAAGCATAACCAGTGGACACAAGACACTGGGGGTAGGGGAGGCCGGGGGAAGATCAAGGGAGAAAAAAAGGAGACATATGTACTACTCTTTGTAATTTTTTAAGCAATAAAACAAAATTTAAAAAATGAAATTAAAAAAATTGATACTGTTGCTGTAATTAAGGAGTATTTCTAATGTGCAAACCTTGGTGATGCTCAAACCTGGTACAACCCTGAGCTGAGTACTGAATTCTATTTTGCCATTAGAGAGACAGCAGCTTAGTCATCTGTCATAAATCCCCTTAGAGGTGGCTATTAGTAGAAACCTCTGACTCAACCCAACTCTAAGTCAAGATGTAATTAGCTACATGATGTGCTGTGATGGGTTGTGAGAGAATCAATTTCCATTTTGGAGAAAATGGAATAAATCTGCACCTGCAGGTGACACGGAGGTCACAACTTCCTGCTGGAAATGCAGAGCAAGCCGCAGATGTTCCTAGCTTCATAATTTCGAGATTTGATTACTATAATTCACTGAGTCTACACACCTGAAACTTCTCACCCAGTGACTTTAGCTGGTATAGAATGAAGTGGCTGGAGTATATAAAACTGGCTATTAATGACAATACTTCAATATCATTTCATAGACACTGCATCTACTTAATGATACTCCACCGTCATTGTAAATGACTAATAGATGAACTTGTCATGAAACACTTGAAATAGTCTATCAACCTGCAAATGAAATAGAACGAAGGCACAGGAACTTTCCTTTATTGCATACTTACTGTGTATCAGACAGTGATTCTGTAGGTAAATAGAAGAGCAACACTATCTATTTCATGACTACAACAATCCCATTATTTGGCCTTTATTATTTTTATTTCTATAATAGGATTTTGAAATTTAAAGGAAAATAGGACAAGCAACACTAGTTAAAATGTCATGGCTGGACTGAGGCTGATTGAGTTTAAAAATCAAACTCAAGAATTTTCTCAAAAGCATAAACACATTTTTTTATTATACTGATGATAATTTCAGTTCTCTAAAACTATTTTTTCTATTAAACATTATAGCAACTTTTCTTTATCCATATTATATGTTTTTAAGTTATAGCATGTGTAATATAATAAAGCATTTATCACATTAAATATGTTTTAAGCAAAGAAAGAATGGCATTTAAATATGAATGAGAACTGGAAAATAGCTTATTCAAAGACATAAATAAAAATGAGATGAAAAGTGTATTCAAATAATAATTTTATGAGCCAGTTATCATTGTTATGAACCCATGAGCCAGCTATCATTGATATTATAATAATTAAAACACTTTTCTTTTTGTGAGAAACTTCTAAAATATTAGAGAAAGTATAAGGAAGGGAAGAAAATGGCTAGAGAACTCATCATCTTCCGTATCTCTTCCCTTTTATTCACATTGCACTATATATCTAGTCTGAAATGACAGAGATTATTTGGCGGTTACTTCAGTGGACCTGTAATGAGAGTTTCAAGGATAGGGAATAATTCAGAATGATCCAGATGGTCAGAGGGAGTGGGCTGGGACAGACATGCTTCCAGCAGTTGACTATACTTTTTTCCCAAATGTAGTAGTGAATTTGGCCTTCAGTGAGTGAGTTCGCAGAAGTAGATATATCGGTGTTCAGGCTGAATAGCTTTTCTTTTTTCATCCTCCAAGATTTTAGATTTTATTGGCAGAGGAAGCCAGGCCATGGTCAGGTTTATGGGGCAGAGGCAACTCCTGGGTGACAGTTGAGGCAAGAGCAACACAGGTTGATTAGTGCTATAGGGCAGGGGGCGAGAGCTAAAGCAGAAACCAAATTGTTTTCACTGAAACAATGTTCTAGTCACTAATAGAATCCCTAGCATGATGGAGGACCATGGCGACTAACCCCCAACTTTTCTGACTTGGAGGCTGAGACTCCTCTGCCTACCTTAAGTAAAATTGGCAGTTATATGGGAACCTCGTCCTATAGGTTACATTATTCTGCAGACGATTGATGAGTGGAGTTGGAGAAGACTGGACTAAAAACTTAGTATGAATTGTTAAAAGAGAATTCTAATAAAATTATAGTCTATGTCTAAATTTGCCTTTTGAAATCTATCTAGAAATGAAGAGTGAAAAAAGAGGGAAGGATTAAACCATGTGATTTGTAATATACTGGGCATGCTAGAGATTAAGCTCAGGCAGTTCAATGGATCTTTTCTCAGGACAATAGATACATAAGGTGAGGTCACCAATTCCCATCTTGCTCTGATAAAACTTATGCTCAGTAAGATTAGGCAAGGGCTATGTCACATTTATAGAAAGTGTCATATTCACTGTATGAACCACAGTTTGGCAAACTCTGAGGAGAAAATTCATGCGCTTTCAGACAGATTAACACTTCCCATGTGCCATTTCTCTTTCCTACACTATGAATCCATCCTGGATTGACTTTTAAGAATACGTGTGAAGTGCATTGAACACATGAAAATGCATCCAATTTTCTGAAAAACATGAGCAGTAGAATTAGGTGTAGATAAAAAAGCATTTTGAGAGCCAATAGAACTAAGGTATACAAATGATACATGCTGGGATTTTGTTTTTGTGTTTGTGTTTGTTTTTTGCTAGATAAACAACTTACAGATGCATCATTGATTTATTCCTTCAAAACCATGGAAGTGATAATTTACAATGCATATCAACTAATTTTCAAATGCCTAAATAATAAATCTTTAATCTTTGCCACTATCATAAATAGATATATGCTCCAAGTATTTCTACTTAGTTTTAATATTATTACTAATATTTTATTACAAAGCCAGTGTATGATTATGATAGTCAATTTGGATATTTAGAAATGCGTAACAAATAAATAATAAAAAACTTCAGAATGATTAAGTATACTCTGATTTTCTCTGAAAATAAATTTTATTACCATTTAAAATGCTATGGAGACTGTAAGTGATGGAAGAATTTGCTCATGGAATAAATTACATTCAGACACTTAAAAAGTCTCATAGCTTTAAGCTAGCAATTAAGCTTTGTAAAACTTATCTAAGAAAATGTAGAAACATTGAAATATATTAGAATGCCCCAAATTATGCAACTGATAAAAAGAATTAGTATCAAACAATTAGAGAATAGAAGTATAAAAATGCAAATTCTATACACAAAAATATGTGCAACAGTTATGAAAAATTATAAACAGCTAATAGGGTTAAATTTTAAAAATATGTAAAAGTACATGCAATGTACATTTAAAAATAATTTTATGGAAAACCAACATGAAATCTTTGTGAACAATTTGAAAACTGGAGAAGATGGTGATTTCCTAGTTGAATGTAAATTGCCAAAGACATCCCCCATGTATTTTTATTATTGTTGCTATTGTTGTCATATTGTAAATTATACTCCACTTTTTATACTTTCCACCTTACATTTTTCTACATCATAGTTTTGCAATTTCTTTTAAAAGTAATAATTTATGTCATTATTGTTAAATGTGGAAAAAAATAACATGTGGTCTATATGTTCTTCGGTATTAAAATAAAAAATTGTTTATTTCTTTTACAGAAACTCATAAAAGAGTGGAGGTAATTATATTAAGTGACTATGTAAATTCCAGTAGTAAAAGTAAATCAGTTTTTCTAATGAATTTCAATAAGTTTCTAAATTCTTGTGAGAGAAGATATTCATTTCTTTGTGTTTAAGGTTTATTACTCAATTGGCCTAATGAAATATCAATTTGCATTCCATTAGAAAACTTTTCATTCTTTTGTTTGCTTCATAAATAAGCAGATTGAAAAATATGAATCCAAAAATGAACATAGATTTAATACGCACAAGTTAATAAAAACACATTTTATTTATTTATTTATTTATTTATTTATTAATATATTTTATTGATTTTTTACAGAGAGGAAGGGAGAGGGATAGAGAGCTAGAAACATTGATGAGAGAGAAACATCAATCAGCTGCCTCCTGCACGCCCCCCAGTAGGGATGTGCCCGCAACCAAGGTACATGCCCTTTGACCGGAATCGAATCCGGGACCCTTGAGTCCGCAGGCCGATGCTCTGTCCACTGAGCCAAACCGGTTCTGCTAAAAACACATTTTAAAGTACCAACTTTACTATTAAATTTTATATATTCTCTTTTAAATATAAAATTAAATATATATAATATTTTAAATAAATCATTCTGTACATTTAAACAAGAACCCATACATTATTTTATGTATGGCAACTACTATTAAATCTTACTTATGTACATGATTCAGCAATAAATAAGTCCCAAGTTTTATAGCAAATACAAATTGCCCACATTATATCATAAATTGTTCATCACCAAGGACTAGAAAGATCTCAATTTGCATTGACAATAAGCATTGTCAATATTAAGATGACAGAGAGGTTAGAATTATCTGACAAAGTCTTAAAGGAAACATCATGAATACATGATGTTTTATGTCTTTGTCAGTTGTTGCCATGCATGCATTTTAGTATTTGTTATATATTCATTAGGATTTATATAGCCTTTTTACAGTATAAAGTATTCATCTTTGTTTCTTCATTTCCAAAATAATTTAAATTTATTGTGGTGACATTTAAGTGTACAATTCTATTATATGTCATCTGTATATGGCGTTGTGTGCCCAGTACCCAAAGTCAAATCATCTTCTGCACCATTTCTTTGCCCTCCTTTACCCTTTACTATACACCACCCCTTTCCTCTGATAACCGCCATACTCTTTCCTGTGCCTATGAGTTTTTGTTTGTTTAATTTTCTTATTTATTCATGTGTTGCTTTTAGTTTTACATATTTTGCTTAGCATAATATTCTCAAGATCCATCAGTGTTGTCGCAAATGGATCTTCAATTTGCATTCCATTAGAAAACTTTCACCTTTGCTTGTGGCTGAGTAGTATTCCATTGTGTACATGGATCACATCTTTATCCAATCATCTTGGTTGTTTCTTGTGTTGGCCACCATGTGTCTTATTCTTTGGGGCAGAATTTTACCTTTCAATATTTCAGAACTCTGCCCTCTGATTTCTTGTGGTTTTCAAGTATTTTTTCATCTATAATTTATTTTTATTCATTCCAACTTAACCTATTTTATTTCTATACGTTTGAAGTTCTTTTCATGTTTTCTGTTTTTAACAATTTTTGTAACGCCCAGGACGCAAGCCGCTGTCACAAAGAACCAAGAGACGCTTCTCATGCAAAAGGCAAAGGGTTTATTTAGTTTCCAACATGTTGGGGCTTACAGCTTACTCTGAACGCAGCAGAGCAGCGGCTGTCAGCCCCGACTAAGAGTTTAAGCACAGGTTATATACTCCTCTAGCAAACGGGGGGAGCAAACGGGGTCATTCTTCTGGGAATCTGGCGCCGTTGTGAATTAATGCCTGTCTGGTTTCTTATCAAGTTGTTTGTTTTTCAGTTTACTCCCGGGCTGCGGCCATCTCCCGTAACCTCCCTGGCTGCAGCTGCCTCCCATAAAAGTTGATTGTTTCATCTCCCCCTTCTGACCTTCCTGATTGCCCTGGTGCCGTTAAATGTAACGCTCTGGTGCCGTTTGTTCCTTTTCTGACCTTTCTGACCTGATTATATTGGCGCCTCTCATTTTAACAAAATATTTTTATGGCATAATACATTGGAGTATTTTTCTCTTGTGTTCTTTCTAGTTTAAACATCATGTATAAAAATAGTTTATTTAATTTTCAGTTTTATCTGAGTTTGTAAAATCTTTTTTTCCAAGTCCTTCTTTTTGCCAATTTTTTTAAATGTCTAATATTTTATAATTCTTTTTTATTTCATGCTTTGTCATTTTAATACATGTTAATGTATTTAACTATACTTTGAAATTATTTAAAATTTTTCTTTACTTTGTAACTATGACTTTCTAATGTTCCTTCTTTGTACAAATATTATTCTGTACACATGAACTTCCTAGAGACTTAGCTCCTAAATCCAATGCACTGCTTATCTGCGAGTTTAATAGAAAACTAAAGTGCAAACAACTTAAGTCACATAATAGTTGTCGTTTGTTCCATTCTTTGCAACTGGA
Organism: Myotis yumanensis; assembly: GCF_028538775.1. Lineage (NCBI taxonomy): Eukaryota > Metazoa > Chordata > Mammalia > Chiroptera > Vespertilionidae > Myotis > Myotis yumanensis. The sequence goes on from NW_027223755.1 coordinate 14,258,859, forward strand.
CAACCTAGGACCATATGGTCTTCTTTAGTTCATTCATTACTTTAGTTGGGTCACAAAAAAATTGTACTAATACCCATTTAAAAAAATCCTTTCATTATAGCTAAATGATTAATTTCCATGGAAACATATATATAACCTCTGTAATATTTAACCATGAATAGAATATAATTGAACTATCTTAAAATACCCAAACTAAATACACATGTAAGAATATTCATTTGAAAACATGGTGTCTTAGGTCAGAAGAAAGTGTTTTTTCTTTGTTTGTTTGTTTTGTTTTGTTTCCCTCACAACATTCCACTATGAAAAGGAACAAAAAGAAACCCACACAAAATGCTAAGTAATTAAATGGCTTAAAAAATAACCTGTTGGTCTACTAAAGGTGTGTAAGCTGCATTAATTTTATGCATGTTAATGTTTCTTTTGTCTTTATTGCTTGAAAATATTTTCTGTAGGGATCTTTTGTGACTGCTAGAAAATGCTTACATTTTAGCTTGTGGATGACTGAAAGCATTTAATTTTATTACATTAATTCCTTCCAGGTTTTACTGACCTTGTAAGACATTTTTCTTGAGAATACTTATTTTTATACAATTGTGTAGATTACAAATATAGATAAGTTAAATAAATATATATATATACAAAATATTTCAGAAAATAATCTTTTAATTCTCATCTTATTTCAAAATGCTGTAGAAGAGGAAATGCAATATTATAACAATTGACAAAAATAAATTTTAAAATTATATATTTAAAGGAAAATTAATAACTATGACTAAAATATATCCTTTATGAATCAGAAAGGGAAATACAGATGTTCCCTTTCCTGCTACCTTTAGATAGCCTATTCTCAAAAATCTTCAAATATATCCATTGATCAAATTTAACTCTGTAAGCTTGAAAATGTAACATTACATTATACAAAACAGGTGTCACATTGCTACTTTTTAAAAACTAAGCATATCTTCTGTTTGCTGTTCAATGTTTTCTAATGTCATTCTTAATCCATTCCTATCATTAATTCATAAAACTTCACCTTTGCCACAAGACACTTGGCAATTATTGCAGTTCCTTGAATTAATCAGCATCATTAATGGTCTAGAAAAGTCACCTTTTAAAAAAATGTCTTCAATGACTGCTTATATTTCTCATCTGGCTTAATATAGTTCTCAGTGCTCACTTATTCAATTTATTGGAAGGCTTTGGGGGCAGTGTTTGATACCTACCACCAATCATATAAGAGGAGGTACACATTTTAATTATTTGGAAATGATTTAAAATTAAGATTTTTTCCCTGGAACTCTCTGTGGTTGATCCTATCCCACATGGTTGTCTATGCTTAAGAATGAATAGACTACATGGTTTTCCCACTGTTGTTAAGAGGAACAACAGAGGAAATACACTCTTAAATAATGAGTGTTTTAAGAACATAGGTAATAACAGCTTTATAATGTACCTCATTCAATACATCCCATTTTTAGTGACTTTACTGCAATAAGTATCATTCTTAATCCATTCCTATCATGGGTGGTTTGAGAGTACAGTATAGAGTGTGTAATTGTGTGTGTGTGTGTGTGTGTGTGTGTGTGGTGTGGTGTGGTGTGGTGTGTGTGGTGTGTGTGTGTAAAATCGCGAACAAGAAGTGCTTGGCTTCATCAATTTAGTGAATATCAGTTCACTAAAAGTCAATTATAAAATTTTTTTGATTCACTGTCTTTGCATGCATTAATTACTTATAAAAGTTACAAATTATTTTTTAATTTGACTCAAATAATTTTCAAAATTGTTTTAATTTTCCAGTAGCTCTTATATCTGAGCAACTGTGTCACAGTTGCTTAGTCAAAAGTTTCTCTGTCTTGTTGAATGAACTGATAATTATATGTTGGTACCAGTTTCTATATGCAAAACCATGCTAAATAGTGTTTCCATCAAACAAGCTAACAAATTGGTAAATAAATAAAAAATAAAACTAAATAGATTAAAATGTATTCGAAGAAAAGTAGCTTGCCCTGTATATCATACTCAATTTTCAAAATGTATAAAAAATTCTTACTTTGCAATGTCTTATACCCTATATTTAACTTATCTTTGGCCTGGGGACAAAATGATTTTAGCTATGCTGATATTAATATTATTGATAATTTTAAAGAATATCTCCAGTAGTTAAAAATATACCATGTTATAGTGAATGCTTAAGTTGGTGGTGTGAATATAATTTTTAAAAAATATTTATTGGTGATACTATTAAAGTTTTGCCCCCTCTATTTTCCCCCCTTGCCCCTATCACCTGGTTCCAGTCACTTCCAAGGCCTTCACCACTCTATTGTCTGTGTTCATTGGCACTGCATATATGCATATGAATTCTTCCGTTAGCCTCTTCCCGCCCTCCCCCCTTCCTGCTGAGATTCGCCATTCTGTTCCCTGTTTCCATGCCTCTGGTTCTATTTTATTCATCAGTTTATTGTAAAAATTAGATCCTATGTATAAGTGAGATCATGTGATATTGTGAATATAATTTTGGTGAATAAATCTTTGCCAATGGTCATTTTGCCAGTGAAAAATAACAACACATTTTATTCCCACATTTTTTTTATGAGGAAATGTAACCAGAAAACCAAGAGGTCTGGGCTGCCTGTCACTATTTGAGCCAATTAAGCAGAGACAGGGTTGAACCATATATGAGCATCTATTCCAATACTGCTGGCAGTATGGGAGAGCAGCAGGTCATCCACAAAAATCTGCTCTGCGCTCCACCATAAGCCAGCTGCTTATATTGGGTAGAAAGACAAAGATTATGTGGGGAAGTAGGAATTATAGGTATGGGAAAGTAGGCATGGGATAATCATTACAGGTTACAGGTCATAAGGACAGGAAGGTGGAGGGTCACAGATGGTGGGTGCCTTTGGGCACCTCAGGACAAGATTACAGGTAATATGGGCTGGGGTTGTAAAGAGCAGGTGCCTCTGGGACTAAATTGTTTCAGCCAAGAGGTTGCAAATCTTTTCATAGTGATAGGCAGTTCTCAGGACAGGAGGATGGACTGACTGCATTCCGATGTGAGCTCCCATGTCCCAGGGCGTACAGCTTCCGGCCAGGTTAGAATGTGCTTTCTCTAATCGAACAGAACCATCATGGTTAACAGAGAATGATTAATATTTCTTATCATTATAGCTGGTCCCTCATATTCTCTTTCTGCCCCTAACAGAAAAAGTATTAAGCCACCTGTAGACTTAAATAAAGTGAGGCAGACATAGTTTAAATGATTTATCCAGATGTGTTCTTCTAATAATTTGAATGTAGACAATTACACCTGCAGTATATTGCTGGTAGATTTTTACTGAATTGACTTTGTAAGACTTTCTTTCCACAATTGGCTAGTTGACTAACTTTTTACAATTTTATTTCAATAAACATATTCCCCACAATTAGCTCATTGTTCATATTTTTAGACCCCTTAAGAAAGATAATGCACTATAACATGTTTAATAAAAGTAGGAAACAGTATATTGTTTTCAGTCTTCTACATGTTTTATCTATCTATCTATGTATGCATCATCATTGTCATCATCATTAACATGGAATGTACTAAAGTGAAGTAAAGCTGAGATTGAAATTCCCAATATCTCAATGGTTGGACCTGGATAAAGGGTAGATGGCTCTCTGGATATATCTCGTGAGGCAAGTAGGGGAATTAGAGTCACTGTAATTCAAGGTTGATTAAGTTCTTGGTTATTATTATAGACTAGAGGCCCAGTGCATGAATTCATGCACAGGTGGGGTCCCTTGGCCGGCCAGTGATCGGGGCTGACCGGGGCCATCTCTCCCAGTCCCAATTGGGGCCAATTGGGGCTGGCTGGCAGGGGAGGGACTGTGGGAGGTTGACCGGCTGACCCCGATGAGGGCCAATAGGGGCTGGCCAGCCAGGGGGAGGGACCGTGGGAGGTTGACTGGCTGAAGGAGGTTGGCTGTGGGAGTGTACTGAACACCAGGGGGCAGCTCCTGCATTGAGCGTCTGCCCCCTGGTGATCAGTGCTTGTCATAGCGACTGGGCAACTGGTGGTTTGGTCATTTGGTCACTTAGGCTTTTATATCCTATATAATAAAAGGGTAATATGCAAATCGACCGAACAGCAGAACAACCAGTCACTGTGATGCGCACTGATCACCAGGGGGTAGATGCTCAACTCGAGCTGCCCCGTGGTGGTTAGTGTGCTCCCACAGGGGAAGCGCCACTCAGCCAGAAGCTGGGCTGATGGCTGGCAAGTGTAGCAGTGGTGGCAGGAGCCTCTCCCACCTCTGTGGCAGTGCTAAGCGTGTCTCGCGAAGAGCAGGCCTATGGCAGCAGTCAGACATCCCCCGAGGGCTCCCAGACTACGAAAGGGCACAGGCCCGGCTGAAGGACACCCCAAATCCCTAAGTGCACGGATGTCATGCACCAGGCCTCTAGTATATAGATAATGTACATATATACGTAAGCAGGCCGTCATTTGCTCTATATGACAAATTTTAATTTATTAATTGTCAATGAATAATACTTTCCCCAAAGACCTGCAAATGTATCTACAAATGTGGGAACACTTTTTATTTTTTAAGTCATAACATTTCTTTAATTAGGGGAGGGAGAACAGAATGTGTTTCATTTAAGCATTCACCTCTAGATGTCAGAGCCTATTACAGAATCTGGCCCAGATATAACATGTGTTAGAGTTTGCAATTAATGATGAGTAGATCCTAATAGCCAGTCTATCCCTCAAGCTTATATTTTAGTTGTCAACCCTGACACACTGAAATACTCTCGATAATTTCCAGACAGTAATGAATACATATGGCAAAAGTCTTACATGTTGTAACATCCCCTGCATCAAAAGTAGAAATATAAATTTGTTATATGTAATCACTAGAGGCCCGGTGCACAAAAATTTTGCACTCGGGGGGAGGGGTCCCTCAGCCCAGCCTGTGCCCTCTCGCAGTCTGGAACCCTCGGGGGATGACCACCTGCTGGCTTAGGCCTGCTCCTCGGGGGATTGGGCCTAAGCTGGCAATCAGACATCCCTCTGGCAGCCTGGCAGCCCTCGGGGGATGTCCACTTGCCAGCGGGGAGCAGACCTAAGCTGCAGTCGGACATCCTTAGTGCTGCTGAGGAGGCAGGAGAGGCTCCCACCACCACCGCTGTACTGGCAGCCATCAGCCTGGCTTGTGGCTGAGCAGAGCTCCCCCATGTGGGAGCGCACTTACCACCAGGGGGCAGCTCCTGCATTGAGCATCTGCCCCCTGGTGGTCAGTGTGTGTCATAATGACCAGTCATTCCCAGTCTTTCTGCTGTCAGGGTCAGTTTGCATATTACCCTTTTACTATATAGGATAGAGGCCTGGTGCACGGGTGGGGGTCGGCTGGTTTGCCCTGAAGTGTGTCCCAGATCAGGGTGGGTGTCCTGCTGTTTGCAGCTGGTCACACCCCCTTCAGGGTGGGGGTCCCCACTGGGGTGCCTGGCCAGCCTGGATGAGGGGCTGATGGCTGTTTTCAGGCTCGCCACACCCCCTTTAGGGTAGGGGTCCCCACTGGGGTGGCTGGCCAGTCTGGGTGAGGGACTGAGGGCCATTTTCAGGCTGGCCGGCAACTGAAGCTCCCAGCCTCTCATTTTTTTCTTTTTTTTTTTTAAATTCTGGGATTTATTTACCTTCTAATTGAAACTTTGTTGCCATCACTGGAGCTGAGAGCCGGACTCCTGCTCGTTCCAGCTCTGTGGCCACGGCCTGCTGAAAGCAGGTATCTGGGGTTTGTTTAGCTTCTATAATTGAAACTTTGTTGCTTTCAGAGCTCAGAGCCAGGCCGCGGCAGGCAGGGAGCCTTGGCTTCTTCCATCACTGGAGCAAGCAAGCCTCCTGCTTGCTTCAGCTGCGTGGCTGCCGGCCACCATCTTGGTTGAGTTAATTTGTATATCTCGCTGATTAGCCAATGGGAGGCATAGCAAAGGTATGGTCAATTACCATGTTTGTCTATTATTAGATAGGATGTCTGCATGAGATAATGGTTGGCCCCTTTGTCTGATATTTAATGTTTATTCTTCCTTCTCTTTTTCTGCAGTGCCTGTACCTCTTTATTTTCTCTATTTTTAACTTATGTTATTTCTCTTATATGTGTTGTTCCTTGTTACAGCATAAATGAATATTTTGCTGGTTATCACAGTATCACATTTTCATGGTAATCTGTCCTGATGGGAGTGTTAAGAACATGAAAATGTAGAGTGTTAACTTTTATGCTTTGATTTCTGCATGATTATTTATAACATTTATTTATTTTATGTAAGTGGTTTCTCTCTTTTTTTCTTTGATTGGATCATGTTGCTCTTCATTTCAAAATTTTCCATAGTAATTTGCAAATTATGTTTCATTCCATTTGTAGTTACCTTTCCTGTAACAATGTTTGAATTCTCTGTTAAATCTTGATTATTTACTTCAAATAGGAAAATATTTTTCTTATATTGGTCTTCTCTTTCCATCAATTTTATTTTCTTGCCATATCTCACATACTTTTTACCTTCTCTCTCAGGAATTCCAATCATTTAAGATTTTTATTTATGTTGACTCATGGCCTCAGAAGTAACGAGGCAGCATTGTCTCAGCTATTTAATGTATGGGTGGCAGTCACAGCCTAGAAAGATACAATGAGTCACACCTATACTAACGCCCCGCTCCTTTAGAGGAGATGGACACTGTCCCTTAGCGAACAGAATACAGCATGTGGAAGAGTCACTCCCAGGATTATTTACATTATGTAAAATTCTTTTTTAGAAGCCTGGAGGGATGAGATTTCTTCCTGAACATTAAAAAATGAGCTGCTATGTTGTGAGGTGGCTTGTGAGAAGGCCACATGGCAGGGAATTATAGGCAGCCTCATGGAGCTGAGAAAATCCCTAGCTGACAGCCAGAAAGAAAGTGGGGACCTCAGACCTACACCATAAGACACCGAATTATGACAATAGCCACTCAATTTTGGAAAAGGACTCTGTGCTCCAGAAAGAAACAGAGCTCAGCAGACACCTTGAATAGGATCCCATTATATCAGTAGCCACTCATTTGGTGGAAATGTAAATTAGTGTAGCCACTATGGAAAACAGTTTGAAAGTTCCCCGAAAAACTAAAAAACAGAATTTCCGCTTGATCCAGTAACCCTATTTTTGTGTATATACCCAAATGAAATGAAATCAGGATCTTGAAGAGATACCTGCGCACCCTTGTTTGTTGCTGTATCATACACCAAAGCCAAGATGTGCTCTAACTTATTAATTAACATTTTTATAAATTTCCTCTGGCGGTTCTGTTTCTCTGGGTCTGAATTTTCACCTTTCCAACTGATAATCTTCTCTGTGTCCTGGATTTCTTTAGATGGAATTTCAATTTCTTGTTCAGCTCATTTTTTGACTAAAGTCTGGTATAGGAGAGTGCTAAAGAACAAGATTTCCACCAATGATTAGAGAAATGTGATCTTTAATTATAAGGTGTGAGCTATACAGAGTGGTAGGCTGGGAAAGCTGAGTGAGGGCCTGATGATTGTCTTCCAGCTCCGAAGACAAGAACACTCAGTCTAGCATATTCGTAGCCTTTCCTGGATTAGAAATCCCTAAGACACAAGAGTAATTAAAAACTTTTATGGAAATGAGATTGTTGTCCATAAAATACCACTTTCTGTCCCTGTTGTCCGGGTTTCCTCAGCCCTGAGGTAGAAATTTTGTATACATCTCTGCCTTGCTAGGATACAGAGAAAAGTCATGGCTATTATACTCATTTTATATTCACTTAATACAGGTGTCTGATATTTGCAAGTTAACTTCAAGATCTAAAACCAATTTTTGTTTTCGTCATATGTATAGTTCTCAAAAACAAATGATATTTAAAATTTTGGTTGAATGTGTTGATAAATTATTGACTTTAATCATTAATTTAAACCTTCTCCCCCCTCCCCAACCTCTAGACTTTTAGCACCTATACACACACTCATCTCTCTATTATTCTAAAAAAATGAGATGTTAAATTAGAAAACACTGTTGTTTATACATCTGAGTTTCTTTTTTGTATAAAAATATATTTATAAATACTATTCTATAGTAAAAATAAATAATAGTATGAGCATGATTATTTAGAAAAGGAAAACACTTTTTTTTTTTACTTATTTATAATTTTTGTGTTCTTGTAGTTTTAAGAGTTTGGAAAAATATATATTATCTCACTAATAAAATTTAAATAAAAGTTAATATTGCTTGATCTTAGATTGGTAAGCAAACATGCAGACAGGTTTTTATTATGACATAGGAGAGCAAAAAGAGAAAGGATTCATTATTCCTTGTGGATTAAAACATAGCTTAGCTAAATTTTGCAGTATCTAATTTTAAATTTATACTTGTAGAAGATAGTCTAATGACAGATCAAACAGTGACCACCCAATCTATGTTCCTGCCAGTGTGAAATTAATGGGACCTCATTTGCAAGCATAGGTGAATAGAGAGAGTGTTTCCTTGATGTGATTATGGAAAGTATATAAGTAAATACTAAATGCATAAGTATATAAGACTTCTAATCAAATATTGTACTGTATGAGATTATAGGAAGTTCCTATATTGAAATTTTTATGACAATTAAATGTGTTTTATATTCAGGAATGTTGTATATTTTTCTTTAAAATCTGGTTTCATTCATTATTTTGAATGTCTGTTAATCCATTTAATGGCATTGTTATAACTGATGGATTTTTTTTTAAAGATTGGGAAATTTACTGTAATAAATTTATGTAATACCATCTACTTGTTAAAAATGAAATGCTAGATGCAATTAAGGACATGAAATTTTAAAAATGCAATTGAAAGGCAGAAAGTGATATTCTACCGAAAGGCCCCAGTGGTAACATAACAGCTGAAACTATCGGCAATTTTGGCTCTAGTTAAGGTGGATGTATCATCCCATAAAAAAAATTACTTTGGGAAAGTCTACACTCGAAGAGCCCAAAGATAAGCCTCAGTAACTATATTTTTCAATGTATAGCTGTTACTATCAGGATGACCTTTCTGAAAATAAATTTGACTAGTCTACTCTATGGAAGTCCTATTGCTCCATTACTTTTTAATGTATAACAACTTTCAATCACCCTATTCAAAAACTTTTAATGAAAGTGTCATGACGTATCAAGTAAATATTAATTTCCCAAATTATCTGAGACTATGTGCTGCTGGGCTCTTCATAACATTGCTAGATTTCATCTTAAAATACAATCCCTTTTTAACCTCTGTAGAATAACATGTCACTTTGAGCTACATTGCTAGACTTCATAAATGAGACTAAAGCAGTATTGGGAAATGTTTCCTAATAAGAAAGACTTCTATAAGGACGGTTTTCAGTGTGCAACAGGAGACTCCTGCTCAGGAGTCCATACATCAAATTAGCATGGTCCTGCTTTGAGCCTGTTTCACAGAACATTCCTCAGGAAGTGAGATAGAAAAGAGAGGCCTTTCTGTGGCTGCCAGGATAGCCTCTAATAGACCTGTCTGCTCCAACTTGCACTGAACTGATAGAAGGTAGACTTAGAAGAGACATTTTTCCATCTACAGCATATTACCTGTTTTACTGAATAACTTCTTTCTTTTCTGTTTACCTCCCTCCTTGGTAAATGAAGACACATTTCCATTTAATAGAAAGTCTGAAGACAGAGGGAATTATATTTTCCCATAAATATTACCTGTAAAGAAGCGAATGTGTCCTTAAACAGAAGTTTGAAAGAATTACAATGCTTTAGAGCATGATGCTAGTTTATTTTCTGATATATGTACGCTAAGATTCTGTTGCATGCTACAAAGTAAATTTAAACAATAGTAAGTGTGTTTTTATAGGGGGCTCTCACTCTGGGCCAAGGATTCTTGTCCAACCATTGATGTTTTGCTTAACCAGGTAGCTTCCTTTGGCCAATGGAATGGCATTGCATGAAATGGGAACCACAGCTTTAAATGAACTCATCTAGTTTGGCTTGCTTCTTGCTCTCTGATAAATCTTCAAAACAACTGAATTTCCAGGTAGCCTGGTCTTCTGCTCTATGAAGGCATAATAATGGTCCCTCCTTAAGTGCAGGAGTCTCCTTATACATGGATTTGCTTATCCATGGTCAACCGCAGTTCAAATATATTAAATAGACACCACACAGTCACACAAAGTGAAGACTGCCTGTTACTTGTATTGAATCCTCAGAAGTAACATTTCCTGACCCCACACCTAATAATAGAGGCTTATGATAATCATTTTCCAGGGAAGGAAATTTTGAATGAATTTGATAGAGTTTTTCTCCCCACACTTCCAAATAAAAATTTAAATATATTTATATTTAAAATTTCTCTAGAATGAAGTGTAGACTCTAGTTTAATAATGACTAAATTATCTTGTAATTTTGTGTTCAGTTTTAGTGCTTAAATATAAAAGCGTTTTAAAATCCTGAGTGAAATTGCTATTATTTTAATTTGTTTTATCAAAGTCCACTCTTCAGATAACCTCTATTTGTGGATGTGTTAAATTGAAAAGAACATAAATTATAGATTAGACTTTTTAATTTGTATAATACTCTAACTTAAAAACAGCATTGCCCAGCCTGTGTCGCTCAGCAGTTGTGTGTTGACCCAGGAACCAAGAGGTCATGGGTTCGATTCCAGGTCTGGGCACATGCCAGGGTTGCAGGCTCTATCCCCAGTAGGGGGGATGCAGAACGCAGCCAAAAGATGATGTTTCTCTCTCATCTTATCGATGTTTCTATCTCTCTATCGTTCTCCCTTCCTCTCTCTCTAAAAGTCAATAAAAACTTATTTAAAAAAAACACAACAGCATTGATTTGATGACAATAAACTTCACCTCTATGGTCTTCCGCCACCAAAACATGAACCCCAGTCTAACGATGAGATAAAGTCAGACAAACCCAAATTGAAGGACATTCTATAAAATGCTAGACCAGTATCCCTCGAAATTGTCAAGATCATCAATAATAAGAAAGAGTGAGAAAAAGTAATCAAAGACCAGATGAGGCTAAGGAAACATGATTCCTCAATGTACGGTGTTATCCTGGATCAGATCCTGAAACAGAAAAAGTACAGAAGGTGGAATGACATCCAATTAAACTGTGGAGGTTAGCTAATAAGAGTGTACCAGTTGTCTTCTTAGTTCTGACAAATGTACCATAGTGATGTAAAACGTTAACAGGGGGAACTAGGTGTGGTGTATATGAGATCTCTCTCTTTGTATGCAACTTCTCTGTTCAACTAAAATTATTTTAAAATAATGTTTGTTTGCTTAAAATGTGCCATACAGAAAAAGGTCAACAGATTATACAAATGAAGTCATAAACAAAATAGCCATTTCAAATAATTCATTCAAAAAATATCCTTAATCATTTGGTAGGATAGAAATTTAGAGCATAGTGACATTCATGAGAAAGGCCAAGAAAAATAATGACATTTTGTTCCTAGGTAGACTCGAGAGAGGGCTATTGGAATACACATAATTCACAATCAAAATTTAGAAGTTTTAAAAGTACAGCTGTATCTATAATGGTAAAAGAGCCTTCCATCTCTCCTTTTAGAGATGCTACAGATTAAATGAAACTAATGACCAGAAGGCAATATGAATGTCATTTTCAAGGAATCCACTTTTGTCCAATGAAAGCAAACTAGTTTGTTTTTAAAAGACAATGTAAAACAAATACATATATCCTAATTTCATCTGAAAAATAGGATCTCACTTGGAACATTCTGACATAATAGTATAGTTGCATTTGCAGTGGAAGAAAATATATATCCTACCCAGGAGAAATCATTATCTAACCTCTAAAAAGATGGAGGAAGAATAGAAGTATCTTTCTCACACTTGGAAAGAAGCAACAAATACATGACAATAACTGGGTTTGCACTCAATTTGTCATAACTGGGCAGCCATGACAACCACTGTTGATGACAGAATACAGGGAGGAGGGAAGGAGGATAAAGGTCTTTGACTAGTGGTCCAAATTTATTTTAGTCCAACCCTTTAGTTCCAGAGAAGGTAGAAATACACTGACTTTTCTCTCCCTCCCATCAATTTGTGAAAATGAACTCTAATTTTATACAGATACGTCACTCACTCCCTGCAGGGATTATTCAGGTCTCACAGGAAAGAATTGTGGTGTAAATTAGTTCCAAATGACTCCGCCCCTGTGTAGTAGGAACAGATTAAAGCAAGTAAACGATTTTTTCACTCGGTTGGAAGTCCCTTGTAAAAAGTTATGGATTAAACCTAATGGGAAAGGAAAATTCACAGCTGTGATAAATGGTGCTCCTGGAAGGACTACAGTAACCCAGGCACAGTTGGCAGGAACCCAGAGAGGACCCTCCTTTGACCTAGACAGAGGGTTACCTGTGATGCCGGTATAATCTGTAATGTGCCAAGGAATTGATGAATCCAGGAATGTTACTTCAATAAGAGAAATGACTCTCCATACAGCATCACACAGTGATGACATAAGGAAAGTGGTTATAGCAGTTCAGAAATAATGAATGATTTCCTATGATTTATAATGCTTCACACAGCTCCAGTTTCCTGAAAAGTCACCCATAGAAGCAATCATTTTTTAGACGGGACTTTTCTTCTTGAAATGTACTAAATTCAGTGATCTGCCCCATTTGAAAGTCACAGGGAATATCATTAACACCGCCTTATACACACCCTTCAAAGCTCAAGTGGTCAGGTATGGAAAATGACATGAATTCATACTCTCCATCCCATATGTGGTTGGCATATATATGACAAAGGTAGCAAATTTATCTGCATAGTACTGAGTGGGAGCATTTCCATTTTAAGATTTTCATGCTTGGATTTCAGTCTTAAAAAAAAACCATGGAACAGATGGCTATTAAAAACGTGGAAAAAACAAAATCACTTGGAAATTTAAATTCAATCAAATAAGAAACACAGACTCACAAGGCTATAACCCTCAGAGTAGTAAAATATCTAACATGCTATGAAAAAAAAAGAAGTATGATTTTTTAAAAATTTTGATGTAGCAAATATATACCATGACTCTAAGTAAAAAAATAAAATAAAAGAGAAAAACTAAATGCAAAGAAGCATGACATTTCTGGTTTCTCTTTTCAAAGCATCATCTTTTAAGAGTCCCAAAACCTGCTGAATGGGCTTATCAATATAACAAAAATGATAATTTACTCTTAATAAACCAAAGTACTTAATTGATTATAAAAATTTTTGGCTGAGTGGTGCTCCCCCTGTGGGAGTGCATTGACCACCAGGGGGCAGCTCTTGCTTTGAGCGTCTGCCCCCTGGAGGTCAGTGCATGTCATAGCAACCAGTCATTCTGCTGTTCGGTCAATTTGCATATTAGGCTTTTATTATATAGTATAGCACCCCCAAGATAATCAACTCATGAAGTTAGAAAAATAATCTATAATAATAAAAGCGTAATATGCTAATTAGACCGGACAGTGGAATGACCTTCCAAACATCATTCTGGATGAAGCTGTGGTGGTGGGGGCCGAGGCAGAGGCAGTTAGGGACGATCAGGCAGGCAGGCGAGCGGTTAGGAGCCAGAGGTCCCGGATTGTGAGAGGGATGTCCAACAGCTAGTTTAGGCCCGGCAGTCAGACATCCCCCGAGGTGTTCCGGATTGCAAGAGGGTGCAGGCCAGGCTGAGAGCCCCCTTGCCCCCATGCATGAATTTCATGCACCAGGCATCCAGTAGGAAATTAACAATAATAGCTTCATAAAACTCTCTGACCTTGTTATTTTTAAATTTTCTTCCTTTATTCCATATATAAACAAAATACTTAACACAAAATAGCATTCTAAAAGCAAAGCTACAGGGCAGTATGTAAGAACTATATGTGACTTAGGTATTAAAAATGTCATAAAAATCTACTTATCAGTGTAAAAAGATTGGATCACGCTGAGATATACAAAACGTTTGGTTCTAAATGAAGCTGATTTTCAAAGTTGGGAGTAATCTCTAAGTTAATGTGTAGTCAATGTAATGATAATTATGGGGCTCCTAGAGATAAGGATAGATATCAGAGGGGTAGCTGTACGTGCAAGCAGATACAGTTATCAAATAGTTTCAATGTAAATACCAAGGAGCATGTTTCATGCACTTTTCCCTAGGCAGACTTTTGAAAAGGGAGCATCTAGCCTAATTTTAGAAAAGAGGCAAGTCTACTCAAAAATGTCACTTCATAGAACATTCTTTTTTTAAAAGTGTCTAATTTAGTACCCTCCAAAATTCTTTTATATTAAAATAAACTTTAGGCTGCATTATATAATATCCTATATAATAAAAGAGAAACATGTAAATTAACATCCCTCCGCTACGCTCAAGCCACGCCCAAGCCATGCCTAAGCCACGCCCACCAGCCAATGAGGAGTGGGTATGCAAATTGGCAGGTGATTTGCATACACAGAGCAGAGTGGGAGAGCTGGCTGCTTGGAGGGATGTGGCTCCCTCAGTTACCAGACGGAGAGCAGAGCAGGAGAGCCGGAGGCTTGGGAGGACGTGGCTCCCTCAGTCAGAAAAACACCAGAGCATGGGGAGCACCAGGAATTCTGGGAATAGTAGTTTTGGTGGCAGCCCCAGGACTGGAAGTGGAAGCCCAGAGCGCAGGGAGTACCAGGAATGCCGGGAATCATAGTTCTGGTGGCAGATGGCGCTCCTAGACACTAGAGCAGCGGTTCTCAACCTGTGGGTCGCGACCCCTTTGGGGGTCGAATGACCCTTTCACAGGGGTCGCCTAAGACCATCAGAAAACACATATATAATTACATATTGTTTTTGTGATTAATCACTATACTTTAATTATGTTCAATTTGTAACAATGAAAATACATCCTGCATATCAGATATTTACGTTACAATTCATAACAGTAGCAAAATTATAGTTATGAAGTAGCAACGAAAATAATTTTATGGTTGGGGGTCACCACAACATAGGAACTGTATTAAAGGGTTTCAGCATTAGGAAGGTTGAGAACCACTGCACTAGAGCAAAGTGAGCCTGGAGCAATGTTGCAGTTGGGGATGGAGGGAAAGCAAAGGTGAGAGACATAAGTAAAATCAGAGTTTCTATGAAAAATTAAAGGGAAGATATCCTAAAACTTCCAGGAAATCACCACCAATGGAGAAAAGAAAAAAAAATGCCTCTATTATTCTGTGAGCAACAAACCAAACTGGGTTGGGGGTCTCAGACAATTCGCTCATATGATTGCAAAGACAGACAGAAACTCCCGGATTGGAGAGGGCTCCCCTGAGGGCTCCCAGATTGGAGCGGGTGCAGGTCGGGCTGAGGGATCCCCCCCTCCTCCCCCACCCCCCAGTGCACGAATCTAGTCTATATATATAAAAGCCTAAGGGACCAGATAACTAGCTGGTCATTATGACACACACTGACCACCAGGGGGCAGACGCTCAATGTAGGAGCTGCCCTTTGGTGGTCAGTGCATTCCCACAGCCAACCTCCCACGTTCCCTCCCCCTGGCCAGCTGGCCTGATCGGCTGGCCCCTATTGGCCCCGATCGCTGGCCAGGCTGAGGGACCCCACCCATGTATGAATTTGTGCATCGGGCCTCTAGTGTGAGTTATAAAAGTTTTCACAAATATCATTCTTGGTAAATCACTAATGTCCTTTCAGTGAGGGCTGGCAAATCATGTGAGCAAATGACGGATGCTAAAGCTAATTTTAGCCACATTCTGGATTGTTCTCATTGGGATTTCAAGATCATTTCACATTTATGCTCACCTTTTCCAATTGATAGGTATATCTTATTGCATGTGAACTGAGGGAACTGCCCATATTCACTTTACATTTACAAATGCTGAATTTCTAAACTATCTGTACATGACTCATTTTTGGCTCCAATTTTGCTATCTCACTACTTGTATTATATTACTTTTCAATCAACTGTATTGTTTTGCTTTTACATATTCATGAATTGCATTGTGCAGCAATGATTTGTTGGTTAGAGTGAGGAAAGCTCGCCACTCTCCCTTCACAGATACTTCATATTGTGCTTGGGCCTCTGCAGTAAAATAAATCTCTGATTATCCATCAATATTTAGGTAATTGAAAATATAGATCAACCCAGGTCCCCAGCATCATGACTTCCATAGTCACAGGTTCAATAAGTTCTTACATTCAGCAACAAATCTCTTCAATGAGCCCTTCTAGTGGCTTTTTGTACAACTCTGGAAATTTGAGGAAGAAGTAATAGTTTTCAGCCAAAAGGGAAGAAAAATACATATTGTTCTGTAGTCATTTGCTGCCTATATTTTCAAATCCTTTTTTCTTTTCACAGAATAGCAAAAGAAAAAAGAAAGCCTTGATATTATAAATATAAGTTACTGTCAAATTTCAGACCATTGTTACACTACAAAAAAACCTTTCAGTAATATAAATCATTAAATTTCAGACCCATTATATTTTCTCATGCATTAACATATATACATGGAAGTATATAGAAAGTTTCTACTTAGGAAAAATCAGTGCTAAACATTGAAACTTGCGGTTAAGTGAAAAATTACTTTTCTTTTATAATGAAGCCACAGGAGAGACAGGATTTAAATTAATTAAAATGATTAAATAAATCCATGCCTGTGAGAAATGTTAGACTACCAATTGTCTAGAGGCTAAAGAGGAAATTATTCTTAATTTATTGTCACATAATTAAGCTCATAAATATATTTACTGCTGCTGTTTCTCTGGATCCATCTATAATAATATGATTTCTCTGTTGTCATGGGGAGTTTTAATATTGCACATCTTGATTTTTCAGTGGGAAAGGACTCAAATATGAGAGGAGTAAGCCTCAGGGGTAAGTGGCAGATTCCATGACTCTGTCCTGATAAAATTGTGTTCTATGGCTCATATTTACTGAGCTTTTTCCGAAGGGCCTATACTTGGATTATAACACAATTATTAGCCTTTCTTGGATGGAAGGTTTAGTCATTAAACAAAGGACCAAAAACAAAGGAAGCTTGAGTTGTTAGACAGAAAAATACCCAAAATTGGTTGTGAGGAAAGCAGAAAAACAGACTGATTTTCACTTTAGAATTTCCCAGACTCAAATTTGGTGGCACCAGGTACCTCAGGAAGGAGGTGTGAAGGGAGTGGCTAAAAAAGGAGGATTTTTAAAAATTTATTTTTTTTAATTAAATTTATTGGAATGACATTGGCTAGTAAAATTATATAGGTTTCAAGTGTACATTTCTATGACACATCATCCGTATATTGCTTTGTGTTTACAACCTAAAGTCAAATCTTCTCTTCTCCATATATTTGACCCCGTTACCTTTTACTATTTCCCCACCCCCCTTCCCTCTCATAACCACCATACTGTTTTCTGTCAACAGCACATATTTTAAAGCTCTTTGACTAGAGATTTTTTTCACTCTCCCATCACTACATCCTCCTATTGACTGACATATTGATATATACGGTACCTGTCTGTTTCTTGTGACCATTTTTTAATAGATTCCACCCTTAAGATTTTTTGTTTGTTTGTTTTTTGCTTGCTTGCTTGTTTAATTTTGTATCCAAGATGGAGAATTTGGAATATTAACTATTATATCTAATGTTTGCACTCCAAAATTCAACAGTGGTGAATATTTATTTAGCATTTTATAGATGTCCTCACTGTATTCACTTAGGGGTAAAATTTTATTTTTTAAATAGAATATTCTCTCTCAAAACTTCATCATGTAATTAGCAGTTTATAGTCACTGAAAATGACTATATTAAAATTATTTATTTACACTTTTTGGGTCTTAAATTTTAATTAAGATATTTATGTTGGTTTGAGTTTAATGAATGGAACTGAAAGACATATAGTAGATTTTGTGTGACCAAAATAATTTTACAAAATCCTATTAAATTAATCCCAATGATTAAGACCAGTTAATATCTTGAATTAATGATCATGATTTCAATTGTAGATGATAAAAAGCCATTTAAATAAGTATGTTGCTTTAAACAATGGCCAACAGTAAATTACTTTTTCTGCTTTTGAGTTATCTATTTTGAATGTTGAATTATTTTTATGTATGATGGTGGTTTTATTTTTATCATTGGACAATGGGCATGTGATAATTTCTGGATAGCTAATAAAAAACTTAATAAAAGTCTTTCTGAATAATGAAAAGAAAATTTGTATCTCTGGTCTTCAATCAATAAAGAAATGTTTTATTGGTAGCTTTTCTATGACCTCTATTTTCAATCCCTTATTTTCTCAGTTACCAAATGTTAAGAAGCTGAAATATTTTGTTTTCTCTCTGACTTCTAAGAGTGAACTGTCTAATGAAGTGATGGCGAACGTATGACACGCGTGTCAGAGGTGACACGCGAACTCATTTTTTTGGTTGATTTTTCTTTGTTAAATGGCATTTAAATATATAAAATAAATATCAAAAATATAAATCTTTGTTTTACTATGGTTGCAAATATCAAAAAAATTTCTATATGTGACACGGCACCAGAGTTAAGTTAGGGTTTTTCAAAATGCTGACATGCCGAGCTCAAAAGGGTCGCCATCACTGGTCTAATGGGTAGCCAGTAGTTTATTATAGCTATATACACTTAAATTTAAAATTAATTATAATAACAAAATTTGAAAATTAATTTCTTAGTTTCCCTAGTCATAGTTCAATTATTTAATGGCCACAGGTGACTACTGTTATTCTATTGGAAAACACTGGTTTATAAACATTTCCATAAATGCAGAAAGTCTTATAGGACAACATTATTCTAGAAAATGTTTTTATTCTACATATGGACAATTTTTTTGTGATGGAAAGTATGGAGTGTTAGACATAGCAGCAGACTATAGCATATATAATGTTTCTGGCATTATTTTAACCCATAATGATGGATATATCATTAAAAGTAATGAGCAGGTTAAAATATTTTGATATAATTGTTTATGGAAAATCTGGTTCAGATTGAAAATTATTTGGAATTTATTTATATAAAAAATGAAAAATGTTTGTGTATATGCATTTGCCCCAATTAAAAGCTGATTCCTATATCAAGTTATTTGTAATCCAATTAATTATCTTTGGCAACATATATTTAGTCATGCCAAAGTGCCAGGTATAGGGAACACAAAAATAAATACAGCAAGGGGCTTTTTTGTGGGGAGGGGACCCTGATATAATGTTGAGACAATATGAATTTGTGGTGGTCTGGGGTGGGTTGCTAGGGGAGGGAAGGGCCATGTCTGAATTCATTCCATTTGTCTAGATACTGAGGTCTGGCTGCATATAGTGAGGCAAAGGGAACCTGACAGGAAGCTCTCTGAATAGCTTTTATATATTTATTTTAAAATGTATTTCAATTATGTGTCTGAATGACTAGTCTAAGGACAGAAACAGATCCCTGAATAACAAATTCAAAGCAATGATAACCTCACATGATCTTGAAAAATGTGTCCTAAGATAAATATTATGACTTTTGTTCAACATGGTGGATGGAAAGTGGGCAATTTACACAGTTCTCATTGCAACAGATCTTAATGTCATAGTCTGCATTGCCAGAAGCTCTCAGCTCTTACGTTCCATTTTAAGGTTGGATGAGCAGTGCTATGCTTATGTAGTCAGCTTTATGGGCCGTGAATAACACTTGTGATTGACTAGTGATGACTCTTTAAAGAAGGGGTGCCATTAACAGTAAAGCAGTTTTCAGAATATGAACTACAGTAGCAAATATACTAAGAAGAGATGATAGTGTCAGCTGGGAAGTTTAGGATAAAACAGAAGAAATTTGTACATTTGAGGTATATTATTTTGAATCTAATGACAGTGCTTATGAATGTCCTGTGCTACTTTTATCTTATGTGTCTGGTATAGATCCATAGAAAAATTAATTTCTTCCAGTTAAGGAGAAATTATTCTTTCAGGTATATTGATGTCTATCACAATGACAAAAATTATCATATAATGAATCAACTGTGTTTGACAGCCTTCCATTCAGATGTCTTCTAGGTTCAGTTGTGTTGAATTTATACTCTGTAGGTAGAAGCTGAGACTAATAATTTATTTCCCTAAAGAAAATATAGAAATTAAATAGGAAAATGTTAGCAAAATATTGGATTATAACATGGCCTCATAATTACATAGTATCATGAACTATTTATACAATAAAAGTGATAGTTTAGATATTAAAATATCCATGTTCTAAAACCCAAATGATACTTACAAATATAAACAATAAATCCTTTTGATGCAAATAATAAAAAGTTTCTTATTGAAATAAATCTAGACCACTATATACTTACTATGTTATGTTTTTTATTAAGCACAGAATTTCTAACTTGATTACTAATGATACATATTTTATTTTTAGACTATTTTGGTTAGATATTTACAATTCCATATAATATAGAAAGTCTGTAAATATTTGTTAAGGTGATGATTTTTATACATTAGTTAATATACTACTAAATACATATTTATATGCCTATTCATTATTTTACTAATCTTTAATATATGAAATAAATTAACTAACAACTAATTGTATATTTAAAAGAAAAAGGAATACTATTTTGACAGTTTACCTGCAGTTTAAAAAATTCAATTGTAGAAGTACTTTTCATATTTATGAATGCATAGACTGGTAAATCTTTTCAACTCCTTCTTGGTGTGACTCTCAACAGGGTACTGAGTCCAAAATTCCCTCTATTTTTTGAGTAATGCTTTACCCTACAATACCCTTAAATTTTATCACTTCATACTTCAATATTCACCAATGGATTGAAATAAGATTCTTTCTAAAATAAGGTTGTGCTCATGATTCTGAAATTTAACTGCATAGACCCTGAAAAAGCCATGAATATAGATGAGAAAGAAGTGCTGAGTTAAGCAAGACATCCACAAACAGCCTTTTAGTTTTGAAGAAGCTGTTTGATACAAAAGTGTGGCTGAAAATAATGCATACTTTTTGCATGATGGAAATATTTAATTAATATTAGTTATTTTCATAGCTATGTCTTAGTTGGCAAATCACTCTGAAAATATGGTAAAATACATTATAGTACTAAGTGACACATTGGCATAATAATGTTTATGTCATTGTCTAAAAGAACTGGACTAAATACATAAAAAGTTAGGAATATATATATAAATATATATAACATACCAATAGCTCACATGTGAGAAAATGTTCCTTACAGGTTGCTTACATATGTTAGTAAATTAGTTGTTACATGAATTAATTAAACAAAGACAAAATGAGAACACAACTAAAATCAAAACAAGATTGTGAATCAAAGGAAACAAAGTGTCCGATAGGAAACAAATGCTTTATTTGAAAATGGTACACTTGGCATTTTATGAAAGATAACTAAAATGAACTCTGAACCTCCAGGTGTTTCAAAAGCTGTGTGTGTGTTGTTGTTTGCTTTGAAACGGTTTGAGCTATATTTCATTTGCTACCTAAAGAACCATAACCAGTGCAATCATACTTTTGTTCCACTTTTTTGTGTCCTAGTTTATTTTTGGGCTAGATGACAACTTGGTTGAGTCTGGAAAATACATCTCCCAGTAACCTCTTCCTTGTGTGGTTTCAGTGAGAGTTGGCTAAAAAGAAATGTGCATGATATTTGGAATGAGGGAAGGAGAGCCAATGACTCTGACTAGGTCGTTGCTGTCAGTTTTGTTGATGGACAGATATAATGTGTTTAATGGACTCCAAGCTCACTCTTTTGTACTTTATGTCCATCTCAACTTTTTTACTACTGATGCTGAAGACAACAGCTTAAAGTTGACCATGAGGAGCTGTACTGAAGGCCTACACGGGGAGAACTTACACCCTGACAACAACTTCCTCAGAGGAGACAGTTCCCACAGACCTCTCATGGTCACTCATGGGTGGCCAGAAGCACTTGGTCAAGGGTATGTGATAGAGAGTGACCCAAGGAAGGGAAAGGCATCACAAAAGTTCTACATATGCCATTTACAATAGAAAACTAAAAGTGCTTCATAATGGTCTGCTTGCCTATGCCTAAGTATGACAGTGTACCAATGAGAAGACAAAAACAATAGTGCATAAGAGTAGAGAAACTTTTCATATAAGGGTGATTCCATTCAGCAGA
Source organism: Myotis yumanensis (assembly GCF_028538775.1). Taxonomy (NCBI): domain Eukaryota; kingdom Metazoa; phylum Chordata; class Mammalia; order Chiroptera; family Vespertilionidae; genus Myotis; species Myotis yumanensis. The sequence goes on from NW_027223755.1 coordinate 14,280,997, forward strand.
GGGGGATGACCAAAGCTTAATTGGAGCATAGGAGATATGCTATTTATCATAAATTATTTCTGGGGATTTCAGAATTTATAGAAGATTTCTAGGAGTCTCCTACTTCACACTCTTAATAATATTATTTTCTAATTTTTGAGTTTAAGAAATACAGAATTAGAATCTGATTGTGAGGCAAAGAAGACTTAGAGGCTGTGCACATCTTCCCTCTCAGTGAAAATTATTGATGTTAGTAACTTTGAACCAAAAACATTTATGCATATCCCAGTCATCCAAGGTAGAAGATTTTATCTGAACTCTACCTGAACTTTTGTCCCTGGGTATTAGAGGAAACTCAGCAGTAATTGAAGATATGGTGCAGAGCACCAGGTTTCCTGATGGGAGCATAATGAAGAATAACTAAAATGAACTCTGAACCTCTAGGTGTTTCAAAAATCTGTGTGAAAATCTCAATGTATCCAGGCGATAAGGCACAGGCAGAAAGCACTATTTACAAGTGGGACTTTTGGAGAACTGCTTTCACCTTCCTCCAAGAGAAATGAAGGTGTGGTTGAAGGAAAGAAGAAAATATAACCAACAACATGAAATAATGTGGCATTAAACATCCCTTAATTTAACTATGGTTCTTTTCAGTCACAACACCCAGCGCAGAATATGAAGAACTGGACACCAAACTCCTAGAAAGAATAAGGATTAGTGATGAGAAAGGTGCTATCTCTAAAAGATTAAGTCATTAATTGCATACTGGGTTTATTTATATTTCATTTAAGAGGCAAAATTAGAAATCTGCCAACATCATGAAATACTATTCAGCATGTGGTCGTCTTACCCTCAGAGGACAGCCTGGAGAAAGTTCTCAGTGTTTAAAATACATCTTTAATGTTGTGTTTTCCTTCATAAGGCACATAGAGGGAGAGTTTGGAGGACAGATGCTGCTCTCAGAAATTGTAAATACTTCCCTAGAGAGAAAGTGAAATGGTGGGAAAATAATTCTAACAACATCTGGCCCATAAGACTTGTTAAGGAGTGGAGAGTCTCTGTTTAGTAAACTCTTCTGGAATTCTCTTAGTAAGTGGTTGACAATTTTCTGTAAAGGGCCCAGAGTATATAGTTTAGTCTTGCCATTCATACCATCTCTGTTGCAATGACTTAACTCTAGATTTTTAAAACAAATGTAGTTGTACACAAATGAATGGATGTGACTATTTTCCAATAAACTTTATTTAAAAGCAGACAAACAAACAAACAAAAAAATGGATGCTGGTTGTAGTTTACCCACCACTGTTTCTAAATGAAGTCATAAGAGCAAGTGTTATAAGAAGACTGAAGTAAAGGGAAAATTACTACATATGCAACAAAAAAACTTGGTGGGTATGGTAGGGAGAGGGGGAGACAGAAATAATAATATTAGATAATGAGACAAGAGGCTTAGACTGTGGCAAAAGGTTGTGGGAAAGAATTCCTGCTAGTACATTGACCATATAATTTCCTATTATTCGATTTTAGGCTGTTTGAACAACTGTAGTGTAAGCCCTTCCACCTCCTGAACCTTCAGTAAAGTTTGATTTATAGACTAGCACTCTGAAAATAACAATGTCTAACCAATGTTTATGTGCTTTCGTTGAGCCAGTTAAGGAATAGTCTTCATATGTGTGTTTGGTATGTACCAATGAGATAAGAACTCTAATTGGCACATGGTAAGAATGATATTCTGACTCTTGTGGATACTGTAACTGAGAGACAGTGACCTTGAGATTTTAAGGAGAAATCCTGGGGAGGATAGCAGATTGTTGGTTTGAGCTAAAATCTGGTTACAAGAGGATAGCAAGCATCATTAGGCTATTGTAATAACTATGCATATATTAAATCATTTTAGAAAATGGTCACATGTGTGCCACTATCTCTCAAGAAAATTTGTATTTTATTGCATGCTTTGCTGAGAATTATTATACTATTGTGCATGGCAAACAGAAATCCAATTTTGCTGAGTATGGTGCCAAAATTTTTTGGAACAGTTTACTGATGGTGTGTGTGTGTGTGTGTGTGTGTGTGTGTGTATTATAATATTACTAGGCACCACTATTGAGAATTTGATTTAGTAGGTCTAGGTGGGTCTTTGGAGTGTTATTTATAAAAATCAACTCAGAGGTTTCTCATATGCCACCAATTTTGGAAGTCACTAGATGAGTTTGAACATAATTTGAATAAAAAAGAAATGACCCTTACTGCTAAGAGAAATATTTTTTATCTTTAAGGATCTTATTCACAGAAAATTGACAAATCTGTTTTCTGGTTGAACTCCCAGTAGAAAGTGACTTATTTCACGTCAAGGGGGTTTTGAATATCTTTCATTTCACCATATCATACAATACTGAATGGGACAGAGAGAATGCAGCTCTTGAGGAGAATACCAACCCACATTAGAAAGACAGAGAACTCCAGAGTCACTCATTAGAAGGTCTGGATTTTTTATACTGGAATATTTTTAGAATAATTTGTATACTCTGTTAGACATGCATACAAAGATTATAGCAAAAGAACATTGGGGGAGACTTGAATGAGCTACTATAGTCCTAAACAGATGAGTTAAAGCAAGGTTGACTATTTTTATTGTTGGGGAAATTACCTATGGAAAGGCCCAATTATCATGCCTGATAATTGCAAAGCTTTGTAGAGTAAAAAGGAATTTTTAGAGTAAATGCTATATGATCCTGTGGGTGTAATTTGTTTAGAATTGAAGGGAGAAGATGTTTTACCAAAATAGTGTGTATAATAAGTATCCATCTAGCATCTTAATTACTGTAATAGTGCCATCAGTATTGGAATATCATAAATGATTGGACATGTATTTATTGGACACTCAGTATGTTTGAAAACTTACCTACAGCACTGAGGATGTTTCAGAGACCAAAATAGACTAAATCCCTTATCTCAGAGTTTATATTTTGGAGGGGAATGCTGACAATATGCTTCTTGAATAAATACATTGTACAATGTCAGATGTTGAAAAGTCTTGTAGAAAAAAGTTAGCAGATGATAAGATATAAGGTGGTAGAGTAGGAAAATGTTCCTTTTACATTGGAAGAGAATAGGAGATAGACAGAGATGTTCTCTGTGATGAGGTTATAGTTGAGCAGAAATCTGAATGTAGTGAGGGGAAAGCAGAGAAGCCTCAGAAATGCCTCCTTTCTGATTCTCCCTCTGAGGGGGTATTTTGTCTTTAAAGTACTGGTCCATAATCACCTATTCTTGATTAATTATCCCATATTTAAATTAAAAAATCAAAATATGATATTTTAAGTTTAAAAAACATTAAAATTTTCAGAACATTTACCTTCCGTTTATTTTTATGATAAATATTGATAGTAATGTTGAATGTTTTCCTTAGGATTTTAAGTTAAAGGTTTTTCATTATTTTATATGGTGTAATTAGAGTCAATTGCTAAATGTATACTATAAAATTGTCAAAATTATTTAAATTGTCTTTTCCCCCTATAAATATCCTCTCTCTCTTTTACATTGTTATTAGAATGATAATTATGTAGAATAAAATCAATTACCAACAGTCATGGTATGGTCACAATAGTCCAAGCTTATTTTTCTGTTTATTTTAATTTATTTTAACAAGTATCAGACACTAAACACTGGAAAATATCTATAAATCAAAACAAGAATCTAAAATGAAAATAGGCTTAAAATTTTCACAAAATAACTGCAATCACGTCTTTCCTGATTTTTCTCTATTCTAGCTTCACTAATATTCAACACACTACAGAGCACCTCTCTAAAACATACAATCAATCATTGTATTACTCTATGTAAAGGTGGTAAGTGAACATTAGTTGCTCTAATGGTAATAAGCCAAGAACCTCATGAGGACACATCCCATCACATAGAATTTGAACCATACCCCCTTATAAACTCATCTCTCATACTAAACTCTTATTTTTGTGTCTACCTTCCAGTGCTACCCATACATTTCCTATCTGACTATCACAGCCACCTTGTGTTAAGTATAATAATTGTCTCCTTAATGAAGACAAAGCATTTTTAGTTCCAAGTTGGAGTGACATGCCCAATAGGTCACACCACTGAGGAATTACAACTGGATTCTAACACTCTCTTCCTGACTTCTTGATCTTTGAAGAAGCAGTTCTTTTATTTTCTACTTATCAAGGGAATTCATCTCTGACAAGGTAGAATAACAAGTATCCTGGGCCCCTTAGGTTTCATAAGTCATTTTGATATTTTCTTCCCAGCATATACAACTCATGGTTTCTTGAGTTGAGCCACTGCATACAAATCAGTATATCTAGGTTCTCTTAGAGAGCTCTGTCCCAGCTATTCTGGGATTCTATCTCACTGAGCTCAGATGGGGAAATTAATTCTCATTTGATGTTTCAGGTGCAGAAGAGATTTATAGCATTATTTTTCCTCTTTAAAAAGTCTTTTCCATTTATTTCTTCTTAACTCACAAGCCCATTAGTTATCTCTCTCTTTTTCGTTCTTTTTCTTTATTTACTCTTTTTCTTCCTTCTTTCTTCCTTTTTATCTTTTTACAATATTTTCATATATTTTTATAACATATATACACATTTCTGACTTTAAATGAATTTTTATTACAACCTTAAAAGTGAAATATCCAAGTATGCCATTATCTAAAAGATAATAACAGGGATCTCACCCAAATTTCCTATAAACTGAGTACTAACATTTTGGGTATTTCAACTTCTTCAGGTAGGTCTCTTTTCATATTTTAAATGAAGGAAGTCAATAAAATATGTTGGTTTGTGTTCAGTTCTAGTTGTGAAGTTATACAATTTTAGTTTTTTTTTAAAAAATAGCTTTTATGCCTTTAAGTGATTGGATTATTTGGTATTGTTAAAAGACTTTTAAATTAAAAGAATTATTCATATCCTTGGAGCATGTACTTACAATGCAGAGAAGTAATGCTCTTGTTTTTTCTCAGAGTCTATTTTCTTGTTCTTTCCCTAATTTTGGACTTATTTTATTAAAGTTATATGAAAGTAACAAATAAAAAGCATAATATTTTCTTTCCAATGACTGCTTGCTGCTTTATTTCTACAATTTTTTGACATTTTTTTTTTGGTTTGGGTTTTCTGATTTACCTTCTATAGTAGCATATATTTATTTTTTCAGAAAGAATCCTCTCTTCCAATCCTATTCTATTGTCAAAAAGTTTATTTATTTCTTTTTTGTTTGATTTTTCTTTTTTTTTTTTTTTGCTGGAGGAATGGTTCTCCTTTGCCCCAGACGAGGTCACAGGGTGCTCTTCCCTGGATCTACCTTCCTTCGACCTGCCTAGCTTCTCTTCTCTTCCTTGAGCTAAGATCTCTAAGGCAGAACTGCTGAAGCCACGCTCAGTTCAAATGGAAATGAATAGAAAGTTCACTTTAATTTCTTGTACAAACAATATTGTCTAGTCAGCTGTGCCGGTAATAAAGGTACTGTTTTGTCCAGTATCTTATTATGTGCTCTACATCTCAATTGGTTCAAAATCTAGATGGAAAAAAAGTACAATGCTATCTCTTCATCAAGTCCCAACAAATCTCAACACAAAACCCAATCTTTTTGTGACTCGAGAGCTTTTTCAAAGATTTATTGGTTAAGAAGTTCTCCTTAAATTACTTAAGAATGCAAGGTCCCTAAATAAGCCAGCAATTATCAAAATATCTTTCTAAGCCCAGAGAGATTCTTTCAGTGCTTCATTCATAGTAAATGATTATTAAAAGATTATTGAAGTGATTAAGTTAAGAGATATAACAAAAAAGGTTCATAAATTACAAATACAATGTATTCTGTAATTTACCTGGCAAAAGAAAGCTAACAGATGGTGTTTCTGTTTTTGAAATGACCTATAATATTACTGAGATTGTTATATATACAGGGGTAGGCAAAGTGGGGTTACAGTTGTTTTTATGGAAAAATATATAATACAAGAATAAATCCTATATAATAAAAGGCTAATATGCAAATAGAGTGAACAGCAGAACAACTGAACAACCAGTCGCTATGATGTGTGCTGACCATCAGGGGGCATGTGTGGAATATGGCGGGCATCGGCTGTGTTGGGATGGTGGAGCAGGTGAGTGGTTGGAGACACCAGACCAAGGTGAGACGCCAGTCGCTCTCAGCTGTAATCGGTGTGAGCCTCGATGGTTTCTGGTGGTTACTGAAAATTCTTTGCTCCTGCACACCGTGGTTCCACCTGGTGCTTGCACCCGCTGCCGGCACCTGGTGCTGGCCCCGATCTCTTGGCACCACCTGCAGGTGAGAGTGGTGGCGGTGGGAGCAGGACTGCTGGCAGACAGGGGACCAGGGGCGTGGCAAGAGGGGCCGAGTGCGGGTGCGGATAATGGACTGAGACCCGCCCCTGTGCCCACCACAGTCTTGCGGCCCACAGTTCCTTTCAAGGTGCACAAATTCATGCACTGGGCCCCTGGTAATAATATAAGAATAAACACTTTTGTGTGCTCACCACTGTAAACCTACTTTTGCCCATCCCTGTATATAATTTAACTGAGAATTTTCCAGGTTCACATGATATTATGGTTTCAGTTTAGAGCACACGTTGTGTTGTAATCATCTTTGCATTATCCTACCACATAGCACAATGCATTAAACACAACAGGAAGTTAGCAAATGATTGCTGAACTACAGATACCTTTATTTAAAAGGGGACGGTGCAAAGTAAACTCTCCATTGGATATACCTTAATTTTCTTCTGTAGTTCATTAAAAATCTGTATGTAAGATATAGACTCACGTAACCTTTAAGGATACTGGCTAGAAGCAAAGCTTATCTCCGTTAACAAAACTCCGAAAAGGGAACAAGGTAATTCTATATTTAGATGCTTTCTTGTGTTTGGGTTACATAGACAAAGGGCCAACAGCTGTTCATAAATTTCTTTAGCATTACATTCTGGCTGAGGAAAATCAAATTTCTAACATAGAGAATGTACTTGCCCTTAGGAAATTACTTAATCCAATAGATTTGGCAGCAGCAACTGGCTTCAGGACTTAGATCTCAACATGTGCTCATTGATCCTGGAAAAAGTTATAAGCACATGGGTTAGGATACATGCACTAAACAGGAAGATATATGGTGAGCAATCATAACAATATTTATTAGAATTGTGATATGACTCCCCTTCTGTAACTATTACCAGATGTAGAATTATTTTATAATTTTTATTATTTTTTTAAATATATTGTTATTGATATCAGAGAGGAAGGAAGAGGGAGAGAGAGATAGAAACATCAATGATGAGAGAGAATCATTGATTGGCTGCCTCCTGCACACCCTCTACTGGGGATCGAGCTCGCAACCCAGACTGGAATTAAACATTGACCGGAATTGAACCAGGGACCGTTCAGTCTTCAGGCCAGTGCTCTATCCACTGAGCCAAACTGGCTAGGGCTGCTTTCAGTAATTTTAATAACTAATAAATGTATTTCATCCACATTTATTTTTAAAGAAAACATTTATAATAAGCCTATGCCAGAAAATAATATAAAAATAAGTCTGTTTTTATGATAAATTGAATACACTTATTTACTGTGGGTTTTTTTCTTATGTAGAGAAAGAAAAAATGTGTTAAGACACAAAACGAATAATGTAACATGTTTCTATGACTACAAGAACAGGCATATCAAACAGGTCCTGTTGTTAAGACATTTGACAAAGAAATAGGCAAAGAAAGAAAATTCACATCTCGGGCATAAAAATGTTTGTGTAAACTATATAAACAGCATAGTACACATTCTGAATACTTGCCATTCCATTTTGAATAAAGTAATATTCTAATGTAAGTCCTGGTAGTAGCTACATACATATAAAGAATTTTCTGTTTGATTTCACTTTATGTTTAGACTGAATATTACAGAAAAATACCCTTTTCCTGGAACTTATGTTGCATGTTACTAGTATGACTACTCAGAATATTGTTGTTATGACATATTTCCTTGGAAAAAAATGAAATACATTTTTCCTTTGTCATGATTAATGTAAGAAAGTAAAATACTTCATGAAATAATCAGAAGTGTGAGAACAGGATTCTGAATGAGAAAAAAAAAAGAGCAATGTGTTTGGAATGAAAAGATCTGGGTTTGAGTTATGGATCTCATCTTTCATCTGGATCCATTCACTTATCTGTGAAATGAATGAGTTGGTCTGAAAGGAACCTTTCTTTTCAAACACTGAGTGAATATGTTCCAGAGCAATCTAAGTATCTGACTTTGAAGATGCTTGCACTCCATGGAAATGATTCAACAAGCCAGTCTTCTGTCTCTAACTCTCAAGAAGGACTAGGCAAGCCCACACTATTCAGCCCTGAGCAAAAGAGAGTTAGTCATTGTGTTCAGAGCACCTTTTAAGTCCTGGGAATCTACACATCACAAAGCCTTTTTAATATGCTAAGATACCCTTTGCATGATTATTCCTAACACAGTATTATACTGTTTGATGATTGTTCATTTCCTATTCTATCTTTCCTTACTAGACAGCAAACATCATGAAATTGTCATGAAAAAGATAAAGGGAATATTTTCTCCACTGAATCCCTAGTGTCTTGTGCAAGGAGTGGTGTTTAAAGTCTCTGTAAATGAAACATTGAGTAGAACAGGGTTCAAAGTGAAAGAAAATAATAAAGATTAATCAATCTAATGAATAATGAGTCAATTTTATCTGGATTCTTCATTATTCTACTAAGAATATTATTCCATTTAAGTTTTATGTTTCTTAGTATTGCCTCTACTAAAATTTTTATAAATTTATACAAAATATAAATTTCCTCGAAGTTAAATGTTTTTATCATTAAGATAATCTCTCTACAATGCCTGAGACTCAAAGCTTATCTCTGTTAACAAAACTCCACAAAGGGAACAAGGTAATTCTATATTTAGATGCTTTCTTGTGTTTGGGTTACATAGACAAAGGGCCAACAGTGAGGGTTGCTCAGCCAAGAGTAAAAAATAAAATCACCTTTCATCTATTAGAATGTCACCATGGCCAGACAACAGGTATTCTATTTAAGAACTTCTTTAGAAAAAAAAAGATTAACATTAGATTATTTTAAATATAATTCCAAAACATAATTTTGCTGCATAGTTCTTTATTTCAAGTTGAGCACAAAAGAAAATTTAAATAGAAACAGTGCAAATTTAACAATGCACATTTGTTAGATACAGATTAGAAAAATATAGTCATATTTTATTGAATAGTTGTTATTCACTAAGTTGACTTCACAGTATTTTCATAGGCAAATTAAAATATATTGCAAATGATGTTATTTATATTTGTATCGACTTAAGAGAGGAAGGGAGGGGGAGAGAGAGATATAAACATCAATAATGAGAGAGAATCATTGACCTGGCTGCCTTCTGCATGCCCCACACCAAGGATCAAGCCTGCAACCTGGGCATGTGCCCTGACTGGGAATTGAACCGTGACCTTCTGGTTCACAGGTCAATGCTCAACCACGGAGCTGCACTGACTGGGCTGCACATGATGTTATTTATAAAATTAAATAAAGTGTCACTTAATTAGAAAATAACAGTTATTAAATTGACATGCTTATCCTGATGTGATTTAATATCCTGCCTAAATTACACATCTCTTACTTTGCTTATTGATTTCTCAATAAATTGCATAGGGTTTTGATGATTTTATTCTTAAATTATATAATCTATCTGCACCTGAGCCAAACAAATCCTAGTGCTTCTGGGGTAATCAGACAGAATTAGCAAAACACCTGTATCTGTAACACCTGGTGGTATTAAAACATAAGTGCAGATTGCTCTCTTAATAATTAGTCTTTAGGATCCTGAGGATTTTGGCAACAATAAAAGTAACTAAAAAGTAGCACAAAGAAATAAAATTTTACAAGTAGCTAATTTCACTTTAAGCGAACCACTGAAAATACTAGTATACATAGAAAAATAAATGTAATTTAGATCTACTTCTTTTCAGTCTGTCACCTTGCTCAATTTTGCTTAGATGAGCTAAAGCAGGGTGAACAAATTGTTGTAATCAAATATATATCTTTATGTTAATTGTAAGATAAGCAGAGGCATCTTGATATATCAGCTTTTGGAGGTAGAGTGGTATGTAGAAAATATCAACAAAATTCCCATAGCATAATTCCAAAAGAATCTCAAAGCAAAAAGAAACCAATTTAGTTCTAACTTAATTGGATAAAATCTGAGAGTAATCTATTGCAGACTGTGTCGAAATTACCCTAGAGTTTAGTGTTTACAACATATGTATTCGAGTTTCTCAGAAAGCTGATTGTTTCAAGTATTTTGCATGCAAATTCCCCAGAAGTAGGGAAGTGTGTGCAGCATCAGATGCAGAGTGTTGAAGCTGATTCTCAGTGAAGGATGGGTCTTTGAACAATTACTCAACCAGATACTTTTTCTTTTAACTTATTTTTATTGATTTCAGAGAGGAAGAGAGAGGGAGAGAGAGAGAAACATCGATGATGAGAAAGTATCATGGATAGGCTGCCTCCTGCACGCCTCACCCTGGGAATTGAGCCTACAACCCTGGCATGTGCTCTGACCAGGAGTTGAACCATGACCCCCTGGTTCTTAGGTTGACACTCAACCACTGAGACATGCTGGCCGGGCAGATATTTCTTCTTTTAAAATATAGAGAGCACCTAATATTTTCAAGAATTATTCTATCTCTTTGGAGGTTATCTCTGTCCTATTTTCTGCTTTAACAGTCTTAGTCCTTGATAGTAGATTTTCCTCTTTCTCCTTTCTTCCTCCCAAACCCTGGCTTCTGCCCCTTAGTTCCTCAGGAATTTTTCTAACAGTTTCAGCAAGAAGCACCATATGGCCACATTTCGAAAGGAGTGTCTCCATCCCGGAGTTCTTTTCTCACGTGGCTTCTGTGACACCCCTTCCTTGGCTTACCTCCCTCTGTTTCCCTCAAGGCTCCCCTTCTATTATAACTCTTTAAACATCTTTCTCCCCTCTGCTTTTTTTTTGGTAATTATTAATTACCATCTCTACTGATCACTCTCAAATATAAAATTCCCTCCCATAATGTCCTTGAACATTTGAACTTTAAATTTTTATATCTAACTGCCTGAGGAAAAATTGTACCTTCCTGCATAATCACCATTAAATTGATTAATTAATTAGTTAAAATATAAAGCAAGATGAAGAGAAGGAGTAGGTCTATGATCAGTTCTCTGGCCGCCCTAGTTGGCCGTATGATTAGTTAAAGCAGCGGTTCTCAACCTGTGGGTCGCGACCCCTTTGGCGGTCGAACGTCCCTTTCACAGGGGTCACCTAAGACCATCCTGCATATCAGATATTTACATTACGATTCATAACAGTAGCAACATTACAGTTACGAAGTAGCAACAAAAATAATTTTATGGTTGGATCACAACCTGAGGAACTGTACTTAAAGGGCCAATAGGTTGAGAACCACTGAGTTAAAGCATAGAATGAGGTCCCTAAAATTCAGAGGAAAGTAACTGACAGAGAGAGTTGTGTGATACAGGATAAGGGGGGAATACTATCTGATCAGGACTATAAAGGGGATTTGGTGTTTTTCTCTCTCTAATATACCCAAAAGAAAACTGATAGTGTTTAGTTCCTTTACACCACTCCATTCTTCCAAATAAGTGGAATGCAAAAGAAAAATATGTTACTAACATTTGATTTTCCCTGTTTTATAATAAATCCGTAAGATATTTATGCTCTCATTACTAAAAAAAAGTCACAAAGTAAACATGAAAAATGCATTCTGTGAAAGCAGGTATGAATATTTTCTGATAAAAAGTTATGCAGAACTAGTTCTATATTTGATCCTGGATCGTGTTTTGTGTTTGAACTAGTATATTGCATAGTTCTAGTATTAGCAAGGAGGTAATCTATTTTGACAAAAATGCCACTATTTCTAATACATAGTGTATTCTAGAATCACACTTCTTATTTGGGTTTGTTATTCAGGAATGATATAAGCAAGAAAACATGGAAGAAAGAGAAAAGCAAATTTTCCTCAGTTTTTCTTAATAGGAAGCAATTAAAGATTTTTAAATTAGTACATGTAAGAGCCACAAAGTAAAACCTCTTTAATTGTGCAAAGATGGGGCAGTAATCATTATGGGGGGGGGGGGGGGCAAAGAGGAGAAGAAAAAAGCATTCTTCTCTAGAAAAAACACATTCTGGTTCCATTGAACATTTACATTTCAATGATCTGAAACTGAGTTTGGTTCTTCAATATACAGTGGGGCCTTGACTTACAAGTGTCCCGACTAACGAGTTTTTTGATATACCAGCTGTCTCTCGGCTGATTTTTTGCATTGAGTTGATAGAGTAATTTGAGTTAACGAGCTCAGTCTCAGAACGAATTAAACTCGTAAGTCAAGGCCGCACTGTACTATAGTTGCAGTATGGAAGGGAAAAGCTATGTTATTAAATACTGGTTTTGGTAGGTTTTAAAAGTTAAAAAGTTCTATCAGATACACTTAACAGCTTGAAATGCTAATAGAAAAAGAGAATACAACTGAAGTAAATAACATTTATTTTTTACTTCATAACTTTCACTGGAAAAGTTGCTTCAAAAACCATTATGATTGCAGCCATTGATTAACAATACTGTAAGTTGGCAGACTGAATGCCTGTGAAAGGTGTAAAGTGAAGATAAACTTTAACACTATAAGAAACAGGGCCTAAAATGATTAACATCCAATAAATGTGGCAGAAACTCTAGCAGGTCATTTACATATTGAGCTTTTGTGTGCATGTTTGCGTACTTGAATGGAAGGACATTTGCTTCTCAAATATTTATGGACACAAAAATGAGTGTCCTAGTCATCTTAAATTATGTATTTCTGCATTTCTACTTTAAATAAACAGACACCAGCTAGCACTCCCTTCCTTGGGAATAAAAACATTTCATACCCAGAATTAGCTATGGAACACCAGAGTATATATTTGCCAAGTTTCCCTCAGATAAGCAGGGGTGTTTCTTACAAGAGAAATAACACGGACCTGCATATACTGAAGTATTTGGTGCATGAAACACACTTGGTCCAGGGAATTGCCCAGTCAGCGTAAGGTTAGAATTTAATCTGCGCTGTTTCTCCGTTTCCCTCTATCTGGCTCCGAAGGAGTGATTTGACTTGTCAGAGCTCTACCATATGGAAGTTGAGACATACCCAGTGATCTGTATCATGCTGTCCATATTTTCAAATATTTCAAACTCACAGATTGTTAAGACAAAATGCACAAAGCAAGAAACTTTAAAGACATGTCTATATATTCACTACATACAAGGCTGTCATGAATTAAAATATTTTTATTCAAAAAATGAGAATTTGGACGAATAATGATGAGAATAATTACAAGGCTTAAAATTCATATAGATCAAGTGAGCATAGTGCAAAGCTTTTTTATTAATAAAATTTGGCATATCTTTTATTATGCACGTTGTCATAATAAATAAACCAAAGTACATTTTTTATAAATTATGTGTATGCATATATGTATATTTGTATGTATGTGCATCCATGTGCTTATATTTAAATACTACTATGTGTTTATTATTTTGAAATTCTTTGTTTTGAGGTGATTGTTATAAGTATTTTTCACATTTCACTACTTGCCCTACTGTCTTTTTCTTACTTTATTGTAGAAATTTCAAAAGTATATTCAGGAAACTATAGTAAGAAGTTACACATGAGTTCTTAGGAAACCAGTAATAAGAACGGAATTTAGTATGTAGAAATGACCATATGAGGCTAAGGTAGGAGGGACATGGAGGGCTCCCTGCTGGGAGAAGGTGTATATGCTTGAGTGTAGTAATGATTTCATTAAAATGCTGATGGTATTGCCTGTCCTCTAATTATCAAGTTGCCCTACATTGAGTGTGCACAGCATTTATGCAAAGTGTTTTCTAAACCTTATCACAGTCCTTCACTTCCCAACATATCAAGTGGTTGTGTTAGGCATTGAATTATGTCTCCACAAAAGATATGTTCAAATCCTTACCCCGGGTACCCATGGGTGTGAACTTATGTGGAAATAGGATCGTGGCAGGTGTAATTAAGATACCAAATAAGATAAAGTCATACTGGATTGAGGTGGGCCCTTAACAATATAACTAGTGTTTTTATAAGACGAGAAGAGGCATAAAGAGAGTGATACAGAGAAAGAAGACAATGTGGACACATATCATTGTGCAAGGGAGGCAGAGATTGGATGATGTGCCTACAGGTCAAAGGTTGCCAAGGACGTCAGAAGCTGAGAGAAAGGCATGAAGCAGATTCTCTTTTGGAGACTGCAGCAAGGGAACAAGGCCCAGCCATCTTGATTTGTAACTTCTAGCATAAGAAATGGGAGAGAAATTTCTCTTTTATCTAAAGCAGCAGTTCTCAACCTCTGGGTAGCGACCCCTGAAAATCATCCTGCATATCAGATATTTACATTACGATTCATAACAGTAGCAAAATTACATTTATGAAGTAGCAATGAAAATAATTTTATGTTTGTGGGTCACCACAACATGAGGAACTGTATTAAAGGGTTGCGGCATTAGGAAGGTTGAGAACCACTGATCCAAATTGTGGTAATTTGTTGTAACTGTCATGGGAAATGAATATGATAAGAACAAATTGTGATATGTTGATTTAACTCCAATATCTTTTAAAATACCTTAAAATCCTTATTTACTTAAAGCCCACATCTATTTAAACCTCATGTATTATTAATAACTCATGGCCCAGTGCATGGATTCCTGCACATTGAAAGGAAATTAATTAGAAGATATATTTTAATATCGCTATTTGCCCTTTCTCTATAATAGAAGTGTCAACCAAATTCATGATTGACAATGACAGATTGAAACACATGCGTACGATTGGCACCAATGAGAGCTTTATATGTATTGTGCACGTGCGAGTCAATGTTCATTTTCAAATTGCCAGTGCACATCATATGTACCGGCTAGTCCATCAATTGGATGGGCAAATGAACGGACAGACGGACGGTCAGTTAGACAGACGGTTGGTCACTTAGCCTTTTATATATATAGACTAGAGGCCTGTTGCATGAAAAGAATTGTGCAATACACCTTCCCTCCACCCTGGCTTCCAGCACCGGTTTTCCTCCGGAACACGGGGCCTAGGCCTTCACTCCGGCCGGAGCTGCCTTCAATCTTCACTGCTCTGGCCGGAGCCACCTTCCAGCCCGCCAGCCCCGGGTCCCCCGCGGTAGGGCTGGATGGAGGCGGGGCAGGTGGCGGGGATCGCAGTGGTCCTGCCCACCAGCCACAGGTCGGGTTGCACATGTGACGCCCACTGCCCCGGGTCGCAGATAGCAGGCCTGGATGGTGGCAGGGCAGGCGGGATGGCACTGTCCCACCGTGCCTGCAGTATGCAAATTAGCCACAATCTTTGATGGCGGTTAATTTGCATATTGCACTGATTAGCCAATGGGAGGCATAGCGAAGGTATGGTCAATTACCATGTTTGTCTATTATTAGGTTAGATTCCACTTTTTGAATAGATCATTGGGAAAAGGTTAGTGAGATTTTGTTTTATAACCAAATCCACTTTTGGGATAGTGACAATAGAAACAAGGCTGCTTTGACCACAGAAGTTGTGGAAGCAGCCTACTGGGACAAGTACAGAGGAAGAGGTATGAGATTATATCAGAATGAGAAATGAAGAAAGCTGCTCTCTTTTTGGAATAGAAAATCTACAGGACATCCATATCCTTTTAGGGACTTGACATTGTGTGGAGAGCTGTGCAAGAGACACATGCAGAGTTAAAGAAACTACAGGGTGTGAGTTCCTGGGTTAAGGAACTTATTGCCTTCTCTGTCAGAAACTTGCAGAAGATATTTTCAAGAATTTCTATGGCAAGTGCATAAATAACTACATAGAAAAAGTATGTGGCATGCATTTTCCTCCTAACTTTTATGATATATTTCCCTGAACCAATCTGAATCTTATAACAATAGTCCAAGTTGTTCCCTTCCCCATAGTATTGTAGACTGGTGAATGACCTGTATTCTACCTTTCTCAATAGAAGAAAGGACAAACAGAATTGCTATATTACAAATCAGCCCCAATTCAGTACTTTTATTTAATACCTGTAACAGATTAGAAAAAAATAGCAGCCTAAAACATCTAGTTTACCTTTCTCATAATTTTGTGAGCCAGTGTATTTATTTTTGTTATTACAGTGCAATTACCAGAAACTAAGGGATACAATACAACAGCATTTATTATCACAAAGTTCTTTTGGGTCAGGAGGCTGGGCATAAAATTGCTGGGCTCTCTGCTCAGGGTCAGAGAAGGCAGCTTCCATCTTGCAAACCATCAGAAGAGCTCTCTCTCCATTATGCTATCACATAATCTTATGAAATGTACTATAATCACTGGAGGGACTATCCTGTTATCTTTGTCTGATCGAACATGGCATAATCAAGGGAGTAAATATCTTATCATATTCACAATGCTTATCATATTCACAATGCTTGCCCACACTCAAGCAAGGTGAGGGGAATATATAGGTGTGTATTCTAGAGCAATCTTAGAATTCTGCCTCAAAGTGTCAGGAATTGGGAAAGAGCTTGTCTGGGTGGTTCTCACTTGTCTGTCTCTCTTGTAGTGCAGTCAGGTGTCAGCTATGTCAGCTGTCTTCAGGCATCTGCAGATTAGGATGGGCCGGGTACCTGAGGCGACTGACTTACATGATGGTATTGATGCTGGCTGTCATCTGGGAGATGTGATCAGAAATGTCACACATGGGCTCTCCAACATGGAATATCAGGTTTCTCACATGGCAATTGACTGTTTTTTTTCTGGGCCAGATGCCTAAATGACACAGGTTGCAACAGCCAGGTCTCTTCCAACCTGGCCGGTGAATCTCATGGTGTCATTTTCCCTATGCTCCATTGGTTACACAAGTTTCAAATCCATCCAGATTTCAGGCTCAGATATTCTCAATGGGAGGCATGTCAAAAATCACAGACATAGTTTAAAACTCTGTAGAACACAGAATATCAGTACAGTCAGTAAAGTTACCAATCTCTACCCTCAAGCCTTCACCAGCCTATTATCTGTGTCTATGGGTTATGCATATACGCACATGAGTTCAAAGGGACCTATGTAATACTTTCAATAATAAAGATTTATAAAAAATATATGGCACACATAGATGTAGCTAGGGCACAACCACACCGATTTTGTTTTGTTCTAACATTTCCAACATTTTTCTTTTACACTGCACCTGTTATTTCACTAAGAGTCTTAGGCTGGTTTTATATCAAAAGAGTGCATACCTGATGCTTTCTTTGAGATATTGTTTGTGTGATGTGATAGTGAGTGCTCATTGATTAAAGTCTATGTTTTTGAATAGTTCACATCCTTTTAGGTTCACAGGCATTGTAGCTTCATCAAAATAGGTCAGTCTACATGCAAAAAACATCCAGGGATCCTCAGCAATCATTATGGGTAAATTTTCCCCCTTTTACCTGGAAGCAGGATGAGACTCCATCTCCATCCCCTTCTTCACAGTATTAAACTTTTCCCTTTCACTATGACCACATATGAAACAACAGTTCTCAACACTTCTTAAATATTCATAATAAAGTCACAAATTACAATTTCTGTCCATCTGTATTTGGCACATATATGTTATTGAATACCTATTAAAATTTCAAGTTTGAATATTACCTCTGTTGTTATACCATTTTTTAAAATGTGTTTTTATTTATTTCAGAGAGGAAGGGAGAGGGAGAGAGAGAGATAGATATATCAATGATGAGAGAGAATCACTGATCAGCTGCCTCCTGCACACCTCCCACTGGGGATTGAGCCCCCAACCAGGGCATGTGCCCTTGACTGGAATCAAACCTGGGACCCTTCAGTCCGCAGGCTGACGCTTTATCCACTGAGCCAAACCGGCTAGGGCTATGCCATTTTTTAACTTAAATGTATACTCACTAATGTTTCCTTTCCAATTTTTTTCATTATAATGATTTGACCACTATTTATATAATTAAAGTGTCTTAATGAATATAAATGACTATTAGCCAATTAGTTCAGTGACCTCATAACTTCTTTGATTTAAAGTCATCTCTTCATTGTAACAAATGAGGACTTTTTTTCGTTAGTTTGATGCTGGCCCCTATCCTTGGAGAAGGGCAGTAGCAAGTGAAGTTAAGAATTACTAGTAATGCATATGCAACAAAATATTTGAAAGTTATAGTTCTGGAAATTTATGGCTAAAAATACGTCAAAATCGTTCATATATATTTAAATACAAAGTTGGAATTTATTATCTATTGGTAGTATAGGAGAGCTTGATATTTAATCATGAAGTGTACATAAAATAGAAATATTAACCTGAAAAGAATTTTTGCCTGCTTTCACTTGGTAAGTGAGCAAACATACAAAATCAATACCTTTCATACATCATGACACTTCTAAAAAAATGTATAATTTGATGCTTCCTGCACAAGCAATTTTGATACTGTGAGTAGCTTGGACTTCATGTTGGGATTAAAAGTGCCGTTTTCTTTATTTCTTTACAGCTCTGTGATTTCCTCTTGATGCCCTGCAGGTTCTTCAAAGCTGGGGCGGATATACTCCTGGGGATGGGTCACTAGAAGAGATTCATTTAACCTTCCCATAGTTCTTGGGATGCTTATTTTAAATGTTTTTCCCATAAGCATTTTATGTGTTAGAACAGATCCCTGGGCTCTAATAACTCAGAAAAGCTGACTTTCAGCCAAACCTCTTTACAAGCATATGTTTTCCCAAAATGACAAGTTTAGAATTGTCACTACACAAATTCATTGTGAAACTTCAATTTGTTATTAGGAATGGAAAACAGGAGTAGACCTATTAATCTATCAAAATGGCAAAGAAAGGTTTACTTATAATGTTTTCCTGGTACGAGCCCAGCTTATTACTTATTGTAAATCTCCCCCTCCTCCCCAACATTATTTAAAGTCTTTATTCTGAGTACTGATAACAAGAACAAAAAAAAATGCAGCACTTCCATTTATTTTAAGATAACTGCTGGGAAGATGAGAAACACTTAGAAATAACATTCAAAAGCAATTTTAAAAATGGTTTAATGGAAACCTGCCATAGCAAATTGAAAATATTAAATTGTCATACTTTTTACATATAACCATGCATATTTATCCTAACATCCAAGAACCACAGATATGGTTTTATAAGGTCACTTAGAACAACTGCACCCATTGCATGTTGGAAATTGACAAAATAGAACCATTATTTTGGGGGCTAATTGCACTAACCACTAATTGCAATGATGAGATGCTGCATTTAAATTGCAGGAAAAAAAATCCCTATCATGCACCTTAAAAAAATTTTTATTAGTAGTAGTCACAGATAAAAATCCTAATTCATTCATATTGCACCAACTTTCTAATCCTGCTCCATTTCTCTCAAAACTATACCACACAACTTGTTTTCTTATCTCATTGAACATCTTATCCCCTTATCCAAAAGCATGTCAAAACCTCTTATAATGTTTGCCCTTGCATATGGTCTCTAAGTTTGATCTGATGGATGGCATATGCCTACTCAACCTAAAAACACCCAATAATTAAGGAGATGGCTTCTCTAGGTTGAATTCCTTTATTTTCAATATTTCTATCATAATTTAAATTTCTTCGGGCTAAAAACCGACATTTCCCTTCTGGCCATGACAAATAACCAGCTCAGTAAAATTAGCTAGGTATCTTCCCAGCTAGACTGTTAGGGGTTCAAGTTTAGGATCCACTGTTACTGTATATTATGGGTGGACTATTAAACAGTCTGCAAGCTCTTTGGTATTTCTGTTCCTATGTAGTTCACAAATTTGAAATAAAAGATTAATTGACATTTTCATGGAGAAATCTCATAATATTCACATTAATCTTACTTTGTTCAATTTTGCAAAGGCTCTAGAAGTACTGTGCTTTTTTCAGTTAATCTTCATACATTTATTTAATGAGGCTTTCCTTCTTAGATATTCCAAATTACACTAGACCCTCGAGCAACATAGGGACTAGGCGTGCAGACTCTTTCACCATAGAAAATCCAAATATAACTGTAGTCTCTCCCAAAACTTAACTTCTAATAGCTTCCTTTTGACTGAAAGCCTTACTGATAATATAAGCAGTTGATTAACACATATTTTGTATGTTTCATGTAGTATACTGCATTATTACACTACAGTAAGTCAGAGAAAAAATGTTATTAGGAAAATCACAAGGAAGAGAAAATACATTCATAGTGCTGTACTGTATTTATTGATACTATTAATTTACATCATCTGTTTATAAGATGAATCCTGTCAATACCTACATCAATATTGTCTTTTCTAATACAAAACACTGTGTAGATTTTATATGTATTACTAACACTAAACATCACAAATGAAAAGAAAATGTGCAAAAGACATACATATATTTTTTACAGATATAACAATTCACTCATTGATAATGAAGAAGCAATGATATGATTGCTTTCTGATAGCCTAGTGTAATTGATATGATTGCTTCATGGTAATCTAACCTATCATTGATTAATGAATCATTATAAAATTTATATGGGATACATATTTATAATATAGTATTGGAAACGTTATATATATATATATATATTCACACACTAGTGGCCTGGTGCACGAAATTCATGCACAGGACGGGGGTTCCCTCAGCCCAGCCTGCACCCTCTCCAATTGGGGATCCCTTGGGGAATGTCCAACTGCCGGTTTAGAGGGATGTCCTAAACCGGCAGTTCGACATCCCTCTCGCAATCTGGGACCGCTGGCTCCTAACCACTCACCTGCCTGTCTGCCTGATCACCCCTAACTGCTTCTGCCTGCCTGCCTGGTTGCCCCTAATTGCCCTCCCCTGCAGGCCTTGTCCTCCCCCCCCAACTGCCCTCCTCTGCCAGCCTGGTCGCACCTAACTGCCCTTTCCTGCAGGCCTGTCCCCCCAAACTGCCCTCTACTGCTGGCCTGGTAGCCCACAATGGCCCTCCCCTGCTAGCCGTCTTGTGGCGGCCAACTTTTGACCACATAGGGGTGGCCATCTTGTTCAAGGGTGTGATGGTCAATTTGCATATTACCTCATTATTATATAGGATATCACTCACCTTATGCCTATGCCAGGATAGGCAACATACACTTCCATACAAGTCTTGCACACAAAACTCTATTTAGGTGATGATAATGATGATGATGACACAAAAACCTTTCATACTGTTCTTGCTGCATAGTTATTAGATTTTCACATGAACACACACGCAAATACACAATAGATAAGTTTATTAATTTTTGTGGCCTGATGATTTACTATATGTTAAGTGGAAGTGAATCATCATAAAAGTAAGCCTTCATCCCTATCATCTCCATGTTGAGTAGGCTGAGAGGTTGGCCTTACTGTATCAGGGCTGGAAGAAGAAGACGAGGTAGAAGGCGAGGCAGGAGAGCCTACCTCTCAGTATAACTTTAGGGAAATACATTGTAATTTCTGTCTGACTTCTTAGCTATTTTTTTTCTCTAAAAGCATACCTATATGCTACCAATGTCCTTTCCCCACTGCTGGCATTAGTTTCAGTGCCTTTATAGAAGTGTCTATGCCATAAAACACATGAAAAGGTCTTGAATAATTAAAACCCTTTTGATAGATTGTCTAATGTCCATTTGTTTCCTGGCACTGCTTCTTCTATGTCCTTTTCCTTGTCCAACTTTGGTTCAGAAGTTGTTCTGTTAAATCCTCTGGTGTGGTTTCTATTAGCTTTTTAATTTCTTTGAGATACATTTCTTGAGAACTTTCAGCCTCCAACTTTCTTGCTATATCCACAACCTCTTTCTTTATTTCCTGGATTGGCTCTGCCATTAATCCTGTGAAGTCATGCACAACATCTGGACACAGTTTTCCTCAGCAGGAAATTATTATTTCCTGCTTGATGACATTCATGGCTTTTTCTGTAACAATGATGGCATCTTCAATGGGGTAATCCTTCCAGACTTTCATGTTGTTCTCTCTATCAGGGTGTTTTTTGTTTTTTTCCTAATTTTTTTTTCTACAGTCCTTTCTGTAGAGTAACCTATGTAATGAGCCTTAAAGGTTCTTATGATCACTACTCAGGAGCATCATTGTATTTGGATGCAAGTCAACCACTTCAATGCCTGTGATGTTGAACTCATGGGTTTCTGAGGGGCATTGTCCAACATCAAAAAGAACTTTAGAAGACAGTCCCTAACAAGCAAGGTACCATGACCTCTGGGACAAAGTGTTGATGAAATCAAATCAACCTAGAAAAATGGTTCTGTTGTCCAGGTCTTTTTTTGTACAACAAAAGATGGCAGCTGGTGTCAGCTCTTCCCTTCAAAGCTTGGGGACTAGCAGCTTTATAGATTAGGGCAGTCCTCATCATAAACCCTATCACATTGGCACAAAACAGTTGAGTTAGCCTAATTTAAGAGTTGCAGGTCTCATATTTTATTTTAACTTTTCTGGCATAAGTTTAATTGGAAACATTTGTATTTTTTTTTCAGGCAGTGATGAATTTTACATTATATAGCATCTTATCAATAAAATAACACTTTGTTTATAACTAACTTTTACTTAAAATAGTGTGCTATAAAAATAAACAGGATAAAAAATGGCAAATGCATATTCATAAATGTTGGACAACTGGACCTGCTAGAAAAAAGATATTAAAGGAGCAGGGAAAATATGCAAGTACTATGAATGTATGAAAAAATGATTTTATTGGAAAAGTGACCCCAGGACTTGAAATAAGTCTGAAATGAAAGTATATGTTATAAAAGCAACCTAAGATTTTTATGTAACATTCAAACAAAGCTTTCCTTTCACTAGTTTATTGAATTGTCTTAAGACATGTGTTAAATTATGATTTTCATTATAAGCAGTCAGTTTAATAGCTAAAGAGGAATAGAAGAAAATTATGGAGCTATCATTCAAAGTTGTTCTCTCCTTTGTGAAAACTGCAAAAGTCACACTTACCCTGGGGCTCATAAAATGTGATGAAACGCTATGATAAATATTCTCAGACAAAAAGCAAAACCAAGTTTTTAGAAAAATTATTTTGTCTAATGACATGATTCTTCTGTGATATTAATGCCATGTCATATGGTAGAAAAAATACCCTGTGTTTATTTAAAAAGTTAGAATTTCATGGAACCCTCAACATTCAGTGCTTGGTACAGTCATGGTAAATACTTGAATAACTTTTGTCTCCTTTTATGAGTAGTGATGTAGAGAGCACTAATTTTTATTGATATACCAGAAATAAGTATAACAATACAAGCCTGTTAGAAGAATACATGAAATTGAGCCCATGTGTTATACCACATCCCATTTTATATAAATTCAGTAGTCAATTATCAATAATTGGCTCCCTGGTCTTGATTCATTTTTTGAAAATATAAATCATGAGACTTGATTTTGTATGATTTCAACTTGCTATAAAAAATAAATACAGAACCGGGGACAATGAATATACAACTCTTGTTTTTCTCTCTCTGAAGTCCACTAGCCATCAAACAGAATGTTCATACATGATTTTTGAAATAAAAATTGAAATATAACTGGTATTTTAATGATTTTCTTAGTGTCAATAACTACCATTTGTATGGTTACAAATATGTTTCAAGGTTTTCAAATCTGGTATACATCAGAGTTATAAGCATCTTGAGAGATCGAAATATATTATTTTTAGTATAAATACATAACAATTTAAAATTCTCAGAGAATATTTCAAGACTATTTAAAAATAAAATTATGTTCCACATGGTTTGATGTAGATAATATTGGCATAATTAAAATTTCCTAATTCATACTTAGTTAAATATTAATAATTACATTGTATAATTAAATGCAATCAAATTGCATTAGAAAATCTAGTCCCTGATTCCCTGTTTTCTCCCAATTTGAAGCAGTCTTCCAGATTTTGAAAGTTATTTGATTAACCTCAGGGTATCTAATTATTCATTTCAAGTGGACTTTCGTAAGAAAAATCTCTGTGGTTTTGAGTCTATGTTACATTTATCTTTTTATTAAAGTGCTCTATGGTTTTCAGGCCTCTATATTCTTTTTTGGTTGATGAAATTCTTCTTGGTAACTATACTGCTCTTAGGTTTCAAACCGATGGCAATCATCATTTTAGTTTTACAAAAGCAATTAGTAACTCTTAAGAAGGGATAGTGAGTTGATTAGAAACATTTGAATTGAGGCTAAACAGACAATTTATGGTGAAGCACAAAGGGCACAGATATTTTAAGAGGTTATACAGGGTACCTTGGCATAAGGAAGGAGTTGTGGATGTTTGAAGGGAGTGATCATGTGTTTGTGGGGATGGAAGGGAGTCATTGTCTAGAGCAGTGACTCTCAAAATGTCATTTATGAACTAGTATTATTGTATTACATAAGGACTTTTAGAAAAGCTCTGAAGTCCCTGCCTAGAACTACCAAATCAGATCTCTAGAGGCAAGGTCCAGGAATCTCTGTTGAAACAGACCCTCGGAATAATCCTAATGCATGCTGAAGTTTGTCTGGATGAATTTATTTGTAAAGATGGTGGACAATGTTAAGAGAATGGATTCGGACACACATCAGACCTAAGTTATTTTTTGCTGAGTAAATAAATAAACATATTAATGACCCTGGTGTCACTGCTGTACTCATTTAATCCTTTGATTAGATAGCATGGCATATTTATTTTTAAATTAGAAATCATTGGTGCTGGCAATTATGACAATTTTTGGCCACTGCAATATTTTAAAACAGCCTCTGAGGAAAAAGTGTTGCCACTTGCATTAGATCTTCAATCTATAAGGGAAAACAAGATAGAAATGTAAATAAACTCTATATCTGTATTAATGCTACTAACTTGATACATGACTTGGAAAAATTCATTTTACTTATTAGTAAATCAGAGTTGATAACTTAGATAAGTATTATTGTGAGGATATCGTAAAGACCCTAGAACAGCTGTGGGCAAACTACGGCCCGCGAGCCGGATCCGGCCCATTTGAAATGAAAAAAACTAAAAAAAAAAAAGACCGCACCCTTTTATGTAATGATGTTTACTTTGAATTTATATTAGTTCACACAAACCCTCCATCCATGCTTTTGTTCCGGCCCTCCGGTCCAGTTTAAGAATCCATTGTGGCCCTCCAGTCAAAAAGTTTGCCCACCCCTTCCCTAGAAAGTTAAAAGATTCAGTGATTTTTTTTACTCCTTTTCCCACTGTACCTCCATTGTTCTAATATAAAGAAAAATACAACCAATTTTATGTAAAACAATCTGTTTTTCTAGTACAAAACAACAATTGGAGCATAATTCAAGGACCTTGACATAAAAGCATTGAGAATAGATTTATCAGTCTTGAGAAAATTAGAGCTAAGTTAAGCAAGTCACCTCCTAGGTGAGTGGTTATTATACTCATTTTGAGAATTAGCCTTCATAGTTTGACCATTGCTAATAGCTGTAGAGTGTCATATTTTACTCTGGATCTATGACTGTCTCTGCTCATGCTATAGCTGGAACCATCAGCCACATTGCCAGGTTCATTCTAAGACAAATTCACCTGATGCTTGTAGGATGGTTGCCAGTGGTAGTCAAGGCATACAACTTCAGCCATTTCATCAAGCAAGAAATGAATGTGTGGCTTCCCAAATGCCTTTCCTGGAAATAGAGACTTTTCCCAAAACGCTGTGCAAACATTACCTATCTATGGCCTGATTTATGGTACATGCCAATTCATAACCAAATTCAAAGCAGAGAAAATGGTTTTTTCATTAGACTAATCAGAACACTTCCTAATCAATTTAAAACCACGTTGCTCTGTTTTTAAATTTATTTTTCTCATTGTCTCTAACTCCTTAAAAGTCCTCCAAATGCATACCACATAGATAGTTGGCTCAGTGTTTTAGTTCCGTGAACTGACAGAATTTAACGTCTGAGAAAGAAGATCTCAGATGCTATTTTTAAAAATGTGGTTTAAGCAAAGCAACACTCTGACAAAATCCAGAGTACAGATCTGAAAAAGAAAACTGTCGTTTCCGCATACATTTAAAAGGCATGGTCACAGGAAATGTGAATAATGCTTTTAAGGTCTCCACTCACCATTTACAATTTTCATATAGCCGAGGAATATGCTTTTATTAAACTCTTCTCTCTGCATAACGTTAGGAAACTAAACTAAAATATATCAAATTGTAAGGAAAATTATAGCGGATAAGAATTACATAGAATATATCACTGGAGTGCAACAGATACTTCCGTTATTCTTAAGAAATTCCTGTAGAGTTCAGCAGGATATGGTGGGAAGGGAGTGGTGACTGCCCCAACATGACCCAGGTTTTCTTCCAAGGACCTACCTGACACTATGCCGGGCTGTTTCAACAGGTAAAGGGTGCTGATCTGACTCTAATGTCCAAGCTTTACTGTTATAAACCCAACCAGTGACCATCTGAGGTGGAGCAAGGAGAGTTATTCTTCTATGTTGGAACTTTCTGAAGATTGTGCGTTTCTAGATGCAATGCAAACTTGTTGGAAAATTAAAGGAAAGGATAACGGTATTGTTCTAGTGAACTGGGAAGTGCCCCACAGTTTGTCAATGTCTCATCTTGGAGTAACACGTGTACACATAGTGCAATTACTTGCCATAATTAAAACTAAATTCAGTTAGAAATCCTCAAAATGTGATATGTGGAGGTAGTGAAACAGGATTCAGCCACATACAGAATAAAGTTTCAGTCAGAAATGCAGAGCCCAGAGCAATAGAATCATTCTTAAATGTAAGAAACTTTACAGTATAGTTCAAACGTTGTAGACATTGAGAAATAGAGAGTTATTTATCATCCTTTCCTTATT
The DNA here is from genome assembly GCF_028538775.1 of Myotis yumanensis. Lineage (NCBI taxonomy): Eukaryota > Metazoa > Chordata > Mammalia > Chiroptera > Vespertilionidae > Myotis > Myotis yumanensis. Next base: position 14,307,919 of record NW_027223755.1, read on the forward strand.
TTGCATATTTTCTTTACACTCTACAGCAATTTTGCCACCCTCACATAAAATATGCTTGAAAATATTTCTGTACTTCATTTTTATACAAACTTGTACCAATTGCTAATTGTTGCTTTTGTCTCTCTCTCTCTCTTTTTTTGTAATCACACACACACACACACCTCTAAAACTGCTCTGACCTCTGTAGATATGACTTTGTGGAATGTACAAGAAAAAGAAATGAGTGGCCCAAAACATATATAATTTGTGAGGAAAGGGGACAGCAACTGTGTAAAACTTGTTAAATTAATATTTTTATGAACATATATGAAAAAAGGCTTAAATATTTAAAATGTACTAGCCTAGCCTTGGCTGGTTTTTCTCAGTGGTTGCAGGGGTGGGCAAACTTTTTGACTCGAGGGCCACAATGGGTTCTTAAACTGGACCGGAGGGCCGGAACAAAAGCATGGATGGAGTGTTTGTGTGAACTAATATAAATTCAAAGTAAACATCATTACATAAAAGGGTACGGTCTTTTTTTTTTTAGTTTTATTCATTTCAAATGGGCCGGACCCGGCCCGTGGGCTGTAGTTTGCCCACGGCTGGAGAGCTTCAGCCCAAGGACCAAAGGGTCATGGGTTTGATTCCCAGTCAAGGGTATGTACCTGGCTTGCAGGTTCTCCAGCTCCAATAGGGGTGGGTATAGGAAGCAACCAATGACTGTATATCCCTCTCACATCAATGTTTCTCTCTCTCCTCCTCCTCCTCCCTCCCTCCCTTCCACCTTCTCTAGAAACCAATGGAAACAATATCCTCAGGGGAAGATTAAAAGAAAATGGCCCTAGCCAGTTTTGCTCAGTGTATAGAGCATCAGCCTGTGGACCAAAGAGTCCCGGGTTTGATTCCAGTCAAGGGCGTGTATCTCGGTTGCAGGCTCCTCCCTGGCCTGGGCCCTGGTCAGAGCACTTGCAGGAGGCAACCATATTGATATTTCTCTCTGTCTTTCCCTCTCTCTTCCACTCTCTCGAAAAATCAATGGAAAAATATCCTCGGGTGAGGATTAAAAATAAATAAATAAAATATAAAGGTAACTTTAAAAAGAAAGAAAGGAAGAAACAAAGAAAGAAAGAAAGAAAGAAAGGAAGAAAGATAAAAGAAAATGTATTAGCCTAATACATTTATTACAGTTATTTGAAGTTTAATATGAGCAATAATAGTCAAGTAACAACATAATGTCTCCAAAGAGGTAACAATGCAACTGTGCTTCTTTTGACTACCACCTTTCACATAAGTTAGTAAATGTAGTTTCTGTGAATCATGGGAAGGAAAGAATATAGGTAAGAAATGTGTAAAACATACCTCCTGGCATTCTGTACAAAAATGTCTGTATTGCACACTTATTAGATATTAGAGCAGAAACATTGCTAATTTTTATTCCTAAAGTTCAGTAAGGTTAATTAAAATTCATAAGAATATACATAAAATGTTTGCACAAATATCATATGATGTCATAAGTCCATTGTTCCAAATGAAAGCAGTTGATTTACAAATTTAAAATACAGCTTTTACAAGCATATTGGAGCCGAGCAATGAACCAAATAAACAAGCTAATGAATTCAATCATCTTAAGAGGGATTAATTAGGTTGGTAATTATTCATTACGAATTAAGAAATTAAAAAGTGATAAATTATTTTGGTAGCAGATAATAGCAGTTGACAATTGGTTCTACAGTTTTCATAGTATTTATTACAATAATGTTGATCATGCACAGCTGTTCTATTCCTAAGGTAGCTACAAGACTAATTCCATAAAATTTTATTTAAAAAACCCTATCTTCTGTTCACAGGGGAGGAACTGAATGTATAAGGATACATTATAAAAGAGATAAGATTAGCTTTACAGGTGATTATTTGTTTTAAAAGGAGGAGACATCTTTCTAGGTGATGCCTCAGATAAATCTCTGAAATACTAAAGAGCTAATTTAAGTAGTATAAAATACAATTTACCTTAATATTTAACAATACATAGTAATTCAAATGTATTCACAGTTCAACTCTAAGAAAAGAAAGTAAAATTCACTCTAATTGTAACCACAAATTAACATTCAATTGTTAGACTTATTTTTGTACTCTGATAGTTATATGGTTTTCTGGGGGAAAAAAATCTCACAAATTTTGATTTTGCTTCACTGTTTAGCAGTGTTACTGTGATATTCCTGGGTTATGTTTTCTTTCTGTGTACTCTGCTTGGCATCTATAGTTTTTCATAAATAAATGAGCTGTCTTCCAACATATTTGGAAAATCTTTGACAGTCTGTTTGAAGAGTTGGTTCTGTTCTATTTTATCTATTCTGACTTCCTGGAAAAGAAAAGAAAAGCAATAACAAAAACAATACTACCGGGCTTTCCAAGGCATAGATGCTCCATGACTTATGATGGAGTTATATCCCAACAAACCCATTACATCATAAGTAAAAAATGCATTTATCACCCCTAACCCACTGAAGATCAGAGCTCAGCCCGGCCTACCTTAAATGTGCTCAGAAGATAATATCCATGAAAATGATGGTAATATAGTACATTATGGAATATCAATTGTTTAACCCTTGTGATCCTGTGGCTGACTGGAGCTGGGGCTTATTATTGTGGCCCAACATCGTGAGAGAGTATCTACCACATACTCTAACAAGGGAAAAGATCAAAACTTAAAATTTGAAATATCAACTATACAGAATGCATTTGCCTTTTGCACCATCACAAATAAAAAAATCATAAGTCAAACAATCATAGGTTTATGGCTGTCTGTATTGTATTTCTAAATAAAATTATATTAACTAGACTTGTTTCATTTATTAACTTTGATTAGATGCCTTGCCCTTTAACACCCTCATTGAGATAAAATTCTATACACCCATTTTAAGTGTAGAATTCAGTGTTTCAAAGTATATTCACAGAGTTTGCAACCATCTCCAGAATCTAATTTTAGAAAAGATTCATTAGTCCAAAAGGAAACTTCACACCCATTAACAACACTCATTATCCATTCCCCTCCAACCAGCACACACCTAAGCAATCACTAATCTTCTTTTTTAAGGTTATATTTATTTTAAGACAGCTTTATATTTGCAGCTAAATTGAATGGAAGGTTCAGAGATTTCTCATATGACCCTTGTCCCCACATATGCACAGCGTCCCTCATTAGCAACACCTTCATTATCCCTTCCAAAGTAGTATATTTGTTTACAATTAATAAAGCTATATCAACACATGATAATTACCAAAAGTCCATGGTTTACATTATGATGCCGCATAGAGGATAGTTGCACTGCCCTAAAAATCTTGTTATGCCCTTTTATCTCTTTCTCTTGCAATCACTGACACCCACCAAGACTTTCACTATCTGCATAGTTTTGCTTTTTTCAGAATGTCAAACTTTTGGAATTTTACAGTATATAGTCTTGTCAGAGTGGCTTGTTTTACTTAGAAATAATCACTTACTGGTAAGTTTACTCTCTGTCTTTCATGGCTTGACAGCTTTCTATTTCTTAATCACTGAATAATATTTCACTGTCTGGATGTTCCACAGTGTACTAGTATTTATCCATCCATCTACTGAAGGACATCTTGGTTGCTTCCAAGTCTTCATAATTATAAATAAAGTCACTATAAACACTTGTGTGCAGGTTTTTGTGTAACATAAGTTTTCAGCCCCTTTTTGTAAAGACTAAGGCTTGATATTGGTGGATCATATGAGAATAGTGTGTTTAGTATTGTAAGGAACTGCCAAACCGTCTTCCACAGTGGCTGTACATTTTGCATTCCTACTAGCGATGAGTGAAAGTTCCTGCTGTTCCATATACTCACCAGCCATCTGGTGTTGTCAATTGTTCTGGATTTTGACCATTCTAGTAGGTGTGTTATGACATCTCATTGTTATTTATTTTATATTTTCTTGATGGAATATGATGAGTTACATCGTTTCTTATTTGCCATCTGTGTAGCTTTTTTTTGGTGTGAGATATTTTTTAAAGTCTTTGAATTATTTTTTAATCAGGTTGTCTGTTTTCTCATTGTTTAGTTTTAAGATTTCTTTGTACATTTAAAATAATAGTCCTTATCACATGTCTCTTTTGCAAATATTTTTCCCCACTCTCTAGTTTGTCTTATCATTGGCCTGGCTAAGGGTCATTCCTAGATCAATATATGCCATTTAAAAATGTGCCTCAAGCCCTCTTGTTCAATTAAGATTTCTATCCTTTATAATTGAATGTGTGCATTGCCTGGGAGGCCACCATCAAAGTTCAAACTCTGTGCAGACTTTCACACTATTGTATTGGTTTGCTAGGAATACCATACTGAAGTGACAGATGCTGGGTGGTCTGAACAGCAGAAATTCATTTACAATTTATGGAAGCTGGAAGCCCAAACTCAAAGCATTGGCAGGGTAAGCTCCTTCTGAGGACTATAAGGGAAGATTCTTTTACAGTTCTTTCTCCTTGGCTTGTAGATGGCTGTCTTTTTATTGTCTCATTTTCCATTTAACTTATTTATATGCCCAACTGCCCTTTCTCAGAATGTCACCAAATTGGATTAAGTTCCATCCTAAAGACTTACTTTAACTTGATTAACCCTGGAAAGTCCCTAACGCCAAACACGGTCACCTTCTAAAGTGCCAGGGTTTAGGATTTCAATATAAATTAAGAACAAAACTCATAACACTTATATTCAGCCAGAGACTAGTAGCTTGGATGTTGTTCTCCAGTTAGTCCTGAAAAGGTGCAACCTTGGTCTTGCACACAGTATTTCAGACTGCCTCGGATGAGTGTGATTTTAAACCTGTATTCCTAGGAATTCACCCTGGCTGGATCATTGTACCTTATTTTCAATGTTTGGTCAGAGGTTTTCTCTGACCCTTTGTGTTGCGCTATGTTGATGGATTTGTGTAGAGGTTGGGGAATGTGTGAGTGTGAGTGCAGCCTCCCACATGTGCAGTCTCCTTGATCCACAGATCTCAGATTCCCGGAGGGCTTTTCAAGATTTTCTCTTTCCAGGTTCTCTCTATCAAAGTTCTGACTGCCCTACTGTTTCATTTGTGTCTGTGTAAATGACAGGTACTTAAGATATTTCAAATGTGTCTCAACCCAGAAGTCAATTATAGCAGTTAAACAAATATCTAAAGTCTTCAGGACAGTCCTGCAGAAACATAGCACATCAATTTCAATGTCTCTCTTGTCCAGACCCCTCAAAGCATTTTTAATAAACTCACATAGATCAGCCGTAAAATAGCAGAGGCCATGTCTTTCAGTGAAGGACTTCCCTTGATTTCACAGAGCTTAAGCTCTGGCTTCTTTTATCTCAAAGTCTGAGCATTTGCTACCAGTTTTCTACACAATGTTTGTGTCTTTTATAGATTTATTCTTTTATTTTTTATTTCTCACCAGAGGATATTTTTCCCCATTGATTTTTAAAGAGAGTGGAAGGGAGGGACGGAGAAGGGAGGTGTGAGAGAGAGAGAAACATTGATGTGAGAGAGACACATCAATTGATTGCCTCCTGCACATGCCCTCACCAGGGCCAAGGATGGAACTTGCAACTGAGGTATGTGCCCTTGACCAGGAATTGAAGCCATGATCCTTGGGTCTGTGGGTCGATGCTCTAACCACTTAGCCAAACTGGAGAGGGCTGGGTTCTATTCTTAACCTATATCATTGAATATCATGCATCGCGTTTCAGCTTCTGAGAGAAACAAAAGTTCAATTATCTGAGAAACTGATGTTCAGAGCATTTTATTTCTTATTCTAGTGATGCAACTGTATGGAGACAGAGCCATATAGTTAGGCCTCCAGAATGCAAAGCAGGATAATTCTCACAGAGGCATTTCTGTGGGGGAAGTGTTGTTTGGTGACTATAATTTATAACTACAATGATGAATGAAACTCTTCTTATTTCGTGCATATAAATTTTAATGTGATCTCTGGTCATGGAACAATGAATTTGCCAGTAACTGAGGCTCCTCATCACTGACCCATTAGTGCCCTCAACTGTGATTATAAAATATAAAACTTCCCAAAAGTATATTATAGCTCTGATATTATATGAGCCAAATCTGTTGCTCAGACAGGCTTGCCAAATTAGTTATACAATTAATATAAAATTATTGCTGACTTTAAGTGTGAGAGTCACCCAATAATTTCATGCTCTCACTCCTTTGATTTACAGGCAACCCCATTTAATGCAACCCTTATGTGGAAGTCAGATTCTGTTAAACAATGCTATATTATTTCCCTTTTCTTATTAGACAGTGTGATCAATAATTGTGGAGAACTCGCTTTATCTTATCTATTTTACATTCCAAGATCACAGGAGTATCCTGAACATGAAATTAAATTTTTTAGCAGCTAGCCATATTTGTTTTTGGCCAGATTGATTCTTCTAATAAAATTCAGATTTCTGTAAGTATTAAAAGGACAAACAACTTTCAGCATTTCTTAAATGCGTTTATACACAGGCCCTACATGAGTTTCAATGTTTTCTTGATTTAAGAAAATGAAGGTTTACATACCCCCATTATTTTGACTGCAAATGCACAATGATCAATTATCTACCCTTTAGGAAATTGACATGTATGCATTTGAACTCTAAGAACATCACTTTCATGAGGAATACTACATGTTAATTAAAAGTAGGTATCTTAGCCAATACATCTCTTGTTCAGGAATTGGAAGAGTCAACATAGGTAAAGTGTCCATATTACCCAAAGCAATATACAGAATTAATGCAATACCCATCAAAATCCCAATGACATTAAAAAAAACTATACACATGCACACACAAAAACTCATCAGATTTGTATGGAACAACAAAATACTTCGACTAGCCAAAGTAATCCTGAGAAGAAAGAATGAAGCCAAATATATCAGACTACTGGACTTCAAATTATACTACAGAGCTACAATAATCAAAACAGCATGATATTGGCAGAAAAACAGACACACAGATCAATGGAACAGAATTGAGAGCCCAGAAATAAAGCTACATATATATGACAAAAATTTTTGACAAAAGATTAAAAAACATACAATGGAGAAAAGAAACCCTCTTTAATAAATGTTGCTGGGAAAATTGCAAAGTCACAGACAAAAGAATGAAACTAGACTACAGTTTTTCTCCATGTAAAAAATTAATTCAAAATGGATCAAAGGCCTAAATATAAGCTCAGAAATAATAAATTACATAAAAGAAAACATAGGTACTAAGGCAAATGAAGTGAAGAAAAATATAAGTGAATGAGACTATAGCAAACTAAAAAGCTTATGCACTGCAAAAGAAACCATCAACAAAACGAAAAGCAAACAACCTAACTGGAGAAGATATTTGCTAACAACAGCTCCAGCAGGGGTTAAGATCCAAAATATATAAGGAACTCATACAACCCAACACCAAATAAACACTCCAATTAAAAAATAGGCAGAAGTCCTAAACAGACACTTCTCCCAAGAAGACATACAAATGGCCAACTGTATGTCTGTCAAGATGTTCAACTTCACTAGGTTTTTGGGAAGTACAAATAAAAATTACAATTAGATACCACCTCACACCTGTTAGAATGGCTATTTTCAAAAAGACAAGTACTAACAAGTGTTAGGGAGGTTGTGGAATAAAATGAATCCCCATTCACTGCTGGTGGAATGTAAACTGGTGCAACTACTATTAAAAACAGTATGGAAGTTCCTCAAAAAAATTAAGAATAGAGTTACCATATGACCCAGTGATTCCTCTTCTGAAAGAGGAATTGCTGGGTCTACCTAAAAAAATGGAAAACATTTATTCGCAAAGATACATGCACCCCTATGTTCTTTGCAGCATTATTTATGTTGGCCAAGACATGGAAACAACCCAAGTGTCCTTCAATAGATGATTGGATAAATATGTGGTACATCTATACAATGGAATACTACTCAGCCATAAGAAAAGATGAGATACTGTCATTTACGACAAGATGGATGGACCTTAAAAATTTCATGCTAAGTGAAATGCCAGTCAGAAAAAGCAAAGAACCATATGACTTCACTCAGATGTGAGATGTAAAACTGAAACTGATGGACACATACAACAGTATGGTGGTTACCAGAAGAAAGGGGTTTTGGGAGATAGTAAAGGTAAAGCAGACCAAATACCTGTATGTGGTGACAGAAGATGATTTGACTTGTGTGATGGACACACAATACAATATGCAGATCATGTATCATAGAAATGTACACTTGAAACCTATATGCTCTTATTAAACAAATAGAGGCCTGGTGCACGGATTTGTGCACCAGGGGTGGGAGGCCCTTGGCCTGGCCTGCGGGAATCAGGCCGAAACCGGCTCTCTGACATCCCCCAAGGGGTCCTGGATTACAAAAGGGAAGTTCCCGGGTGACACACCCCAGAATCAGGCTCCCTCCTCTCTGGTTTTGGGTGTGTCACCTGAGAACCGCAGCTGCCAAGTCACCTCAGCTCAGCAGCTCCTGTGTTGAGCGTCTACCCCCTGGTGGTCAGTGCACGTCATAGCTACCAGTTGGAGTGTTTACCCCCAGGTTGTCATTGCGCATCATAGTTACTGTTTGGACGGTCGAATGGTTGGATGGTTGCTTAGGCTTTTATATATATAGATGTCAGCTCAATACATTTAATAATAAAAAAAACTTCAGCTGATTTTAATATGGTCTTCAACATGTCTAATGCAAAACCAATAAATAACTTGTTCTATTCAAAGACTGATAAAATGGTATAAAAACATTAAATTTTATTTAATAATAAACATATTTAGATGTTTTATTGAGAATCCCATATACCATCTTATCCATAGAAAACATTCAGCTATCAGAAGGGGTGTAAAAAAATAAGCTTTGCTAATTATAGAAACTGAGAACAGAAGGAAAAGGGGGCAAGGTACACCAAAGAGTGAAGAGACAAAAATAAAGCATTAAAAGGGACTGTGAAGCCTTTAAAAAAAGCAACATGGTGTTATTTCTACAATTGAATTTCACATATTGACCCACAAACAGCACTCAGTTAATTACAACCTTATGTAATCAAACATGAACTTTAAAACCACTACTGCGTCCTTATTTTTGCCTTGGTCTGTTTACAAATGTATGCTTAAGACTCTGGTCAAAATTCAAATCAGAACAAAATACACAAAGCAAATTATCCAGTTTCTTGCATTTTAAAGCACAACTTTCATCAGAAAACTTGAAAATTTTATTATTCCTACAGAAGAAACTCTTTTAGAATATACATGCATTTTCTTTAAATATAGCTAAAATTTATATGGGAGTATTTATCATAATTTGTTATGATTCAATTCGCTTCTATGTTATATCCAAAGATTGAGATTAAAAGTAAAGTTATAACTGAATTTACATTATTTTGATGAAATGATATCTTTAATCATTTATTTTAAAGTGTCTCCAAGTTCTAAAACTATAAAGGTGTATACTGAAAATTTATTTCAAAACTCTGTGTATAAACACATGGATGAAACATTCAGAAAAAAATACCTTAAAAGTGTACACCTGACATCACTATATACTCATACACAAAATGTGAAGTGTTAAAGGAGACCAGCAGTATAATTTAAAATGGATATATAAATCAAATAACTTCTGCCTTTCATCCATGAAAAACAAATTAAACTTACTGTTATTAGATTTACTTAGATTTTCAGAGATCAGATTATATAAGCAGAAATTATTTTAATAATGCATTCTCTAACTTTTTAGTTATTTTCTTTATCTCTGAATGCACCCCATTTTCTTCATCAGTTAGTAAAAGCAGGTAGCAGCAGGTAATTAAAGAGAGAGATGTTTAGCATTATTATTCTAAAACCTATTATCTGCAGGGCTATGTTTTGGTCATAGTTTTTTACCTGGTTGCATTTTGTGATAGAGGGGGAAAAAAATAAACATTAAATGTGTACTAATGGATGTATGGATAATAAACTGAAGCAATTTTA